>NC_138772.1:289831274-290547940 GCF_965119305.1 Pelophylax lessonae
AGACACTAAATCCAAAGAAATCTCTTTTTTTTTCCAATAATTTTTTCAATAATTGGCTCTCTATCAAAAATGACAATTTTTAAGAACTTTTTTTTGTGTGATTAATAGTCCCTGGGGCATGACCCAGAACCCTAGACACTTTTTAGGGACATTTATTGGGTTTTAGGGCTTCAAAATGGTGTTTTTTGATTACCGAAGTTCGGGTCCCATTGATTTCAATGGGGTTCTGAAATCCGGGCCGAAATTTCGGGAAGTTCCGGTATTCTGGTCGAACCGAACTTTTGAAAAGTTCGAACATCCCTACTTCTGAGTATCACTCTGGATATTTCTATCAATTATTTGGTTGTTCAGTTTATTTTACTTTTATTGTTGGGCCTCCCATTAAACCTATATTTCCTATGTTTCCTCCTGGGTTCCCCCACACCTCAAGTTAAGGGGAAATTAAACTTGTGATTCACAGTTTGTTTCTGAGTGTCTCTTTCTCCTTTCAAGCTCCTACTCCTCTGGAACGTGATTTATGACCCCCTTTCAGGTTAGTACATCTCTCTCCAGGTTGGATAGATGAATGGATGGTTGAAGGGAGAGCAGGGTGCATGAGGTTCACGGCTGTATTCACGACCGCACCACAACTATGCTCCATCCATTCCGAGGTCTTCAGAGATCCACACACAGCACCGCTCAAATGCAGAGAGCCTCCTCCTCCTGGCCCTCTCACCGCACAGGAGCTGTAAGGTCTATGATTCTATAATCGGAGCTTTCCCGGTAAGGAGCCTTCAATGACAAGCAGTGAGGGGGGGTGGGAGGGCTTCCGGGACCAACCTTGGTATGCATCTAAAAACCGAAGCCCGGCAAGTGGAGGTAGGGGTTGAGGCTGGCAGTCAGAGCGGGGGGGGCGTTAGGGTCGGAGCCGGAGAGCCAGAGTTACTTCACCTCCGCATTATGAGACAGCCACATCCTGTCGGCCCTACGTGCACATCATCAAGGCGCCTCCCCCCTGTCGACCAGCTGTTCAGTTCAGAATCTATGTGTTTGAACAATCCTGGGTAGTTTGCTCCAAACAACTGGTCCACTGATGGCGTTAGTTTGATGTCCAAATACTGGATGGAGGAAGCGGCCCATGAGAACTCGAAATTTGACTGGCGATTGATCACCTCTGGGGGAGGGAGGTTGACATTCAGGGCCTGCGATTTAGAGTAGTTCACTCTTAAGCCCGAAACTCTCGAAAATGCTTCAAGGGTCTGGCAGTCATTCGGAAAGGAAAACCAAGGGAGACATTAGGAATAGAAGTAAATCATCCACGAATAAAGCACATTTATGTATATGAGGACCACATTGAACCCATTTAATGTCTTGGTGATCCCTTAAGGAGATAGCCAAGGATTCAATTGTGATGGCAAAAAGCAGGGGTGAAAGAGGGCACCCCTGCCTTGTGCCACTTGAGATTGAAAGGGGTGCTGAATTGTAGCCTTGAAGTTTTATTTGTGCTTCGGGAGTGGAATATAAAGTGTGAATGAGGTTCATGAAGGAGGAACCAAAGCCCCATCTCTGCAGAACCTCAAATAAATAAGTTGAAGGCCTTGTGCAGGTCCAGGGACAGCAAAAATCCCTTTTGTAGGGGCCCCCCCATCCCAATTGGCTTGGAGAAGGGAGATAATGTCAATGGCTCTCCGAATCTAATCCGGTCCTTGCCTCCCTGGGATGAAACCCACTTGATCCTCGTGTATGTAAGATGCAATGAAAGAAGCCATTTGGTCAGCTACGATTTTAGTCAAGAGTTTAAGGTCATTATTGATTAGTGAAATTGGCCTATAATTATTGACAAGGCTCGGATCTTTCCCCGGGTTGGGTAAGACAGAAATGAAAGCTGAGTTGAGTGACCTATCAAGTGCAGAGCCTGAACCTAAAGCGTTAAAAAATTCTGTTAAGTAGAGGGCTAATGTAGAAGCAAAGGTTTTATAGTACAAATTAGAAAAAACGTCCGGACCAGCTGCAGAGTTAGTTTTGGATTTTTTGATGGCCATCAAGATTTCTTCTACCTAGAACGGTTGCTCGAGATATGAACAGTGAGTCTCGCTAAGTTTAGGGAGAGAAATAGAAGAAAGATAGGCTTACACCTTCTTTAAGGATGGGGATGAGGTAGGATTATATAGTCGGTGGAAAAAGTAACGGAATGTTTGTAATATGCGCAATGGGTTCTGAGTCAGTGTCCCCCCCCCCCCCTGCTACCTTGAGTTTTGGAAGCGTATAGATGCGTTGCTTGGGGTGGAGTTTGTGAGCCAGGAAAGAGCTCATCCTATCCGTTTGATGGCAAAATTTAGCCGAAGTCCATCTCAAATGTCTTTCAGCTTTAGTGGTTAAAAAGTTAAGAGAAAGTCTGGCAGCCCCCAGTGCAATCCGCAGATGGTCTGGATGGGTTCTTTTTATGTCTACTGCTGAGATCTTGGAATTATTTTTCAAGTCGCTCAAAGTCAGCTTTATGCGCCTTGAGTGTACGTGAAGAGATTTGGATTAGGACCCCTCTAATCGTGGCCTTGGGAGCCGTCCATAGTGTTTCCTGGGAAATTTCCTGTGATTTATTTATGGAATCATTTATGGAAATACTCTTGAATAGCCTTTTCTATTTTGTTAACAATGCTGGGATTACTAAGAAGGGATTCATTGAGCTTCCATCTAAATTTGCGGGCATGATGTCCTCCTTCTAGAAACTGCAGAAAGACTCCTAAGTGGTCAAACCAAGGTGAGTCCCTGATGTAGGCTTTAGAGGCCAGTGGAACATGTGGGGAAGAAACTAAGATGTGGTCTATTCTAGCAAAGAAAAGGCGGGGATGAGAATAATGTGTGTAATCCTTCCCATTGGGTTTGTTTCCCTCCAAATATCCACCAGATCCTGTTTAGCTAGAAGTTTGCAAATGCGTAAGCTCTGCTTAGAAGGGGCCAAGTATTGGCTTGTCAGCGGCCTCTTTTTTGTCGAAGCTTTGATCGAATGCTATATTGGAGTCTCCCCCAAAAATCACAACTCCTCCCAGAAGAGGAGCCAATGTATCAAACATAGATTGGAAAAATTGATATTGGCTCTGATTCGGAGCATAATAGGATATTAGTGAGTATAGAGTTCCTGCTATGTGGCCTTTAACCAAGATGAACCTACCCCCGGGATCTGAGAATGAGGATACCAAAGAAAAGGAACAGTTGCTTGAAAAGAGAATCGCAACCCCCTTGGTCTTATTAGGTGCATTGGCCAGGTAAAAGGAGGGGTATTTTGCATGTAAAAAAAAATGGTTTATAAAGCTTTTTTTTTACTTTTCTACGCTTGATTGGGGAGTTTAAGCACTGAGCATTTTGTGTAGCTATTTTAAGCCTCAAGTTCAGATTTTTAGTTGGAGACATGGAGGAAGGGAGAGCGACCTAGTCTAAATGGAATTGTCTTACCAAGAAAGATGAATTCATCTCTACTGAGTCAGGTATGGTCCCCTACGGTCACGAGTTTCCGTGGTGATGTCTCCCTGGACAATAAGGAAGAAAAAAAAAGGTTAGAGAAAAGAAAGAGGGTGCAGTATTAAAGAGAAGTGAGTAAGCCCCTACCAAAGGGGGTCCCAGGCTGGAAAAATGGTACCAGTCCTGGGAACCAGTAGCTAAAATTCTGAGTTGAGTTGCAAACAGATATGAACATACAAATACGACAGACGAACAAAGACAAATAACATATAAGGTCCAACCCGGACCATTTTGAGAGAAAAAATATCTCCCTCTAATGAGAGAGAGAGTCCCATTTTGGTGAGACTGGGAAACCAGCAACCAAAATGGAAGTTGGGGCATGATCACCACCCCAGTGATCCGGATCCCCTATTAGTAGCAGAACAAAAATACAAAGAGAAATTGAACATAGAAACAAACACGTTGAGGCCACTGTGAAAAGATAAAAAGAAAAACTAGTTAGCCAAAACAATAGAACATAGTGTCAAACTATTATTTTCAAATGGCCTCAAGGCACTAAGCGGCTCAAAAACAAATGGGCAGCCAGGATAGCCCAGCCCTGAGGCGATCAGTGTCCAGAGGCAGACTTTAAAGTGGGGCACTTTTGAAACTAAAATAAGAGTCATTTAAACCAACAGCAAAAAGTAGTCGGGTAGCCAGGAGAGTTCCAGAAGACATCCAGGAAAAGGTGAAGCCATCATTAGAGAAGGGGTGTCTCAGGGTGGACAGCCGTCTTTAGATTTCTTAGACTTGGACTTATGCCAGAGAGGGGACAGAGGGCTGGAAGGAAGCTTGTTGCTTAGTGGAGCTGGATGCTGATGATGATGGAGGAGATGCAGGCTCATGAGAAATGAGATGAAGTTTCAAGAGGATTGCAGTGCCCTATGAGCCCTGTCCAGCTTTAGTTTGTGAGGTGCTATGTCCGGTATAAGATCATTAATGATGGACTGTACCGTGGCAGGAATATCTTGGAAGGATTTAGGAACCCCCCTGATCCTGAAATTATATCGCCTGCTGCGGTTCTCAAGATCATCTATTTTTAGGAGGGCTGCTTCCAGTTGTTCATGCAGTTCCTGAAGGTGATCTGAGTTCTGATTTGTCTTAATCAATGTATGGTCCAGTTTGTTCTCAATGGCCTCTATATGAGATCCAATATTTATAAGGTCAGCCTTGATTTCCCCAGTGATTTTAGAGGCTGTGGTAGTCAGGCCTCTGTCTAGTAGAACAGCAAACTTGGAAAGCATTGCTTCCATCTGGGCCTGTGGGCCGGGGGAGAGATCAGCTCCAGGATAAGGAGACTGTGGGTGGGCCGCACCTGCCTCCATGGGAGTCCCTGGCAAAGCGTTTAGCATCAGGCCTATTAAAGATTCTGTAGACGCTGGTGAGATACCGACCCCATATGTGATATACTCACAGGGGAGTCCCTAGCAGGGCTCACAGTGAATCCATGTCCCAGCTGTAGAGGGGGTTGCGGGGGAGCATGCGTGGTGTCACCATCTTGGAAATTCCAGTCAGGTCTTCCGGCGTGGAAAAAAGTGCTGAGAGGTCCCTGCAGACCGCACCCGATGTCATGGGGTGAGGCAGCGAATGTTCGCCTTCACGGGTGTGCCTTCAGTTATTTAATTGCGGGCACGGGAAATGGCGCTGGGATACGTTCTCGTCCGGGGTGGGACAGAGCTCCGTGTTCAAGTGTCCATCTTAGGAGCTGCCGCGCATGCGCCTGACTTTGGTCCATTTTTAAATATAGGCACTACGTTGGCCCTACGCCAATCCAGTGGTACAATTTCAGTCATTAAAGAGTCCCAAAAAATTAGAAACAATGGCTTTGAAATAACAGAGCTCAATTCTTCGTGAGGTGTATGCTATCTCATCTAGGTGCTTTATCCACATATATTTTGTCTAAATATTTTTGGACCATATAACTTTTGAGCTATTGTGGATCCTTTGGGGCTGTGTAAATATCATCCCTATAATGACCATGAGGTCCCCCATGCTCCTTTGTATATAAAGAGCTGAAGAAGGTATTAATACATTTGCATTCTCTTTGTCCCCAGTCACCCACTCTAGATTATTTTTGTAAAGGGCCTACATGCTCAGATCTGACCATTTTAGTATTAATATATTTTACACATTTTTGGGGGTTTGTCTTACTATCTTTTTCAATCTGTAATTCGTTTTTTGAATTTACACTACAAGGATCTGATTGATGGTGGAAGATCTTTTTTTATCTTAATATATATGGACTTTAATTTGAGTGAGACTTCATGTTTGGCACATTGAACATTGTTTTTTTGTGCATTTTTGTTATATTCACTGGGGCTGCATCATTTCACGATATTGTAAGTTCTTAGGCTTAGCTGTATTAAACCTTGTTTGCCAGCGGCCGCACATGTTATCACAGCTCAGATTCATTACAATACGTTTATTAACCACTTAAGTCCCGGAGGATTTGGCTGCTAAACGACCAGGGGGTATTTTGCGATTCGGCACTGCGTGACTTTAACGGACAATTGCGCGGTCGTGCGACGCTGTACCTAAACAAATTTGACGTCCTTTTTTTCCCACAAACAGAGCTTTCTTTTGGTGGTATTTGATCACCTGTGCGATTTTTTGATCACGCGCTATAAACAAAAAAAGAGCGTCAATTTTGCAAAAATAACAATATTTTTCACATTTTTTAATATGAAATTCCCCAAACAAAAATGTAAAAATCAAAATTTTTTAACATTTTCGGCCAATTTGTTTTATGCTACCTATGTTTGGTAAAAAATTGCAAAAAGCGTATTTTTATTGGTTTGCGCAAAAGTTTACTAACAAAGGGAAAGATTTTTGTCATTTTTGTTGTTTTTTTTAACGCGTAATGGCGGCGATCTGCGATTTTTTTGCGGTACTGCGACATTGCGGCGGACAGATCGGACCCTTGACTGACATTTTTGACACTTTTGGGGTTACCAGTGACATTTCTACAGTAATCAGTGCTATACATATGCACTGTTACTGTAAAAATACACTGGTAGTGAAGGGGTTAACTTTATTTTAGAGGGAGGGGCTGTGTGTGTCCCTAGGGGCGTGATTCTTACTGTGATTGGCTGTCTGTTGAGCTGTAGGGACACTGATCAACGGTTCTACATTGTAGAACCGTGTGATCAGTGTTTTTTCACCGAGGAGAATGACAGATGGCTTGTTTACACAAGCCGCCTGACTTTCTCCCTCTCCCCTGACGATCGCCGAGTGACCGGCAGACATCGGGTCCGCCGGTCACACACGCGGGGGGGTCCGTGACCGCGCGGGAGTGGGAGCGCACCTCCGCGGATGCGCGCTCGCTCCCCAGAGCCTCACAGGCTAGCGACTTGCAGTCGGCAAGCGGTTAAGCTCATATCTCTGCTTGACCTTTTTTTCTCTCATTGCTTTAACATTGTTACCATTAATGAAACCTTGCTTCAAGATTCTGACTCGGCTTCTCCTGCTGCCCTCTCATATGGAGACCTCCACTGGACTCACTCACCCAGACCCAGTGGATGGAAAGGAGGTGGAGGTGGAATTGGAGTTGGATTCCTTCTATTCCCACTGAGCACCTTTCAGGTACTTCCTACTATCGCTGTCTATCCCTCTCCTATTTTGAGACCCACGGTTTCCAACTTATCTGAGGATTGCAGTGATTTATTGGCCTCCCTAACCAGTATTATGGTTTTTCTCTGCCTATTTTCCCTACATTCTCCCCTCTAAAATAGCCACTATTATTCTTGGTGACTTTAACCCCTTCTCACAGACAGTACACATATTTGCAGCCTCACTGGACTGGGCTCTTTTCCATGGGGTTGCATATATTTATCTGTCTTTGTGCTTGGAGCACACTGCACATCGCACTTCCAGCATAAAGACCGGGTTCTCATTAGGAGCCCTGGGTTCGTTACTAACTATCAGGACCTAAGGCTAGTAAGACTTTGTTATCCATGGTAGAAATCTTTACAGTGGGTCTCTATATATCCATTCTAGATAAACCCAGTCTTAAGTTTTTGCTAAATTCAAAAAATAATTTCAATACTCCACTAAATGTAGGGGTTGGTGGGAGGTGCTGAAAAGCTCAATGTGTAGCAAAAATGAAAAAAAGAACAGACACAACCTTTGGCTGGAACAAAATGAACTAGTTAAAACAGCTAAGGAAGTCAGTCAGAAATGTACACCTTTAGGGGGGCGTGTCCGGACGTCAGCCGCGCCGGACGCTTAGTGAAGGAGCTCCTGCTAGTCTGATTGAAATCCTCCGTCATCCATCCTCCTCTTCACGCGAGAGGGCCCAAACCAGCATCTCTGCACCAACCTCTCTCAGCAGACGTGCCCCATACCTTTATTTGAGGAATCCGGGAGCGGATCGTGCCTATTTATTGCCCGCTGCCTACCCGCAGTTCCGCCGCCTGTGCGTCCGCCGGGACCCGGTATAGTGCGACCCAGGACTGACATCCGGGAAGAAGGTAGGCCACGGCATGCAATATTATCTGGGGTATTCCTGCCAGCAGCCCGCCACCACCGCTATCCGGCTCCTATTCTCCCGGGGTACATACTGGCGCCTTCCTCCCAGGCCCCGGCCGCCATCTTGGCCTAGGCCCGGCGCCAACCTACAGCCATGTACCCTGCCGGGCATCTCCTTGGGGGCATCTCTGAGCCTACAACACCTCAAACCTCACATAGAGTGCGGTCATACACCACCTAGCACGGGGGTGATTGCGGCCCACAAGCAGCAGGCCCAGAATTTCACTCCAGTTATCATGTTCTATGTTAAAATAGAACCTCAAATAGGTTTCTAAATCATGATTAACCCTCTTAGTTTGACCATTTGATTGGGGGTGGTATCCAGAAGAGAGTGAGTTTTTGATACCCAGATGCTTGGAAACGGCTTTCCAAAATGACAAAATAAATTGGGGGCTATGGTCGCTAACAATATCGATAGGAACTCAGTGTAAACAAATGGCGTTGTCAATAAATGATAAGGCCAAGCTAGGGGCCGAAGGTAAGTGTCACGATCTGGAGTCAGGCTCGAAGACCAATAGCTATAGCAGCTTACACAGGAACCAGGTGGATAGGAACGCAGGCAGGTCACACTGGCAGATGACGCAGGCTCACCTGAGGTGTGGAATCTAAGTACTAACCGGTGTTCACCAACGCTCCTGATGGTGGAGATGGATTTTGCTGCGTGTTAGTACCAGGTCGCGGTCCTCAGGATTGCCCCACCAGGAGGTGAGCAAGCCAGGGTCCAGCTGCAGATATAGCAGGTCAGGATCAAGCAGAAGCGTAGTCTAGGAATAGCCAAAGGTCTGAAACAAGTAGTTGCAGGTCGAGATTAAGCAGAAGAGTAGTCGAGGAACAAGCCAAGTGTCGATAACGAACCAGTAGTGAAGATAGGGACGGCAGCAGGAAAGACAAGCGAGATATTGGCTGGTGAAGGCACAATATTCTGGTGACCCGGAAGGGCAGAGACATGGCTTAAATCAGGAAGTTCATGGGAGGAGCAAAGAGTTCAAGGTTCAAGGCAATCAAGATCCACGGCAGGGTCATTCAAGGATTTGTCCAAGGAGCTGGTTCCAGGTGGCTCAGCATTCAGTCAATAGTCATTGCCAGACACACTGGAGGTCCCAGGTTCAAGTCCGGGTCCTGACAGTAAGGCCGGAAAGGGAATGAATTGTGCCAGTTTAGAAAATTTGTCTACTACTACCCTGATGACAGTATTTCCTTTGCAGAAAGGCATATCTACAATAAAGTCCATACTGATATGGGTCCAGGGAGCACGAGCAATAGGTAACAGTAGTAGTAGACCTTGGGGAGCAAGTTGATGGGTCTTGATGGTTTCACAAACACTGCAAGCTTTGACAAAGTCAAGAACATCCTAGTTCAGGGAGGGCCACCAAACTAGAGTTTTCAGGTTTAAAAGGGTTTGTTTACTAGATATCCTTTGTCCATGGGCCCATTGCAAGACTTCTTTACAAAGTTCTGGAAAGACATATAAGGTATTAGAGGGAACCGAAAAGTTAGCACGGACTCGAGACTGTGCTGCTAAAAGGTTCCTTTGCAGGAGGATGTCCAGATGAGCGATGATTCGTTCAGGAAGGACAATATGATCAGGAGAACTTAGACAAATCTTGCAAGGAAACTGCTGAGATAGAGCATCTGCTTTGATGTTCTTGGTACCCGGGATGTAGGTCACAACAAAGTTGAATCGAGTGAAGAACAGTGCCCAGCGGGCTTGCCTGGGATTCAATCTTTGAGCTTTCTCAAGGTACGTCAAGTTCTTATGATCAGTTTGAACCACAATTGGAAGCTTTGTACCTTCTAACAAATAACTCCACTAGAAAAATGACAGTTTAATGGCCAAAAGCTCATGATTCCCAATATCATAATTTTGTTTGGTGACAGAACATTTTTTAGAAAAGAGGGCAACTGGGTGTAACTTGTTGGTAGATTGGTCTAGTTGGGATAATACCTCTCTGGCGCCCACATCAGAGGCATCCACGTCCAAGAAGTATTGGGCTGAAGGTTGCAGATGGCAAACAATGGGAGCGGAGCAGGAGGCCGATCTGAGGTGGTCAAAGGCTTCTGAAGCTTCCGGAGGCCACTGAAAACAATTAACACCCTTCTTAGTGAGGGCCGTGATGGGGGCTAGGATCTTGGAAAACTCTTTAATGAACTTCCAAAAATAGTTACTAAAGCCGATGAAACATTGGATCTCCTTATAGGAGGAGGGTCTAGGCCATTGTAGAATGGCATCAAGCTTCTTGGGATCCATTTGGAAATTCGTAGAAGAGATAATGTATCCTAGAAAAGGTGTTTCCGTCCTTTCAAACAAGTATTTAGACAGTTTGGTGTACAACTTGTGCGTTTTGAGACGTAGGAGAACTGTGCGCACATGGCTACGATGGAGCTGAAGATTTTTGGAGTGGATCAGAATATTGTCTAAATAGACAACAACGAATGAGTCAAGTAGATCTCTGAATATGTAATTTACAAATTCTTGAAACACGGCTGGGATGTTACAAAGCCCAAAAGGCATCACAGGGCACTCATAGTGACCCCTTCTGGTGTTAAAGGCAGTCTTCCACTCGTCTCCCGCCTTCGAATAAGATTATATGCGGAGTGAAGATCCAGCTTGGTAAAGATTGTAGAATCAAAAAGTTCAGTAATGAGAGGAAGGGGATACCGATTCTTAATCGTGATACGATTGAGTGCTCTGAAGTCAATACAGGGTCTGAGTCTGCCGTCATTCTTCTCCACAAAGAAGAATCCTGCTCCAACGGGAGAGGTAGAGGGCCCAATAAATCCTTTCCTAAGACTGTCTTCGATGTATTCCTCCATAGCCTTTGACTCTGCAAGGTTTAGAGGATAGGTCTTCCCCCTAGGTAAGAGGGATCCAGGAAGCAGATCTATGGCACAGTCATAGGGGCGATGTGGTGGAAGCTCCTCAGCATCTTGTGAGGAAAACGCATCAGCAAACTTGGCATAGGCCAAGGGTACTACAAGGTCAGTTTAAACCTCATGGATGGAAACATTATTGCGTACAACCTTCGGGAGACAGTGAACTAGACAGGAAGTGCTCCATGTGGAAATTTGACCCAAGGAACAGTCAATAGACGGGTTGTGTTCACAAAGCCATGGGAACCTGAGAATGACAGGATGTCTTGGGGACGAAATTACGTCAAACGTTAGGATTTCTTGATGTAATGCGCCTAATAGAATGGAGGGAGGTTTGGATTTGTGGATAATAAGCCCGTCTCCCAGAGGGTTGCCACCTAAGATGGTTACGCAAAGTGGAAACTTCTTAGGAACGACAGGAATTTGCATTCTTTTAACCAGTGCTGCGTCAAGGAACACACCGCCAGCACCAGAATCTATAAAGGCCATGGTGAAAAAGCTCCAGTCCTCCCAGTATAGGGAGATAGGAATTAAAAGCCTCTCTTGAGTAGGGATGATTGAACTTTTGAAAAGTTTGGTTCGACCAGAACACCCGAACCTCCCAAAAGTTCGGATTTCAGAACCCCATTGAAATCAACCCGAACTTCGGTAATCAAAAAACACAATTTTGAAGCCCTAAAACCCAATAAATGCCCCTAAAAAGTGCCTAGGGTTCTGGGTCATACCCCAGGGACTATTAATCACACAAAAAAAAGTTCTTAAAAATTGTCATTTTTGATAAAGAGCCAATTATTGAAAAAAAAAAAAATCTTTGGATTTAGTATCTGGGGGGTCTAAAAAGTGTACCTGTGAAGTTTCAGCTCTGTAGCATGTCCAGAACCATAAAAAAAGATCGTTTATTTTTTTGTCACTCATAGAACAGGTTAGTGGCTTCTCTCTTTTCACACCTTGCCGGTTTAGTAGCAAGCGTTTTTTTGGGTATTTTTTGGGGTCTTTTCAGGCAGACAAAACATCTGAACTTGTGTATACGGGTATATATACACACATACTTATATGTATATATACACCTAGACATATATAGGTGTGATAGCAGCAAAAATATATATACACAAGTTCAGATGTTTTGCCTGCCTCCAAAAACCCCCAAAAAATGTCTGCAATAACACACCTGGTCGTTTTTTTTTTGGCGCTAGCGTTTTTTTGGGCATTTTTTTGGGTTCTTTGGAGGCAGGCAAAACATCTGAACTTGTATATACGGGTATATATTCACACATACTTATATGTATATATACACCTAGACATATATAGGTGTGATAGTAGCAGAAATATATGCTTGCGCTAATTAAATCATTTACACTAATATGGCTCCGCTCCTATAACACCTATATATGTCTAAGTGTAAAGTACATATAAGTATGTGTATATATACCACTATACACAAGTTCAGATGTTTTGCCTGCCTCCAAAAAAAACCCAAAAAATGCCTGCAACAACACACCTGGGTGGTTTTTTTTTGGCGCTAGCATTTTTTTGGCCATTTTTTTTGGCCATTTTTGTGGGTTCTTTGGAGGCAGGCAAAACATCTGAACTTGTGTATAGTGGTATATATACACACATACTTATATGTATTTTACACTTAGACATATATAGGTGTGATAGGAGCGTAACTATATTGGTGTTAATTATTTCATTAGCGCAAATAGTGTTTTCTGCTCCTTTCACACCTATATATGTGCAGGTGTATATATACATACATGGGTGTGTATATATACCCCCTATACACATGTTCAGATGTCATGCCTGACTCCAAACATGTGCTCAAAAAATCCCTATAGACGCCTGAAGCCATATTACTGCAGCGAAAGTGACTTCAGAGAAACTAGCTTTTCTCTATAGCGGTCACCCTGATATGGAAGGGTTTGGTCACCCTGCCATAGCAGTCACTGTCAGTTCATCCTACACTACACTACGGTCACCCTGGCACTTAACACTTTCCCTACAGAAACTACATTTCTGCATCTAACTAAAGTGTAAAGGAGCACCCTAACTACACTAGATATCCCTTTCCTCACACTAATAAATGCTAAATGACACTTTGTAGCAGAAGTCACAGAACTGCTTCCACTTTCTTCCTTGTCCCTGTATAACAATGCTAGGAATTTGGCGGGGGCTATCTTATATACTGGGGGGTGTATTCACTAATGATTGGCCTATGGACCCCCTAGTCTCTCCAATCACATTCCTAGCATTCTCCTGCCCCCTCAATTGGCTTTTGCTAATGGTTCTGGTCCAATCATGGGCTTTTAAAGCCCATTTCCTGTCCCATTGCATTTTGGTCGGTTCTGGTTGCCGAATTCCAAACTTTTTGGGCAAAAAGTTCTAAATTCGGCCGAACGTCGAACAGCCAATGTTCGGGTCAAACCGATGGTCGACCCAAACCGTTCGATCATCCCTACTCTTGAGGAGCATTCAAAACTGTCTGGCTTAATGGAACTCCTCGATTACCAATTAAGCCTGGCAGTTTTCTGGCCAAACAGGACAGGCAGGCAGGAAATGTCCCTGCTTCCCACAATAGAGGCAGAGGCCTAGGGTCCAGCGTTTAGTACGTTCATCTTTGGACAATCGCACAGCACCTACGTCCATGGATTCTGCAGCAGTCAAGAAGGGTACAGGAACAAAAGGAACCGTCTCAGGCTGTGGAGGAGGTTGGTGATCCACACTGTGAGGATTATACTGTCAAATACAAAGATTAATAAAATCCTCTAGGGACTCAGGGATCTCACGGTAGGTCAATTCATCACGGTAGGTCAATTCATCTTTAATACATTCAGCTAGACCCCTGCGAAAGGAAGCTTTAAGGGTGTTATCACCCCAGGAAGCCTCTGCTGCTAATATGTGGAATTCGATAGCATAGGAAGCTACCGTACGTTTACCCTGACATAAGTTCAGGATCCTAGACTCCGCCACCGACACCCTGCCAGGAGCGTCAAAAATGCTTTCAAAGGTCTTAATAAAGGTGGAGTAATCATATAGTATGGGGGACTCCTTTTCCAGAAGAGGAGACCCCCAGGGCAAAGCTCTACCCTTAAGTAAGGAAATTATGAATGTCATTTTGGCCTGAGCAGAGGCAAAAACCGAGGGCTGATTCCAAAAAATGCAATCTGCAATGGTTGAGAAAACCCCTAAAATCAGAAGGGTTACCATCATACTTTTCAGGAAGAGGGTATTTTAGGAGCCTGAGGGGCCGTGGAGCTACCCATGGCAACCAGCTCCCTAGCTACAGCTCCTTGATCAAAGGGAGCAGCAGGACTGGGACCATGCGCGACAGACTTGAAGGACAGAACAGTAGTGATGGTCTCTAATTTCTCCTCCAATGACTTTACTTGGTAAGCCTGCACACCCAAAAGTTGTCCCTGAAGCGAAACTGCCTGCACCAATTCGTTGAGGTCCATCTGGCTTTAGTATACTGTTAGGCCTGCCAGAGACCCCAACCACTCCTCCGGTTTCCTGACCAGTAGTCTTGTTATCCTGGTATCAGGTGGAGGAGCAGCCGAAATATCAGGACCTCAAATGAAAGTGCAACCAGCAACTTAGGGAACAACTAATAAGAAAATGACTCATGGTTTGGAGAAGGTTGAGAGCCAGACCCCAAGGGAGCGAAGTCCAGAAGAGTAGTCAAGAGCAAGCCAAGTTTGAAAGCCAGAGCTGGTACAGTCCAAAGGGGTGATCCGAAGAGAGGTCAAGAGCGAGCCAAGATCGATAGCCAGAGCCGGTACAATCCAAGGGGGTGATCCGAAGAGAAGTCAAGGTAAGCCAAGGTCAGCAACGAGAATATATATATATCAAACACAGCAGACAAATAGGAAGCAAAACCTATAATAAGGCACTAGCAGGAAGTAGAAGAGGGTATATATAGGTCAAGGGACGAGGTAACCAACTACAGCTGGCCACTGGGTGGAGCAAGAGTCTCATACAAAAAGGTAGGCAATAGTGAGAATCAAGCCCAGAATAGGAATCACCCAGTGGCTCAGTCAGCAGGGAAACAATCCAGAACACACCAGACCACAATATCAATTCTCAGCCAAGGCGTGACAATATAGGGCCAAACTGAAATGATTGGTCAAAGAGGCAAGGAAAGTGGGAATATTGAATAAAAAAGAGGCAAGATATTTAATACTGGATGCACCAAGGGTACTTGTCATTTATTAACTGCCTAAGATCCATAAGAATCCTTTCAATCCTCCAGGGAGACCCATTGTAAGTGGAGTAGATTCTTTGTTTTCTTGAATGGGTGAATACCTAGATTGTGTTTTGCAGCCCTTGGCACAAAAATGTCCAGCTTATCTAAAGGATAGCAAGTATTTGATGGAATTATTACAAAAGATGGAGGTGGACAGTGGATGTATATTAGCTAGTATCAATGTAAATTCCCTATATAGCAATATTCAACAACAATATGCCATTGAGGCGGTGTTATGGGCCCTAAATACCACTAACATTAAAACAAAACAAAAAAAAAAAGAGTCAGTGCTAAAATCTTTTAGATTTGGCAATGATCCACAGCTTCTTCTGGCATGAGAAGAAATTCTTCAGACAGAGGAATGGAGTGGCCATGGGTGCCAAATATGGCCCATCAGTGGAAAACCTTTTCATGAGCCATTGGGAGAAGGAAGCCATATTTAAAAAACAGCATACCTCAATTGAGGTTTTACAAAAGGTATATAGATGACATTATAGTGGTTTGGGGAGGGTCACAGGAATCATTTCTATAATTCCTTAGAGAAATTGGTAATAATAGATATGGCATTTCTTTTTTGGCAACTTTTAATTTGGAATATATCAATTGTTTGGACCTTGTATTATACAATGAGAATAATCAACTTCTAACCAAAACCTTTTTAAGGAAGTTGACAGGAATGGATATATCCCTCTGAGAAGTTGTCATCACCCCAGCCAGTAAGTTGGGAGCCATTCCCAGAAGCCAATTGATAAGAGTAAGGCAAAATTGTAATAAAAGGGACGATTAAGATACATAGGCAAACATTTTGGTGGAAAGGTTTTGTGAGAAGGGCTATAGTGTTAAAGATTTAGAGCAAGTTAAAAGAACAACATTGGCTGAGATTGTTAAAGGATTTGGAATTATGGAAAGTTTTTTGCCAGAAAGAGCACAGTTTATTTATACCAAACCTCCAAAATTGTGTTTAAATGAGCTCATAATGTAGTTGATCCACCTATAAAGACTTACACCTTTTTAGATAAAGTAGGATTTTTTAGTTGTGGTAAATGTATGATTTGTAGAACGTCCAAATTTAGAAAGAGGAAAACCACACAATTGATAAGAGTAAGGCAAAATTGTAATAAAAGGGACGATTATGATACATAGGCAAACATTTTGGTGGAAAGGTTTTGTGAGAAGGGCTATAGTGTTAAAGATTTAGAGCAAGTTAAAAGAACAGTAAGTGGTATGAGTAGAGAGGATTTGTTTAAAAAGTAAGAAAAAATATTTTGGAGTCGCTTTTTTGGCAGGTTTTACCCAACAATATAAACAGAGAAAATTATTAAACAACATTGGCTGAGATTGTTAAAGGATTTGGAATTATGGAAAGTTTTTTGCCAGAAAGAGCACAGTTTATTTATACCAAACCTCCAAAATTGTGTTTAAATGAGCTCATAATGTAGTTGATCCACCTATAAAGACTTGCACCTTTTTAGATCAAGTAGGATTTTTTAGTTGTGGTAAATGTATGATTTGTAGAACTTCCAAATTTAGAAAGAGGAAAACCACACGTTTTGAATCATACTCACGTGATGAGTCATACAAAATAAAAAAATGTATCACATGTCAAACTACACACATCACAAATCTCTTAGCCTGTCCCTGTGGGCTCCAATATGTGGGCTCAACCACTACAAACCTGGGAGACAGGCCCCGAGAAAAAGTGAATAACAGTAAAAGGGGCTACAGATATAATAGCCTATCCAATCGCTTCAGGCACCATCATGGGAAAGATCCTACTCTTTTGACTTTTTCTGGGATTGATAGGATCGAGCCCCACTGGAGGGGAGGAAATATAAAAAAGGCCATTTCCCACAGCAAAACGTAGTGGATCCATCGTTTAGGAAGTATGAGTCTATTAGGGTTGAACATGGAGTTGGATCTCAATTGCTTTATTTCTAATCGGTAAAAGTTAGTGATATATTGGACATTTAATTTTATTAAATTTTTCCATTTTCACTTTTTTTTCATCTTTATCTTCATTACTTTATTTTTTATTATTTTTATTTTATTTTTATTATATAAACTTTTACATTTTATTTGTATTATCAAAATAATTTGTTCATACATGTTTATTATTTTGTTATGATTTGATAGACAGCTAGCTATTGTTAGTAGGGTTGAGCGAACACCTAGATGTCCGTGTTCGACGGGTTCGGCCGAACTTTAAAAAAAAGTCCGGGTCCGTGTCCCGGACTTTTACCGAACTTTTCCCGGACACCGAACCCCATTGAAGTCAATGGGGACCCGAACTTTAAGGCACTAAAATGGCTCTAAAACACCAAAGGAAAGGGCTAGAGTGCTGCAAATGGCAGCAAAACGTAATTAAGAGCATGGCAAGTGCTCTGCAAACAAATGTGGATAGGGAAATAACTTAAAACAACAAAAAAAAACAGAAAAATAAAACAATGTTCTTCTTCATCTCTGAAGGACGAGGCCCATATGGAGTAGGAGGGAGGTTGAGGTGGTGGTGGATGTGGCGGTGACTAGACATATGCCGGTTTTCGGTAATTCGATATATCGCGGTATTGCATAGCCACGGTATTGTTATTGTGGCATTTTTAAAATACCGAGTTTCTCTGTCAAGTCTGCCTGACTTGTGAATTGATACATTTCAGTGAGCTGGATGACTCATTCACTCACTCAGCTAACACCTTTCAGCATTAAGTCTCCTAACTATAAACAAAAATGATTACATTTGTATCTTTTCCTTCCCTCTGCCAGGGAGAAAGGAAGTTTAACCTCTTAAAGACTGGATCTTTTTCTGACACTTGCAGCTTGCAAGTTAAAATCAGTTTTTTTTTTGCTAGAAAAGTACTTAGAACCCCCAAACATTTTATATATTTTTTTAGCAGAGACCCTACAGAATAAAATGGCGATTGTTGTAATATTTTATGTCACACTGTATTTGCGCAGCAGTCTTTCAAACGCAATGATTAGACTTTAATGAATAAAAAAAAAAAAAAAAACGTAACAGTAAAGTTATCCCAATTTTTTTTTTTTTTGTTACACAGAGAATCGTGAGAGAATCGTGATCTTTATTCCAAGCTAAAAAATCGTGATTCTCATTTTGGCCAGAATCGTGCAGCTCTAATAAATATATATATACACACACACACGCCTAGCAGCCCACATTACATTATTATATAGCCATCAAGCAGTGTCTGGCCTACCTGGTGATGACTGGTCCTGGCGCTCTGATCCGATGGCCTGGTCTTTAAAGGGGCAAATCCTTGCGATCCAGAAGTGGTTAAACCTGCAGGAGGACCGGTGTTTTTATCTATTAATGACTTTACTATTGCTTTAGGCCTGGTTCACATGTATGCGGGTTGGTGGTTCACATGTATGCGGGTTGGCGGTTCACATGTATGCGGGTTGGCGGCCCACATTTGCACAGGCATAGCAGCCCATTGATTTGAACGGGCTGCTATGCCCTCATTTTCCGCAGAAAAAAGGTGCATGCAGCATTTTTTTTAAATTCAGTGGCCTTGAAATCCATCCTGCTTTTGCACCATGCGACTAACCTGCAGTTCCTGCTCTGGCAAGCTTTCTGCATTTTTTGTATACGTGGGCACGGCATTTAAAAATAAACAGTTTGCGTGTGCAGCAACGGCAGGTAAGTCGCATGGTGCAAAAGAAGGATGGATTTCATGGCCACTGCATTTTTTTAAATTCTGCATGCACCTTTTTTCAGCTGAAAACGCAGGCATAGCAGCTCAAGCCCATTCACATCAATGGGCTGCTATGCCTGTGCAAATGTGGGCCCCCAACCCGCATACATGTGAACCAGGCCTAAAGCAATAGTAAAGTCATTAATAGATAAAAACACCGGTCCTCCTGCAGGTTTAACCAATTAATGACTTTACTATTGCTTTAGGCCTGGTTCACATGTATGCGGGTTGGGGGCCCACATTTGCACAGGCATAGCAGCCCATTGATGTGAATGGGCTTGAGCTGCTATGCCTGCGTTTTCAGCTGAAAAAAGGTGCATGCAGAATTTAAAAAAATGCAGTGGCCATGAAATCCATCCTTCTTTTGCACCATGCGACTTACCTGCCGTTGCTGCACACGCAAACTGTTTATTTTTAAATGCCGTGCCCACGTATACAAAAAATGCAGAAAGCTTGCCAGAGCAGGAACTGCAGGTTAGTCGCATGGTGCAAAAGCAGGATGGATTTCAAGGCCACTGAATTTTAAAAAAAATGCTGCATGCACCTTTTTTCTGCGGAAAATGAGGGCATAGCAGCCCATTCAAATCAATGGGCTGCTATGCCTGTGCAAATGTGAACCACCAACCCGCATACATGTGAACCAGGCCTAAAGCAATAGTAAAGTAATTTATAAACAACACCTCCTTCAGGTTTAACCACTTCTTGACCACAAGGATTTGCCCTCTTAATGACCAGGCCATCGGATCGGAGCCGAGCGCCAGAACCAGTTATCACCAGTTAGGCCAGACACTGCTTGATGACCTATTTTAGGCCTGGTTCACAGAGTCTGTACTGACTGACTATATAATAATGTGCATAAGTGAACCAAAGCCCCTAAATTCAGCAATGAAATTGAAGTGAGGTGGAAATTTAATAATTTAAATTTAATAATAGAATACCGTGATAATACCGTATACCGTGGCAAAACCTTAATCAATTAATCGCAGCATGAAAATCTGATACCGTCACAAGCCTAGCGGTGACATAGGCGTGCGCACAGGGTGGTGCTGGGTGTGCCTGGGCACACCCTAATCACCTAGGGCACATAGCATTGCCAGTGAGGAGATGGGAAAGATCTCCCTGGGACCTGCTCTGCTCTATTTCTCCTTGCCTACAGGTACATGGCCCCGATACATTACTCTCCCTGCTGGCAAACACATGCATGTGTATTTCAACTTTGGGGTGCACACCTTAATGCAATAGGCTGCGCACACCTATGGGCGGTGTAGGTGGAAGCGGCGGTGGAGGAGGACCAGGGCCGGATTAACAGCATCATGGGCTTGGTGCTGAGGATTTTGAAGGGCCTTAAGGGCCGTGCCTTGCCATGCACCCAGAGGAGGAAGGGTGCAGCCATGCATGCCTAATTCAACATGGGATGCTGTCTCTGAAGCCCATAAACACATCCATGCATCGCCAACTGTCCCTCCTTGTCCGGCCTTCACGCTGTGTGGGGAGGTTCTGAGGGTGCTGCCTGGGGAAGCGAGCATAGAAGCCAGACTTCTGTGTTTACAAGTGACAGAAGAGCGGTAACAGTGAATATGGCCAACCCGGGGCCTATATAAAAGGTAGGGGCCTGGAGCTGCAGCTCCAATAGCCCCTACATTAATCTGGCCCTGAGGAGGAGGACGAGGTAGCCAACACTGCTTCTTTTCAAAAATTTTAAATGAGGGTACACCCCAAAAGAGTGAGAAAGAGCAAAAATGGAACAATGGGTGGGTAAGGTCGGTATCCATTGCTATTCTGCATAAGGTACGGAAAAGTCCCGTGGGATCCATGCCTGGTTCATTTTAATGAACGTGAGCTTGTCCACATTGTCTCTGGACAGGCGGCTGCGCTTGTCTGTTATAACGCCCCCAGCCGTGCTAAATACCCGTTCAGATAATACACTGGCTGCAGGGCACGCCAGCACCTCCAAGGCGTAAAGGGCAAGCTCAAGCCATGTGCCCAATTTGGAGACCCAGAAGTTGAAGGGGGCAGACCCGTCATTCACTACATGTAGGCGTGTGCACACATACTGCTCCACCATGTTGGTAAAATGCTGCCTCCTGCTAAGACGTTCCATCTGAGCTGCTGGTGCTGCTGTTTGTTGTGGCGTGCTGACAAAGCTTTTCCACATTTCGGCCATGCTAACCCTGCCTTCTGAGGTGCTGGCGGTGCCCTGGTTGCGTTGGCGACCTCCTCCTCCTCCTCCTCTGCCTTGTGCTTCCACTGTGGCCCCGCTGTCAGATGGGAATGCCAGCAGCATGGCGTCTACCAGCGTGCGCTTGTACTCGCGCATCTTGTGATCGCGCTCCAGTGAGTGAATTAAGGACGGTACGTTGTCCTTGTAACGGGGATCCAGCAGCGTGGCCACCCAGTAATCAGCACAAGTTAGAATGTGGGCAACTCGGCGGTCGTTGTGGAGACACTGCAGCATGTAATCGCTCATGTGTGCCAGGCTGCCCAGAGGCAACGAAAGGCTGTCCTCTGTGGGAGGTGTATCGTCCGTGTCCTCTGTATCCCCCCAGCCACGCACCAGTGATGGCCATGAGCTGGCCTGGGTGCCACCCTGCTGTGAACATGGTTCCATCTCCTCCTCCAGCTCCTCCTCCTCCTCATCCTCCTCATCCTCCAGAACTGTGCCCCTGCTGGACAATTGCGTCCCTGGCATTTGCGTGTGCAGGAACCCACCCTCGGAGCCCCTTGCGAATGACTGCCCTGAAAGCCTTGGAAATGTTACCTCTTCATCCTCCTCCTCCTCCTCATCCTGTGCCACATCCTCTTCCATCATCGCCCGAATTGTTTTTTCAAGGAGGCATGGAAGTGGGATAGTTAAGCTGAGAACGGCGTCATTGCCACTGGCCATGTTGGTGGAGTACTCAAAACAGCGCAACAAGGCACACAGGTCTCGCATGGAGGCCCAGTTAAATTAAATAGCGGAATAGAAAATATGATCCAAAAAAAGTGTATGTATATCACACGTACACAACCACACTGGGCCCCAATTACTATTGTTTGTACCCCTAAAAGGCTAGATGAGGAGTAGGGGGAGTATGGAACAGGCAGCACCCTCAAACCTTCAGAAGTATGAGATGAACCCCAACAACTTGGAAAGGTGGATCTCTCTCACACGTACCGACACAGACTATCCCCCAATTTAACTGATCCCCAAAGGTTTTTGATTAAATAGCGGAATAGAAAATATGATCCAAAAAAAGTGTATGTATATCACACGTACACAACCACACTAGGCCCCAATTACTATTGTTTGTACCCCTAAAAGGCTAGATGAGGAGTAGGGGGAGTATGGAACAGGCAGCACCCTCAAACCTTCAGAAGTATGAGATGAACCCCAACAACTTGGAAAGGTGGATCTCTCTCACACGTACCAACACAGACTATCCCCCAATTTAACTGATCCCCAAAGGTTTTTGATTAAATAGCGGAATAGAAAATATGATCCAAAAAAAGTGTATGTATATCACACGTACACAACCACACTAGGCCCCAATTACTATTGTTTGTACCCCTAAAAGGCTAGATGAGGAGTAGGGGGAGTATGGAACAGGCAGCACCCTCAAACCTTCAGAAGTATGAGATGAACCCCAACAACTTGGAAAGGTGGATCTCTCTCACACGTACCAACACAGACTATCCCCCAATTTAACTGATCCCCAAAGGTTTTTGATTAAATAGCGGAATAGAAAATATGATCCCAAAAAAGTGTATGTATATCACACGTACACAACCACACTAGGCCCCAATTACTATTGTTTGTACCCCTAAAAGGCTAGGAGTAGGGGGAGTATGGAACAGGCAGCACCCTCAAACCTTCAGAAGTATGAGATGAACCCCAACAACTTGGAAAGGTGGATCTCTCTCACACGTACCAACACAGACTATCCCCCAATTTAACTGATCCCCAGAGGTTTTTGATTAAATAGCGGAATAGAAAATATGATCCCAAAAAAGTGTATGTATATCACACGTACACAACCACACTAGGCCCCAATTACTATTGTTTGTACCCCTAAAAGGCTAGGAGTAGGGGGAGTATGGAACAGGCAGCACCCTCAAACCTTCAGAAGTATGAGATGAACCCCAACAACTTGGAAAGGTGGATCTCTCTCACACGTACCAACACAGACTATCCCCCAATTTAACTGATCCCCAGAGGTTTTTGATTAAATAGCGGAATAGAAAATATGATCCCAAAAAAGTGTATGTATATCACACGTACACAACCACACTAGGCCCCAATTACTATTGTTTGTACCCCTAAAAGGCTAGGAGTAGGGGGGAGTATGGAACAGGCAGCACCCTCAAACCTTCAGAAGTATGAGATGAACCCCAACAACTTGGAAAGGTGGATCTCTCTCACACGTACCAACACAGACTATCCCCCAATTTAACTGATCCCCAGAGGTTTTTGATTAAATAGCGGAATAGAAAATATGATCCCAAAAAAGTGTATGTATATCACACGTACACAACCACACTAGGCCCCAATTACTATTGTTTGTACCCCTAAAAGGCTAGGAGTAGGGGGGAGTATGGAACAGGCAGCACCCTCAAACCTTCAGAAGTATGAGATGAACCCCAACAACTTGGAAAGGTGGATCTCTCTCACACGTACCAACACAGACTATCCCCCAATTTAACTGATCCCCAGAGGTTTTTGATTAAATAGCGGAATAGAAAATATGATCCCAAAAAAGTGTATGTATATCACACGTACACAACCACACTAGGCCCCAATTACTATTGTTTGTACCCCTAAAAGGCTAGGAGTAGGGGGAGTATGGAACAGGCAGCACCCTCAAACCTTCAGAAGTATGAGATGAACCCCAACAACTTGGAAAGGTGGATCTCTCTCACACGTACCAACACAGACTATCCCCCAATTTAACTGATCCCCAGAGGTTTTTGATTAAATAGCGGAATAGAAAATATGATCCCAAAAAAGTGTATGTATATCACACGTACACAACCACACTAGGCCCCAATTACTATTGTTTGTACCCCTAAAAGGCTAGGAGTAGGGGGAGTATGGAACAGGCAGCACCCTCAAACCTTCAGAAGTATGAGATGAACCCCAACAACTTGGAAAGGTGGATCTCTCTCACACGTACCAACACAGACTATCCCCCAATTTAACTGATCCCCAGAGGTTTTTGATTAAATAGCGGAATAGAAAATATGATCCCAAAAAAGTGTATGTATATCACACGTACACAACCACACTAGGCCCCAATTACTATTGTTTGTACCCCTAAAAGGCTAGGAGTAGGGGGAGTATGGAACAGGCAGCACCCTCAAACCTTCAGAAGTATGAGATGAACCCCAACAACTTGGAAAGGTGGATCTCTCTCACACGTACCAACACAGACTATCCCCCAATTTAACTGATCCCCAGAGGTTTTTGATTAAATAGGGGAATAGAAAATATGATCCCAAAAAAGTGTATGTATATCACACGTACACAACCACACTAGGCCCCAATTACTATTGTTTGTACCCCTAAAAGGCTAGATGAGGAGTAGGGGGAGTATGGAACAGGCAGCACCCTCAAACCTTCAGTATGAGATTGTGTTCACTGTACCCCACAAAGATTGAGTTCACTGCACCCCACAATGATTGTGTTCACTGCACCCCACAAAGATTGTGTTCACTGCACCTCACAAAGATTGTGTTCACTGTACCCCCCAAAGATTGTGTTCACTGCACCCCACAAAGATTCTGTTCACTGTACCCCACAAAGATTGTGTTCACTGCACCCCAAAAAGATTGTGTTCACTGCACCCCAAAAAGGATGTTGTTCACTGCACCCCAAAAAGGATGTTGTTCACTCCACCCCAAAAAGATTGTGTTCACTGCACCCCACAAAGATTGTGTTCACTGCACCCCAAAAAGATTGTGTTCACTGCACCCCAAAAATGATTTTGTTCACTGCACCCCAAAAAGGATTTTGTTCACTGCACCCCAAAAAGGATGTTGTTCACTCCACCCCAAAAAGATTGTGTTCACTGCACCCCAAAAAGATTGTGTTCACTGCACCCCACAAAGGATTTTGTTCACTGCACCCCAAAAAGATTGTGTTCACTGCACCCCAAAAAGGATGTTGTTCACTGCACCCCAAAAAGGATTTTGTTCACTGCACCCCAAAAAGATTGTGTTCACTGCACCCCACAAAGGATTTTGTTCACTGCACCCCACAAAGATTGTGTTCACTGCACACCAAAAAGGATTGTGTTCACTGCACCCCAAAAAGATTTTGTTCACTGCACCCCAAAAAGATTGTGTTCACTGCAGCCCAAAAAGATTGTGTTCACTGCAGCCCAAAAAGATTGTGTTCACTGCAGCCCAAAAAGATTGTGTTCACTGCAGCCCAAAAAGATTGTGTTCACTGCAGCTCACACACAGAAAAATGGATGTGGATCACTGACACCTGCCTATCTCCAATCCCACACCACACAGCAATATCGATTGTAGTTTGTAGAACACAGTTTCCCTAAAATTCAGCAGACTCTGTCCCTAACAGGATTGAGAAGAGATCGTAGATCAGGATTGAGTGCAGATTCACCCCACCCCCCACACAGCAATATCGATTGTAGTTTGTAGAACACAGTTTCCCTAAAATTCAGCAGACTCTGTCCCTAACAGGATTGAGAAGAGATCGTAGATCAGGATTGAGTGCAGATTCACCCCACCCCCCACACAGCAATATCGATTGTAGTTTGTAGAACACAGTTTCCCTAAAATTCAGCAGACTCTGTCCCTAACAGGATTGAGAAGAGATCGTAGATCAGGATTGAGTGCAGATTCACCCCACCCCCCACACAGCAATATCGATTGTAGTTTGTAGAAGACACTGACCCTATAATTCAGCAGACTCTATCCCTAAAATGCCTACAACTCGCCCTGCCTAAACACTCCGACCTGTCCCTCAATTCTATCCGGACACAAATGGTTTTTTCCTGCCTATCTTTCCCTAATCAGCAGCCAGCACGTTGATGTGTGCTCTCTGTCCCTGAATCTAAGCAGCATAATGACGCCGCTGCGGCTGCCTCGAACTTAAAGACTTGGTCACATGCTTCAGACGGCCAATCACAGCTACTGAGACATTTGCAGGCATGGCTGGGATGGCTTAAGGCACACCAGTTAAACGATTGTTGATTGGCTGTTGAAAGCCCGCCATGAAAAGAGCGCCAAAGCATGCAAAACCCGGAAATAAAACGACCGAACACGGATTTTTACCCGAACATACAGTAAAGTGTCTGTGTCCGTGTTCGGGTACAAAAAATCCAATTATTCGGTACGAACACGAATAATACAGTCCGTGTTCGCTCAACACTAATTGTTAGTTGACATTGATTTTTAGTGCATTTTATTTTCTATTTTGCTAAGTCTTTTATTGTTATGTATATGCAGCTGTAAGTGACATCGTTGAGACAATTTTGAGTGAGCAGTTTTATCAGTATTATCAATAATGGTATCTTAGATGTGTTTCTAAAATGGCCGCCATGGTTTTTGATTGACCACTGAGGAGGTGGTTGCTCCTCTCGATATATAAATAGAGGTCTTTACTTACTGGAAATGAGGGCCTTTATGACACCCTGTGGGAGGGCGAAATGCATTGATGTAATTTCCGGTATCACGTTGTAATGACGTCACTTCCGGTTGCCGTGGAACGCATGGTGATTACGGCGTTCGCGGATGCATATTTTCATTCACATGCTGTTTTATTACTACTGTCTTGAAAGTATGTTTTTATTGTGCAATTAAACTGCAACCCTACAGTACTTCACTATTGGCCCTTATTTTTGTTCTGCACTTGAGGATTATTTGGAACATCTAAGAGGCTACTTGGGAGTCCTTGATCAATTCCTTGTGACCAATCAGTCTTATTTTTAACAAAGCCTGCCTGATTCCCAGACTGAAAAGCTGGGGGTCCATTGTTTTTGGTAAGGAGGGGCACAAAAGGGTGTGTATCACATCACGGAATGAATTTATGTGGAGCACTTTAGCGCTTTTAAGAAGATTGGAGCACAAGAGCACTTTATTTTGATTACATCAGTTTATTTGGAATTTTTGTTATATTTTTAATTTTTTTTTTTTATTGATGCTAGCACTGTTTTTATATTCTTTCATGTTTACAAGTGATAAACACTTAGAGCACAGATGCTGCTAATAATTTCACATTAAATTCACTATAGCGCCTTTTTTTATTTTATTAAAAAGAAAACAAAGACCCGGAAGACTAAAATGGTCATTGTTACAATTTTTGCACAATATTTGTGCAGCGATTTTTAAAATGCAACTTTCTAGGAAAAAATACACTTTGATGAATTTTAGTGCACATAAACTCAATATAATACCCAATTATTGGTAAAATATAAGGATGATGTTATGCTGAGTAAATAGATACCCAACTCGCGTCAATGGAATTGTTACCTGAAAATCAACATAGGTGATGCTTTAAAAGGCTTTCAGGTTACCAGTTTATAGTTACACTGGAGGTATAGAGATACAATGCTCTTACTCTCATGTTTGATACCTGACATGTGTGGTGTGATCACTGTTTACAGGCGCATGCGGGACCTACATATGCTTTCACATTTGTGCATGAGCTCAGAGCGATGAGCGGGAGGGGTTCCCCATTTCATGCCCTGTAGAAGTTATTGGATGGCTGTAGAGCTGCTTGGATATGCCTACATTAACACCCATTGCCAGCTGAAAATCCTAAGGGCATAAAGTGATTAAAATAAAAAGGACCATTGCATCAAAAACACAGGTTTTCTTTAAGATAGCAGTTTCTCCAAGAAGGCTATTCTTTGCATAACATTTAGCAAATGTATTTGCAGCATTTGCTTAATACTATCTCTTTGCATGTTGTTGAATCTGACTGCAGGTGAGTGACTGAAAAATAATAAATAGGATGAGTATGATTGGTAGTTAGCATGTTTCTGATAAAATTAGTCTACATTTTCTCTCCTTTAAGACAGTAAACAGTGAATACTTTTGTGTTGTGCAATATTTATGTATACAAAACATGCATAGTGGACACACACAAACACAACCCAGACACACACAACTATCAAATCATTTAGGCAGATAGTCAATTATGATATATTTTGTAATATAGTATGTGAACATTACAGGTATTACAGGTGAACTAATTAGCACAATACACAGCTATCCTAGAATGTATTTCCTTTGATGCTACTTTCAGCACTGTTGCTATTAAAAGCATGAAAGGATAAAAGACATATGAACAGAACACATGTCTAGGATCAAAAACGAGACCTTCCGTCATCTGTCTTAATCTTAAAAAAATTTGACTTTTCAAAGGCTAGGATGCAATCTTTTATGAATAAATTTGATGAATTTTACACAGATAGTTAATGAGTGCCTGTTAAAATTATATTACCCATCCTCTAGTTCTTTAGGAAAAATACATTTCACATATTTGGGATTGTATTGCCTTTCAGTAAATAAAATTTGAAGTATGAATGCCCTAGATTTACAAATTTTTGGGTTTGGCTATCCAGAAACATTATAGCAGGATAGGGCTGTATAATCATAAAAGCATTTTTTGTACCAGGCACAGGGCCGCTGATAAGGTAGTACAATGGGCCCAGGCCTCATCAGCTAAACAGGGGGGCCCGGGCAGCTTTATTGTTTATTTCTGCCTAAATTAATAAATTGATTTTACTAGACCACACCCCCACTCCTTTTTGCTTACCAGGACATAGATTACATTTCCCTGGGCCCCATCACGTCAACAGAGGGGCCCAGGAATTGGTAGCCAAGGAGGGACTTTTTTTTTCATTTTCGGATGAAGTCAGTGCTGTTTTGCTGCACCTCAGGGGGGTGGAGGTGGGGTTGGGGTGCCCATTAGGAAGGCTGTATGGGGCCACACTGATTTAAAAAAGCAGCCCTGACCATGCATACATACATTTTTCTTTTCATAATTTTCCACCTCAGCCTGTTTTCTCCTTCATGCAATCTTATGATAGATTGCAATGACATTTAGTAGGCAATACTGCAAAGTGGGTTTGTGGGGTCAATTGCAGATGCTAAGTTCCAAAGTACAAGCCTAAACTGCACATTGCAGCTCTTGCACATGATTTTCTACAAACATACTATTACAATAGTCTGTAGATGTGAGTAAATCTATATTTCTGACCTAGGATTTGACTGGGATTGGGTCACCGAATGAGTGAATGTTGAGCACAGATATATCTGATCAATGAATTAGCCAGAGCCAGTGAGAATGTATATTTATTATTTGAATATTATCAAATTTATAATTGATTATTTGTTTTAAAGATTACAATTCCTCACCCACTGTAAAAAGAGCTGACCTAAGAAGGAAACACTATACTTTTTGAAAGGGTGTGGACCGTAACTTAAAAATATTCACATAGGTCCAGAAAAGTTGCTGAATATTTCATTTAGTGTGTTAGCACCTAAGGCCAAATTTAACAACAAACTTGAAATGAGACACTAGGATTTGACCTAGATTACAGCTATATCCTTGTTGAGATTATGTATTTTTTGCCGTTGTTGTTAATACTGCCTATAATGTTGTTGGTGATACTGCCTATAATGTGTGTTGTTTTTTCCTTGAAGTTCCAATATAATATAAGGAACAATATAAGGAAAAATAACGGAATTTTTGTAAAATCTTACCTGTAAAATTCCTTTCTCTGAGTCCTCCGACAGTCGCCGCCTCTTCATATTCGTCACATATGGGGTATTAGACTTTGCTCCGAAGGAGTAGCTAGGCAACAGAATATGTTAACATTAAAGCTTTTAACATATCCCACCCTCAAGGGGTGGTCCCCTCAGTCAATAACCTCCTACTTCCTGCAACCATATCTCAGTTTTAGTGGAATAGCAGTAGAGTATACAACCAAACCCCAAAAGAGGGGCGGGGGCGGCGACTGTCGGAGGACTCAGAGAAAGGAATTTTACAGGTAAGATTTTACAAAAATTCCGTTTTCTCTTACGTCCTCCGACAGTCGCCGCCTCTTCATATTCGTCACATATGGGGACGTCCCAAAGCAGTGCAAACATGAGGGGTGGGAAACGCATCCGCACCGAAAAGGCAACGCAGTCTCCGCATCAAAGAAAGGAACCTTACCAAAGCAAGGAACCCAGCTGGGCAACAGGAAAAAACAGGTGCTCAACAGGAGCAACAACCCAGGAAAAAACAAATAACCAGGGGATAAAAAACTTATCCCAACAGCCAGTGGTCCCCACAAGGGACCCTAGGGAACTGCCGCACTAAGAACCTTGCGGCCAAAGGAAGCATCCGCAGATGCCTGAACATCTACTTTGTAGAATTTTGTGAAAGTGTGTACGGTCGACCAAGTCGCCGCCTTACACACCTGGGCCACAGAAGCCCCATGACGACAGGCCCAAGACGTACTCAGAGATCTAGTAGAGTGCGCCTTCACAGGCACAGGGGGAACCTTCCCCTGCAAAGCATAGGCCTGTTCAATGGTCTGCCTGATCCATTTGGCGATGGTAGAGGCCGACGCCGCCATGCCCTTCCGAGGACCCTCTGGAAGAACAAACAAGGAATTTGTCTTTCTAAAAGACTCAGTCGAGTTAAGGTAAACCCTTATCGCCCGAACAACATCCAGAGAGTGTAATCTCACCTCCTTTGGATGTTTAGGCTTCGCGCACAGCGAAGGCAAGACAATATCCTCATTAAGATGGAATTCCGAAACTCGTTTCGGAAGAAAAGAAGGATTAGGTCGCAAGACCACCTTATCCAAATGAACAACCAGATACGGAGACTTGCAGGACAAAGCTGCCAGCTCCGACACTCTGCGAGCTGAAGTGATCGCCACCAAAAAGGCGACCTTTTTGGACAACATAGACAACGAGATCTCCCTGATCTGTTCAAAAGGAGCACGTTGCAACACAGACAGAACGAGATTCAAGTCCCAAGGGGGCAGAGGATCCCTCCTAGGAGGAACCAGATGCCGCACACCCTGAACAAAAGTGCCAACCAAGGAGTTGGAAGCCACGGGACGTTGAAACAGAACGGCCAGCGCAGACACCTGACCCTTTATCGTAGCCAGCGCCAAACGCTGATCGACACCCGTTTGAAGGAAGGACAGCACTCGGGAAACCGAGTACGTGCGGGGAGAAAATCCCCTGGACTCACACCAAGCAAAATAGGCCTTCCAAGTACGGTAATAAACCTTCCCCGAGGAAGACTTCCTCGTGTTGATCAAGGTATGAACGACCTCTGGGGAGAGACCCTTCTCCCTCAGGACCTCGGTCTCAACAGCCAGGCCGTCAAAGCCAGCGACTGTAAAGCAGGATGGTATATCGGTCCTTGAGACAGGAGATCGTCTCGAAGAGGCAGACGCCACGGGGCGTCGACCGCCAGATTCACGAGGTCTGCGTACCAGGACCGGCGAGGCCAGTCCGGTGCCACAAGAATCACCGTGCTGCGTTCTGAGTGTAACCTGCGAAGGAACCTGGACAGCAACTGAATCGGTGGAAACGCGTATATCAGCCTGTACTGATGCCACGGGGCCACTAACGTGTCCGACGCGTCTGCCCGAGGGTCGCGCGTCCTTGCCACGAACCTTCTCACCTTGTTGTTGAGACGAGACGCGAACAGGTCCACATCTGGAAGACCCCACTTTGCGCACAACATCTGGAAGACAGCCGGGTGGAGAGACCATTCCCCCTGATCCAGGGTCTGGCGACTCAGATAGTCCGCCTGCCAGTTCTCCACCCCCGGAATGTGAACCGCCGTTATCGCTGGGACATGAGCCTCGGCCCAAGACAGAATGTCGGCCTCTTCTCGAGCCGCTCGGGCACTCCTGGTGCCCCCTTGGTGGTTGATGTAGGCCACCGCCGTGGCATTGTCCATCTGCACCCGAACCGGGCAGCCCAGCAGCTGGTCCGTCCAGCGATGAAGACAGAGATTTATCGCACGCAATTCCAGAATGTTGATCGGAAGGGAGGACTCCCCCTCCGACCAAGTCCCCTGGGCGGACAGAACGCCCAGAACACCACCCCAGCCCGACAGGCTGGCATCCGTGGTGATTACCGTCCACGAGATCGGACGAAACGACTTGCCCCCGGACACCATCGGGGACTGGAGCCACCACAGAAGGTCTCTTCTGGTGCGATGACTCAACGAGATTTGAAGATTCAGAGATTGAGGTCGCCCGTCCCACATGGACAGGACCTCCGCTTGGAGACCCCGCGTGTGAAACTGGGCAAAGGGAATCGCCTCGAAGGCCGAGACCATCAATCCCAGACATCTCATGCACGTCCGCAGAGACGAGTGCGGAACGTCCCTGAGGGACCTGACTTCCTCCTGAAGAGTTCTGAGTTTGTCTTCCGGCAGGAAGACCTTCGCCTGCACCGAGTCCAGAATCATTCCCAGGTAGGGAAGACGAACCGACGGACTCAGCGTCGACTTTGGAAAATTTATCGTCCAACCAAACTCCTGCAGAGTTTGCATCGTGACAGACAGGTCCTTCTCCAGACCCTGGCTGGTCGCAGACCGAACCAGAATGTTGTCCAGATACCCCAGGACAGAAATGCCCTGGGCCCTCAATAATGCCAGAACCGGTGCAAGCACCTTGGTGAAGACCCGTGGAGCTGAGGCGAGACCAACAGGCAACGCCACGAACTGGTAGTGATCCTCCGCAATGGCAAATCGAAGGTACCTCTGGTGACCCTCGAAAATGGGGATGTGAAGATACGCATCCTTCAAATCGATGGAGGCCATGAATTCCCCCGGAACCAGGGCAGCCACCACCGACCGCAGGGATTCCATGCGGAACTTGCGAACCCGCACAGAGCGGTTCAGAGCCTTCAAGTCCAGAATTGGACGAACCTTGCCCTCCTTTCTGGGCACGGTGAACAGATTGGAATAAAACCCCCGAAATCTGTCCCGATGAGGCACCGGAACTACTACTCCCTGAGCCCTCAGGTCCCGCACCTCCAGGTGCAGGTCCCGTAAACGCTCTGGAGACAGTTGAAGATTTGAGGGAAAAAATCTGCTCTCCGGCCGAGAGAGAAACTCGATCTTGTAACCAGATCGAACGATCTCCTGAACCCATCTGTCCCGCACGCGGGCCAACCAGGGCTGAAGAAAACCGAGCAAGCGTCCCCCCACCCCAAAACTGGGTGAGGGCGCCCCTTCAGGCCGCACTGTTATGGGCTGCGGATCCGGATTGACCGGACTTCTGTTTACCAGACCAGGGCTTCTTCTGAGAGCCTTGACCTTTGAACGGTTTGCCCTTGTAGTGCGACCGAAAGGCACGAAAGGACCCCTGAGGGGGCCGAAAATTAGCATGCTTCTTCCCAGAAGCCCCCTTAGCCTTGGGGAAATGGGGCAAGAGAGTGCTCTTACCTCCGGTGATCCCCTTAATCAACACATCCAAGGACTCCCCAAAAAGGCGAGACCCATCATAAGGCAGATTGGCTAAGGTCTTACGTGAAGACTGGTCCACCGACCAACATTTCAACCAAACCAGGCGGCGAGACAACACCGCCACGCTGTGCACACGTGCAGCCAACGGAACTAGGTCCAAGTCCGCATCACACAGATACATGACACCCTGGTGGATTTGATCCACCATATCCAGGGTCGCCGGCGAGGCCGAATCGGCCACTAGGACGCGCCTAAGCATCTGCGTCCAACTTGCGATCGCCTGGGCCGCCATGAGAGAAGCAAACAGAGCCTTAAGCATAGAACCCGTAACAGAATAAGTATGACGGGCAAGAGACTCCAATCTCCTATCCGTGGCATCACGGAACACAGGGGAATCCTCTGCAGGAATCGCAGTGGATTTGTTTAAAACCGCAATTGCGTGATCCACTGGGGGAGGCACACACCACCTTTCATCAGTGGAAGGCGAGAAAGGATAACGCAGCTTGAACCTACTTGGTACAGCAAAAGTTTTGCGCAGATTGCGCCATTGTTCCTTAACAGCGCGCTGAAAATCACCATTGCAGGGAAAAACCTGCTGCGTCCTGCGTTTTCTCTGTGTCCCATAAGCCGCCAAGGCAGCGGGGGGACACACTTCATCCTGCAAACGCAGCGTTTGCTTTATGGAAGCAATCAATTCATCCATGATTGCAAGCTCTTCAGGCGAGCCAGGGGGAGAATTATCAACCCCTTCAACTTCAGCCTCCACCTCGGACCCCACTAGATCCAGGGAGGAGCGGGACCCCGATAAGGAGGCCCCCGCCATAACAGCCCCATCACCTTCACCCTCAGAATCAGAGGAAAGAGCAACTCTGGGTCTTTTAGTAGATTGAGCAGCCACCAGCATCTGCACCTGAGCAGCAAGGCCAGCCACAATAGTGGCTAAATCCCCCCCTGGGGGGGAAACAGCGGTCCCCTGGCTTTCCACCAAGGCGGTAGGAAATGTGCCCTCCTGAGAATCCATTGCCCCTATACAAAATGCCGGATAATAAAGGGTTAACTGCCCCTTTAACACGCGCGGCGAGCGCAGCCCACCGCACCACACACAAGCACAATGAGACCCCCACAGGGACAATAAAACTGACACAGGCAATGGATAGGAAGGATAAAACCTGAGGAGACCCTCGCCGCTGCTGCTGCCTCGATCGGTGTTCCTGGAGAAGAGGAAGTGATGCTGCCAGGGCGCTCTATGAAAGCCTATGGGAGGCTACAAGAAAATGGCCGCCATGCATGTAGAACATGCGGCCGGAGCGAGTGTAGGCAAAATGGCGCCATTTGGCGCCGAAACCGCCGCTCCACAGTACAGTAATGCACACATGTCTGTATAAAAAAACATGTCAGATCGCCGCAGCGATCGCTGTATAATGCCCAAACATGCCACAAAACATGCCCCACAGCACACAGCTTCTCACACTGACAAGGCTGACACACACAGTGTCACACAGCTCCCCCCCCCCTGCAGCCCACAGCATGCAGCCGAGAGATAGGGAGACAAACAGTGTGAATAGAGGCAGGTTACACAGTCCCAGACTGACACCCCCCCAGACAGACAGGTCCCCACATAAATACACTTACCTCACAGTGGCGTGGGGGACCCGCACAGGCGAACAAGCCGCTGCACATGAGGCAGGGAGAGTCGCATACAAGACGCACAGAATGGGGGTTAAGAAACCGCACAGCGTCCAGTGAGGTAGCCACCTCACCAATCATCCCTGCACCGAACAGGGATGGGTCGTTCACTGTGCCAGGAGCGTTACCTGGCTGAACGCTCGATGGCAGGCTGGGAAGCCACTGACCCACGACCTGCGACCTGAGACCCAGCCCGCATGATCCTCTTCATCCGAAGAACTAACTAAAGCTGACAAAAAGAACAGCTAAGTAAAGGTAGAGAGAAAACTCAAACAAAAAATCAAAAAAGAAGAAAGAGTCTGGGGCACAAAGCCCCAGCACAGAGAGAGCCAGCCACTCCTGACAAGCTAGACATTAAAACTGAGATATGGTTGCAGGAAGTAGGAGGGTATTGACTGAGGGGACCACCCCTTGAGGGTGGGATATGTTAAAAGCTTTAATGTTAACATATTCTGTTGCCTAGCTACTCCTTCGGAGCAAAGTCTAATACCCCATATGTGACGAATATGAAGAGGCGGCGACTGTCGGAGGACGTAAGAGAAATATATATATTTAACGCATAGATTTACTCAGGATTCACAGTTTTTTAGGTGAATCCACTTAGAAAATGTGTAAACCTTGTATTAATCTTGTGTGAAAACATCAATTGATAAACCTCTAAGGCCCCGTTCACACTGGGGCGATCCGACTTCCCGGGGCGACCTCACAGGTCGCGGCGCACTGCTCGCACCGCGACCTCGGAGCGGCCGGCACGGACTTCATATCATTGAAGTCAATGCAGGTTGCTCCAGGTCGCCCCAAAGAAGCTCCGGACCCTTTTTCTAAGTCGGAGCGACTTGTGTCGCTCCTATTAGAATGGGTCCACAGCTTCTCTATGCCAGGCGACCTACGGCGACCTGTCAGGCGACCAGGTCGCCTGACAGGTCGCCCCAGTGTGAACGAGGCTGAGTCTCTCAGTAAATTTTAAAATCGTCATTGTAGCCTATGACAATTTGTTTATTTTTTTGTTTTATTTTTAACTATTCTTTGTTGGCAAATGCTAATCGTGTTGTGTTTGTTTTTCCCAAAGCTCTAATTAAGCATTCTAGTCCATGTACATAAAGTAGTATGTACAGTAATATGTAAAACTATTTTTCAGCAGGTTTGGTCATGCAGTACTAAACTCTATTTATAAATGTGTCCACACAAGATTCACACAAACTTTTACCCAGGACAGTTTTCTAATTTAATCCACTTAGTAAAATGTGTGAATCTTTAGTTAAAGTTGTGTGGGAAAAAAAAAATATAAATAGACTCTAAGATGTCTATTCAATAAAAAAAATGCAAAGCTACCTATCCAGCAAATCTGCATGTACATTTTTCCTGTGCACACTGAGCAAAAATGTAATGTTGTTCAGGCTATTTTCTTCTCTGAATTAAAGTTCTTTATTATGGGCAATAGGCCACTAGGAGCATAGGAATTACAACTTTCTTTTTAACAAAAGATACAATATGAGAATTCTAAAGAACACTAGAGGAAATTAGCAAATAAATGTAACCATTGTAACTGCTAGTCCTTCTCCTCCCCTTAGCCAGAAGCTTTGCTCTAATAGAACTATGCATCAGAAGATGTATGGATAATCTGCAATGAATTGGTAATCTTACATGTTGTTACACTGTTTTTTTTTCAAGTTAACCACTTGCCGACTGCCGCACGACTATTTACGTCGGCAGTCAGCCCCTCACAGGCAAAGCGACATAGGGCTACGTCACTAGCCTGTAAGGATTTTGGGAGCGAGCGCGCGCCGCCGGATGCACGCTCCCGCTCGATCACGGACCCCCCCCACACGTGTGCCCGATGGGTCCGCCGGGCACTCGCAATCGTCCGTGACAGCGGGAGAAAGGCAGGCGGCTAGTGTAAACAAAGCCACCTGTCAGTCTCCCCAGTGTAAGAATGGTGATTAAACGGTTCTACTATGTAGGACCGTTGATCACTGTTTTTACACATCAAGCCACAGCCAATCACAGTTAGAAACATGCCCCTAGGACACACTTAACCCCGCCCTCTCCAATACAGTTAACTCCTTCACTGCCAGTGTCATTTTTACAGTAACAGTGCACATGTATAGCACTGATTACTGTAGTAATGTCACTGGTAACCCCAAAAGTGTCAAAAATATCAGTCAAGGGTCTGATCTGTCCGCCCCAATGTCGCAGTCCCGCAAAAAAATTGCAGATCGCCGCCATTACGCGTTAAGAAAAAACAACAAAAATGACAAAAATCTTTCCCTTTGTTAGTAAACGCAATAATTTTGCGCAAACCAATCAAAATACGCTTTTTGAGATTTTTTTTACCAAACATATGGTAAAAAAAATTGGCCTAAAATGTTAAAAAATTTTGATTTTTACATTTTTTTTTTTTTGGGGAATTTCATATAAAAAAATTTGAAAAATATTGTTATTTTTGCAAAATTGACGCTCTTTTTTTGTTTATAGCGCATGATCAAAAAATCGCACAGGTGATCAAATACAACCAAAAGAAAGCTCTGTTTGTGGGAAAAAAAGGACACCAAATTCGTTTAGGTACAGCGTCGCACGACCGCGCAATTGTCCGTTAAAGTCACGTAGTGCCGAATCGCAAAATAGGCCCTGGTCAGGAAGGGGGTAAAATCTTCCGGGGCGTAAGTGGTTAACCTGTGCTTTAAACATTTCTGAGTTAGGGCTCTTTCACACGGTCCTCCTCCGTAGGCAGATCTGTGCTGCTCAGCGGGGATCGATCCGCGATCCCGGCTGAACCGGCGGATGACAGCTCCGTCTCCGCTTGCAGTGCGGAGAGGGAGGTGTCACAGCCCCCGCTGCTCTCTATGGGGAATCGGATGAGAGCGGACCGCCTGTCCGCTCTCATCTGATCCCATCCGATCCCCAGGATGGATGGAAAATAGGGTTTCCATCCGTCCGGATTTCATGGACAGGATCGGATGCGGATGGCAGCGGGTGTCAGCGGACATGTCACCGCTGACATCCGCTGCTCCATAGGGCTGAATGGGGCATCCGATCAGATCCGCCTAAAAAACTGACAGGCGGATCTAATCGGACCGCCTGTGTGAAAGAGCCCTTACTGAACCAGGCATCATAATAACAACAAATAAGTTCAAGAAGAATCAAAACTTTTGATCTGCACAGTTGTTCTCAGCCATTGACATGGAGCTATTAGGGTATCTGGATCAGAACTACAACCAGACAATTAGTCAGTACAAAAATGTTGTCTACCTAAATGTATCTGGCAAACTATGCCCCAATATACAAATTTGATCCAACTAAAGTTTTATTTTCTTTTAAAGTTTTTTTTTTTTTTGGGAGAAAAAATGGGAGCCCCCCATCAACTTTCCTATATCTTGTACAACAAAGGTGACAGGGGACTTACTTTTAAATAAAATATTTTCTCTACACTGGAGTGGCAGCTTTGAGTTGACAAGAGCTTGTATCAGAAAAGCATTGTGGAGGTTGGTAATACAGTGACCTATTTTGGGGGTGGTTGTTTCAATGGTCAATCCACTGGTCTCCAGACCTGGTATTCTAAATGTTTATTGGGTAGTAGTACATTAGCTGATCAATGAAGTAGCCTGAATAAATCTTTACTTTTTATAATTTTGCACAAGTCCGTAGAATTCAAATCTTCCACCAAATGATTGAGTGCAGTGGTCCAGCTACAGCAACAACAAGTGCAGTGGTCCAGCTACAGCAGCAATGCACAACACTGCCACAAAAGGTTAATTCTAGCTCTAGACCACACAGTTCTTACCATCCTGAGTATGAAAAAATGTGTGAAGTGACAGATTGCCAGGTCACCTTGCACCTGAGTGAATGTGTAGGCTTTTTTCTAATGGAAAAAAAAAATGTTTATGAATTTCCACTTGGCATTCGTAGGTGATCAGAACATTATAAGCATCCCATTAATGGGGAACAAGATCCTTGCTTTAATATAAAAATAGGGATGCTATTTGGGTTCAGATAGAATGTGACTTTGAATTTGAACTCATACTGTTCACAATTTGGTGAATGGCCAAAATATTGATCTGAAATCCTGACTGCTAGAATTAAAACAAAACAACTGGGGATTATAGGGATGTCATTGATCATATGTAGTCAATTACAACTCCATTTTCCAGCTGCACTAAGGAATCTGTCACTTAGCTGTGATACATGGTAGGGCAATATCATCCAGTGGCGGGTCATCATGATTAATATTGGATTTTTATTTTTATTTTATTGATGATAGTTTTTATATAGGGAGGAGAACAATGTTTACATTTTTTTTTTATTAACCAGTTGATGACCGCCCTATAGCAGTTTTATTGCTACAGGGTAGCAGCTCTGTGCAGGATTGCGTATATATACGGGATCTGTGCTCCCTGTGTGTTCCTGAGCTGGGGGTGTGAGTAATCAGATTAGAACCACTTTATACTAGTGTCCCCAATAGTATAGTGTCTCCAAAAATGAAGCATTAGCAGAATCAGCCTCGACACCTGCAAACACCAGCGTTTAGCCCCCCACTCCCTAACAAGTGCAGTGTGAGTAGATCACTGTCACTTCTGATACATTGTTCACAAAACCGCAGCATTAGCAAGATCATGCCTGATCTCTGCTAGCACTAGCAGGTAATATTTATTTTATGTAGTCTCTGACAGCCAGGTTCTCATTTTCCGCATATGTTGCACTAAGTACCAGTAAATGTATTGGCCAAAGTGTCCAACTAATGGTACACTAGGGAAGAGACCTACAGGATTCTGAGTATGTCAGATTAAAGCAAAGGGGAAGCCTTACTGACAGAATCAGACTCGGAATATGAACCTTTAGAGAGCAGCGGCACCCTGACAGATAGCTCAGACGATGGAGTAGAGGTCCATGCTAAGATCAGGCATACCCAATCCCTTGCCCAGGTTGATGAGGTTCTACAATTGCATGATGATTCTCATATGCAGCAGATGTCAGTACTAGTGCCACACTACCTTATGGTAAACTGGCGAGCACCAGCGTCCTTTTACACACCAGCACTGAGTATCACTTGGGGATGTGGAGAGTCCCATAAGTTCAGTCCAAGCTGGTGCAGGGGCTAGCACAAGTAGCATCCAGAATTAGAACACAGGTCCATAGAGCCCATGGTTTCCTTTCTGATGGGCTTGCAAGTCCTGATTGCCAGCCCACACAGATCTTGCATCCCCCATTTATTGGCCAACCTGGAATTTAGGTGAAAACAGCAAATATAACTACTCCCCTTGATTTTTTTTGAGCTGTGTCTTACAGAATATCTGTATTGATCAATTGTGGATGAAAGCAATTTATATGTTGAGCAATTTATAGCAGCCTACCCAAATTCTTTCAATGCCAGAGAACTCTAAAAGAAACCTATTGTGGTTTCTGAGTTAAAAACTTTTATGGGCCTAACCCTCAACATGGGCATTACTAAAAAGAATGAGTAGCGGTCATATTGGTCCAAAGGCTGATTCATCATTTGCCGTATTCTCTGCTGCCATGGCCAGGCTTAGATATGAGAATATATTGTGATTTAAGCATTTCAACGACAATACACTCTGTCATCCTCGGGGTGACCCTGAATATGATCAGCTCCACAACATTAAAACCATCGTAAATCACCTTAACTAGAAATTTGCAGGCGTGTATACGTCCCAACAAAACGTATGTGTCCACTCGCCAAATGCAAGTAGGCGAGTGGAGATTTTGAGGGCTGGTCTAAGGCACAAATTCACACACAAGGGTCTCGAAAGTTGTTAGATAGTCAGGAAACTGGCTACCACATTTTGAGAGGCCTTAAAAATTTACAGTTAAAAAATAAAAATAAAAAAACACAAAAATGTTTTTTGGTTTATTGAGGTAATGTTTCGTTCTTACTGTGTTTTATTGTTAACTGTTCTTTCCAGGAACGCCATTCAGCTGCAGCACTGATATGTTTATTCTGACAGCAACAGGGTGTTCCTCTCAGATTATATACATCAGTGCTTGCAGCACAGCTGGAGGCGATTTACTATGCAGATTTACTATGCAGATTTACTAGTGTAGGGCGGCTGGGCTGTGCAGAACCATGTAGCTCTACACGATTATGTGCACGTGGTGTCCGCGGCTCCCGTGCACGGCCAGAACCGCGCACCTGCTGTGATTAGACACAGTGGGAGCCAGACCACAGGAGGAGTGGGCTCGATCGCCGCTGGCCTCCCATAATCTTCTGGGAAACTGACAAGAGAGCCGCCTGCCTATGTAAATAAAGCAGGCGGCTCTCCTGTGAGATAAGCACAGTGAGCTTGTGTGTCTCAGCTAAGCTGAAACAACGATCTCTGTGTGCCTTTCATAGAGCCCTCCCTCACCACATTAAGCAAGCACAATTAGGCTTACACTTAACCCCTTGATCACCCCCAATATTAACCCCTTCCCTGCCAGTGTCATTTATACAGTAACAGTGCATATTATTTAGCACTGATTACTGTATTAATATCACTGGTCCCCAAAAAGTGTCACTTAGTGTCAGATTTGTCCGCCGCATTGTTGCAGTCCCACTAAAATCGCTCATCACCACCACTACTAATAAAATAAATAAAAAGTCCAAAAATCTATCCCATAGTTTGCAAACGCTATAACCTTTGTGGAAACCATTTAAAATAAGCGTTTTGGGATTTTTTTTACCAAAAATACAGTCAGGTCCATAAATATTGGGACATTGACACAATTCTAATCTTTTTAGCTCTATACACCACCACAATGGATTTGAAATGAAACAAACAAGATGTGCTTTAACTGCTGTCTTTCAGCTTTAATGTGATGGTATTTACATCCAAATCAGGTGAAATGTGTAGGAATTACAACAGTTTGTATATTTGCGTCACACTTTTTAAGGGACCAAAAGTAATGGGACAGATTAACAATCATAAATCAAACTTACACTTTTTAATACTTGGTTGCAAATCCTTTGCAGTCAATTACAGCCTGAAGTCTGGAAAGCATAGACATCACCAGATGTTGGGTTTCATCCCTAATGATGATCTGCCAAGCCTCTAATGCAACTGTCTTCAGTTCCTGCTTGTTCTTGGGGCATTTTCCCTTCAGTTTTGTCTTCAGCGAGTGAAATGCATGCTCAATCGGATTCAGGTCAGGTGATTGACCTTGCCATTGGGTGGCTTCTTTCGTGGCTGAAGATCACTTGTCCAGCTACCTCTGCTTCAACATATGTGACCTTCTTGAGATCTTAAGGAAGATAAGTAAAGACAATTACCATCCGTGCATGCACCCTAGAACCTAGGGAGCTGTAAGAAAAGGAATTAAAGGGGTCTGCGTCTGAGCATGCTGAGTAAATAGGGAATCTGCTAGAGTGTTGGTGATGTAGAGTGTAAGGTGGTGATATTGGACATTTATGCTTGTAGCTCTACTCCTATAGGGATTTATGTTTGGTTTACATATCTGGTAGCACGCTGTCTAAAGAACGTATAAAGAATGTATATATGTTTGGGCAAAGATGTGCTTGTGATGATTCATTATGAACATAGGAAATCTGCCCACGTGTTTACGGAGGTTGTCATGGCAGCTATTGGTAGCCTCTGCAACTTCATCAGTGATAAGGGTCTAGAAATTCATGTAAATCCCAGTGCATTGAGCCCATGCGTAGGTGCATAATACTGTGCAGAGAAGTGAGTTTAGGCTCTGAATCAGTGGAAATGGAATGTTGCAGTTGACTTATCTAAAATGTTATACTGTTGTTGTTTCACTTTTTACAATATTCCTATTTTCTTTGAGAAACAATAATTACTGACTAAATCTACTAGTAAAAAACAGAATAATTGTTGGCCGCAAGAAACATTCATTTAGAAAATGCTGTGTTCCCACTAGAATAGCAATCACTAAAAATATAATAATAACCGTAAACGTTGGATTACAATAATAAATTTCTGTTGAAAAAATGCCATGCAAGCTACAAGGAAGCCAGACATAAAATAATTGAAATGCATGTACTTTTCAGAGTAGCAAAATAAATCCTAATTTCTGTCTTTGTCACCTGATTCACTCCATATGGCTGCAATTAGATATTGTACTAGTTTATCCATTCAGAGAGTCAGCTGTTTTGTAATTTTCCCCTCCAGAGATAGACAGACATATGGCTAGATAAGAAAAGTGGTTGTAACAACATTGGCTAAGTGCTCTGTGCTTTGCTTAGAACTGTAATGCTCAATATTTTACATTTATAGAGGGAAAAAAGCAGCTACCTATGTTTGGGGTGTGCTTTAATTTTATATATCTTTAGCAAAGTACAGTTTCATGAAACAAATAATTTTTAATTACCTAGATTATTCATATTTGTTTCTTTTTCATTGCCTGAGTTAGGCCTCTTCACACTTGTTTATTTTCCAGCATTGATATATATATATATATATATATATATATATATATATATATATATATATATATATATATATATATATATATATATATATATATATATATATATATATATATATGTATATATATATATATATATATATATATGTGGCATATATGTGAATTGTTTATTGCACAAAAACAGTAGAAATTCTATTCATTATTCTGTGGCTTTTTCATATCCATCCTTTGCATTGTAGAACATGTTTTAAAAATTAGTATATAATGCATCTTAAGCAGGTGAATTAAACAGTTAATGCACAGACATGCACATACAGTATATTGCATTTTATGTTTTTTTTACATCAGGATCTTTGAAAATCTCTATTCCTGAATGCTTTTGTCTCTTTTTTGTAACTCATTATTAACAAAAATGCATTACTGTACTTTAAAATGCAACAAAATGTACATATACAGACAATAAAAACGCTAAGGATAGAGGATGTGTTTTAATGCTGAAACCTTCTGCAAAATGAGTCAGGCTTTTAATCTCAGGTGACCAGACCCTTTTGGTATTTTTCCCCTTTTTTTCCACTTTCACGTTTGTTCATTTTATCGCTTACAACATGCAGAGTTTGTAAAAGATCCCCCAAGCCATACATTTTGAAAGCGCAAGACCAGGAGAATGAAAAATGATACCAGTGATTTTGTAAGCCCATTGATAGTTGTGCAAATAACACAGTACTAGCTCCCCTTAACAGTTTGAGGAAAGAGTACAGGATATTTTAGCTGTCTGCCGATAGACCATGGCAATGCACTAAGGGCTCACATTTGAAATTCAAACCTAAACATGATTTGCATCCTAGTAGTACTCACCTTTTCCTCTCACTCTAGCCATGATTATTCCATTATTTGCAAACAGTGGCTGGTTCTCTCCAGTGATTTTGTCTGTCTGATTCCTTTCAAGAACCATGCCTTCTGGTATACAAGTGCTCCATCTTGTTGATGCTGCTTTTTGTCTTAGAAAGGGAATCAATGCTTGCTTCATTGCCATCTCCTAGGGGAATGGTTCCATGTGAACACTGTATGCAGTGTAACTTTGCCATTTAACATAATTCTTTCAGCTACCTCTGCACAGGCAAGAGGTTTCCTATGCCTGTGTTCTAAAACTGTGGTACTATGGACATTGTATACCTACTTAAGTCCCCTGTGTTTTGGGCTTATTGAGCCACACCACATATGAGATATGTTCAGGTGTTAGTCTATAGTGGAGTGACCTTAAAAATTCTGAATTCACATCCCCCTCCATTGCCTGCTATAGAATGGGTAGGCCGCCGCCACACATCCCAGCAGCAGTAGACATAATACTGCTGAACTACAAGCCCTCCAGATCACTGGATCATCCTCAGCAGAATCCACTCCTACTATCAGGAGCCCTGTTAAGTCCAAAAAGCACATGGCTTCACCGAGTGCGGCACACTGGTATTCCGAAATGGAGGTGAGTGGATCACAGGCCTCACAGGGGCTCCAAGCTCATGCTCTACATGACCCCTTCACTGACTTCCCCACATCTGACCAGCCAGTGTCAGACACTGTGCTTAAGGACATGTTACCATCCCTAAGAATCCCTGCAAACTGACATTCTTACCACAGTCAATAAATGCTGTGGTATATAAGTCCAGATATTAGGGGAAAGAATTGATCATGTGGAGCAGACCATTGGAGAATATTCCACTTCCTTTAATACAATGGTGGATGCCCATAGTGAACACAATGATAACATAGGATAAAATAGCATATCTAGAAGATAGATTCAGAAGAAATAACCTAAAAATCAGGGGCATACCCGAAACAGTACATGCTAACCAGCTATCACAGTATGTTTAAGAAATGTTCTGTTCCCTGGGACCCACATTAAGAACAATGGAGCTCACAGTACACAGAGTGCTTAAACCCACCTTTCTAGCAGATAATGTATGTAGGGATGTCCTGCTCCAGCTACACTTCTATCACATGAAATAAATTCTCCTAGAGGCGTTCCATAAGCCAGATTAGCGTCCAGAACAATATTCTTCTTTACAACTCCTCCGGGATCTCTCCAGACAGACACTACAATGCAGACGCAATTTGGCCACCATAACTAAAGCCCTACGCAACCATCATATTCCACATAAATTGAATTACCCTGCACTGCTATCAATTATCCACAATGGGGCCACTACCATGTTGGCATCCCTTGAAGAGGGCATGAACGCTCTTCACCAATGGGGCATCATTCAAGAGTCAACACCACAATCTACTACAGCAGACAAACCTCTCAATCTACAAGCAATTTGGCAAGTTGTGGCATATAAAAAATCAGCAAAACAAAAGTAACAACCTGATGCAAACAGGATTTCCCCCAGTCATGGTCATTTATGGAAATATTCCCTTTACCCCCAGTTCATACGAACAATGCACATTGTTCTCGAAATTCTTCAAAGGATTCCCTTTTTACAAATTGTTTCACTCTATTACAGTTTGTTTTGCTTTCTCTTTCTATCTATCCTTGTGGTACAACAACATTTTCAAGAGATAAGCTCACGCCTTACAATGACTCCACAACAGGTACAAACACCCTGCTAACCTGCACACCCACCGACAACCAACGCTTCCCTGCAACTTCAAAGAAGAAAGGACTCCTGAGCAAGCCTCAGAACGTATACTGGAGAAACATCGAAAACTACAACGTAAGTGCTGTTTTCCTTTCAATCCCACTTGAAATAACTGCCTACTATGACCATAAAATGCATGTTCCTAATTGTTAAGGGTCCGAATCTTCCAGCCAAACACCATTCCATGTGGAAAGAGGCCACAACATTTTCAAGTCGACGTCTTAAGTGTATAAGAAACACACTTTATTGCCTCAAAGTTCCCAAATGCTCCCACAAGCAATACCCACATGTCTTTCTTGCGGGGAGTGCTCGTAGCCATAAGAAACACATTGGCATTTCAACTTAATGAAGATATTCAGGACAAAGAAGCTCGCTATATCATCCTTACGTGCGACATAAATGCAATTCCATATACCCTGATGGCATTCTATGCTCCCGACCTGCACCAAACAAGATTCCTCTGCAGACTGCTCAAACAGATACACCCTATCAAATACAGACACGTATTGATATGTGGAGACTTTAATTTTATCCCTAACCCTCACTTGGACTATTCCTCTTGCATAACAAATGATAGAGTCTTGTTATGCAAACTCATACATGCAGAGGAATTGTACGATGTCTGGAGGTGCCAACACGCAAACGAAAAAGATTTCACCTATTTTTCCCCCAGACACCATGAATATAGATTTGTTCCTAACCGATAAATGGTTACTAAAAAAGGTATCTTCTGCATTCATGATATCACATGGTCTGATCATGCTTCTGTATCTATTGTACTGTAATATTGTAACAGAGGAACAGGGTGCACCCTCCTCAATCCCTATCTGGCGCTGCAATGTAAGACTACTGCAAGAGCCCAAATGCTCCAATTTAATTACCCAACATCTTAGGGACTTCTTCAAAATAAATGCCAAATTAGTAGAAGACCCATACACCCTATGGAACACACACTAAGTGTACATAAGGGGGATATTCATACAGCAAGGGCCAGAGCTAAAAGATGCTGTGATCTTCAACCGAACAATCTTACTAATGAAATCCATAGATTAGCAACAAGGCAACTCCATCACCCACCCTATCAACTTCTCTTCAAAAACTTGAAGAGATTAGAATTCTACTTATGCAAAAATATGATAAACACCTAAGAAATCTCAAGTTTAACTCATATACTAATGCTAACCGAGATGGTAAACTCCTAGCCAGAAGGCTCAAGATCGCTCAATCCAGGATAAGAATTTCACCCTTGATCCACCCTATCACACAACACAAGGTAGTCAACCCCCAAAAAATTGCTGACCAGTTTGCAGAATACTATGGAGCAGTATATAATCTTGAAAATGACCCGAACACTCCACAATCATCCACAGAGGCCATAGCCAATTTCCTAGAACACCTAAAACTACCCAAATTATCAGAATCACAGCTCACACACCTCAACTCTCCTTTCTTCACAAATGAAATAAGATCATAGCGTCCTTACCGAATGGCAAATCACTGGGACCTGACGGTCTTTCAAATGAGAACTACAAAGCATATGACTTAATACTAATCTCCAATATGGAGGACATATACACTAGGGCAGCTAAAACTTTCTCCTTCCCTCAGGAGATGTTAAAAGCTTACTTAGTGACTCTACCTAAAACCGGAAAAGATCATATCTATCTGCCCAACTTCAGACCCATGTCACTCCTAAATTCTGACATCAAGATCTATGCCAAATTACTAGCACAGAGATTATCCACTATAATACCCTCTTTAATTCAAAGCAACCAAATAGGGCTTTTGAGGGGGAGGCAGTCCTCTGACGCAACTAGGAGAATTCTAAATGTTGTCCACTTCACTGAAAAGACTCAAACACCTTCTCTGCTACTGTCTATTGATGCAGAGAAGGCGTTCAACAGAGTCCACTGGCAATACATGTCCAACGTACTGTCCAAGTTTCATTTTCAGGGTCCTGTTAGATCGTCAATTCTTGCCCTATATTCCCATCCCTCAGCCCAAGTATACATATCAGGTTTGCTATTTAAAACATTTGTCATATGCAATGGAACATGCTAGGGATGTGCTCTATCACCATCTATCTTCAATCACATGATAAAGCCACTCATGGAATCCATCTGCACAAACCCTCTTATCACGGGGCTTCCATTTTTGCCACAGACCACATACTATTTATCTCTTTGGATTATGTCATCCTCCTCCTAACCAACCCATCAACTTCCCTACCACAAATACACACAGCGTTAATGAACTTCAGTTCCATTTCCTATTATAAGGTTAACTTCTCCAAATCCCTCATACTCGACCTAGGAGTCCCCCCTAAGACCAAAAACTCTTACAAGAAATCTTACCATACACTTGGAGCACACAGGGAGAACCATACTTAGGAATCACCCTAACTGAATCAGTTAAGACACTAACATAGACCCTTGATACAAAAAAGCAAACCCCAGCTTCATCATATGTCACAATGTGAACTCTCATGGGCTGACAGACCTCACATTTTTGTTACTCTTCGATACTTGGGGACCATGGCTTACTTCCTCCCTTTCTCCACCAAAGGCAGCATCCATACTCACTTGGCAACTCTTGTGTTCATACTCTAGTCACTCCACAACAATAACACTACCTGACATCCCTCTTTGTACACTAGAAGCCATTATCCCTTTCTACACTAAACCACTCCATTTATGTGGCCTAAACAAAATTCAAAATTTTTTCTCCAACACTGAACTTAAAACTTGGGGACACTTAAGATCAGAATACCAACTACCAATCAATACACATTTTACCTGCCTCCGCATCCAAAACTTCTTATCCAAATACCCACTACCCACTACTGATATCAAAGTCCCCCCTGAAGCTATGGCACTACTTACTCTCTAAGTAATGTATGTGAAAAAAGTGCGCTGATAGATGTATGTGAGTTGCAAACAAAGTTCCAATTTTGGAATAAAATAGTGATAAAAAAAAAAGTCTGGTGCGCTAAAATTGTTCCATCATAAACAGATGATTGTGACAAAAAAACGTTACCTTTATATATCAATATATACTGTTGGTTAAAAAAACATAAATAAGTTGAAGGTGAATAAATATTTCCCTATAGGGAATGGTGCAATATTCACAAAGAAATCAAAGTCCAAATGTGAATGGTGCAATAAGTCCCAAAGAATGTCCAACTAAAAATCCAATTGTGCTGAATGTTTGGACATGAAGAAATGGTGAACTGGTGCTGAACATAAACAATGGTGATTCAACTGGGATGTGACAGTTTCCCACCACCTCCCAGGTTTGCTTCTTACCAGAAAGTTGTTATAAAGGGCAGATAGGCAGAAATCAATCCAAAGGAGAACCTCTGTGACAAACCAAAGGGAGTGATGAGTGACAGCGAGTTTCCTCCTGATTGGGCTTCCACGGAGATAGGAGGGGAGCCGGCGCCGTCACCTCTGCCCTTTTTATATCACCTTGGTATTGCACGTCCGGTGTCTGCAATACTTAAACAGGAAGCGATATACCATACATCACTGTAACTAAAAAGGCTTTTCTAATATACAGATAAAACTAATAACAAGCCAATTTTTACAACTTTGGTCTCTATTGTTCTAATCATAACCCGATTTTGAATATTACTCATAAACAGATCTTTTTTACTGTATTTGGTATTAATTCTGAAATCGGGAGTCTATCATATTTAAAAGGCTATTTAACCCTAAAGGGGTATTTGCAGCATATATATATTTAAAAAGACTCTAAGAAACATTAGAATAGGAGATTATTATGTCCTGCAAACCTTCTACTTAGTTAACTAAACTTTATTTAAAACAAATATAAATTAAAATTACAAATTTATTTTAAATTACTTAATAAAAATACCAATAGTGGAATTGCCCTATATATCAAGGATAAACACCTACCTACCTCCCTATGCACTATTAGGGGTGCTTTGGGTTAGGGAAATATAGCATCAATTCCACTTGGTATAAACATGTAAAAGCATGAGTATAAATAACAGAATATGGTTATCATAAATGTTATCCAATATGGTATATAAAGGAGGAATGAAAAGTAGGAAAGATATATATAATGATTCAACTATTGTTGATGTATGCATTTATGTCCCACTCAATATTATATCCTAGGGGTCAGAAGCACTTCATTTCATAGATCCAATAGGTTTCCCTCCTGGGTATGGATCTTTTTAAGTTGCTTCCACGCCAGTGCGGGACGTATTTTTCTATCACCAAGATCTTTAGATCTTGGGGATTTTTTTGATGACAGGACGCACAATGCTTTGACAGACTGTGTCCTGGAAAGCATTTGCGAATATTCGCCAAATGTTCTCCTATCCTAATGCTCGCTATTCTGATTGTTCTACCGATATTTATTTACTCACATGCAGCTGTGGTAAATAATATAACGCCTTTGGTATGGCATGAAATAAAGTTTTTAATTTGGTATTCTTTCCCTGTGACTTCAGACTTAAACTTATCAGTTTTAACAGTCTTTGCTTCCTTGCAAATTTTGCAGTTCCTGCAGGGAAAAAAACTTTTATATTAGGGAACATTTCTGACTCTATTGGTTTTTTAACAGGATTTTTGGCTATCATATCTCTAAGATTGTTAGCCTTTCGATAAATCCTTCGAGGCTTTTCAGGTAGAGAGGGTCCCAGGATTTTATCACCTTGTAATATTCCCCAATGTTTTCTAAATAGATGATTAATCCACTTGTAGTGGCTGGAGAATCTGGTAATAAAGGCATATTCATATCCTGTGTGTTTTTGGTTGGGTCTTATTTTTTCTTTTGGAACAATCAGATCATCTTGTTTGAAACATCCAATTGTTTTTATGTCTTCTTCTAGGGTTATGGGATCATATCCTTTCTCAACATATCTTTCTTTTAGTGTTTGTACTTGTGTTTGGAAGTCCACATCTTCAGTACAGTTTCTTCTAATTCTTTTGAACTGACTTTTAGGTACTGCCCTTAATCAAGAAGGGTGGTGGCAACTATCCATAGAAATGAACCCATTTTTGTCAGTGGGTTTAAAATAAGTTTTTGTTGAGAACCCTGATCCTCTTCTGGTTATAACAAGATCCAGATAATTTATGGATTTGTGGCTGAACTGGTAAGTGAACCTAATTACTGTTACAATTTAGGTCGCTCATAAATTGATGCAAAGAATTTTCATCGCCTTTCCAGATGATTAGGGCATCATCAATATAGCGTCACCATAATACTAGTTCCTTGGCCCTGTTAGAGAAAATATTTCTGTCTTCCCACAGGGCCATGAACAGATTGGCGAGGCTAGGAGCGAATTTGGCTCCCATAGCAACTCCCCTTCTTTGGAGATAGAATGTGTTACCAAAAATAACTAGTTGTGCTCCATCCCAAAAGTTAGGATCTCCAATATAAATTTATTTTGCTTCAATGGTATGTTGTAATCTTGATCCAAAAAAATACTTACTGCCTCATATCCAATGTAGTGTGGAATTAAAGTATATAGAGATGTTACATCTGCTGTAACCAGCAGAATGTTTCCATCCACTTCCAGATTTGTCATCTCTCTTATACACTGGGTAGTATCTTTCAGGAATGCGGGAGTTTCCTGTACTAACGGTTGTAGAAAAAAATCTACTTATTTCCAGATTCTAGATGTTACCACTTATAATTGGCCTACCCGGAGGTTTATTTTGGCATTTGTGTATTTTCGGGAGGTAGTACATGGTACTTTTATTTATACTCATGTTTTTACATGTTTATACCAAGTGGAATTGATGCTATATTTCCCTAACCCAAGGCACCCCTAATAGTGCATTTACTCCTGATTTCAGAATTAATAACAAATACAGTAAAAAAGATCTGTTTATGAGTAATATTCTAAATCGGGTTATGATTAGAACAATAGAGACCAAAGCTGTAAAAATTGGCTTGTTATTAGTTTTATCTGTATATTAAAAAAACCTTTTTAGTTACAGCGATGTATGGTATATCGCTTCCTGTTCAAGCATTGCGGACACCAGAAATGCGATACCATGGTGACATAAAAAGGGTAGAGGTGACAGCGCCCCTCCTATCTCCGTGGAAGCCCAATCAGGAGGAAACATGTCAGCGTGAAGGAGGAGCCGCCATGTCACTCATCACGCCGCGGCTTGCACTGCAGGCAACCGTGGTAGTAATACATCAGGCAGATTTTATCGTCCTAACTGTAAGTGTTCCAATTACCTTTCAATAACATTTTTATGGCGATAATGCACTATTGACCTCCCTCTTTCCTTGTTCCATTTATGCAAAACTTGACATCGGATTGAGCGTGTATACCAGGAGTCCCTCTTTGCACACCACCATTGCCTTTGGAGAGATTGGATAATTAACCACAAGCCTCAAATAATTGGGATCTGGTAAGAAGCCCCTTTATGCATAGGCGTGGGTAACATCACTCCCTTTGGTTTGTCACAGAGGTTTTCCTTTGGATTGATTTCTGCCTATCTGCCCTTTATAACAACTTTCTGGTAAGAAGCAAACCTAGGAGGTGGTGGGAAACTGCCACATCCCAGTTAAATCACTATTGTTTATCTTTGGCACCAGTTCACCATTTCTTCACGTCCAAACATTCAGCACCATTGGATTTTTAGTTGGACATTCTTTGAGACTTATTGCACCATTCACATTTGGACTTTGATTTTGATTTCTTTGTTAATATTGCACCATTCCCTATAGGGAAATATTTATTCACCTTCAACTTATTTATGTTTTTTTAGCCAACAGTATACATTGATATATAAAGGTAAAGTTTTTTTGTCACAATCACCTGTTTATGATGGAACAATTTTAGCGCACCAGACTTTTTTTATCATTCCTCTCCAAGCACAATTCTCCAACCAAGGGTATTTCCCTATTCTAAAATGTACAAGACAAAAAGTCCCCTCAAAAATCCCTTTCCATGCAAAAATGGGAAAACGACTTAGGAGTATCCTACTCTATAAATCAGTGGCAAGCGGCTAAACAATCAGTATAAAAATCCTCACATTGTAACAACCATTGGGAAATGACGCTGAAACTCATGCACAGGTGGCACTACACGCCATACAGACTAGCCAAATTCAGCCAGAACAACTCTCTCAACTACACACCTTATGGAAGTGTCCAAATCTCACCAGCTTTTGGAGACAGACATTCCGCCTATTGTCACGGATCACAGGGATCTTCACTACCCCCTACCCAGGACTAGCTATTCTCAACCTAGGAATAGACCGATATCCACACCAGTGGCGGCCTGTCCATTGGGGGCGCAGGGGCGCCGCCCCCCATCCATGCATCCAACCTCCTAATCTACACACAGGGTGCCAGATGCATGGATTCCAATAGGGTTTCTTTTTTTTTGAAGCACCTGATTAGAGCCAGAGCCTCTAATGGGCTTCAAAAAAGGGTGGGTTTGGGGTGCAGAGCAGAGCACTGCGCCCTGAGCCCACCCAGTTGTATAAAAATAGCAAATCAAAATTCACTTTTATCACACTGATTCTCCTCCCAGCCAATCAGGAAGTCGTTCATGAGACCCCTTTCCTGACTGACTGAGAAGAAGAGTGATTTTACTGGCCCTTGGCCAGGAAGAGGGATGAGATGCACCGCCGGAAGAGGTAAGAATGCTGGCTGTCCGGCCGGCCGTCCGTCCCACTGGGGGGGTGGCATATTTGCCGTGCGTCCGTCCATCCCGCTGGGGGGGGGGTATTTTCCTGCTGGCCATCCGTCCCGCTGTGGGGGGGGGGGGGTTGGTGGATTTTCCACCCCCCCTCAAATTATCATGCACTAGCCGCCACTGATCCACACCCTATGAACCCGGTAGTCACCATCCTCAGGAAATGGAACTCACAAGATTCTCTGAATCTAATGGAGACTGTAAACATCATCCATACTAACTACACATATGAAAGACTTCTAGCAATTAACGCGATGAATTCGACATGGTGTGGCAACCCTGGACTTAACAACAAACTACACCACTGAGGTCCTACACATGAAAAGATGATAAATGCATTGTATATGCTACTCTTTGTGTTGTTTACCATACATGTTACTCTATTTGAGAATGTGAAACCAGTGTTGCAGCGCTGCTTAAAATTAATATCAAAAATATATGTGCAAATATAGCAATATATACGAACCAGGGACATGCACATTTCTCAAGTTGCTATAACCACTGATCATATAAAAAAGAATTTAATAATGAATACATAGTCATCACACATAATCATCAAAGTGCTAGTGACTTGTGCGTAATGTGCAAAAAGGCAATTCATAAATGTCCATTAAAGTGCTGGTGAATCCTCTGTGTTAATCACTGTGGATGTGCTCCCCCTTGTGGTAATGTACTCACCACAATACGCTAGGTCGTCAGCTGTTTAATAATCCATGGCAGCTTTCCTTGCCATTGCTGTAGGCACCGATCCTTCTATGGTCCTGCTTGCTTCATATGTCACAGATGAAAGATAGAGGCCAAACATGGTGAAGTACGTTCCAATAAGTTTATTATGAAAAAAGCAGGGAGCTCTGGGGGGGAGAGTTCCGAGCAGAAAGGTCGGGACTTTAAATGAGGTTACAAAAATGTATCTCCATCCCTAATATCAATATGAACAAGGGGGGGGGGGGTTGGGACTTTAAATGAGGCGTGTGATTGGAAATGACCATAAAAAATTGTACATAAGAGTGTATGTGCATACACGTCCAAACAAGGAACATGAAAGGGTACACATGTAATCTGATTTATTGTGTATGCACAATAGTAACATCATAATTACAATATTGACATACAATAGATCCCAGTAACATAGCATATCAAAACAAGTACATATCATAATAGGTATAAAATAGATTGTAAAACATATCATAACAAAGTAGTAGATACTCCATAGTAATTGCATCATGTATGCTCTACGCGTTTTGTGTATTTCTAACACTTCCTCAGGAGCTGGTGCAATGGGTACACTATGAAAAAGGGGGAAATATCATGGAAGTCACAATGCATGTAACAATATGAACACCCAATTGAAATTATGTTATTTTGTATGAAATTGCTTACAATCGAGTAAGAGCTGTTGTCTCAAGGGATCCGCCATGGAAGGGCCTCCATACCGTCTGCCCCGGGAGCTGAGGGAGCAGTACCAAGCACGCATGGGGGTGAACACAGAGTTTGCAGTAAAAGAATCTAGGTAATAGGAGGAATCACAAGCATCTCAATGAGTCATCCAATATAGGATCTATAATAGGATTGAATATGTATATTGCACGAAATGTGCATTACAATGCTAAAAGTAATAAAGTAATCAAATATGAATTAGAGAAAATTAATGAACTCCTAGAGCCAAAGATTAAAAGCATAGGTAAAAAAGTCACCATAGAATACCCCATAAAAGAATTATAAGGATACTGTGAGTATCAATGTTAGTGAAGCCAAATAATAAAAAAGTAGTGAACATTAGGGATGTACCGAACGGTTCGCCGGCGAACGGTTCCTGGCGAACTTCGAACGTTCGCGTTCGCCGCTGCGGGCGAACATATGCGATGTTCGGTCCGCCTCCTATACATCATCATTGAGGCAAACTTTGACCCTGAACATCACAGTCAGCAGACACATTCCAGGCCAATCAGCATACCTCCCTCCCACCTCCTATAAATAAGCAAGGGCAGCATCCATCTTAGATCATTTCTGTGTTACTGAGAGCAGGGAAAGTGCTGGTGCTGCTGCTGCTGTTATAGCTGGGGACAGTTCCCGGTCTTGTTAGCCAGTGTTCTTGGTACACTCCTGCTGTAAGGACAGCACCCCAAAAAGCCCTTCCTAGGGCTTGTATTTGAGGTTTTTTTTGGATATATATATATCTATTGTCCCCAAAAGCCCCTTTGAGGGCTGGTATTTGAGTATTTTTTTTATATATATATATATATATATATGTAGCATGTCCAGAACCAGAAAAAAAGATCATATAGGTGTAAAAAAAAAAAAAAAAAAAAAAAACTTAACAAAAAAAAAATTCTTTGGATTTATTGTTTGGGGGGTCTAAAAGGTGTACCTGTGAAGTTTCAGCTCTGCAGCATGTCCAGAACCAGGAAAAAAAGATCATATAGGTGTAAAAGGGGTTCCCACCATCCCTGCTCTACTGAAAAATTATCTTTTTTTCTGGTTCTGGACATGCTACAGAGCTGAAACTTCACAAGTACACTTTTTAGACCCCCTAGACACTAAATCACACAAAAAAGTTCTTAAAAATTGTCATTTTTGATAGAAAGCCAATTATTGGAAAACTTAAAAAAAAAAAATTTCTTTGGATTTATTGTCTGGGGGGTCTAAAAAGTGTACCTGTGTAGTTTCAGCTCTGTAGCATGTCCAGAACCAGAAAAAAAATAGAATCAGGGTTAGGGCTAGGGTTAGGGTTAGGGTTAGGGTCAGGGCTAAGGTTAGGGTTATTTTTAGTGCTTAGGGTTAGAGTTAGAGGGGTAGGGGTAGGGCTACTAACTCTAACCCTAAGTATCTCACCGTAACCCTAACCCTAACCCTAACACTAAACCTAACCCTAACCCTCTAACCATAACCCTAACCCTCTAACCCTAACCCTCTAAGCCTAGCCATAAAAATAACCCTAACCCTAACCCTAGCCCTAACCCTAGCCCTAGCCCTAACCCTAATTCGTATTTTTTTCTGGTTCCGGAAAATTTTTTATTTTTATTTTTTTTTAATTTTTCCAATAATTTGCTCTCTATCAAAAAATTACAATTTTTAAGAACTTTTTTTGTGTGATCCCTCTCCGGCATGCCACAGTCCAGGTGTTTGTCCCCTTGAAACATCTTTTCCATTACTATTGTGGCCAGAAAGAGTCCCTGTGGGTTTTAAAATTCGCCTGCCTATTAAAGTCTATGGCGGTTCGCAATGTTCGCCGGTTCGCGAACATTCGCCGATGTTCGCGTTTGCCGTTCGCGAACAGCGAATTTTATGTTCGCGACATCACTAGTGAACATAGGGTGAGTGTCAGGAGTAGCCAATATGACCCAAAATGAAAACTTTACCCAAGTGAATGAGTAGTAAAGTGTGATGTAGAAACAGCATGAAAAAATCCAGATCAATGCAACAAAGGGTGAAAGACGTGAAGGAATGGGAAATGTGAATGGAGTGATTAGAATACCAAAGTGTATTAATACGTAACCAAGAACCAAATCACTGTACCAAAAGATAAAAGGCGTAAGAGAGTGGAAATATAAATAGAGTAACTGGAATATCGAAATATATTGCCAGGTATGAGTAGTACCTTAGAATGCTAATCCAAGAGAATAGTGTTCAGCCCAAGCCGTGCACCGGGGAAGATCCCAGCGTCACGCAGTCACAAATTCACATTTCCCATCCCTTCACGTCTTTCACCCTTTGTTACATTGATCTGGATTTTTTTCATGCTGTTTCTACATCACACTTTACTACTCATTCACTCGGGTATAGTTTTCATTTTGTGTCATATTGGCTACTCCTGACACTCACCCTATGTTCACTACTTTTTTATTATTTGGCTTCACTACCATTGATACTCACAGTATCCTTATATTTCTTTTATGGGGTATTCTATGGTGACTTTTTTACCTATGCTTTTAATCTTTGGCTCTAGGAGTTCATCAATTTTCTCTAATTCATATTTGATTACTTTATTACTTTTAGCATTGTAATGCACATTTCGTGCAATATACATATTCAATCCGATTATAGATCCTATATTGGATGACTCATTGAGATGCTTGTGATTCCTCCTATTACCTAGATTCTTTAACTGCAAACTCTGTGTTCACCCCCATGCGTGCCTGGTACTGCTCCCTCAGCTCCCGGGGCAGACGGTATGGAGGCCCTTCCATGGCGGATCCCTTGAGACAACATGAGACAACAGCTCTTACTCGATTGTAAGCAATTTCATACAAAATAACATAATTTCAATTGGGTGTTCATGTTGTTACATGCATTGTGACTTCCATGATATTTCCCCCTTTTTCATAGTGTACCCATTGCACCAGCTCCTGAGGAAGTGTTAGAAATACACAAAACGCGTAGAGCATACATGATGCAATTACTATGGAGTATCTACTACTTTGTTATGATATGTTTTACAATCTATTTTATACCTATTATGATATGTACTTGTTTTGATATGCTATGTTACTGGGATCTATTGTATGTCAATATTGTAATTATAATGTTACTATTGTGCATACACAATAAATCAGATTACATGTGTACCCTTTCATGTTCCTTGTTTGGACGTGTATGCACATACACTCTTATGTACAATTTTTTATGGTCATTTCCAATCACACGCCTCATTTAAAGTCCCAAACCCCCCCCCCCCCCCCTTGTTCAATAAGTTTATTAAAGCAAACGGACTGATACTTACAAACAAACATATAGTAAAAGCAACATGGAGACTCGGCTCGGTGGTTGCTGCTCACGTAGCGTGCGCCTCACCGGCCAGAAGTGACGTCAGGTCCGCTCAGCCAATCGCTAGACTCGTTTCGCCGTCCAATCACGGCTTCCTCTGTAGCTGACGTGTCGAGCGTCCTGGGACCTTTTTATACACTCATTAGCATAAGACACTATATTGTACCATACATTTTACTCTGTTAAACTTTTAATAAAAGTTTATTGATAAAAAAAAAATTATAACTTTTTTGGACATATACATTAGAACCTTTGTCTCCCAGGGGACTTAATGGCTTGTAACATGACTGGTCTGTTGTATATATTAGGCTTTTACTCCCTGTTTAATTTTTGTATAGTAACGGCCCTGATTTTTTTTTTTTTGTATAGGGGATTATATTTTTGTTTACACCCCTTTAGTGTATTATTCTTAATCTGTATGTTTCTAATTCTTATAGATAGTCTAAAGTTAACCCACAGTTTCCAGGATGACTTTTGGCTCCCACTCACTCCCGTACGTGCTGTTGTCTGCTTATTGTCTGTATTTTATGCTGCTATTCTTATTATTTATCATTAGATAGAGCTTCCAGGATGCTGTGTGCCTGTACTTATGCATCATCTCAGCATTAGCAGTCTGCTATCCTACTTCCCTGGCACAGGTCAGGAACTTGTCATACAGGAAGCGACTCCATGTGTGTCTATGACATTTCTTCCTACTTCTGTCTGACAGTCTGCAGCTATGTTAGAAGCTGGGTTACCACATCTTCAGTAGGTCTCTGCTGACCAAGGCGTCTTGCACCTCAAAACATCCCCATGCTTTTGAGACCTCACCTTCTCTCCTCCCCCAATGCTGTTATCTGGGGTAATACTGTCTAATACTTTGTATTTCTATGTGAAAATTAGCTTTAGGCTCCATTCACTTGCATGACACCAAAGTTGTGCTGACTTTGGAGTGCAACTTTGGTGCAACTTTGATGCAACTGTGGATGGGTGCAATTTGGTTATGACTTCGGCTTTGACCAGAGATATTGCACAACTGTTGCACACTGTTGCATTGTAAAACATTGAGGTATGATTTTCATGAAACCTTTGAGTGTTAAAATTAAAGTCTATGGCCCTAAAGTTGCATGAAATTCAGACAAATGTCTGACAAAAGTCATGAACTACTTTGAAGTCACTGCAACTTTAAGTCACACATATATAAATATACAAAATAATAGTGAAGTGCCTCAAATAGCATAAAAAGCAAAAAATAAATAAAGCATAAACAAATAATGCAATAAAGTCCAAATAAAGCGGGGGGCGTGGCCAGCGCGGGACCTAGATGGACGTCTGATCCTCCGCTCCGGCTCCAGGCTTGCCGAATCCAGCGACATCCTCACAGCAACAGCCGGCATCCAGCTCCAAATCATCCTCTATACCTGCCCTGCATCCGCAGCTATGACCGGGAAGAGAAAAAATGTCAAGGGCCCGCAGAAACTTACTGCATTCTTTGCGCCGCCATCCCGGAGCGGTCGACAAGATGGCGCCGGCGGCTCGGGCCTTGCCGCTCCGGAGCAGCGGCGGGCGCACTACTCGGACCTGCCTGACGATATACCTCTGGGAGACCATCCAACCTCAGGTACTGTGTCCCCACGAACCCCTGAACCGTCCAGCCCATCCTGCAGCAGCCCGGCCAAATCCAAACTCAGGCCGGAAGTGCCAGACCGGGCCTCAAACGTAGGCCGCACTGGAGCCTCCCTGATGCCAGTATCCCTGGGGCCGTCTCCCATTGCAGCTTTCCCCACACTAGGAAAGCCGATCCTGGACACTGCCCTTAAGGATATGATGTTTACCCTGCATACGTCACTGCAATCGGATATCATGGCATTAGCTAACAGATTCACCACAGAAATACATTCCCTCGGTAATAGAGTGCACAATGTGGAATCTTCCATGACAGCCATGGTAGACACCGTTAATGACTTGGTGGAAGCACACGAGGAAAATGTAGCAGACCATCAGTGGCTTCAAGCCAAAATCGCGGACCTGGAGGACCGCTCCAGGCGAAATAATTTAAAAATCCGGGGCATCCCTGAGTCCGTCATGCCAGCAGAGCTACACAAATTCGCACTGGACTTATTTACTACACTGATCCCTGGAGCTACCCCTCTAGACCTCACGATTGACCGCATACATAGGGTTCCTAAGCCTCCTTTTTTGTCCCAGCAAGTTCCTCGTGACACCCTGTTGAGGGTGCACTTCTATCACATCAAGGAAAGCATCCTTCAAAAGTCTAGACAGCTGGGTCAATTCCCAGATCCATATGCCAACATCCAAATATTCGCCGACCTATCCAAGCATACTTTGGACATGAGGAGGCAGCTGTCCACAATAACCAAAGCCCTCCGAAATCATAACCTCCCCTACAAGTGGAAACACCCCTCCAAGATACTGGTAGATAGGAATGACACCTCTCATGCTATCACCAATCTACAGAGAGGCCTGGCACTTTTGCAATCATGGGGGATCATACCTGAGGTCCAACCTCCAGCGGGAGCCAAGAAGTCTCCAAGCAGAGTTCCACAGCAGTGGCACACAGTGCCCTCCCGTGATCACACAGAAACCTGACATGGCACCACGCTATTCCGCTGTGCCTTAGTACCTTCTGAAGTTTTTTTTCTTTCTTTTTCCAATTTTTGTGCACACTGGATGTTAGCCAGTAACAGCAGGCATGCCTGGAGCTGATAGGCCCGTTTGGCTACTTGACTGTTTACCCCCACCCGGAGACGGCTACACATGCCGCAGTTCTCCACCTTGTTTGGTCTACCAATGTTGTCCTCCTTGCTGGACTGTTGTGTTCTCTGCTCTTTGTCTCCCCTTTTCTCCGCAAGCAGGCACCTCCACCAACCCTACGATGCATATTCTATACCAGCTCACCAAGACTCCTACCTGCACATGAGACAGTGGCAGCGCTCAAGATCCCCAACTGCGGTTCCTAAATCGCACTATCAAATCAATAAGGAATGCCCAACAGGGCCCTTTGCTACTATGTGGGGACTTCAACCTACCACCGGACAAAATTTTTGACACCTCAGCTCAACCTACTAGGCTGCGAATGTCACTACAGGGATTCATACACAAGAATGAACTATTTGATGTGTGGCGGTGCCATCATCCTTCTGACAAGGAATTTTCCCATCACTCTGCGGTCCACAATTCTTATGCACGCATAGATGTAATTCTGACTGATAGAGCGATACAGCAGAGGTCCGTGGACTCCGAGATAGCCCCTATCACCTGGTCTGACCATGCCCCAGTCATGGTCACCTTTAACATCTCCCACACTTCCCGGGCGCCCAAACCTTGGCGTGCAAGGGCTGATGTCCTCAAGTCCCCAGAAAATGCGGACAGCCTTAGACGATCCATATCGGAGTTTTTCCAAACGAATGTGGGGTCGGTATCGGAGTCCACGGTCCTCTGGAATGCTCATAAGGCATTTGGACGAGGTATATTGATGCAACTGCAGCATAGAATGAATAAACAAAGGTCACGAGAGGCTGACAGGCTCACACGGGAGATAGTGTCCTTAGAATCCAGGAACCAATCTACACCCACGATAGACCTCAAACAGCAGCTGTTAGCGCTCAGGCAGGAACTCAGGAGCCACCTACTAGGCTCTTATGAAAGCAATCTCCAGAAATCCAAGGCAAAATACTACGCCACTAGCAACAAGGCAGGCAAACTTCTTGCCGCCAAAATTAAAGGCCAACGTATTCAAAATAGGATCACCTCCCTCAAACATCCCTCCACAGGTGCTGTGCTCCAGGACCCCAGGGACATCGCAAACGCATTTAGTACATACTACGACACCCTCTATAACCTTCAAGCAAACCAACCCTCCTCACCTACACCAGAACTCATAAATGCCTTTCTAGACACAATCACACTCCCTTCCTTGACCCAAGAACAACTGACCCACCTCAACGAGCCCTTCACTGTTGAAGAGGTGCACTCTGCAATTATGTCCTTACCATCCGGGAAATCGCCTGGCCCGGATGGTATGATTAACGAATATTACAAGCAACTTAAAGACATACTAGCCCCACACCTATGCTCAGTCTTCAATGAAGCTGCTTCGTCCTCGTCATTTCCATCAGAAATGCTTAAAGCCACTATTATTACCCTCCCTAAACCAGGTAAAGAGCCTAATGCCCCACAAAACTTCCGCCCGATATCGCTATTAAATACGGACGTTAAGATATACGCCAAGACGGTTGCAACCAGGTTGATGCAATACCTACCACAACTAATCCATAGGGACCAAGCAGGTTTCGCTAAAGGCAGGCAGTCAGCCGATGCGACGCGAAGACTCATCAACGTTATTCACTCAGCCCGCACCTCTCGAACGCCTTCTCTGCTCCTTTCTTTGGATGCGGAGAAGGCGTTCGACAGGGTGCACTGGGGATACCTACGGGCAGTGCTCGGCCGCTTCGGTATTGAGGGCAGGATGCACTCAGCGATAATGGTGCTATATGCCAGTCCTTCAGCCCAAGTATTGATGGATAACACACTCTCTAACCCGTTCCTAATCACGAATGGGACGAGACAGGGATGCCCCCTGTCTCCTCTCATTTTTAACTTGGCTATAGAACCTCTGGCCCAGAAAATTCGCTCGGACCCCAACATTACTGGAATCCCAATAGGCCCCCAAGAACACCGTATAAGTCTCTTTGCAGATGACGTCATCCTAATGGTATCAAGCCCATCTACCTCCCTATCGCAAATTAAACAAATCCTTGACGATTTTGGGAGTGTCTCCCTGTATAAAGTTAACGAGAATAAATCGTATATCCTAGACCTTGGAGTGGATGGCACTACTAGGAATCTCATTGAACGTTCATTCCCATACAAATGGTCAGATTCGGGGGTAACCTACTTGGGGATAAAATTATCCAATACCACTAATACCTTGTTTCAGGCCAACTATGCCCCTTTTAAGTCCCAACTGTCTGAGGAACTCCAGTCCCTCTCCAAGTTTGAACTCACTTGGTCGGGGAGACTGGCAGCCTTTAAAATGTGCACCCTGCCCAAACTCCTATACCTGTTCCGTTCCTTGCCTATCCCCATTCCCATGTCTTACATAACCTCACTCCAGGGTATGGTCTCCAGATACCTCTGGCAAGGCAAACGTGCCAGGTGCGCGAGGAGTATTTTAATGAGATCTACTGCTGTGGGCGGTGCAGCCATGCCGAACCTGATAGACTATTATTGGGCCTCTTTGCTATCACAACTGAGAACTTGGTTCCAACCAACCCCCGACAACATTTGGGGCTCCATGGAACAGGCCGCGACCTCGCGTTTTGACCTTTGCTCCTGGCTCTGTAGTAAGCAAAGGGGTGCGGGTCTGCCCAAGCACCTGTCGCCTACGATCAAAGCATCAGTGTTGGCTTGGCTGCACCTGACGCACACTAAATGGAAAGATGCCCCGCTTATGGACATTGTCCTCCCGATCACGAGTGTCCTGCAAATAATCCCAGACATAGAGCTGTGTGCCTGGAAACGTACTCCCCCTATCTACCTTCACAACCTATATAGTGACGGCACACTGAAGCCTTTCCCACAGCTAGTGGAGGAGTTACATATAGCTCATGATGAATGGTTCCGATATAAACAAATCTCTTCCTGCATATCTCATAACCCTCAACTAAGAGCCAAAATTCCCGTGCGGGCCTGGCATTATCTCACGGCACCTCATCAGACCATGAAGGGCATATCACTTTTTTACCCTCTGTTGGGTGAAAAAAACGTGCTTCTTAAAACACGGCCTATCCTAAAATGGGAAATGGATCTGGGGGACACTTTCTCCCCGACCCAGTGGCAAAGAGCACTGACCTCGAGTTACAAAGCCACGTTGAGCGCATCCCTCAGGGAGCTCCACCTCAAAATATCCCTCAGATGGTACCTCACGCCATGCGCCATAGCAAAATTTGCCCCCTCGGCTGACTCCACCTGTTGGAGAGGCTGTGGAGTGCAAGGAACCCTAAAACATATTCTGTGGGAATGCCCTCCCATCCTTGCTCTATGGGAGGAAGTATTTGCGCTGATGTCCAAACTTATCCAGACACCGATAGCACCATCCCCTGCCCTAGCGCTGTTACACTTGACTATTGACCAAATCCCTCTAGCACTACGTAAACTAGTTATTAACATACTACTAGCTACCAAAATTAATATCACTAGAAGTTGGAAAGATGCCCAACCGCCTTCTCTAGTGCAAGTAATTCATACCAACTGCATAAAACATTTGAACTTCTGATGGCCCCTTCACACGATAGGTATCACAAAGAGCTAATGTGGTGGAACCCGTGGACGCAATGGTACTCTGTAGTTCCAAACCCTTGAATGTATAATCTGTAGAAATTATTAAGCTGTGCCTCTAGAGGGCACTAAAGATACATGTGATTGTAGAGGATGCCCTTGTGGATGCTGATAATGGAAATGTTGCTTCCTGTTTCTTTCTTGCAATTTTGTTTGATTATGTGATTATGTATCGCACATGCTTGCTTGCCCTCCTTTCCCTTCCCTTCTTGTTAACCTGTTTGTTTGAAAAATGCAATAAAAACCATTTGAAAGTAAAAAGTCCAAATAAAGCAGAAATGTCCGATGTGGTGTCCAGTACAGTGACAACACTCAAACAGTAACATTAGTGTTGATGCAGCAATTCTTCTTAGAAGTGCTTCAGTGATCTCCCACCATCAACAAGTGAATTTCAAACTCACCAAAGTGAGTAGCTCCCACCACAGCCGCAAAAAATGCCCAAAACAGCATGTTGATCTAGCAAAGAACATTGCAGCATAGGAAGTTCAAAGACCTGTCCATTAGAAAGTCTCCAACTGTGGAAGAATGAAGCGCACCAAGAGCAAGAGAGAAAGTTCCAATAGTATAGTATTTATTGTTAAAAATATGCATACAGCAGTTAAAGAGCAGTGAATCAATGAAATCACATCTGAAAGTTGCTGTCGACCTGGACTTGAGCAGCGGCATGATTTCAGCACCAAAATCTCTGCCCTAACGCATTTCGTCCAATGGGACGTTATCGAGGGGTCATGTTGTACTAGCGTACATACATATATATATTCTCTTAGCAGCTGTGTGCAATCAACTGTTCATTTGTGTTGTCTGATTTAATGCAGCAGCCATCTTAATGGTGTTATGGAAGTTGTCACGGACAGCTCCACCACAAATTGTGGAGCTGCCATATTGCCGTAGTCCCGGAAGTAGCTCAGCGGCCATATTGAGGCCCTGCCGGAAAGCTAATGTCTAAAAGTACAGAGCTTTCTTAATGGGTACACGGCAATACTTACAGAAGAAAATATTTATGCGAACTAGGAAAGAAAAAGGAACAGAATTGTAAATATCTAATGGGGTAAAAATAAAAATAGCTTGGTAATAGTCTGGTTGCACATTACATATCGAACATAAATCAGCATAACATTTTCTAATTAAAATATGAAGAGACCTTCTCGTAAGCGTATTTACATCATTCTCATAATGACACATATGTACTAGATATAAAAAAATAAATAAAAAAATCTCAAAATGTGTTAAAAATATATTAAAAAATATTGTTGATTATCCAACATCAGAATATAGTTCATTTGAGTAAATGTAACCCAAGGTACTATATGGAAGACTATGCTTGAATCATTATTGGAAAATAAATTCTCAAGGACACAATTCTGAAAAATTGGCAATCAGACTAGCTGGGAACGTTCAATATTATTTAGTATCTATAAAGAAATTTATGTGCCAGTCTAGGTTTAACCCATGAGGTGCGTAGGATTTAAGTTACAAAATCCATTGCATTTCTAATTTGGATACTTCTCCTGTCTTATTACATCCTCGTCAATGTGTATTCAATTTTTCTATACACACAAAGCTGAGATCTTTTGGGTTCTTGTTATGAAATTTTCTGAAATGGGGTGAGAGACTATGATTTATAAATCAGCATTTGATATTATACACATGCTCTCTCAAGCGATCTCTGAGGCGTCTGGTAGTCAGTCCAATGTACTGCTAACCGCACGTACAGTGGAGCAAGTAGACAGTGTGTGTAGAATTACATAGTTTAAAAGTCTCTAAATTTTAGTTTTTACCTGTACTTCTGCAAGCAAACTGTACAATCTTTTTATTTCTATTGCCCTTCACATCACAGACATCTATTACAAGGGAAAAAAACAATAAGGTTAGTAAAAAACTTGTGTTGTGCAGGAGGATCAATAATATTAGGGGCAATTTTATCTCTTAGATTGGGGTCTCTTCTGAAAACTAAACTACAGTGTCATTTAATCTTTCGTTTATTTTCCAGTGTTGGGTCAAGAAACCAGTAATGAAAGGGCAGGCCACAGTAGTCCTTCTCTCCATTAATCTATTAGTCAACAAAGAGGCCCTGTCTCTTTCACCAATCTCCTAGATCAGTGTTTCTCAACTCCGGTCCTCTGGGCACACTAACAGGCCAGATTTTAAGTATTACCTTGGGGAGATGCAGACTAGAATACTGCAATCATCACTGAGCAGCAAATGATATCACCTGTGATGTATTTCAGTTTTCTTGCACACCTGGCCTGTTAGTGTGCCCTGAGGACCGGAGTTGAGAAACACTGTCCTAGATGATAGTATTGAGATATTTCTCAAAGTATCCTTTTTGTAAAATCCTGGCTTTCAAAATCTGACATTGGGAGTTGAAATTTAAAAGAGAGCAAGAATGTCTTCTCATAAGGGCAAACTGTCCTTTGGGAATATTTTTTTAGCCAGACAGGATTATGACAGCTACTGAGAGGAATATACAGTAGCTGTTACTGTCTGTGCTTTAGAAATATGACTTAGTTTCTATTTAATTTTCGTTCACCATCAATGTCAGATCCACAAAGTTGATTTCACTTTGGCTAAAATTGTGGGTTAATTCTATGTTATGATTGTTATTATTCAAAAAAGTAATGAACCATTGTAAGGAAGAAGTATCCACATTCCAAATGAAAATATTGTCATCAATTTACCTTTTTGTAGAAAGAAAGGGCCAGTCATACCTTATCATAAATTACATCTTGTTCCCATTTGGCCATAAATACATTTGCGAGACTGGACGCAAACTTCACACCTATTGCTATGCCTCTGGTTTGTAAATAAAATTGTTGGTTAAACCAAATATAACTATGTGACATAGCAAAATCGATAAGGTCTAAAATAAAGTGCTTCTGAGATTGTAGGATATAGTCAGTTTGTTGTGATTAAGAAGGCCTCTTACACCATTGGCTCAGGGTCCCTGAGAGAATGGACATGTGGCCAAGGAGCACAGAGTAGCATGAATGCGTGTTGATCTTGCTCGCAGCAGAGCCAAGCAGGGTGTTCAAGCCATAGCAGAAGGAAGCTGACAGTGAACCACATCAGAATGGACTGGCTGGGTAATTACAGGTATGTATCAGGCTGGAACAGGCAAGTACTGCCTGTCAGCAGATAAGTGATGGGCAGGTACTGTCTATAGTACAGAAATATGGTGCTACTACCTTTAAACTATGAATAAGATATAGGGAATTTCCACTTGGGCCAACACCACAGCGACACAAGCTGTTAAACCAGACATCCAGTTCGAGAGCAAACTATTCAAAAGTAACAGCACATTATATAACCTCTCACAAGATTCAGAGGGGAGGAGGCGGGAGGGGGGGAGATGACCCCTGCAATCAAAGAATATATCACAAAGATACAACAAAAATAAAGGAGGAGAGAGAGAAAGTTAGCAGAGATGCAGATCTATGTCCCACCTGAGTTGTAATCCCTGGGGACCCTAGTTGCAATTTACAAATCCACTTTGCCTCTCTCTTCAATAATCTGGGGTAATATTTCCCCCCCCCCCCCCAGGTGCTGGGACAACATGCTTGATCCCACAAAATCTAAAAGAGGAGATATCCCCTCCATGTTTCTCTTCAAAATGTCTGGAGGCATTGGAAATAAATTGTGCATTTGGGTTACTGGAGTCACAAAAACGTCCCCTTATTCAGGTCACTATTCTTTCTCCAAGTTATTTTAGCTCCTCTGAACAGGTGCCACATACCTACTAGTCTTATCTGGGTTCCTTCCCATGAGACATAAGTATCTGTAGGTATTGTCATCCTAACTTATGTATCAGAATGTTTGACTCTGCGGTCACTGGTGAGCAGTTTAATATCAAATATTATATTAACCTTGAAACAAATTATGTTGTGTACATGATTGTCTGTGCTTCATGCCACTTGCAATGTGTAAAGTGTACGACCCGATCACTGAGAACCTAAATTTAGGGCCCAAATACAGGTATAGCACCTCCCTCAAAAGTCGCAGCCTATATGGGTTTTTTAATTGTTTTTTAATTGCCTGCTTCTTGACTAGCTTAGGCTACATTCCCATGGATTTTTGCTTTTGACAACTTAACACCAGTAGTTGACACTTTGAAAAAGTTGAAATATTTACTGCTGATGGTTGTGGTTTGTAAATAGGTTTAGCTGTATTTAGATGCATTTATCAGTGTTTTCAGACATTTTCTTTCTCAATACCCTATTCTTGGAGGGATGTTTTACCCCAATAACCTCTTTTTTTACTTTGATGGTAGTTTCATGAACAAGGAGATAGAGCTGTGTAATTGAAATAGAATGCAGAGCAAACCTGGTGCATGCTATTGTGTGCCTGCTTGAGAGGAGAAGAAGATTGAGGGCTGTTTCACACACAGTAGCTAGAGATGTCGCGAACATAAAATTTTATGTTCGCGAACAGCGAACGCGAACTTCTGCAAATGTTCGCGAACGGGCGAACCGGGCGAACCGCCATAGACTTAGATAGGCAGGCGAATTTTAAAACCCACAGGGACTCTTTCTGGCCACAATAGTGATGGAAAAGTTGTTTCAAGGGGACTATCACCTGGACTGTGGCATGGCGGAGGGGGATCCATGGCAAAACTCCCATGGAAAATTACGTAGTTGACGCAGAGTCGGGTTTTAATCCATAAAGGGCATAAATCACCTAACATTCCTAAATTGTTTGGAATAACGTGCTTCAAAACATCCAGTGTGTGAATACGATCAGGTATGATGTTGTATTGATCAGGTAGTGTAAGGGTTATGCCCGCTTTACAGTGGCAGACCAAACTCTGACAAATCAAACTCCCCGTTTAACGCAACGCAAACAACCGCAAACATTCCATTTGCAGTGGGCACAGTACAGTCTGTGGGCCTGACACTCACTGGCAGGCAACTGCAATTATATTACAGAGGAAAAATGAAATTACTTTTTTATCTGCAAGGTGCTGTGCCACCCTATATGAGTGGTGGGCAGTGGGCACAGTACGGTCTGTGGACCTGACACTCACTGGAAGGCAACTGCAATTAAATTACAGAGGAAAAATTAAATATATAAATATCACTACTTGTACTAAATTAATAGACAATGTTGTAATCCACTGCGCTTTAGGAAATACAGGTAACACAAACCTGACAGAATAAAACAAATAACACAAATTGCTGCTACTTAAATGAGTAAATATAATAAAAAATAAAATTCATCCAGAAAAAACAGGAACTGGCTTTTTCATTCGAATTTCAGTAGCGCAGGGATGGTGATAACCTCTTACCAAATAAATAGGATGATAACATATACCAAAATATTTGAATCAGATGTGATAAATATAAGCATAAAATCATAAATACATAAAAGCATGAAATCACATCAATAGGAGTCCATAAAGTCCATAGGTATAAAGTGCATAGAGCAATGAAAGTGCAAACATGACGGATCACAGGTGCAACTTATGGGGACCACCCTTGCTTGCCACCACCACACAGTGCTGGGAGAAGTATCTGAAATTCAGACTCACCAGTCGCCTATGCCTAACCACTCTCATGGACTAGCCAACAACAGCATATAGTAAAATCAGTTTTCCTCCAGATCTCTGATTTGTGCTGCAAAGACTCCTCTGGAAGATTTCCTGGTAAATTTATAGTGAGTCTGAATTTCAGATACTTCTCCCGCCACTATGTGGTGGTGGCAAGCAAGGGTGGTCCCCATAAGTCGCACCTGTGATCCTTCATGTTTGCACTTTCATTGCTCTATGCACTTTATACCTGATTCAAATATTTTGGTATATGTTATCATCCTATTTATTTGGTAAGAGGTTATCACCATCCCTGTGCTACTGAAATTCGAATGAAAAAGCCAGTTCCTGTTTTTTCTGGATGAATTTTATTTTTTATTATAGGAAAAATTAAATTAATTTTTTTATCTGCAAGGTGCTGTGCCACCCTATATGAGTGTTGGGCAGTGGGCACAGTACAGTCTGTGGGCCTGACACTCACTGGCAGGCAACTGCAATTATATTACAGAGGAAAAATTAAATACATTTTTTATCTGCAAGGTGCTGTGCCACCCTATATGAGTGGTGGGCAGTGGGCAGAGTACGGTCTGTGGGCCTGACACTCACTGGCAGGCAACTGCAATTATTTTACAGAGAAAAAATGAAATTACTTTTTTATCTGCAAGATACTGTGCCACCCGATATGAGTGGTGTGCACACAGTAAAGTCTGTATATATATAGAAAAAAATAAATAAAAGCAGACTGATATACCAGCCCTAAAAAGGGCTTTTTGGGGTGCTGTCAGGATGCTGTCCTTACAGCAGGAGTGGACACAGAACACTGGCCTAGCTAATGATTTCCCTATTAAGTCAGCAGCACTCTCCCTGCTCTAACTAACTCTGCAGCTTCAGAATGAATCTAAGATGGATGCTGTCCTTGCTTTTTTATAGGAGGTGGGAGGGTCTGGGAGGGAGGGTATGCTGATTAGCTGGAATGTGTCTGCTGACTGTGAGGTACAGGGTCAAAGTTTGCTCAATGATAATGTATAGGGGGCGGACCGAACATCGCATATGTTCGCCCGCCGAGGCGAACGCGAACAAGCAAATAGTTCGGGACATCTCTACACAGTACTACTTTTAAAAACGCACTGCACATGCACATAAAAAACATTAGATTACATTAGAGCCCACACACACCCACACACAGTTACAGTTTTATATATCCCCCCCTCTCTGTTTTGACCCATGAGGCAGAACACAGACCTGAATCCTGCACCTCTTTGCCAGCTACCATCTACATGGGCACATTCCTATCTGTCATCACTTTTACCCTTTTAAAGGGGAACGCTGTTTCATGCCTCAACAGGTGACATTTTTTGTTCCCCACTTCTACACTGTTGGGCCTATAGACAGACCTACCCTTTGTTTCTGGGTGCACGTTCACAAGCGCCTCTTAGACTGGATCACACTAACACTGATTCCTTTGTTTACACTAAGGAGATCTTTGAGTCATGTGACACTTTTACAAACCCAATCCCACAAAAGTTGGGATGCTGTGTAAAATCTATATAAAAACAGAATGCAATAATTGGCAAACCTCATAAACCCATATTTTGTTCACATTAGAAAGTAGGAAACATAAAATGTTTACATCAAGAAAAGTACCAGCTTCGGAAAAAAATAAAGTCATTTTGAAACTGATGGTGGCAACACGTTTCAAAAAAAGTTGGTGTAGCATCCCCTCCTCCTTTAAAAACACTCTGTAAATGTCTGGGAACTGAGGAGACCAGTTGCTGGAGTCTTGGGAGTGGAATGTTGTCTCATTCTTGCCTGTGCATATGCTACCCCTAAACAAGGATATATTTTTTAAGCATTGATGGTGCCTTTCCAGATGTGCATGCTGTTCATTCCATACACACGAATGCACCCTCATACCATCAGAGACTCAGGCTTTTGAACTGAGTGCTGATACCAAGCCTGAAGGTGCATCTCTTCTTTAGTCTAGAGGACAGGGTGCCCATTGTTGCAAAAAGAATGTCAAATTTCAATTTGTCTGACCACAGATTTCCAGCAATTAAATTAAATTGACAAATCTACAGATCAGATCTACATCTATTTTATTTACCACCCATAGAAACAGAACCATATTAAATCAGCAATATTTTGCACTTTTCTTCATTGTTATAAATATCAACATTATTATCAGAACACCTTTTTTCAGAGTTTGTCAGGATAGCGTCTGCAGAGGAACCATACACAGCAGAGTTCTCTTCTCTTTCACTGTGCCCCAACTCCACTGGCACATGACATGCTGCAAGCAATTGTCCCTATATACTGTATGACCTTTATTCCATAAATCAACATTGGGGTCACTGACCCCAATCTCTTCATTTACACTGGTGCCTTCTGGTACTTTACCCAATACCCCTTTGCTTAACATTACATTGTTTGTAACACCTTTTGGGTCAAGGGCACAATTTCTGCTGTTTTTTCTTTCGATCTCAACCCTGACAACTTATGAGGGATATCTACTTCCATAGCACATACCCGCTTGTCTAAAAGCTGTTTGACAGCCCCTCAATCTGATACAACAGAAATAGTCTCTCCCACAGAAAGTCCACTGTTGACATTAATTGACTTCTTACCAAACTATCACAGCCTAATTACTTTGTGCTCCAAATAATGGTACTCTGCAGCACTGATCCATCTATCCAAAAAGACACAAAAGAACAGAGTGGCTGAACAAAAGACAGATTGCACATTTCATTTTTAAGCATACCAGTTTGCAATTTCACATTGTTGCTCACAGCAGATCCCACCATTGCAAAAATATTGCCACTGGGAACTTGTCACTCTTTATTAACATGTGAACATTTTCAAAGATATCAATCTAGATTAACCCATTCTCATTTTTAATTTTGGCACACTGCTTTAACATATTTTCATTACTACTTGCAGGCTTACTCTCACCCACTAGCGTGGCAACATAGTTTTCCTGGGTAACCCCTGGCTTCAGCACACCAAGTTCCAGGGACACATATAGTGCCACAGATATCATTGATTGGATATATAACACATTTTATTCAGTGATTCAGTGGTCAGCCCTACTACATTCAACTCAGCATTTGTTTAAGTGAATGAGGTGCCTTCTCAGCCACAATAAACTTTGGATTAATATTTTTAACACATTTTACTCATTGGTCATCCCTACCATATTCAATTCAGCATTTTGTCTATATGACACAGGTGCTGGTCTACTAACTTCCTTTTTCACAGCAGACAGTTTTATTCCCTACTTCTCTTTTTGGGAACTTCTGATCACTCATATTTTTTTTTCCTTCAGCTTGCCTTTCATAGAGTGCCATTTGAATCTCTATGGAAACCAACAAACTGGTCAGTATGAAATTACAATTACAGAGTTTTAGCATTCTGCACCCCAAGGGATTGTCCCATGTCCCTCCATATGTGCACTATTGGGTAATTTATGTTCTTTGTCACCCAGTATTATCATAGATGCAATTAAGCCCCTGTGATGTTAATCTGGTTTTTAGTTTATTGGAACAATGGGATTAATGAGGTTACATCCCCATATGCAAAACCATAAAGATAGCTGCAGCTGCCATTTTATTGTGTTGCAGGGAGAGAATTATCCATAACCTATACTAGTTCACTGCTATTTAGTCATGTTTCGGTATGATGTAAATTAGGCCAGAATGGACATAGAGGAACTTATCCAGCAACACTCCAGCAACTCTGTGGAGATATAGAAGGACAATGTTCTACTGAGCCAATGCTGGGGGCATAGGGACTTTATAGGGTTATTAGTGAAGTAGGGGTATAGAAATGTGAAAAAAGAGACACCAAACAAATGTGGTTTTAAGTGATTTTTTTTTTCTACTGGCTATACACATTTCTTTATTTCACCACCTAATAAATTGGAACACTGCTAGGTTTTTAAAATGTCATTCATGTAATTATTATTTATATTATTTGTTAAAAATGGAGGAGGGATAGTATAAAGTACAATATAATACTTGTACAACATATTACATTGATTTTTTTTCAGGATTTTTTAAAGTTAATGCACTAGCTAATATATGTATATAGTATATAAAATATATGACTGTGAGTTAGCAATGTACATATAATTTAGGATTTTCATATCTGTGAAATATATAAACTGTTTATTTTCCAGAGTTAACTGCAGCTTAGAATATCTCCCTACAGATTTATGTGTATACTACTAGAATTTCTCTGAAGCTAGAGGTTCCTAAAATTATGGTTTTATATCAGTATAAATATTGTACCCCAGAGATTTTAAACCACATAACTAATTAGGTTTAAACATAATTATTTAATTAAAAAAAACTATTGCAATACATTAATGTCTAATTAGGTACCAGAGGAAATATATGTTGTTAATAAGAATTTTTTGTATACTGCCTGATGATTACCCATCATCTAAATATTTCATTATTAGTACTCTCACATATTAGACCAATTTGAAATTTTGTATTAATCACAGGAGGAGAATTATAGTTTATTACACATTTTCATTTGCTCTGTCCTTTTTTTAGATAACATTTCTCATTTTTAAAGTAATTTAAATATCTAATTAATTCAGTCTGCATCTGTATAAAGTTGCATAGGTAAACACATGGACACCTCAACTCAAGAAAAAAACTATATTGAACAACAATTTGCTTACCACAATCATTTGGCAAAGGCCCTGATGTTCCATAAAAAATAGTTTCTACCATAACAAATTTTTTATTTTTTATTTTTTTGAATGCTCCCTTACACTAGTGGCCAGTAGGACATTATGGGGTAAGCATACTCCTTTACATTATGTGTCAGTAGAAATAATTCCCCATTACTGTACATTGGCAGTTGTAGTAAGGATTAGGGATGATCGAACGGTTCGGGTCGACCATCGGTTCGACCCGAACATTGGCTGTTCGAGGTTCGGCCGAATTTAGAACTTTTTGCCCAAAAAGTTCGGAATTCGGCAACGAGAACCGACCAAAATGCAATGGGACAGGAAATGGGCTTTAAAAGCCCATGATTGGACCAGGACCATTAGCAAAAGCCAATTGAGGGGGCAGGAGAATGCTAGGAATGTGATTGGAGTGACTAGGGGGTCCATAGACCAATCATTAGTGAATACGCCCCCCAGTATATAAGATAGCCCCCGCCAAATTCCTAGCATTCTTATACGGGACATGGAAGAGAGTGGAATGCTGTTCTGTTACTTCTGTTACAAAGTGTTACAGAGTGTCATTTAGCAATTTTTAATGTGCGGAAAGGGATATCTAGTGTATATCTAGTGTAGTTAGGGTGCTCTTTTACACTTTAGTTAGCTTTAATTTATTCAGTTTCTGTAGGGAAAGTGTTAAGTGTAAGGGGACCGTAGTGTAGTGTAGGGTTAACTGACAGTGACTGCTATGGCAGGGTGACAAAACCCTTCCATATCACAAGAAAAGCTAGTTTCTCTTGTGTCACTTTCGCTGCAGTAATATGGCTTCTCCGCCGTCAGCATTCTTTTTGGCTGCAGGCGTCCATAGGGATCTTTTGAGCACTTGTTTGGAGTCAGGCATGACATCTGAACATGTGTATAGGGGGTATATATACACACCCATGTATGTATATATACACCTAGACATATATAGGTGTGAAAGGAGCAGAAAAAACGACTTGCGCTAATGAAATAATTAACACCAATATAGTTACGCTCCTATCACACCTATATATGTCTAAGTGTAATATACATATAAGTATGTGTGTATATATACCACTATACACAAGTTCAGATGTTTTGCCTGCCTCCAAAACCCCCCAAAAAATGCCTGCAACAACACACCTGGGCGTTTTTTTTTTTTTTTTACGCTAGCGTTTTTTTTGGCATTTTTTGGGGTTCTTTGGAGGCAGGCAAAACATCTGAACTTGTGTATAGTGGTATATATACCACTATACACAAGTTCAGATGTTTTGCCTGCCTCCAAAGAACCCCAAAAAATGCCCAAGAAAATGCCTGCTACTAAACCGGCAAGGTGTGGAAAGCGAGAAGCCACTAACCTGTTCTATAACTGACCTAATACAAACAATCTTTTTTTTTATGGTTCTGGACATGCTACAGAGCTGAAACTTCACAGGTACACCTTTTAGACCCCCCCCCCCCCCCAGACACAAAATCACACAAAAAAAAAGGTTGTTAAAAATTGTCATTTTTGATAGAGAGCCAATTGTTGAAAAAATTAAAAAAAAAAAAAAAATTCTTTGGATTTAGTATCTGGGGGGTCTAAAAGAGTACCTGTGAAGTTTCAGCTCTGTAGCATGTCCAGAACCAAAAAAAAAAAGATCATTTGTATTTTATCACTTATAGAACAGGTTAGTGGCTTCTCGCTTTTCACACATTGTTGGTTTAGTAGCAAGCATTTTTTTTGGGCATTTTTTGGGTTTTTTGGAGGCAGGAAAAACATCTGAACTTGTGTATAGTGGTATATATACCACTATACACAAGTTCAGATGTTTTGCCTGCCTCCAAAGAACCCCAAAAAATGCCCAAAAAAACGCTAGCGTCAAAAAAAAAAAAAAAAAAAACGCCCAGGTGTGTTGTTGCAGGCATATTTGGGGGGTTTTTGGAGGCAGGCAAAACATCTGAACTTGTGTATAGTGGTATATATACACACATACTTATATGTATTTCACACTTAGACATATATAGGTGTGATAGGAACATAACTATATTGGTGTTAATTATTTCATAGCGCAAGTAGTTTTTTCCTTTCACACCTATATATGTCTAGGTGTGTATATACATATAAGTATGTGTGTATATATACAACTATACACAAGTTCAGATGTTTTGCCTGCCTCCAAAGAACCCAAAAAAATGCCCAAAAAAACGCTAGCGTCCAAAGGTGTGTTGTTGCAGGCATTTTTTTGGGTTCTTTGGAGGCAGGCAACTGATTCTGAAATCCTGGCCCAACTTTCGGGAAGTTCGGATGTTCTGGCCGAACCAAACTTTTGAAAAGTTCGATCATCCCTAGTAAGGAATAGAGTTGGGTGAACAGTTTGAGCCGAGCAAAACTTAGCCCAAACATTGTCTGTTCACTGTTTGATTGGGTAAACATCTAAACTTTACCCAGTCTGGGCATAGTGAATAGTTGGTTGTTAAGGAGCCGGCCAGGAAGCCGACCACTGTGTCCTTAACAACTGATGAGTCATCAGCTGTTAATGATGAGCTTCCCCACTGACAGCTGAATGAAAAAAAAAACATTGCCAGCAATAGAAAAATGTGATTGTGTGTCTGGTATGGATTTTAGGGGGACCCCACATTAAAATGTAAAAAAAAAAAAAACGGCGTTGGGTCTCCCCGAATTCCATACCAGACCCTTATCTGAGCATGCAGCCAGGAAAGGGGGTGGACGAGTGAGTGCCCCCCTCCTGCACTGTACTAGGCACATGCCCTTAACATGGGGGAAGGCTTTGGGGTAAGGGGGGGGGCTCTCTGCCCCCCATCCCAAAGCACCTTGTGTTGATGGGAACAAGGGCCTCTTCCCCACAATCCTGGGATGTGGTTGTGGGGGGTCTGTGGCCAGGGGGCTTATCAGAATCTGGAAGCCCCTTTAACAAGGAGGCCCCCATATTCCACCCCATGTGAATGAGTATGGGGTACATAGCCTTTTCACAAAAAAATGTGTCAAAAAGAAATAAAAAACACACACACAGTTTTTGACAATTCCTTTATTAAAAATAAAAAACAGTGTCCCCTGATGTAGATCAATCATCAATCATGATGCCGATGCCATTGCTAGACCCAACAAAAGAAAAAAAAAACGTTCTGCCCACGATGAAGGCTAATCGCCATCTTTCTGCTCTGCTATCTGACAGTTCTAAAATAGGTAAGGGGTGGGGCCACCTGGCGACATCACGGACCCAGATGCAAGGATCGGTGACGTCACACGGAGAAGGTGCCACCAAGCGACGTTGCCAGATGGCTCTGCCCCTTGTCTATTTAATGACTGTCATATGGCGGAACAGGCAAATGGCAGCTAGCCTACATTGTGGGCGGAGCTTTTTTAGGGTCCGCCATTGGCATTGGCAGTGGCGCTGTTTTTGACAAAGGATCTACATCGGGGGACATTGTTTTTTATACTTAATAAAAGATTTGTCAAAAACTGTGTGTGTTTTTTTTTTTTTGGTGAATGGGTAGGGGTAATATGTAGAGCCCTCCTGCCACAAAGCACCCCCCCTAGTTGAGGGCATGTGGCCTGGTATGGTTCAGGAGGGGGGCTTGCTTGCCCCCCCTTTTGTGACCTGCTGGACTTCATACTCATATAAGGGTCTGGTATGGATTTTGGGGGGTGTCCCAGGCTTTTTTTTTTTAATTTTGTCCATACCAAACTAAACCAAAAGGACCCGGTATAGATTGGGGGGCCCCCGCACTTTTGTTTTTTTAATTTTTGTATTGCCAGCAATTTAAAAGTCATTTTATTTTGTTTATAAATGTCAGTTTTGCTGCACCAGGTTCTATACACGGTACAGATGGGCCACTTTACAGGCAGACTAAGAGGACCCCCCAAGCACTATATATAACCATTTAAGGCCCGCCCCATGTACAAGTACTGTGGCAGGGCAGCCCTTAAGCGCAAATTCATGTACCTGTACGTGATTTTCTCTATCAGCTCTGGGCGCTTGTGGGAGACAATCAGCGGGCGTGACTGCCATCTGACCACCCACGATCATTCAGAGGAATGACAGAACGTCAGTCTGCCTACATAAACAAGGCAGACTGTCATTTTGTCAGACAGGAAGAGAGAAAGGAAGAGAGAGATCTTGTGTTCCTACTAACCAGGAACATGGAACTCTCTCTTCCTGCAGTCAGTCCATCCCCCACACAGGTAGAAAGCACTCCCTAGGAGCACACTTAACCCTTTGATCACCCCTGATGTTAACCCCTTCTCAGCCAGTGTCCTTTATACAGTAACAGTGCATTTTTTTATTGTATTGTATTGTATTGTATTAGTGTCACTAGTCCTCAAAAAGTGTCACTTAGTGTCAGATTTGTCCGCCGCAATGTCGCAGTCCCTCTAAAAATTGCTGGTCGCCACCATTACTAATAAAAACAATGAAAAAATAAAAAGTCCATAAATCTATCCCATAGTTTGTAGACGTTATAACTTTCGTGCAAACCAATCAATATACGCTTTTTGGGATTTTCTTTTTTACCAAAAAAGCTCATATGTAACAACCCTAGATATCACTGCTATCCCTAACAGCCAGGAGAGCAGCCCATCTAGTAGAGGTGGTAAGGGTAGTGCAGGTAGGCTTAGGCAGTTGGTGGTAATAGGGGATTCTCTAATCAGTACTGATAGAATAATTTGTCGCCAGGATCACCTCAAACAAATGTTTTGCTGTCTCCCTGCTGCCAGGGTTTGGCATGTGGTGGACCGGCCAAATAAATTACTGGGAGGGGATGGGCATGACCCCGCTGTCTTGGTCCACGTTTTAACCAATGACAGAATATATGGCAGGTAAGGGTTCCTTAAGAACCAATTTATTGAACTAGGCTGCAAGTTGAAGGGAAGGAGCTCCAAGGTGATATTCTCTGAAGTATTGCCTGTGCTATGCGCAACACAGGGGGAGATTAGAGAGCTGAATGAATGGCTAAAGAATTGGTGTAAGAAGGAGGGATTTGGGTTTTTAGAACACTGGGCTGACTTTTCATTGGGGTGCAACCTATATGCTAAATATGGTTTGTACCTAAATGGAAGGTGTAACGGGACAGGACCCCACTGACTGGGTACCTCCGTTGACAGATGCTCCTAGTGCTTCCCGAGGGCTCCAAGCACTCCACCAGAGACCATAACCACTGCAGACCCCACGAACCGCCGCAGCTTGGTTAGGGTCTCGCCGTCTCCTACGCACCCTGGACCTACGACAAGGCTCCAGGTTCCCGTGGGTGAACCTCTCTTTCCCCAGATAGTGCAGCAGTACAAGCTCTTACAAGAGCTTAGTGATTATCTAAGGGAGTATGGAAGACCGTAGCATATTCCCCCAATAAGAGACAGGACTCTAGATTGAGGGTGAAGTAACTCTAGAACAACTTTATTGAACAAGAAACAGACTTATATACAGTTTTCCCCCCACAAGGTTACCGCCCAGGCGGACCTTGTTGAAGACTGGACGTGACATTCACAATCCAATAGAAACAGGATTTTACACTCCCATACAGTGTACACAAAAATATACAATGTGGGACAATCCCCCCCCCCCCCCTTAGCATCCACTCCACATACACATATACATCCCATAATAAGTTTCTCTTAAGGCAGAAAGACAGAGCTATGTGAGGTCATTAACATTTAACAATGGAACAGACAGGTAAACTTTAAAACAATACACATTCCCTTCCAATACACAAACAATAGGGAAGTCTGCGAATGACAGTCTTTGTGTCTCTCTCACAGCCAAGCATGGAATACACTGTGTAAGGAGGTATTAAATCTTCATATTTCTATATGAAGATTTTGCTGACAAATATTGAAGCAATCCAAACCATTACTTATCTGTCTTTCACTCATAGTGACGGTTAGTACCATCACAGAAGGGGGTCTGCTGTGCTGGGGGAGAGATTTATGGGAAGGCTGGATGAGTATTTAAAATAGGATTGAGGGTGGAGGGTGAATTAGATTATAATGGGGCAGACAGGTCAGACAGGGGTCAGCCCCTATTGGTGGGTGGAATGGGCAAAAGATAGGGGGGGGGAGCTATGCCAGAGAATAAGAAGGTCCTCATGCTACAAACAACCATTTGATGGTACTATTGAATGGTACTATTCATACTAAAATAAAAAAATATGCAAAATAATTGTGCAAAATGTGACAATGAATTAAAGTGTTTGTTCACCAATGCCAAAAGCCTGCCAAGAAAAATAGGTAAGCTGGAAGCTCTGGTGCACGAGGAGAACTATAATTTAATTGGTATTGCTGAATTTTTGCTTCATTCTTCACATGACCGGGCAATTAATATTCCTGGCCATGCTCTCTTTCGGAAAGACAGAGTAAAACAGAGGGGTGATGGTGTCTGTCTTTCTATGTGAGAAGTGATCTCAAAGTGAGAGTGAAAGAGGACCTAGTTATGGAGATTGTGATGAGTCTGAAGCAGTATGAGTGGAAATGTACAGTACATGGGTGTGCGTAATACAAAGATTTTCACTGAAGTTTGTGATAGACCTCCAAGTATTAATGAAGAGGTTGAGACTCAGCTCCTGGCACAGATAGTAAGGGCTAAAAGGGCTGGGACAGTGATAATAATGGAGGATTTTACTACCAACACATTGACAGGAGTAATGGCACTGCTGGAACAGTTAAAGGGGAAACATTTATAAACCTATTACAAGACAATTTTTTGGTGCAGTTTGTTGAGGCCCCAACTAGAAATAATGCTCTGCTGGACCTGGTAAATCTCAAACCATGCTTATTACCATTATTCATATGAAAGAACATCTGGGTAGCAGTGACCATAATATGATTTAATTTAATGTTAGCTGTATGCAACAAACGCATACAGAAAATAAAAAAACACTTCACTTTAAGAGAGAAAATTTTCCAAGGATGAGGGCTGCTCTCCAAGAATTAGACTGGGAGGAAATATTGGCATAGATGAACACAGAACAGAAATGGGAATTCTTAAAAAAAAAAAAAAAAACTGTATGCAAACTCACTGCAAAGTATATTCCCATGGGCAATACATTTAAAAGGCTAAATATAAAATCTTTGTGGCTCACGGCCAAAGTTAAAAAAGCTATAAATAATAGGAAAAGTAATTTTTAAAAAATTAAAAATGAAAAAACACTATCATTGTTTAATTGTTACAAAGACAATAACAGAATATGTACAAAGGAAATCAAGGACCCGAAAATTCAAGACAGATTGCAAAAGATAGTAGTATAAACCCAAAAAAATATTCAAATATATTAATAGTAAATGGTCAGGTCTAAGCATGTAGGCCCTTTACAAAATAATCTGGAAACACCCTGTGTGCTGCTTCCACCAATCACCCCAAACTGACTCACCAGATGGAGTGGCTGGTAAGATTATAAACCAGCTTTTAGGCCTATTTCTATAGAGTATATCCAGTATGCAGGATCGTGATCCACTTTAAACAGTCATCCTCAGACAGGCAATCACACATATATCAGTCAGGGATGTGTCATATATTAGGAGGAAAAATTAATCCACATAGCGTGATTCCGTAAAACATATAGACTTTTATTCAGTAAAAGTTAAACTTACATTCAACAAGTGTCATCCCGACACTAAGGGTTCCAGTGTGACTTTAACCACTTCCCGACCGTAAAAAAAAAAAAAATGTATTAGAAAACAAATTGGCCTGAAATGTTAAAAAAGTTTGATTTTTAATTTTTTTTGGGAATGTTATATAGCAGAATGTGAAAAATATATATATATTTTTTTTTTTTTCAGAATTGTCGCTATTTTTTGTTTATAGAGCAAAAAAAATAAAAATCGCATAGGTGATCAAATACCACCAAAAGAAAGCTCTATTTGTGGGAAAAAAAAGGACATTGATTTTATTTGGGTACAAGTGTCACACGACCACGCAATTGTCCGTTAAAATAACGCAGTGCCGAATCACAAAATATGGCCTGGTCATTAAGGGGGAAAATCTTCCGGTCAGAAGTGGGTAAAATGTATTAAGAACCGACCCATTCAAACACACTCCTTTGTGTGCGGTTTGTGCGTCTCCGGCTGCTGTGTTCCAAGCCTCGATATGAATCAGACCTGCGCAGTGCATTCAACGTCTTAGTCCCGCCCGTTCCTAAGTCGCACTGAAATCCTTAGTGTCAGGATGACACTTGTTGAATGTAAGTTTAACTTTTACTGAATAAAAGTCTATATGTTTTACAGAATCACTCTATGTGGATTCATCTATCCTCCTAATATTTGACACATCCCTGCCTTATATATGTGATTGCCTGTCTTAAGAGATGACCGTTTAAAGTGGATCACGATCCTGCATACTGGATATACTCTATAGAAAAAGGCCTAAAAGCTGGTTTATAATCTTCCCAGCCACTCCATCTGGTAAATCAGTTTGGGGTGATTGGTGGAAGCAGCACACAGGGTGTTGAAGATTGGCTGATACAGATATTTATTCTTTGCACTTTTTTGCACTTTATTGGACTTTTCTTGGGACTTTTTTAACCCCTGATGTCTTAATTTTTAACAATTATGAATTTTATGTTGATTGAACTTTTCACTTATATGAATTGTTGATAGTTTGTCACATATATAAATCATTGATGGTTTACACAGTTCTTTTGCACATATTCGCACAACTATTTTTAAACAATATTTTTAAACAATATTTTTGTATATTAGAGATAAAATGAGGATTTGATAGTAATATTTTTAGTATAATGCACTAATAAAATCAGCGCACATTTGTATCCTTCTCTGATTGTCTGAATCCAATGTTCTATAGAGGAAAACCCTAATGTAAAAAAGTGTATAAGAACTGGAATTTATATTCCTATAAACATCGTGATAAGGAACATGAAAAATTAAAGTGTCCTGCACAAAAGTGCTGAGTGCCAAGTATACTGTGAAAAAAGTGCTAGTGCAATATATCCAGATGCCTGTATGTTGTACACAAACCAATTATCTGAAAGAAGTAAAATGAAAAACTCCTACCCAAAAGTGGCAAGTGCAAAATATAATAAAACACCTTATAATAAAGTGCTAATGTAACCAAAGTCATACATGTAAATAACAATACTTTGTAAATATTTCTGGTGATATAGAATATTCCTAAAAAAAATCAGTGCAAAAAAGTCCCAAGTGACAAAAGTGACAAAATCTAAACTGATTAATTCAATCGATGCAATATCTTCAGTGACCACTTATGAAAAAACACCCAATGTGCTCCACTATAAATATATTGTATACATTTTCCAGCAGGACGATCTAGATTCCAATATTGGATCTTCCCACACTCTCCGTAGAAATATTATTCCCAGGGATGCAAGATAGGGATGACCTACCTTGCTTGGAGACATAGCTGGAGTGAGGGAGATACATGCGAACGATCCCAGTGTCAGATTGAAACATAGAAATGTGAGTTTAATACTTGTATGTTTTAATAAACTATTGAAGTTTTTATGGAATTACACTATTTGATATCCTTACTTTTCCTTGCTTCATCCCTACCTTGCATCCCTGGGATTTTCCTGCTGGAAAATTTATATTACATACAAGCGCGATTGCTGGTTTATAATTTAACCAGCTTCCCATCTGGTGAGTCAGTTTGGTGGATACGGTGGAGCACATCGGGTGTTTTTTCACGAGTGGTCACTAAAGATATTGCATTCATTGAATTAATCAGTTTAGATTTTGGGACTTTTGTCACTTGGGACTTTTTTAGGAATATTCTATATCACCAGAAATGTTTACAAAGTATTGTCATTTACATGTATGAGTTTGGTTACATTAGTACTTTAAGGTGTTTTTTTTTTTCTTACAGCACAGTATATTTTGCACTTGGAACTTTTGGGTAGGAGGTTTTCATTTTACTTCTTTCAGATTATTGGTTTGTGTACAACATACAGGCATCTGGATATATTGCACTAGCACTTTTTCACAGTATACTTGGCACTCAGCACTTTTGTGCAGGACACTTTAATTTTTCATATTCCTTATCACGATATTTATAGGAATATAAATTCCAGTTCTTACACACTTTTTTTACATTAAGGTTTTCATATATAGAACATTGGATTCAGACAATCAGAGAAGGATACAAACATGCGCTGATTATATTATTTTATTTGTCTATCTGTATTTGAGATTTTTTAAATATATTTTTTATAAATTTGAATTTCAGATTTTTATGGTACATCAGCACCTTTTATATATTGACTAGAGGGATGCAAACGTGGGCTGATCATTTAGAATTTTTATAAATGTATCAAATACTTTCTTCAGCTCTGTGTATAAAAAGGAGCATGGGGGAGCTGTTGACCATAATGAGGATGGCATTGACACAGCCCCAAATGATCCACAATGGCTCAAAAGTTATATGATCGAGAAATATTAGACAGAATAAGGGTGGATATAGAACCTGGATGGCATCCACCCATGCATCCAAAAATAATTGAGGTCTGTCATTTCAAAGCCTTTGTTTCTAATTTTTAGGGACTCTTTAAGGACTGGAATAGTACTGCTGAATAGGCGTAGGGCCAATGTGGTGCCTATATTTAAAAAAGGATCAAAGTCTTTGGCAAGTAACTATAGACATGTTAATTTTAACTTCTATAGTCGGGAATATATTGGAGAGTTTAATAAAAGGCCACATAAATGTGTTCTTGTTGGAAAAAAATATTTTAAGCAACAGACAGCATGGATTCATAAAAGACAGAAGTTGTCAAACAAACCTGATTACTTTTGATGAGGAGGTAAGTAAAACCCTGGACAGAGGGGTGGCTGTGGAGGTAGTACAGATACTCCTCGTTTATCGACTTACCTGTTTTGCCAATGCTCTGACTTACGACCGCCTCTGCCGCGTACCTTTTTTATGACCTCTCTCAGACTTACGACCGCCTCTGCCGTGTACCTTATGACCGCTCGGACTTACGACCGCCTCTGCCGACCCCCCCACGCAGGACATCATGTCATCACTCTGCATCAGCCTAGTTCTCACTCCCGGCCTGCTGTTTTACAGGTATGTACATACTGTACTCGGTTCTCCTCAATGCCCCTTTAAGCGTTCTTTGTACTATGTTATTGCTTTATGTACAGTAATGTACAGTACTGTACTGTAATGTGTGCTTGTACTGTACAGGTATTGCCCACACCATGTCAGAAAAGATATCAGAAAAGAGATAAAGTCTGTGTGCACCTGCAGAAAGTGCTCTCAAAAAAAGAAAATCTATTGATCTTGGTATGAAAATGAAGCTCATTAAGGACTATGAAGCTGGAAAGAATATTAAAGAAATCGCAAGTGAATTAAAACTTGCACATTTCAACAATTCTAAAGGATAAGGATAGAGTGAAAGAGGCAGTAAAAACATCAACAGGATATCAAGCCATAATACTAGACAGCGGAAAGGCCTCATTCATGAAATGGAGAAATTGCTGGCGGTATGGATTGATGACCAAATAGAAAAAAGAATGCCAATTCTTTTATTGATTCAAACCAATGCACGCAGTATTTTTGACAGTTTGAAAGTGCACAAAGGAGAAGAATCGACTGAAACATTTACAGCAAGTCATGGATGGTTTCAGCGTTTTCCTGGGAGATTCAACCTCCACAATCGGAGTATCAGTGGTAAGGCTGCAAGTGCAGATGTGGAAGCAGCTGAAAAATTTGTGGTTGAATTTGATAAAATCATTGAAAAAGGTGGCTACTGTCCTGAGCAGATCTTTAACATGGAAGAAACTGGACTTTTCTGGAAAAAAATGCCCGAAAGGTCCTACATACACAAAGAAGATAAAACAATGCCTGGTTTTAAGGCTTTTAAAGACAGGGTCTGTTTGTTTTTGGGAGGAAATGTTGCTGGGTTTAAGTTAAAGCCTCTCCTCATTTATCGTTACAGAACCCACGTGTATTGAAGTAGGTTAGTAAGCACACACTGCCTGTTTATTATCGTGCAAATAACAAAGCATGGATGACACAAGCTTTATTTGATGACTGGTTCATCAATTGTTTCATACCCTCAGTTAAGCATTATTGTGTGCAAAAGGGTGTTCCCTTTAAAATTATCCTCCTGCTTGATAATGCCCCAGGCTACCCCCAGCATCTGGATGACCTACATCCAGACGTAAAGGTATTGTATCTGAAAAAAAACACAACTTCTATCCTACAACTCATGGATCAGGGTGCAATAGCAAAATTCAAGGCCTACTATTTGCACACCACCTTTTCCAAAGCTGTAGCAGCAACTGAAAATGATGAAGTTACCCTTTTTGGAAAGCGTACAACATTTTACACTACATAAAAATATTGCATCAGCTTGGGAGAAAGTAACAGAAAAGTGTATGCAGGGTATATGGAAAAAATGCTTTAAGCGTTTTGTGAACAATAGTGAAGGGTTTGATGAAACAGATTTTAAAGTTATAAACATACTATAAACTTAGCAACTTGCTAACATGCTTGACTTAAAAGTGGACATGACAGATATTAAGGAATTAGTGGAATTTGTTGAGGGAGAGCTAAGTAATGAAGATTTAATAGAGTTGGAAGCAAAGCAGAACTTAGAACAGGAAGAAGAAGAACAGGAGGAAACAATGGAAGAAGTACAAAAGAAGTTCACAGTCAGGGGGTTAGCTGGTGTGTTCTCAAAAGTGAATGCAGCTTTATTACAATTAGAGGGGATGGACCCAAATGTTGAAAGGTTCTCTAAAGTGGAACGTCAGATGAAGGAACTTATGCAATGCTATCATGAAATGTATGACGAAAAAAAGAAAATGACAAAGCAAAGCACCTTAACAGAATTCTTCTTGCGAGCTACTCCTACCAGTTCTATAATTTCCTTGTAGTCTTCTCCCTCATCTACAACTCCTGATGACCCTGCTGGTAACTCCAATAATGACACTGTTGAACCTGCTGGTATTTCAAATGATGACACTGATGGTAACTCCAATGATGACATTGTCGACCTTGCTGGTTATTTCAATGATGACACTGATGACCCTGAAGCACTATAACCCTTTGAAGAATTTGATGACTAAAATGTTACTCTAAATGTCTACTGTACAGTATGCAGTTACTTATTTAGACACTGTACATCATTACTGTATATCCTGTACAATACTGTACAGTAATGTACAATATTTTTGTTGTTTATATTTTTATTCTGTACTTATGCAATTAAAACAACTTTATTGAGTTGGAGTTTTGTGTCCAGACCTTTTTTTCCCAGAATACAGTATAGTACAGTAGTTATGAATGATTAAATTATTGATTACTTGTGGCTCTTCGTTTAACGACCTGGCCGCTGGAACGTAACCCAGTCGTTAAGTGAGGAGTACCTGTATACTTAAATTTTGCAAAAGCGTTTGACACAGTTCCCCACACATGGCTGATGTGTAAGGTAAAGTCTATTGCCTTGGAAAGATCAGTTTGCAAATTAATGGAAAACTGGCTAAAAGATAAAATTCAGTGAGTAGTGGTTAATGATTCTCACTCTGAATGGTCTAAGTTTATCAGTGGTATACCCCAAGGTTCAGTGTTGAAGCCCTTACTTTTTGATATCCTTAAAAATGATATAGGGTCTGGGATTAACCGTACCATTTCAGTCTTTGCAGAATGCACCACGCTATGCAGTTGAAAAACTTCTTTACAGGATGTCTCCAACTTACAAGCCGATCTCAATGCACTGTTTTATTGGGCAACTATGTGGCAAATGAGGTTTAATGTAAAGTGTTGCACTTGGGGGCTAAGAATATGCATGAATCATACATACTAGGGGGAGTACAACTGGAGGAATCCATAGTGGAGAAGGATCTGGGTGTTCTGGTAGATCATAAGCTTAATAGCATGCAATGCCAAGCTGCGGTTTCCAAAGCAAGCAAAGTATTTTTTTGTATTAACAGAGGCATGGACTCAAGAGAGAGATATAATTTTGCCCCTGTACAAATTATTAGAGAGACCTCATCTGGAATATGCAGTTCAGTTTTGGGCACCAGTTCTCAAAAAGGATATCGGGGAACTGGAGAAAGTGCAGAGAAGAGCAACCAAACAGATAAGAGGAATGGAGGAGCTCCGATATGAGGAAAGATTAGAGAAAATGAATTTATTCTCTCTTGAGAAGAGGAGATTAAGGGGGATATGATCAACATGTACAAATACATAAGGGGTCCATATAGGGAACTTGGTATTGAGTTATTTACTTTAAAGAGAACAAGGGGGTATTCTTTATGTCTAGAGGTAAAGAGATTTTGTCTCCAAATACAGAAAGGTTTTTTCACAGTAAGAGCTGTGAAAAAGGGGAATAGACTCCCTCCAGAGGTGGTTCTGGACAGCTCAGTAGATTGCATTAAAAAAGGCCTGGCTTCTTTCCTAGGTGTACATAATATAACTGGATACTAATATTTATAGGTAAAGTTGATACAGGGAATATCTGATTGCCTCTCGAGGGATCAGAAAGGAATTTCTTTTCTCTGCTGTAGCAAATTGGATCATGCTTTGCTGGGGTTTTTCGCCTTCCTCTGGATCAACTAGGATTGTGTACATGGGAATGTATGGTTGTGTTTTCTTTTTTGTTTTTCATTGGTTGAGATAGAAGGACTATGTAACTATATATGTAGCAGAATACAAATTGGCCTAAACTGATCTAGCACCCTCCTAGGTAGGTGCTAGGTAACCTATAGGGGAGACCTTGTCTGCTTATCAGCAGAGTCCAATTATTTAGTCAGGCTGTCATGTGTTCTAAGGTGTGACTGTTGAGTTGGGGAGTCTCCCCACAGTATCCAATGAGGGCTCTCATTGGACAGTGGAGGAAACCTGACCAATAGCACACCAGGGCTTGTATCCATCCCAGAGGGCAGGTTCTGCCGCAATGCATCCTGGGAGGGGGATATAAGTCTGAGGGAAGCACATGACAGAGTGTCTTTTGCGGGAAGCAGAGTCCAAGGAGGGAGGTGACGGCTGTCTCTCCTCCTGTCAGAGTGGAACGGATGTCCTGGGTGTCTGGCCTAGAGGACAGAAAGTTGAGCTGAGCTGCAGAGAGGGATCCAGTGTACTCGGGACCAAGTGGAGCTGTGGGTGTCAGATTTTCCAGGAAAGCAGTGTCATGAGTACTGTAAACTGCCCCGGGGTCTGCCTAGGATAGGGGACCACTCCAGAAGGTCATAGGGATCCAGGAGCAAGCTAGCCTGTGCAGTAGTTATAGAAAGGGGGTGCCAGTGTTTAGACCCTGAGGAGAAAGAGGGTGCCAGTGTGTGTGGGCCCTGAAGAAGTTAAGAGTTGCAGCAGTGCTTACAAATAGCTACCTCAGCCAGGAAGGCTAAAGGGAGCAGTACAAAGGACTTTTGAGCCAAAAGGAAGTTTCAGAAGTCAGTTCAAGTTCACAGACAGCAAGTTAGGGTTAACAAGCGCCAACCGGTGTGGACCGCCATTCAGCCGGCGTCAAGTCAGTGTCAAAGGCGTTTTCTCAGTTGTCCCATTTCATTGTGTATAGTTGAGCCAGAGGAGTATCCCAATCATTCCCTTCTCCCATCAAAGTTCCTAAAATAAATACAAAAACCAAAGATGCAGGACTGTTTCTTGTTTAAGTGCTCACACTTGGAGAACATGCTTAAAGGTGCTGTTGTTACTAGAAGTAACCCTGGCAGACCCAAATCCAGCACAAAGGCTGGAAATTCTGCTACATTGATAAAGACATTTGATTTCTTTTATTTTTTTTATTGGATGTGTTTTATAGCAGAAAGTAAAAAATATATATATTTTTTTTCAAAATTGTCGATCATTTTTTGTTTATAGCGAAAAAAAAAAAAAAATGCAGAGGGGATCAAATACCACAGAAAGAAAGCTCTATTTGTGGAAAAAAAAGGACATCAATTTTATTTGGGTACAACATCACACAATCAGGCAATTGTCAGTTAAAACAATGCAGTGTCGTATCACAAAAAAAGTCCTGGTCATTAAGGGGGTTAAACCTATGGTTCCCCTAACACTATCATCCGTGCACCCCTACTGAGTCTACAACACATCATACCCGACATAGCATTATCACCCTGGAACTCTAGGGGGATCGAGTATGTAGACAATCTTATGGTTGGTCCAGCTATCAAAACCTTTAGATCACTACAGATAGAATTTGGGCTCCAACCAAATGATCACTTCACTTACTTATCCAACTTCCTACAAGCAAATCATATACTTAATACCACCCTGCCTTGGAAAATAGTTCAGTTTCTTACCGTACCCAATTCTTGTTCGGATTTGTGTGTTGTTCCCATTTCTCGTTTCCAAGCTAAGATGGGAGATGTCTTGATAAAGCTATTTCTATTATCAAGAGTAGTATATAGTAGGAAAAACTGAATTTTTGTAAAATCTTACCTGTAAAATTCCTTTCTCTGAGTCCTCCGACAGTCGCCGCCTCTTCATATTCGTCACAATGGGGTAATTGACCATTGCTCCGTAGGAGTAGCTAGGCAACAGAATATGTCAATATTAAAGCTTTTAGCATATCCCACCCCCAGGGGGTGGTCCCCTCAGTCAATACCCTCCTGCTTCCTGTTCCATACCTCAGTTTCATTGTCTAGCTTTCAGGAGTCAGCTGGCTGTTTCTGTGCTGGGGCATTTTGTCTCAGCCTTTCTCTTCTTTTTGATTTTATTTGAGTTTTTTTCTCTCTCTTTACTTAGCTGTTACTTTTGTCAGCATTAGTTAGTTCTTCTGATGAAGAGGATCGTGCGGGCTGGGTCTCGGGCTGGCCCCCCTGGTCGTAGGTTGTGGGTCAGTGGCTTCCCAGCCTGCCATCGAGCGTTCAGTCAGGTATTTTTCCTGGCATATGTGAACGACCCATCCCTGTTCACTGCAGGGATGCTGTGGTGAGGTGGCTACCTCACTGGACACCATGCGGTTTCGCACCGCAGTTCTGCTGCGTCCTGGCTGCGACTCTCCCTGTCACATGTGCAGTGGCTTGATCGCTTGTGCAGGTTCCCCACGCCATTCAGAAGGTAAGTGTACTCTGTGTGGGGACCTGTCTGTTTAGTGGGTGTCAGTCTGGGACTGTGTAACCCTGCATGTCTGTTCACACTATGGGGCTCCCTGTCTGGATGCTGCTGTGGGCTGCAAGGAGGGGGGCTGTGATACACTGTTCTGGCGATCGCTCCGGCCTCATGTAGCACTGCATTTACCTCCTCCCCGGTGGCCATTTTCTTGTAGCCTTCCATAGGCTTTATAGGAGCGGCTTCTGGTACATCACTTCCTTTTCCCTGGGCACACCGATCGATACAGCAGCAGCAGTGATCTCTCCAGGTTTTTATCCTCCTTAGTCCTGTGTTCCTTGCCTAAGTTTGTAGTTTTCCCTGTGGGGGTCGACTTGTGCAGGTGTGTGTGAGCGGTGGGCTGCGCTCGCCGCGCTTTTAAAGGGGCAGTTACCCTTTTTTTCTCCTACACACTTCTGGGGGCATGGATTCTCAGGAAAGCAAATTTCCTCCCCCTTTACTGGGTGGACAAGGGGCTGCTGCTGTTTCCCCTGAGGGGGGCGATTTGGCCACAGTTGTGGCTAACCTGGCTGCTCAGGTGCAGATGCTTGTGGCTGCTCAATCCACTAAACGGCCCAGAGTTTCAATCTCCTCTGATTCAGAGGGCGAAGGTGATGGGGCTGCTACGGCTGGGGTCCCCTTATCGGGGTCCCGTTCGTCCCTGGACTTTGCAGGGTCAGAGGGGGATGCAGAGGTTGAGGGGGTTGATGATTCTCCCCCTGGCTCGTCTGAAGAGCTTGCAATCATGGATGAATTGGTTGCTTCTATTAAACAAACGCTGCATTTACAGGATGAACTGTGTCCACCTGCCGTTCTGGCTTCTTATGGGACACAGCGGAGGCGCAAAACATTGCAGGTTTTTCCTTTTCTTGCCCGTCATACTTACTCGGTTACCTGTTCCATGCTAAAAGCTATTTTTGCTTCCCTTATGGCAGCTCAGGCTGTCGCGGATTGGACGCAAGTACTCAGGCGCGTCCTGGTGGCTGATTCTGCCCCGCCGACGACTTTGGCAATGGTGGATCAGATCCATCAGGGGGTCATGTATTTGTGTGATGCGGAATTGGATGTAATTCCTTTGGCTGCACGTGTGCACAGCGTGGCGGTGTTGACACGCCGTTTGATTTTGCTAAAGTGTTGGTCTGTGGACCAATCGTCTCGCAAGACTTTGGCTAATTTGCCCTATTCGGGATCTCGCCTTTTTGGCGACTCACTGGATACGCTGATTAAGGGGATCTCTGGGGGTAAGAGCACGCTCTTGCCCCAATCTCACAAGGCTAAGGGCGCTCAAGGTAAGAAGCACGCTTTGTTTAGGCCCCCTCAGGGGTCCTTTCGTGCCTTTCGGTCGCACTATAAGGGCAAGCCCTTCAAGGGTCAAGGCTCCCAAAAGAAGCCGTGGGCAGGTAAGCAGAAGTAAGGCCAGTCCGGATCCGCTGCCCATAACAACGCGGCCTGAAGGGACGCCCTCACCCAGTTCTGTGGTGGGGGGACGTTTGCTCGGTTTTCTTCAACCCTGACTGGCCCGCGTTCGGGACAGGTGGGTTCAGGAGATCGTTCAGTCCGGGTACAAGATCGAGTTCCTGTCTCAGCCGGCGAACAGGTTTTTTCCCTCAAACCTTCAACTGTCTCCGGAGCGTTTGCGGGATCTGCACCTGGCGGTGCAGGACCTGCGAGCTCAGGGAGTGATGGTTCCGGTGCCTCATCGGGACAGATTTCGGGGGTTTTATTCAAATCTGTTCACTGTGCCCAGAAAGGAGGGCAAGGTACATCCAATTCTGGACTTGAAAGCTCTGAACCGCTTTGTGTGGGTTCGCAAGTTTCGCATGGAATCCCTGCGCTCGGTGGTGGCTGCTCTAGTTCCGGGAGAATTCATGGCCTCCATCGACTTGAAGGATGCGTACCTACACATCCCCATTTTCGAGGGTCACCAAAGGTACCTTCGTTTTGCCATTGCGGAGGATCATTATCAATTTGTGGCGTTACCCTTTGGTCTCGCTTCGGCTCCAAGGTGCTTGCACCGGTTCTGGCCTTACTGAGAGCCCAGGGTATCTCAATCCTGGGGTATCTGGACGACATTCTGGTTCGGTCTGCGACCAGTCTGGGTCTGGTGAACGACCTGTCCATCACGATGCAGACTCTGCAGGAGTTTGGTTGGACGATAAACTTCCCAAAATCGACGCTGTGCCCGTCGGTTCGTCTTCCCTATCTGGGTATGATTCTGGATTCGGTTCAGGCAAGAGTCTTTCTACCGGAAGACAAGCTCAAAACGCTTCAGGACGAAGTCAGGTCCCTTCGGGACTTTCCGTGCTCATCCCTCCGGACGGGCATGAGGTGTTTAGGTTTGATGGTCTCGGCTTTTGAGGCGATTCCCTTCGCCCAGTTTCACACGAGGGATCTCCAGGCGGAGATCCTGTCCAGGTGGGACGGGCGACCACAATCTCTGGATCTTCAGATATCGTTGAGTCCTCGCACGAGAAGCAATCTTCTGTGGTGGCTGCAGTCCATGGCGGTGTCGGGGGGCAAGTCTTTTCGTCTGCTTTTATGGACGGTGATCACCACGGATGCCAGCCTGTCGGGCTGGGGTGGTGTTCTGGGCGTTCTGTCCGAACAGGGAACTTGGTCGGAGGAGGAATTTTCCCTTCCGATCAACATTCTGGAATTGCGGGCAATAACTCTTTGCCTTCAACGCTGGACGGACAAGCTTCAGGGCTGTCCGGTTCGGGTTCAGACGGACAATGCCACAGCGGTGGCCTACATCAACCACCAAGGGGGCACCAGGAGTGCTCGAGCGGCTCGGGAAGTAGCCGGCATTCTGTCTTGGGCCGAGACGCACGTCCCGGCGATAACGGCAGTTCACATTCTGGGGGTGGACAACTGGCAGGCGGATTATCTGAGCCGCCAGACTCTGGACCAGGGGGAATGGTCGCTCCACCCGGAGGTCTTCCAGATGTTGTGCGTGAAGTGGGGTCTTCCGGATGTGGACCTGTTCGCGTCTCGTCTGAACAACAAGGTGGGAAGGTTCGTGGCAAGGACGCGCGATCCTCGGGCAGACGCGTCAGACGCGTTAGTGGCTCAGTGGCATCAGTATCGTCTGATGTATGCATTCCCACCAATTCAGTTGCTATCCCGGTTCCTTCGCAGGTTGTCCTCTGAACCAAAAACGGTGATTCTGGTGGCGCCAGACTGGCCTCACCGGTCTTGGTACGCAGACCTCGTGAATCTGGCGGTCGACGCTCCATGGCGTCTGCCTCTTCGGGAAGATCTTCTGTCTCAAGGACCGATATTCCATCCTGCTTTACAGTCTCTGGCTTTGACGGCCTGGCTGTTGAGACCGAGGTCCTGAAGGATAGGGGTCTCTCTCCGGAGGTCATTCATACTTTGATCAATGCTAGAAAGGCCTCTTCGGGGAAGATATACTACTGTACTTGGAAGGCCTATTTTGCCTGGTGTGAGTCCAGGGGGTATTCCCCTCGCTCATACTCGGTTTCGAGAGTGTTGGCTTTGCTTCAAACGGGCGTGGACCAGCGTTTGGCTTTGGCCACGATTAAGGGTCAGATTTCTGCTCTGGCCGTTCTTTTTCAATGCCCTGTGGCGTCTAATTCTCTGGTTGGCACCTTTGTTCAAGGGGTGCGACACCTGGTCCCTCCTAGGAGGGAGCCTTTGCCTACATGGGACTTGAACCTTGTTCTGTCCGTGTTACAACATGCTCCTTTTGAAAAGATCAGGGAGATCTCGTTGCCTCTGTTGTCCAAAAAGGTCGCCTTTTTGGTGGCGATCACTTCGGCTCGCAGAGTTTCGGAGCTGGCAGCTTTGTCCTGCAGGTCTCCGTATCTGGTACTCCATTTGGATAAGGTGGTCTTGCGACCTAATCCTTCTTTTCTTCTGAAAAGGATTTCGGAATTTCACCTCAATGAGGACATTGTCTTGCCTTCGCTTTGCGCGGAGCCTAAGCATCCGAAGGAGGTGGCCTTACATTCCTTGGATGTTGTTAGGGCGATCAGGGTTTACCTGAATTCGACAAAATCCTTTCGCAAGAAGGATTCTCTCTTTGTCCTTCCTGAGGGACCTCGGAAGGGCATGGCGGCGTCGGCTTCTACCATCGCCAAATGGATCAGACAGACCATTGAGCAGGCATATGCTTTGAAGGGGAAGGTTCCTCCTATGCCTGTGAAGGCGCACTCTACCAGATCTCTGAGTACGTCTTGGGCCTGTCATCATCGGGCTTCTGTGGCCCAGGTGTGTAAGGCGGCGACTTGGTCGTCCGTTCACACCTTCTCAAAGTTCTACAAAGTGGATGTTCAGGCATCGGCAGATGCTTCCTTGGCCGCAAGGTTCTTAGTGCGGCAGTACCTTAAGGTCCCTTGTTTTTGGGCCCTTGGCTGTTTGGGATGTTTTTTATCCCTAGGTTATTTGTTCTTCCTGGGTTGTTGCTCCTGTTGAGCAAAGTTTTTTTCATGCTGCCCAGCTGGTTTCCTTCCGTTGGTAAGGTTACTTTCTCTGATGTGGAGACTGCGTTGCCTTAGGCGCAGTTGCGTTTCCCACCCCTCATGTTTGCACTGCTTTGGGACGTCCCCATTGTGATGAATATGAAGAGGCGGCGACTGTCGGAGGACGTAAGAGAAAACGGAATTTTTGTAAAATCTTACCTGTAAAATTCCTTTCTCTGAGTCCTCCGACAGTCGCCGCCCCCGCCCCTCTTTTGGGGTTTTGTTTATGTACTCTACTGCTATTCTACTGAAACTGAGGTATGGAACAGGAAGCAGGAGGGTATTGACTGAGGGGACCACCCCCTGGGGGTGGGATATGCTAAAAGCTTTAATATTGACATATTCTGTTGCCTAGCTACTCCTACGGGGAAAAGGTCAATTACCCCATTGTGACGAATATGAAGAGGCGGCGACTGTCGGAGGACTCAGAGAAAGGAATTTTACAGGTAAGATTTTACAAAAATTCAGTTTTTCCTACTATATTCTACTCTTGATAATAGAAATAGCTTTATCAAGATATCTCCCATCTTAGCTTGGAAACGAGAAATGGAAACAACAACCAAATCCGAACAATGGCAAACTGGAATTAGATCCACATACTTGTCCTCCGGGAATATAAACCTGTGGGAATTGACCCAAAAATTGCTATTAAGATGGTATTTGATTCCATTTAGGTTGTAAAAATTCTCCCCTCAACTGTCACCTATTTGTTGGCGAAACTGCGGAAATGTAGGCACTCTCTATCTCATTATGTGGTCCTGCTCCAAACTAACGAACCTTTGGACTAAAGTATTCAAATGAATCACTTATATATATGGCTTACGGATTCCTATCTCCCTGGACACAGTGATATTTTCACCAGGACTACAAACAATACCAGGTTTAGTGTGGGGCCCAATAATCCACCTCTTATTGGCTACTAGACTGTCTTTGGTGAAACATTGGTAGAACCCTAAGGTCCCCTCCATAACTGATATTACCCAAATGACACACATCCACGCGGGATACAAAATGTCCTTTGCTTCTGCTACAGGTAGTTTCCAAGAAAATAAACTGGCTTGGGATAAAAGGTGAACTTGGTATGATGCCACCTAAACCACCTGAATAGTTATCTCTTCTCTTCATTTTCCCTAGTTCACATTACGCAGACCGCTTTATAATACTAATAATAATAATAATTATGGTACTAAAGAATATGCTCTATTTAAAGTCGTTTCTTGTTTTGTTTATTTTACCTTTTTTCTTATCTGTCTCACGGGATGCACATATAGTCAATGCTGGATGTTGGGGAGAGGTTCCCTCCACCCCCTGGACGCAGTATGCTCCCAGTGGGGTGTCTGGGGGGTGGAGCCTCTGCTTTGAGAAGGGTGGAGGTCGTCAGTGGGGACTAATATCTCCCACATGCCTCAGATATTCAGACAATCAATACCTTACTGTCTAATGTTTACTGTTTATTTGATTTTAATATCCCATGAGATGTGCAATTACATCCCCAGTGAGTTCAGTATTTACTTGCATTTTAATACATGTTGCTTTATACGTTTATATTTTTATACTTTTGTATTTGTACTATTTCCATTTTGAAACTCCAATAAAAAATTTCTGATAAAAAACAAACAAAAACCTTCCGAGGCTGAAGTGGTTAAAGGGATTTATCATTTTTACTGTTTCACTTTAAAGAGGAAATAAACTCTTAACTTTTTTTTTCCCTGCAAAGCAAATGCATCACATACTAGCACATTATGTGACACTTACCTGCAATGAAGCCCGCGTTGTCCCTGCTGCCGGCTGCATCCATCTTCACCCATCTTCCTTCTGGGTCTGCAGACTCCGGCTGTATTACTGGCCAGAGCCACATGACGTCACTCCCGCATATGCACGCGGGTGCTGCCAGTCACGGCACAGGGCTCTAAAGAAAAGGCACGGGTGGCCGTTTCTTCAGAGCGCATGCACCGATTACGTCATCGGCTGCATGCACTGTAAATATCTCAAGATTAGGAGATATTTACAACACCTATAGGTAAGCCTTTGTATAGGCTTACCTATAGGTAAAAGTCATTAAAGTGGGTTTACAACCACTTTAAGCATCAGTAAAATCACTAATACTTTAAAAAGGATTTTTTGTAAACATTTTTTTGCATTGGTACATGTCCTGCAGGGCAGTACCCAGACCCCCATACCCTTTTTATAGTCAATACCTTGCATATAAGCCTTCAAAAAGTGGACTTTTGATTTTTCAAATTCGGGTCCTATAGACATCAATGGGGTTCGCTATTCGGGTCCAAACATTGGCGATGTTCGAGAGTTCTAGCAAGAACTGAACCAGGAAGGGGGTGTTTGAGCCCATCTCTAGGAGGGAAGAATATCTAGTTACAATGGTGGTCAGTAGAAAGAAGCATGCCCCCTTACATTGGTGGTCAGTAGTAGAAAGAATGCCCTCTTATGTTGGTAATTGGTAGGAGGTAGAATGGCCTTTTACAACAGTAATCAGTGCTAAGAGGAATGTCCCCTTACATTGGTAGTCATTAAAAGAAATAATGTACCCTTATATTGGTGATCAGTGGGCTGGAGAATGCCCCCTTACATCAGTTGGTAGAAGAATGCTCCCTAATGCTGATGGTGATAAAAAAAACATTTGTCCCTTTATGTTGGTGGTCAGTAGGAGAAAGAATGCTCCCTCATGTTGGTAGTCAGTGGGTATAAGAATAAGGGTGCATTTTAATTTCTACTGATTGCTAATATAATTGGGCATTCTTTCTCCCACTAACTAACAATGTGAAGGGGGTATTCTTTGGTCACCAATGTACGGAGGTATTCTTATTCTACCCACTGATTACCAAGTTAAAGAGGGTGATGGTGGTAAGTGGGAAGAAAAGTACCCCTAATGCATTGGTAGTCAGGGGGATGAAAGTTCCCTCTTGCACTGGTGCCAGTGTGAGTCAGGTTGTTTTATTGTCAGTGTAAGCCCCACTAACTCATCTTTACTTGGTGTCTGTCAGAAAAGAAACAGTTTTCTGCAAAGCCACAATAAGTATCACTAAAGCTGGCTATACATTATCCAATTTTCTACTTCAATTTCCTTTAGATTTACCTTCAAGCTATGTAGTGCAAGGGCCTGCCTGATTGCATACAAATTGAGAGTGTTTTAATATGAACTCATATTATATGCTTTCGGTAAATCCAAAGGAAAATTGTACAAGTGAATTGTATAATGTATGGCCGCCTTAAGACACACAGACACATTAATTCTATTTTTTTTAACCAGGTAAGTAGTTCTTCTGATCTGCGCAGTGACTATATTTCTGGGATGCTGTTGCCAATTAGTGATGTCGCGTACCTAAAATTTTCTGTTCGAACGGCGAACGCGAACCTCCGCGAATGTTCGCGAACAGGGCAAACCGCCATAGACTTCAATAGGCAGGTAAATTTTAAAACCCACAGGGACTCTTTCTGGCCACAATAGTGATGGAAATATGTTTCAAGGGGACTAACACCTGGACTGTGGCATGCCGGAGGGGGATCCTTGGCAAAACTCCCACGGAAAATTAGGTAGTTGACGCAGAGTCTAGATTTAATCCATCAAGGGCATAAATCACCTAACATTCCTAAATTGTTTGGAATAACATGCTTTAAAACATCCAGTGTGTGTATACGATCAGGTATGATGTTGTATCATTCAGGTAGTGTAAGGGTTACGCCCGCTTCACAGTGACAGACCAAACTCTGACAGACCAAACTCCCCATTTAACAGTCAGTCAGTCCATTTGCACAACCGCAAACTCCCCTATTGCACAAGGTTGGATACCAAGCTAGCCATGTCCAGTTCCATGTCCTCACTGACGTCATTGAAGGTCTCTTCCTCCACCCAGCCACGTACAACACCAAGGGTCCCCGAAAGGTGACAACAAGCCCGCCTAGGAGGACGCCTGCTGTGGTTGGTCTTCCACCTCCTCAAAGCCACCTTCCTCCTCTGACTTCTCTTCTTCAGACTCCTCTCTCTGCGTTGCTACAGGTCCAGCAAACGACAACGACAAGCCTGCTTCTGGTGACACTACGGCAGGATCCAGCACTCTTCGCAGGGTACGCTCCAGAAAAAAACGCATATGGGATGAGGTCGATGATGTTGCCTTGGGTTTGACTGACCAGGTTTGTCACCTCTGCAAAAGGACGCATGAGCCTCCAGCCATTGTGCATGAGCATTCAGTAACGCGGCCAAAAAATACCCAGCTCCGCAGAGGCTGTCCTCTTTTTTAAAATTAAATAAAATTAATGTTTTTTCTATGAAAAATTATCCCGCGGATCGCTTTTGGTCTGTTCACAATGAAGCAACGACCTTATCATCTGGGGTGTGCCAACACACTCCTAGAGGTGATCGCTTCATTGTGATACGCAAGCCCCTTCACCACAACAAGGTAACGATCACGAAGGGGAATTGACACATGTATGTGCCTTTTTTTTGTTTTTTGTTTTTTTGCAGCCACAGTGTAGCACCAGAGGCCAGAAAAATTAGGCATGTACACATGCCTGAAAAAGGAGGTACTTTTGCAGCGGCCGGAAAAATTGAGGTTTTCAAGGCAGAAAGTGCACTAAAACATTGCGGCTTGAACCGTAGTTGGTGGCGGAGACGTCACGTAAGTCATCCGGCATGCAGAGATTAAATACAGCAGCGTGTGGACCATTTTTAGCCCAAGGCATCTCATCAGGCCTTTTTTAGTCAAATGCATCCCCCACTGTCAGTCCCTTCGGGATCCATGCCTCATTCATCTTAATAAAGGTGAGGTAATCTAGACTTTTTTGACCTAGGCGACTTCTCTTCTCAGTGACAATACCTCCCGCTGCGCTGAAGGTCCTTTCTGACAGGACACTTGAAGCGGGGCAGGCCAGAAGTTCAATGGCAAATTGGGATAGCTCAGGCCACAGGTCAAGCCTGCACACCCAAGGGGGGGTCAAGGGGTTCATCGCTCCTCAGAGTGTCGATATCTGCAGTTAAGGCAAGGTAGTCTGCTACCTGTCGGTCAAGTCGTTCTCTGAGGGTGGACCCCGAAGGGCTGTGGCGATGCGTAGGACTAAAAAAGCTCTGCATGTCCTCCATCAACAAGACGTCTGTAAAGCGTCCTGTCCTTGCCGGCGTGGTTGTGGTAGGAGGAGGATTACTTTCACCTGTTCCCCTGGATTCCCGTTGTGCTGTGACATCACCCTTATACGCTGTGTAAAGCATACTTTTTAACTTGTTTTGTAACTGCTGCATCCTTTGCGACTGCCGGTAATTCGGTAACATATCAGACACTTTCTGCTTATACCGGGGGTCTAGTAGCGTGGCCACCCAGTACAGGTAGTTCTCCTTCAGCCTTTTTATACGAGGGTCCCTCAACAGGCATGACAGCATGAAAGACCCCATTTGCACAAGGTTGGATGCCGAGCTACTCATGTCCAATTCCTCGTCCTCACTGATGTCATTGAAGGTGTGTTCTTCCCCCAGCCACGTACAACACTACAGGTACCAGATAGGTGACAACGAGCACCCTGGGATGCCTGCTGTGGTTGGTGTTCCTCCTCCTCAAAGCCACATTCCTCCTCTGACTCCTCTTCCTCAGACTCCTCTTCCAGCGTTGCCGCAGGTCCAGCAAGAGATGGTAAGGCTGTTTCTGGTGGTGATGGTGACCACAACTCTTCCTCTTCTTCTTCACGCTCTTCTACGGCCTGCTCCAGCACTCTTTGCAGGGCACGCTCCAGGAAGAAAACATATGGGATGATGTCGCTGATGGTGCCTTCGGTGCGACTGACTAGGTTTGTCACCTCCTCAAAAGGACGCATGAGCCTACAGGCATTGCGCATGAGCGTCCAGTAACGTGGCAAAAAAATACCCAGCTCCGCAGAGGCTGTCCTAGCACCTCGGTCATACAAATACTCGTTGACGGCTTTTTCTTGTTGGAGCAGGCGGTCGAACATTAGGAGTGTTGAATTCCAACGTGTCGGGCTGTCGCAAATCAAGCGCCTCACTGGCATGCTGTTTCGCCGCTGAATGTCTGAAAAGTGCGCCATGGCCGTGTAGGAACGCCTGAAATGGCCACACACCTTCCTGGCCTGCTTGAGGACGTCCTGTAAGCCTGGGTACTTCTGCACAAAGCGTTGTACAATCAGATTCAACACATGTGCCATGCACGGCACATGTGTCAACTTGCCCAAATTCAATGCCGCCAACAAATTGCTTCCGTTGTCACACACCACTTTGCCGATCTCCAGTTGGTGCGGGGTCAGCCACTGATCCACCTGTGCATTCAGGGCGGACAGTAGTGCTGGTCCGGTGTGACTCTCTACTTTCAGGCAAGTCAACCCCAAGACAGCATGACACTGTCGTATCCGGCATGTGGAATAGCCCCTGGGGAGCTGGGGGGGTGCAGTTGGTGTGGAGCAAGACGCAACAGCAGAAGAGGACTCAGCCGAGGAGGTTAGCAAAGAGGATGGAGTAGGAGGAGTAGAGGAGGTGGCAGCAGGCCTGCCTGCAAGTCGTGGCGGTGTCACCAACTCCTCTGCAGCAGAGCCACGCATTCCATGCTTGGCAGCCGCCCGCAGGTTTACCCAATGCGCAGTGTAAGTGATATACCTGCCCTGACCGTGCTTTGCAGACCAGCTATCAGTGGTCAGATGGACCCTTGCCCCAACACTGTGTGCCAGACATGACATGACTTACTTTTCCACAATAGAGTACAGGTTGGGGATTGCCTTTTGTGAAAAAAAATTTTGGCCGGGTACATTCCACTGCGGTGTCCCAATAGCGACAAATTTTTTGAAGGCCTCAGACTCCACCAGCTTGTATGGTAAAAGCTGGCGGGCTAAGAGTTCTGACAAGCCAGCTGTCAGATGCCGGGTAAGGGGGTGACTCTGTGACATTGGCTTCTTACGCTCAAACATTTCCTTGACAGAAACCTGACTGTGGGCAGATGAGCAGGAACTGCTGAAGGTGAGAGGCGGAGGGGCGGGTTGTTGATAGGGGGCAAGGAGGACAGCAGTGGTTGACGTGGCTGAAGATGCTGGACCAGGAGGAGGATGGTGGCTTTGAGTTTGTGTGCTGCTTTTACTCATGTGTTGATCCCATAGGCGTTTATGATGTGAGATCATGTGCCTTCACAAAGCAGTTGTACCTAGGTGGGTGTTGGACTTCCCACGACTCAGTTTCTTTTGGCACAGGTTACAAATGGCATCACTGCTATCAGAGGCAGACACACAAAAAAAATGCCACACTGCTGAGCTTTGCAATGCCAGCATTCTGGTGGTGGCAACAGCTTGCGTTGATTGGCGTGCTGTCTGGCGGACCCCGGGTGCCGATACATGCTGTCTGACTGTGCCACTAGCTCCTTGCGATGACCTCCCCCTGCTTCCAACTCGTCTCCTCCTCCTCTCTGTCTCCCCATCTGAACTTTCCCCCTCTTCTTCTGCTCTTCGAACAGGCACCCAGGTGACATCCACGGACACATCGTCGTCATCAGCCGCTTCACTTGACAACTCAGCAAAGGCAGCAGCAGCAGGTACAACATCATCCTCGTCATCACAATGTACGTCCATGTGTATAATGCTGCCTGACTGAGACATATCCCCGTTATCTACATCCTCTGGCACTAATGGTTGCGCATCACTTATTTCTTCCAACTGATGTGTAAATAACTCCTCTGACAGATCAAGTGAAGCGGCTGTGTTGCTAGTGTTGGTGGTGGTGCCGGCGGGCGGGCGAGTGGTAAATTGAGAGGTGCCCGAAGCTGAGCTGGAGGAGGATGGTGCATTAAGGTTCCGAGCGGAAGCTGTAGAAGATTGGGTGTTCTGTGTAAGCCAGTCAACTATGTCCTCAGAATTTTTTGAGTTCAGGGTCTGTGGCTTCTGAACACTGGGCATTATTCTAGGGCCAAAGGAAATCACAGCACCACGACGGCCCTTGCGGGGTGGCCTGCCTCTGCCTGTCATTTTTTTTAGATTTGTGGTACTATGAGTGCAAGGTGCTGTGCCACCCTATAGGAGTGTTGGGCAGTGGGTACAGTACACTCTGTGGACCTGACAGTCACTGGCAGGCCAGGCAACTGCAATTATAAAAAAATATATATATTTTTAATTTGCAAGCTGCTGTGCCACCGTATATATCAGTGGTGGGCAGTGGCACTGCAGTGGGCACAGTACACTCTGTGGACCTGACAGTCACTGGCAGGCCAGGCAACTGCAATTATAAAAACATATATATATTTTTAATTTAAATGCTGCTGTGCCACCGTATATATCAGTGGTGGGCAGTGGCACTGCAGTGGGCACAGTACACTCTGTGGACCTGACAGTCACTGGCAGGCCAGGCAACTGCAATTATAAAAAATATATATTTTTTTCAATTTGCAACAAGCTGCTGTGCCACTGTATATATATCAGTGGTGGGCACTGCAGTGGGCACAGTACACTCTGTGGACTAAGGATGATCAAACTTTTGAAAAGTTCGGTTCGGCCAGAACATTCGAACTTCCCGAAAGTTCGGCCCGGATTTCAGAACCCCATTGAAATCAATGGGACCCGAACTTCGGTAATCAAAAAACACAATTTTTAAGCCCTTAAACCCAATAAACGCCCCTAAAAAGTGCCCAGGGTTCTGGGTCATGCCCCATTAACTATTAAACACACAAAAAAAGTTCTTAAAAATTGTCATTTTTGATAAAAAAGCCAATTATTGAAAAAATTAAAAAAAAAAAAGAGATTTTTTGATTTTTACTTTGGATTTAGTATCTGGGGGGTCTAAAAGGTGTGCATGTGAAGTTTCAGCTCCGTAGCATGTCCAGAACCATGAAAAAAAAAAAGATAATTTTTCAGTAGAACAGGGATGTGGGTCGGGACCCTCCTTTAACTTTAACACCTATATGATCTTTTTTTCTGGTTCTGGACATGCTACAGAGCTGAAACTTCACAGGTACACCTTTTAGACCCCCCAGACACCGCTAGCATTTTTTTTGGCATTTTTTTTTGGCATTTTTTTGGGTTCTTTTGAGGCAGGCAAAACATCTGAACTTGTCTATAGTGGTATATATACACACATACTTATATGTTTATACACACCTAGACATATATAGGTGTGATAGTAGCAGAAATATATTAGTGTAAATGATTTCATTAGCGCAAGCATATATTTCTGCTACTATCACACCTATATATGTCTAGGTGTGTATATAAATATATGTATGTGTGTATATACACCACTATAGACAAGTTCAGATGTTTTGCCTGCCTCAAAAGAACCCAAAAAAATGCCCAAAAAAACGCTAGCGTCAAAAAAAAATGCCCAGGTGTGTTTTTGCTGGCATTTTTTGGGAGTTTTTGGAGGCAGGAAAAACATCAGAACTTGTGCACAGTACCACTATACACAAGTTCAGATGTTTTTCCTGACTGCAAAGAACCCAAAAAAATGCCAAAAAAACCCGCTAGCGTCCAAAAAAAAATGCCCAGGTGTGTTTTTGCTGCCATTTTTTGGGGGTTTTTGGAGGCAGGCAAAACATCAGAACTTGTGCACAGTACCACTATACACAAGTTCAGGTGTTTTTCCTGACTGCAAAGAACCCCAAAAAATGCCTGCTATTAAACCGGGAGAGAAACGAACTACCTGTCCTGAAAGAAAGTGTTCTAATACAAACAATCTTTTTTTTTTCTGGTTCTGGACATGCTACAGAGCTGAAACTTCACATGTACACCTTTTAGACCCCCCAGATACGAAATCCAAAGTAAAAATCAAAAAATCTTTTTTTTTTTAATTTTTTCAATAATTGGCTTTTTTATCAAAAATGACAATTTTTAAGAACTTTTTTTGTGTGATTTGGTGTCTGGTGGGTCTAAAAGGTGTACCTGTGAAGTTTCAGCTCTGTAGCATGTCCAGAACCAGAAAAAAAAAAGGATTGTTTGTATTAGAACACTTTAAACACAGGTAGTTAGCTTCTCTCCCGGTTTAATAGCAGGCATTTTTTGGGGTTCTTTGCAGTCAGGAAAAACATCTGAACATGTGTATAGTGGTACTGTGCACAAGTTCTGATGTTTTGCCTGCCTCCAAAACCCCCCAAAAAATGCCAGCAAAAACACACCTGGGCATTTTTTTTTGACGCTAGCGTTTTTTTTGGCATTTTTTTGGGTTCTTTTGAGGCAGGCAAAACATCTGAACATGTGTATAGGGGGTATATATAGACATATATATCTGAATATATACCCTTAGACATATATAGGTGTGATAGTAGCAGAAATATATTCCTGTAAATGATTTCATTAGCGCAAGCATTTATTTCTGCTACTATCACACCTATATATGTCTAGGGGTAAATATTCAGACATATATGTCTATATATACCCCCTATACACATGTTCAGATGTCATGTCTGACATCAAACATGTCCTCAAACAAGCACTGGCAGTGGCAGCCCCTGCAGCATAAAAAATGCTTGGCTGGTGAGAAGCCATATTCCAGTTACGAAGCTATTCAGAGAAATGATCATTTCTCTATAGCGGTCACCCTGCTATGGAAGGGTTTTGTCACCCTGCCATAGCAGTCACTGCCAGTTAACCCTACACTACACTACGGTCCCCTTACACTTAACACTTTCCCTACAGAAACTCAATTTTTGAAGCTAACTTAAGTGTAAAGGAGCACTCTAACTACACTAGATATCCCTTTCCTCACACTAAAAATAGCTAAATGACACTTTTAAAGTAAAATTAACAGAACTGCTTCCACTCTCTTTCATGTCCAGTATAACAATGCTAGGAATATGGCGGGGGCGATCTTATATACTGGGGGGCGTATTCACTAATGATTGGTCTAGGGACCCCCTAGTCACTCCAATCACATTCCTAGCATTCTCCTGCCCCCTCAATTGGCTTTTGCTAATGGTTCTGGTCCAATCACGGGCTTTTAAAGCCCATTTCCTGAAGCATTGCATTTTGGGCGGTTCTGGTTGCCGAATTCCGAACTTTTTGGGCAAAAAGTTTTAAATTCGGCCGAACCTCGAACACCCAATGTTCGGGTCGAACCAATGGTGGACCCGAACCGTTCGATCATCCCTACTGTGGACCTGACACTCACTGCAATTATGACAGAGGAAAAAAAAATATTTTCTAAACTGCAAGGTACTGTGCCTGTGCCACCCGAAATGGTGTGCACACAGTACAGTCTGTGGTGGGTCTGTGGCCTCTCACACACGGCGGGCAGGCAACTGCACACAATATATATATATATATATATATATATATATATATATATATATATATATATATATATATAAAATTACTCAAATACCAGCCGTAAAAAGGGCTTTTTGGGGTGCTGTCAGGATGCTGTCCTTACACAGCAGGAGTGGACCGAGAACACTGACTAACAAGACCGAGAACACTGACTAACAACTGTCCCTATTAACAGCAGCAGCAGCAGCAGCAGCAGCAGCAGCAACACTCTCCCTTCTCTCACTAACACACTGCTTCAGAATGATCTAAGATGGATGCTGCCCTTGATTTTTTATAGGAGGTGGGAGGGTGTGGGAGGGAGGGTATGCTGATTGGCTGGAATGTGTCTGCTGACTGTGAGGTACAGGGTCAAAGTTTGCCTCAATGATGAAGTGTAGGGGGCGGACCGAACATTGCATATGTTTGCCCGCAGAGGCGAACGCGAACATGCGATGTTCGCCGGGAACTGTCCGCCGGCGAACAGTTTGGGACATCTCTATTGCCAATGCCAGTGACATAATCACTACTGTGAAATAACCCTAATAGACACATAAACAAACATTTAACACAAATACTGTCTGTCTATCTATCTATCTATCTATCTATCTATCTATCTATCTATCTATCTATCTATCTATCTATCTATCTATCTATCTATCTATCTATCTATCTATCTATCTATCTATCTATCTATCTATCTATCTATCTATCTATCTATCTATCTATCTATCTATCTATCTATCTATCTATCTATCTATCTATCTATCTAATCTATCTAGCTTTTTTTCAGCAGGAACATGGGGGAACGCAGTTCCGGCACCTCTAGCACTAAATTTATGTAATGGCAAGGGTTTTCTTTGGGGTGTGCTGGAGGTTCTATTGATTCTGGCTGCTGGGGAATCAACTGTTGCTGGAAGGATCAAGGGGTGTCTGTTGTTGCTGGGGAGGTCTATTGTTGCTGGTGGAGGATCTATTGCTGCTGGGGGTGAGTCTTATGTTGCTGGGGGAGTTGATCATTGCTGGGAGGGATCTACTGTTGAGGGAGGGGTCTATTGTTGCTGGATGCTGGAGGGTCTATTGATGCTGGCTGTTGGAAGTCTAATGTTGCTGGGATGGATCCATTTTTGCTGGAGATCCATTGTTGCTAGTTACAGGGAATCTATTTTTCTGTCTTTCTTGTTATCATTAACAAATTCCATACAAATCACTTAGCACCAAAAATGATAATTGGTTCTGTATTCTCTAAGCGGGATGATGCTGGGAGGTGGGGATGAAACCAAGGAACGCTGCTCAGAGGTGAGTATGGGGAAGACACAGGGGTTGACTCGTAAGGGAGGAGTTCCTGCACCTCTTCTCTGAGAAAAAAAGCCCTGTATCTATCTATCTATCTATCTATCTATCTATCTATCTATCTATCTATCTATCTATCTATCTATCTATCTATCTATCTATCTATCTATCTATCTATCTAATACAGTATACTGTATATGCTCCTAAGAATAAAATGTTCCATTTTCTACTTTTTATATGTGAAAAAAAGATTTCAAACAACTTTTTTTAAATAAAGTATATAATTTGCAACATTTGAAATCTTTTTAAATTATGATTTAGAAATGTCAGACACTGACAAACTCATCATTGAATTGTCATGATGTGCAGAACTCCTGTAAGATAAATGACAAAAGATGACTCTTGTTTAATCTAAGTGTTTTTATATTTTAAAAAATGATAAAATTAAGAAAAAAAAGGGACGTTATATTTTTATGTTTATGACCAGTGGAATTTAATATGTCTGACTCACAGTAAAGCCAACAAATTCAGAACACCTACATTTGTATTAAAAAAACTGCAAAAAAACTAAACTGCTATTAACCTGAGTATTGAATTTGATTATACACATTTTGTCAGCATGTCCGAGCCAAAGATTCATGACCGGGACCCACTCATCTGCAGTGTCCAATCACACCACAGAGGCCTGTGTTGACAAACAACACAGAGCTCTGTACAGAGGGAAAAACCTCTGTTTCTTTAGGGAGAAGGAACACATAGATTTTTAGTAAAAAGCAGCACATAATACACACATTAACACTTGTTAGGCACACACCTAACCCCTTAAGTATCCGAGATGGTAACCTCTTCCCAGCCAGTGCCATTAGTACAGCGACAGTATACAGTATTGTCACTGATCACTTTATTAGTATGGATGTCAGTGTCAGTTAACCAGTTCCCATCCAGTGTAAGCTACTGTTTGATTGCTTGCTGCACTATCACAGTCCCACTAGAAGTTCCTGATCACTGCCATTGCTAGTTTTTTAAAACAAAAATCCTAGATACTATATATACAGTGTGTATCCTATAAGATTCATGGCCGGGACCTGCTGATCTGCAGTATCCAATCACACCCCAGAGCCCTGTGTTGATAAACAACATGGGGCTTTGTACAGAGTGACCAATCTCTTTGCTTCTTCTGGGAGATGGATCAAATCAATTTTAAGTAAAAAAAAGCACATCATTGACATATTAACACTTGTTAGGCACACACTTAAAGTGTAACTCCACTTTTGTTAAGAAAAAAACATTCCCCTCTGGGTGATCTATGTTCGTTACAAGGATTTTACCAAACCTTGTTGTAGATTCCTACCTTTTGTTATTCAGAAGAAATCATTGTTTGTTCCTCTGTGATGAGTGGGTCAAATGGGAGTGTTTTTTTAATTATCTATCAGCTGTGGCAGCTGCAGGGCTCTAATGAGGAAATCTGCTGGGCCTGCATCCCTTTAGACGTGCTCCTATTAGGAGTATCTCACCAAAAATGACATTTTTGTTGCAGGGGGTGCCAGAAATCTGACTTTTATCTCAGTGCAGACTTCTGGGAAAATTGGTGAGCCAATCACACAAGCGGAAAATTATGTTTTTGGGGTGTGGTCAGTAAACATTCTGTTTATAGAACCGCTCCAGGTAGCCATATTGTATTGCAATTTCAGAAAATACAACAGCTGCAGATTACAACAGTAAAATCTGTAACTTAAGTGATTAATCCTCTGCATTGTGTAAAAAAGCTGTGTGATCCTGAATGCACAGATCCTCCCCCTTCTGCACGTTCACTCTAGACAAGTCCAGATAAGCTACAGTGTAGCTCAGCTGCACATGCTCAGTTTGGTCTCTATTGCTGAATAGAACACTTCCTGGTTTTAGCTGAGCTATTCAGGTCACATGATATTGACATTACACATTTGGGAGTGTATACAGATCCTAAATGACAGCCCAGTCCCTCCCTCCTCCTCCATGCCCAGCAACTAAAAAAGAACACAGTGGGTGGGATGTCACATCTTGATTGATGGATGATCCGCCTCCCATAAAAGCAAGAGAACACAGGCTATAGTGGATTTCAAGAGGCAGCGATTCGCATAAAGGAAATAACATCACTGTACCGGTCATGTTTTTGCAGTGTTCTTTTTTGACTTCTTAACAGCATCAGTTACAGCCTGCAGACCCTGCATATTAAGGTTATAGATATTTCTATAGTTTTAAAAATACATTTATTTCCCAATTTCTAAATTCATGAAGAATACAGATCATGTTAAAAATGTGTTATATTTTCTTTTTTTCATATTTGTGATCCTTCTTTCTCTCTTTCTGTGCCTTTCCTTTTTTTTCTCTCTCTCTCTCCCCTGTCATCCTCATCCCACCTGGCAACTAACATCCCACCCCCTGTTATCCTCATCACACCTGGCAACCCACTGATACCTTGCTAATACCCCACCCCCTGTCATCCTCATCACACCTGGCAACCCACTAATACCTCACTTACACCCCACCCCTTATCATCCTCATCTTCATCACACCTGGCAACCAAATTCAACCTTGCTAACACCCCACTCCCTGCCATGCTTCTCCTCATCTTCATCACACCTGGAACCCACTGCAACCTTGCTAACATCCCCCCTGCCATCCTCAACCTCATCTTCATCCCACCTGGCAACCCACTGATACCTTACTAAATCCCAGCCCCCTGTCATCATCAGTTTCATCACACCTGGCACCTCACTAACACCCAACCCCCTATCATCCTCACCCTCATCTTCATCACACCTGGCACCCCACTGCAACCTTGCTAACACCCCACCCCCTGACATCCTCATCACACCTGGAAACCCACTGCAAGCCTGCTAACACCCCACCCCCTGTCATTCTCATCCTACCTGGCACCCCACTGAAACCTTACTAACACCCCACCCCCTGTCATCCTCATTTTCATCACACCTGGCAACCTACTGATACCTTACTAACACCCCACCCCCTATCATCCTTATCACACCTGGCAACCCACTGATACATTCCTGATACACTACCCGCTTTCATCCTCATCCCCCCTATAACCCACTGCCAGCTTCCAAACATTGAGAAAGCAGCTTATTCCAATGTTGAGAGGACAAGGGTCTTTTACCCATAAATGTGTGTTGGTGGGTATCGTGGTCTGTGGACAGGTAATGTGGTCTGTGGATGAGGGCATATTGAAATATGGAACACTTTGTTAACAATAATGATGCCACCCCAGGTGATCGATTATGTGTTATTAAACCCACAACAGTAAAATCAGTCTGTATATGCAGTAAAGCGTGCTTGTTATACCCCTTAGTGTGGATCCTAAGGGGTTAATCCTCTGCATTGTGTAAAAAGCCTGTTTGATTCTGTCTTCTCTGATCATCTCCTCCTTCCATAGACTCCAAAAAAATAACTTAATATTTATTGAGTCTATAGAGTCAGGCTGCCCAGTTTGGTGTGTATTGCTAGAGAGTTTTTTTTTTTTCTTGGGAGGGTACATGTTATCAGCACAGGGACAATCAGCACTGTCCAGACATGTTCAGACAAAGTATCAAGGGTCTTGAAGCCTGATAGGACAATCGTGGGAGAAATGAAAACTCCTATAAGCTATCAGCACTTACTGATACAAGTCAAAAGATTGCTCTAATTGCTATATACAGCTGACGAAATAAAGATAGTTATCAGTTTATATTTACTAAAATAATTGCATTTCCATGTTCTTTGTACTGCAGGAGACCAGATATAGTGAATGCAGGATCTGGGTTTAGTAACACTTTAACCCCTTGAGTACTCGTAATGTTAACCTCTTCCCAGGCAGCGTCATTAGTACAGTGACAGTATACAGTATAGTCACTGATCACTGAATTAGTTTCACTATGGATGTCAGTTAGCCAGTTCCCACCCAGTGTCAGTTAGTGTCAGATTGTCTGCTGCACTATCACAGTCCCACTATAAGTCCCTGATCACTGCCATTACTATTTTCTTTTTGAATCCTATATGTATACACACACACACACCATAGTTTTTAGACCCTATAACTTTCACACAAGCCAATCAATACACACTTATTGGAATTTTTATCAATAATTAGATTTTTTTTTAATTTTATATTGGATATGCTTTATAGCAAAAAGTAAAACATATTTTTTTTTCAAAATGTTTTCTTTTTTCATTTATCTAATTAAAAAAAAAACAAGTGGTGATCAAATACTACTAAAGGAAAGCTTTATCTGTGTGAAAAAAAAATTATATAAATTTAATCTGGGTACAGAGTTGCATGCAATTACCAGAAATAGTAGTGCAGTGCATAATAGCAAAAAATTAGCTGGTCATGAAGGGGATAAAACCTTCCAGAACTTAAGTGGTTAATGTAGACATTTGTTGGGTTGAACATTCACTGCCAGCACATTTGCCACATTTGTAAAATAGCACATGGAGTCATAGCACGTGCAGGAAATGCTGGCAAATCCAGTGGGTTCTTTGTTTTGTAGACACCTTTTATAAATATATCTCAAAAGTCAGGGCAATTTATATACATATACTGCTTATTGGCACACTTCTCAGGTCCACACTCACCTCTGTTAAGATGGACTTTTCCCCGCTTATGTTGGTCTCTGCATGGTTAACGTATTGTCATCAGCTGTTTTACATTGTTGCACGATTTTCAATGTACGCTTATTGTTCCTGCTGATTGTACACTGTTGTTTTTCCTAAATAAAATATATTATTGAAAACAAAAAGAAAAAAATATTCATTTTAGCTGAAAGTTGTATTACTTTTTTGTACCTCTGCCATTTTACCCGATCTCATTCATAAAATACTCATTTGAAATATATCATAATTTAGTATAACCAAACATTAAAAAAGAGATGCAAATGTGAGAGCAGTAAGAAAATACATCACATTAACAAGATCAACTGCAGGTAATGATCCTAGGTTTGAGGAACATTCTAAATCATAAACATATTTAACAATTTCTGGCTTTGTTTGATTAGTTAAATGAAGGATGATCCGTTTACTGTAAAATAATACAACTCCTATGAACCTAAAGTTCAAAAAAGTAATTAAAAACTCAGCCTTCAGGTCTCCATTTCAATGTCAATGCGCTTTATACTCCGTTGCCTAGTGTTGGTTTATTTTTCATGATTTATGGACATTTTGAGGGCATTTTTACCATCTGAAGGCTATTCAGTAAAAAGTCACATTTCTTACACCTTACAGCTCAAAGAATGAATTCCATGTCTGACTGTAAAACATTGTCTTTCAACTAAAAGGAAAATTGCACTGGAAATGTCTTTGTTGTTGCTATTGTTGTTTTATATAAAATGAAACTTCATAAAATAGTAGACAAGCTCTATCTTTATCTCTGCCAATTTCAACTAGAGTGGGAAAACTGAAGTATTCTGCAGATAATAACTAGTGCAGCAGAAGATACTGAGTAAAAAGTACAGTTATTCCATACTATAGCACTTCATAAAAACTGAAAGTCTTGTATACTTCAGTTATCCTTTAGCAAGACAAATTGCTCCTTCTAGGATGTGTCTAAACATGTTTTTTAGGGGCATTTCAGTATATTCATAGCTGAACAACAGCAGTGTAAAAGATCTGTATGTCATAAACAATTTGATCTCTTTCTTTTTATTTTAGAACAGGTAAAAATCAGGGTTGTGTAATGAAGCAGAAGTTTATTTTAACCTCTCGCAAGCAACTGACATTCTTTTATACCCACATGCAGTGGTCTTGTTGATTATCTACAACGATGGCCAGACAAACTGTTGTATTGCATATGGCTGCAGTACTGGCTAGATTATAGAATGCATCTCGGGAAAGATCAAACATTTCATTGACTTTACCACATGCTTACAGCATACTACTTCCTGATCCTTTGTTTACCATCTGTTTCTGACATTCTAGTTATGGATCCTGCCAGGTCTTCTTGATTCCATAAATCATTTGACTGTTGGCTGCCCTGGCCCATGCCCCTGTTTTATCTTTGCATGAATACTTTTTGACCATGAATACTTCTTCTTCGTTTGTTTTAACCACTTCTGGGCCGGAGGGATTTGCCCCCTTAATGACCAGGCCTTTTTTTTTATGATACGGCACTGCGTTACTTTAACAGACAATTGCGCGGTCGTGCGACAATGTACCTAAATGAAATTGATGTCCTTTTTTTCCCACAAATAGAGCTTTTTTTTGTGGTATTTGATCACCTGCGCAATTTTTATTTATTGCGCTATAAACAAAAAAAGAGTGACAAACAAAAAAAAACAATATTTTTCACTTTCTGCTATATAACATTCCCCCCCCCCCCCAAAATTTAAAAATCAAATTTTTTTCATTCTATTAGGCCAATTATAAAATTTGAGGTGTGTCTGGAATAATATAAAACATTATCTATGGGATATAGGCTAGTATCAACATCCCAAACTTAGTAGAAGTATTACTCAGGCTATCCCGAGCAGCCACCATAGTGGTCAGAAAAAAGAGGGCTAGAGAAAAGGGGGGGGTGGACTTTAAGGGTACCACTTGTTGTCAATAATGATCAATCAGCTATAAAAATATTCAAATTTTATTGAGAATAAAATCAACAAAGAATTATTAAAGAAAAAAGACAAAACATATAGAATTATTGAATAAAAACATTCAAAAGATCAGTGATATATTTTATGTCATAGGTAGCTCTAAATGACTAGACCGGATATGTCACCAGATTCTATACACATAACAGCGCCCAACATGTTTTGCCAATGCTTCCTCAGGGGCGTATAGCTGCAGCGGAGATAGTCATAGAGGTACTACATTAAAACACAAAACCATGTTACATATATAATTTTAACACATAAATCATTATGCGAGTTGTTCACCAGAAAGCCCAGCACCACCACACCAGCTAGGGTCACCACTCTAGGGTCCCAACACCGTGAGATACCCATGAGGCCCAGGAAAAAAGGCCAAAAAACTTTCTGGGGGGACGAGTGCGGGAGCCGATAGGAGGGTAAAGAAAAAGAGAAAGAATTGAAAAACGTAGTTCTAATAAATATCTAAGGACACATATCTATAAATGGCATAGTGAGAGGATATATAAGGGCCCACATAGTCCAATTCATCTGGTGTATTCATAGAAATTTTATAAAAAATACATATTATATATTTTTGGGACTATATATACCTCCTTAACTAAATATCACGTTGTTCGGTTCAATGCAGATATCCAGAGATGCTAAAAACGTGGTGAGAGATGAGCCACGGGAGAGGATGGATGAATACTTAGGTACACACACAAATGGTGTGTGTAATCCAGAAGCTGGTCAGGCATATAGCTAAAATATGAGAATTATTTATAAATTATATTGAGTCACAGGCACATATCTGCATCAAATGATGACAGAGTTTGTTTTAAGATATAAACGTGTAAAGAGTGTAAATGTAACACAGTTACTTACATATAAGTTAGATATATGCGTTTTTTCACAAAGTTTCTTAATGAGACATGTAGTAAATAGATATGTAACAAAACTGAATAATAATCCAGGTTTGTCCCAATAGGTGGAGACCTCACCCAAAAAATTGGGAGGTTTGCATTTGCTGTAAAAAGAAAAAAGAGCATATACCAAGGATAATAATAGGGGAAAAAAGACTGTTCAAAACCTCCTATGTGTCTATCTTAAATAGGTCTGGGACTAAACGTTAGAACTTGCCTGTGTGTGTTCATCCATAAGTGGCTCCCATGGTCTAATGGCACCTTTCTCGGCGTCTGTTTAAATATCGGCTTCAACCTGACCAAGTACTTCCAGGCGGAAGTGACGTTGGCCGGGTCCGGTCTCGAACTGCACATGCGCCGAAGGACGGCGCATGCGCAGTGCCAAAAACAAGGGATGCCCCAGGTTCCTATAGCCATAGGGCAGCTCAGGATGCAGATTACATTGCCTGTCGTCCTATGAGGAGACCGCACACTCGTCCCCCAGGCAGGATGCGGCCTGATTCCGAACCCAAAGGTCCCCAGAGATACCGGAAAGGGGTGACTGGATTCTGTCCTAGAACAACTCGCATATTACAGTGCCAATGTGTCAAATAAAAAATTAATTATATATCAACATTATGTACAATGTATAGCGACAGCATTCTAATATAAATACTATACAATATCACATATAATTACAAGTACATTTGCACCGAATGTTTTTTACATACACGATTATTTAAAAAAGAATTATTGATTAATAGTATTTTAGTATTACAAAGAATAATAATAGGAAAGGTAATTTATTGATTAGGGATAGGGGATGATAATGTATCCTATCCTGTGTCATAACCTAGCAGACGATCAGTGGGGAATGATCAAATCCACCCATCGGGCGAATCGCATAGCAGGTTCTGTTTGAGCCCATTAGGGAATGACCAAACCCCATAGATGGTCTGAATGGATTAGGGAAGGGAGGGGGAGGACACGAAAGACAAGAGGATAGGAAGGGAGAGGAAAACAAGTACAAAGACAAGGACAAACAAACCAGAGGAGGGAGGTCAAAATTGATCTGGTGCCATGGGTCTTCACCGGGATATTTGCAATCCCTTATAAACAAATTTGGCTGGTTAGAGAAAAGGTTTATAGGTCAATACCTCGTTAATGCTGGGTGATACCGTGGCATCGAGGTGTTCGATCCAATATGTTTCTTTTTGTAGGATTTTTTTATCTCAGTCCCCTCCACGAGGTTCTGGGGGTATCACTTCTAGAACAAAAAAAGAAATAACAGAATTATCAGATTTATGATGGAGACCTATATGGCGAGTAACCGTGGTAAGAATTTTTCCCCCTTCCGAATAATGTAAATGGTCCCCTATCCATTTGTTCAGCTGTCTTATTGTTTTTCCTACATAGTAGGCTTGACTAGCCCTGCCCCAGAAGTGGAAGAGATTGAGTGCACTGATGCCCAACCACTTATGTCTCAAGATGAGTACATGGGAGGACCATCGCAGCACGTTTCGGATGATGACGAAACAGGTGCCAACTGCTGCGGAATTCCGAATTGTGGAGACCGACAAGGGTTGCAGAGGTGAAGACTGGGTGGATGATGATGTGGAGGACAATAAGGTCCTCGACCCCACATGGAAAGAACGTCATGCAGGTGACCTGAGTAGTTTGGAGGAAGAGGCGGTGGTCGCACAGAGCCACCAGCACAGCAGAAGAGGGAGCAGGGTGCAAAAGTGGAGCGGCCGTGCCCTAGACACTACGCCTGCTACTGCCCAACGTAGCAAGGGACCGAGCACACCAAAGCCAGCTCAAAGGAGTTCCCTAGCGTGTCAGTTCTTCAGACAATGTGATGATGACAGGACACGAGTGGTTTGCACGCTGTTCAATCAGGGCCTGAAGCGAGGCATAAACCTTCTCAGCCTGAGCACAACCTGCAAGACCAGGCATCTAAGTGCAAAGCACGAGCTGCAGTGGAGTAGACACCTCAAAAACCAAGAAAGGTCACTGGCTCCTCCTGCTTCCTCTTCTGCTGCAGTCTCGGCCTCTTCATCCACCTCTGTAGTGAGACCGGCACCTGCCACCCCGTAAACAGAGGATCTGCCAGCAACACCACCACCTGGGTCACCAACAACCATCTGCACAATGTCCCGTGAAAGCGTTCGGCTTTCTATCTCCCAAACACTGGAGCCGAAGAGGAAATACCCCCCCTACCCACCCGCGATCCCTGGCCCTGAATGCTAGCATTTCCAAATTCCTGGCCTTTGAAATGCTGTCATTCCGTCTGGTGGAGACGCAGAGTTTTAAAAGCCTTATGGCAGTGGCTGTCCCACAGTACGTCGTGCCCAGCCGCCACTACTTTTCCAGGCAAACCATCCCTTCCCTGCACAAGCAGGTGGGTGACAAAATCAGGTGTGCACTGCGCAATGCCATCTGTGGAGAGGTCGACCTAACTACAGATACGTGGACCAGTAAGCACGGTCAGGAACGTTATATCTCCCTAACAGCACACTGGGTAAATGCAGTGGCAGCTGGGCCTGAGGCGGATAGCAGTTTGGCGCATGTCCTTCCACCACTGAGGATTGCAGTGCGCTTTAGTTTGCCTCCTGTTCCTAACTCCTTCTACTCCGCTTCCTTATCCTCTACTGCCTCCTCATCCGGTTAGCGTAACACCTTCACCACCAACTTCAGCCCAGCCAGGGGTAAACAACAGCAGGCAGTTTTAAAACTTGCCTGTTTGGGGGAAAAAACCACACACCGTGCAGGAGTTGTGGAGGGGCATTCAACAGCAGACCGATGAGTGGTTGCTGCCAGTGAGCCTTAAGCCCGGCCTTGTGGTGTGCAATAATGGGCGAAATCTCGTAGCAGCTCTGGGCCTAGCTGGTTTGACACACATCCCTTGCCTGCCGCATTTGCTGAATTTGGTGGTGCAGAGGTTCCTTAGAAATTATTCCGATATGTCAGAGCTGCTGCAGAAAGTGCAGGCTGTCTGTGCGCACTTTCGGCGTTCTCACCCTGCTGCTGCTCGCCTGTCAGCACTGCAGCATAACTTCGGCCTTCCCGCTCACCGCCTCATATGTGATGTGCCCACACCTTGCAAATGCTGGCCAGACTGTGCGAGCAGCAGCAGGCCATAGTGGAGTTTCAGCTGCAGCACGCATGCATGAGTCGCTCTGCGGAACAGCACCACTTCACCACCAGTAACTGGGCCTCCATGGGAGACCTGTGTGCCCTGTTGCACTGTAACATATGCAGACTAGGCCGCAATTTAATATTTTTTCCCTAAATGGGTGTTTATTGAATAGTGGAATAGAACAACTGTATCCAAAGGGTGTATCTCACAGTAACATATGCAGACTAGGCCGCAATTTAATATTTTTTCCCTAAATGGGTGTTTATTGAATAGCGGAATAGAACAACAGTAGCCAAATGGTGTATCTCACAGTAAAATATGCAGACTAGGCCGCAATGTAATATTTTTTCCCTAAATGGGTGTTTATTGAATAGCGGACTAGAACAACAGTATACAAAGGGTGTATCTCACACGTACAGATACAGACTAGGCCGCAATTTAATATTTTTTCCCTAAATGGGTGTTTACTGAATAGCGGAATAGAACAACAGTATAGAAAGGGTGCATCTCACAGTAAAATATGCAGACTAGGCCGCAATTTATTTTTTTACCCCTAAATGGGTTTTTATTGCAAAGTGGAATACAACAGTATGCAATGGGTGTATCTCACTGTAACATATGCAGACAGGGCCGCAATTAACTTTTTATCCCCTAAATGGGTTTTTATTGCAAGGCGGAATACAACAGTATGCAATGGCTGTATCTCACTGTACCATATGCAGACAGGGCCGCAATTAGCTTTTAATCCCCTAAATGGGTTTTTATTGCAAAGCGGAATACAACAACAGTATGCAATGGGTGTATTGCACTGTAACGTATGAATGAAAATCTGAAAAATAATTGTCCCCTTAATTGGTGCTTGTTGAATAGCAGATTTGAAATGCAGTGTCTAAAAGCTGTAAGTCACAGTAAAATATGAAGCAAAAAAGGTTTTTTTTTCTTTTTAAAATGCAGATTAAGCAGACACTCAGCTTGCATGAAATGGCTGCTACACACCGCACGCCTAACAGGTTGGATACTGTTTTTGTTCTATTCCGCCATTGAATAAAAAAAATCCATTTGAATGAAAAACTGAAAAATATTTTTTTTTTCCTAAATACTGAAAAATAATTATTTTCCCCTTATATTGGTGCTTTTTGAAGAGCAAGTTAGAAAAGCAGTGTCTGTCTAAACACTGTATGCCAAAGTGAAATATGAAGGAAAAAAGTTTTTTTTCTTTTTTAAATGCACACCTAACAGGTTGGATACTGTGGTTGTTCTATTCTGCTATTGAATAAAAAAAAAAAAAAAAAACATTTGAATGAAAAACTGAAAAATATTTATTTTCCCTAAATACTGAAAAATAATTATTGTCCCCTTACGTTGGTGCTTTTTAAAGAGCAGGTTAGAAAAGCAGTGCCTGTCTAAATGCTGTATGTCAAAGTAAAATATGAAGGAAAAATGTTTTTTTCTTTTTTAAATGCAGATTAAGCAGACACATATGCACTGAGCTTGCATTAAATGTGCAGCACCACCCGCCGCCCACCTAACAGACTGATAAAAGTTTTTTTTTTCTCCTTTCTCCTCCACACTTGGCTCAGGTCAGGGCATAAAGATTGTGCACTGCACCCCCACACAATACAATCAATGTAGATCGCTGTCTGATTAAAGAAGATTCTTCCTAATATTTCCCTCAAAGCAATCGCCAGCCTGACCCTACAATAATCTCCTATCTCTCCCTCCGGGCAAAAAGATTGTGCACTGCACCCCCACACGATCAAATCAATGTAGATCGCTGTCTGATTAAAGAAGATTCTTCCTATGCTTTCCCTCAAAGCAATCTCCAGCCTGACCCTACAGTAATCTCCTATCTCTCCCTCAGCAAAAGTATCAGGAACCTCTCCCTAGTATAGTTTGAGCAGAGTGATGCGCGGCCCTATGTGACTCCAGCTTATATAGACTCTGGGTCACATGCTGCACTGGCCAATCACAGCCAAGCCAATAGTAGGCATGGCTGTGATGGCTTCTAGGGCACACTAGTTAAACACTTGCTGATTGGCTGCCTTGCACCTGTTGAAACCGCGCCATTAAAACCGCGCCAAAACATCAAATAACATTACCGAACAATGGACAGTACCCGAACATACAGTGAAATGTTCGGTCCGTGTCCGGGTACCGAATACCCAAAAGTCCGGTACGATCCCGAACAATACAGTTCGGGTTCGCTCAACCCTAGTGTTTACTAGAGCTGGTTGATAGTGACCTAAAGATAAATATTCATAGATTATTGTTACTGGCGCATAAATGATGGATTGCTCCTACTCAACCAGATGTTTTATTATCAATTTAATTCTTATCTCAGAAAGATTAGTTTAAAAATGGAGAGATTGTCCACTTAAATTTGAGAAACTCTAAGGCAACTTTCATGATTTATCAGACCTTTCCCTGATATCATTGATAGCTCATAGACTGCTTTCCTAATGTGCAGATGTTACTCTCTTGGCTCTTAGGCCCACAATGGAACTTACTTAGCTTACTTATTCCTATAATAAAGTGTGCTGGCTCCAACTCCTTTGTCATGCAATAATAGCGCTCTGAGTATTTTGTGGAGGTATTGGAGTCTCTCCTCCTCTTGCTCTTTTTATGTGAGTACTGCAATAGCTGGGTTGTTGTCTCTGTTTACTATGTTGATGTTTTGTTTTTTCTTCTATCAATTGTGTTTTCAACTTTATACATCAGTCTTTGTTGAAGAAAACAGATAAGAACAATTGAAAACCTTTTTTCATTTTTTTTTTTTTTAATATTTATTTTTGGACTGGGGTTTGGGATAGGATAGAGAGGGCTATAGAGAATGTGGAAAGTTATAGCTTAGCAATTTCATAGCTATAAAGAAAGTTATACTGTAGCTATAGCAATAGCTGTGAGCTTTGGGTTTAGGTCAAATATAAGTTCAACCAAACCAAAGCTGCTCGCAGTTTGCTGAACAGACAAATTTAGCTAGTTCATCCACAAACCTCCAGCTGATGCAGCTGGAAGTGATTCATTTAGTTGAGATTTTACTACCTTCCTTCTTAACAACATCCTGTGCCCACACTCTCATGGGCTTGTTTACATTTGTAAACAAGTTCCTAGGCATTTTGGGTGAGCAAATTCCCCAAGTGAGGATACATTTCAGATAGCACCAGATATCAGTAAGACTTTGCAGATGTTGTAATGCTTCTCCACTCTATCCAAGACCAGCAGGAAGCTGGATGTGCACTCTAAGTATGGTTTTCCATCAAGAAAATGTTTTTCTCTGGATTTTCTACTTGGGCTTTACTAATTGTCTACTGTTGTAGGCCTATATTTAATGACAAAAGGACAGCGCTTGCAAAACTACCAATGATAAAACTCTCAAGTACATCAATATCAGTGTCAAAAAATATATATACAAATATATAATTGATGAAAAAGTGCACTGGTGCTTGTATAAATAAATTCAATAATTAGTGCAATAATCTAGACAAGTGAAATAGTGCTAAAAATAGTCCAATATAATGTGCAATAAATGGTAGAAGGTGCTTGAAGTGCTGCAACCAAAAGTACTGGGGTGCTCCAAACCGCAATCGGTGGAAAGTGTCTCAATCCACTTCTGGGACTCTACTCACCAGAAGCAATGGGCCCTCATTGAGGGTCAGATGGACTTATGATACAAATCCACAGGAAATCCCCTCCAGGTAAGCACTTTGAAGCTAGGACCCTTTAATATATGTTTCTCTGGGCGGCTCAAAGAAAATAAATGTTCACATAGTTAAGCCCGTATGAAATAATTTTATTCCCACATAATAGTATTACTTACAGTCTTTATAAAGGCATGCAAAAAAGGAATCAGTCCCGCAGACTGATAACAGGATACTTCCAGGAATGGCCTTTAATTCCTTTAAATCGTGTCTGAGGGTTCCCCTTAATGTGCCTGTAAAGTATGTAGCCCATTGCAGCAATACTGACATTTCTAAAGAAAAAAAATAATTTAAACTTGCTCGCAGCTATAATGTATTGTCGGGTCCAGGCAATACAGGTAAAAAAAAACAAAAGAAAAAAAAAAACGGTGTATTGTACCCCCCCCCCCCCAATACATACCAGTCCATTCGGTTCTGGTAAAGATTTTAAAGGGAATTCCATGCCAAAATAAAAAAAATGCCGTGCCCCCCCCCCAAATCTATGTCAGACCCTTATCCGAGCATGCAGCCTGGCAGGCCAGAATAGAGGGGGATGAGCGAGCGCCCCCCACCTGAACTATACCAGACCGCTTGCCCTCAGCATGGAAAGGGTATTTTAGGGTGCCTCTTTCCGACAACCCTGGGCTTTGGTTGTGGGGGTCTGCAGGTGGGGGGCTTTTCAAAATCTGGAAGCCCCCTTTAACAAAGGCCTCTTCCCGAAAGCCCTGGGCTGTGGTTGTGGGGGTCTGCGGGTGGGGAGCTTATCGAAATCTGACCTTTAACAGGGAGGCCCCCAGATCCTGGCCCCCCTCCATGTGAATGGGTATCGGGTACAAAAGTGTCCAAAAAAATAAACGCAAAAGACAGTCCTTTATTCGAAAATAAAAAATGAGTGTCCCTCTATGTAAATCCACTGTCAATCACGACGCTCGCCGCACCCAGAAAATAGAAACAATTCAAAGACGCTTCACCTCTTCAGAGGCTACCCACCGAATGACGCTCTTGAGCTTTGACAGCTCTTTTATAGGCAAGGGACGGGGCCACCCAGTTACGTCACCGGGTGACCCCGCCCCTTGCCTATAAAACAGCTGTCAAAGCTAAAGAGCGTCAATCTGCGGGACGCCTCTGAAGAGGAGGAAGCGTCTTTGAATTTTTTCTGTTTTTCGGGTCGGCGGGCGTCCTGATTGACGATGGATTTACATCGAGGTACACTATTTTTTATTTTTAAATAAAGGACTTGTCAAAAACTGTCTTTTGTGTTTATTTTTTCTGTACACTTTTTTGGTGAATGAGTAGGGGTACGATGTACCTGATACCCATTCAAATAGGGGGGAGCGGGATGTAGGGGCCCCCTTGTTATAGGGGGCTTTCAGATTCTGATAAGCCCCCCACCCAGAGACCCCCACAACCACAGCCCAGGGCTGTCAGTTAGAGGCCCTTGTCCCCACCCCATCAACATAGGGACAAGGTGCTTTGAGGTGCCAGTGTGAAAAGTTGAGGTGTCAGTGTGAAAAGTTAGCATCTTTCTCCCTCAATGCGAAATGGGGGGGGGGGGTGTATGTGGCAGGTCTAGCCCTATGCCACTGTTTGAAATGGTGGTCTGGGCCAGGTTTTTGAGAATGTAGGTGTGTACTACATTCATGTTAGAGTCAGAGCTAGAGGTCACACTCTCCCAACAGGGTCAGTGTGTGAAGGGAGCTGTGAGGTGTATATCACACCATACTGTCCAGGTCAAGACGGACAAAGGCCAGAGCCTGTGAGGATGTAGCAGCTGGGAGCCACAGGAGAAACAGTCATGATGACAAGAGTACAGCGGTGTATGAAATGAATGTCATGATCTCCCTTAGTTCAATCACAGACAACCTTGCATTCTTTGAAAAGAATAGAAGCAGTTTTCCAAACAGAGGAGCTGTACAGTGACTGACCTGCTGTGATCACTATGCTTCAGTCCCAACTGTCAATTTCATCATCAGTTTACTTCAGCGAGGATATCGATTTCAGGGGCTGAGAGAAGCATCAGCCACTAGTGGGGCACACATCAAATAGGGATGAGCACAGTGTTCGGTCAGAATGTACAGGTAAGGGTGTACTGTGTGGGCGAATGTGACTTCTTCCAGCTGTTAATGGATGTTAGGAAGCAGGGGATGCTTGCACCTACCACATCTTTATCATCCACTGGCATCACCTGGCTCACATAATCCACACAGTCACATCAGCAAATAGGCAGGGAATGAAGTGGGTTACATCATTGTCTACATATTGTACATGACCAAACCGCTTTCCTCACCTGTATAATATTACTCTATATAATGGATGACAGCTCTGGGAGCTGTCATTCAGCTATGTGTAGCATCAGGATTGGTCATATCAATATCTAGGGGCCTGCTTATTATTAGATGGGGCTTCCAGATTCCAATAAGCCTCTTTCCCACAGACCCCAACAACAGTAGGGACAAGGTGCTTTGTCCCCCCCTGGAAAGCCCTCACCCACCGAAGTTGAGGGCATGTGGCCTGGTATGGTTCAGAAGGGGGACACACTCTATGCCCCACGTTGCTGGCCAGACTGCATGCTCAGAATAAGGATCTGGTATAGATTTTTAGGGGGATCTCATGCTTTTTTATTTTTGTGTGAGGTAGCCACTTTAAATAAAAAAAAAAAAAAGAATACAATTTGTCAGCAAAAAAAACTTGTATTATGGTGGGCAATTAGGGTCTGTGTGTCAGGAGTAGAGATGGGTGAACTGTTCAGGTCGAGCATCACTGTCGGCCCTGAACAGTGCCAGTTTAGTTGTCCGCCAAACACCCAATTGTCGGGGAGCTTGGCGAACGCACTGCTGAGCACACAGTGAAAAGCTGCCAGCTGTTAAAGTGAAGCTGCACCCAAAAGGGGAAGCTCTACTTGTTTGTTTCCCCCCCCCTATCCGGTGCCACATTTGCCACCTTTTAACAGGTTTTTGACAAGTACCCATCCCCACTTCTGTGTAATCTCACGTGGCGAGGTCCCCCAGAAGTTCACCACGCCTCCTCCTTCCCCAGCCACCGGAGCAATCACAAAGGCTTCAGTTTCCATTACAAGGAATGGTGGCAGCAGTACCTGAGAGCCGATTTAAAAATCGTCTGGGGTGTCGACATCAGGGGATCCCTGGACGGGTAACTGTCCTATTTTTAAAAGTCAGCAGCTACAGTGTTTGTAGCTACTGGCTTTTAATTTTTTGGTGGGGGAGCTTGAGCTCCTCTTAAAGGAGTGGGCCAGGAAGCTGACCAATGCGTCTATAACAACAGATGGGTCATCAGCTGTCAGCAGGCTTTCCCGCTGACAGCTGAATGAAAAAAAACATTGTTGGCAATAGAAACATTTAAAAATGGGGCGGGGGTCCCCTGCCAATCCATATCGCCAATCCATACCTGGTCTTTTTGGTCTGGTATAGATTTTGAGGGGAATCCCCATGCCAAAATGTAAAAAATAATGGGATGGGTCCCCTCAAAATTCATGCCAGACTCTTATCCGAGCATGCAGCCTGGAAGGCCAGGAAGGGGGGGCGAGCGAGTACTCCTCTCCCTACCAGTCCATGTGCCCTCAACATAGGGGGGGTGCTTTGGGGCGGGGAGCTCTGTACCCCATACTCATTCGCTTGTGGGGCCAGGATATGGGGGCCCCCTTGTTAAAGGGAGCTTCCAGATTCTGATATGCTCCCTGTCCCAAAGCACGCCCCTACCCCCTTCCTGGCGTGCCAGGCTGCATGTTCAGATAAGGTTTTTTTTATTTCAGCATTGATCCCCCTTACAATCCATAACAGATCCAAAGGTCCTGGAATGGAGTGGGGGACCCCCACGCTATTTTTTTAAAAACATTTTTATATTGCCGGCAATGGCTTGCAGCTGAAAAAATCTATTTAAATGTAATTTTGTTTATTGGTATAGGTCAGTTTTGCTGCAACAGGTTCTATACATGATACAGATGCGCCACTTTTCAGGCAGACTAAGGGGTCCCCGCCTTTATATTTAAAGGAATTTTTCATGTTTATTGCTTTACTTTAAGCATCATTAAAATCACTGCTCCTTTAAAGATGATATTATTTAAAAAAAAAAAAAACAATTTTTTTCATTGATACATGTCCCCCAGGGCAGTTATCCGGGCCCCGATATCCTTTTAACCACTTCCAAGGCAAGTAAGGGCAGTTACACCCCCTTCCTACCCAGACCAATTTTCAGCTTTCAGCACTCTCACACTTTGAATGGCAATTGCTCAGTCATGCTACACTGTAACCAAACACATTTTTTTATCATTTTTTTCACACAAATAGAGATTTCTTTTGGTGGTATATGATCACAACTGTTTTTTTTTTTTTCTGATATTAGCAAAAAAAAGAGCAAAATTTTTGAAAAAAAAAACACTTTTTTTTAGTTTCTATTATAACATTTTGCAAAAAATAAAATTTTCTTCATACATTTGGGCCAATATATATTCAACTGCATATCTCTGGTAAAAATAACCCAAATTAGTGTATATTATTTAGTCTGTGTGAAAATTATTGAGTCTAGAAGCTATGCTACCAATTACTGAAAATTGATCACACCGGATGTACTGACTGCCTATCTCCTTTCTTGAGGCCCTGCAATGTCAGGACAGTGGAAATACCCCCCAAATGACCCCTTTTTGGAAATTAGACAGTCCAAGGTATTTAGTAAGAGGCACGGTGAGTTTTTTCAAATTGTCATTTTTTCCCACAATTCTTGGTAAAATGAAGACATTTTTTTCCCCACAAATTTGTCAATTTATAAGCTATTTCTAAGACATAGCATGTTTTTTTTTTTTTTTTTTCTAAAGCCTGTGGTGTGTGAAATACACTCAAAAGCTACACCCGGTGCATAAAAAACTGCACACACGCAAAACGTGAGGCACACAAAAAGTGCACAAGGCATACACATAGCCCTCCTCCGAAAAGGAAGGGCCCTGACCCTGATCCCCCGGGGTGCAAGACTCCTGACAGGGATTGAGGTACTCACTATTGCCTGCCCAGCCGAAGCCAGGCAGACCCCGTTCTCCAGGGGGACTGCCGAAAGAGCCCACCCCAAGTACTAGGTGGGGCTCCCCCAAAGGGAGACCCCATGAGAGAGGGTGAACTAAGCCAGAAGGCCATATCCACCCCCTCCCAAAACTTTCAGGGCAGGCCCAAGGACCTACGCCATACTTGTCGTGCAGTGACAACCAAAAGGGACAAACATGACACACAATAAAGAAAAAAGAGTGGGGAAAAGGGAAGTGGAGAAGTGCAGGCAGTGTCAAGGTGCAAGACCTTGACAGGCCTCTCAGCCAGGAATAAAAAATTCCTCTGGTCCTGGCCAAAAGGCCCACCCCAAGAGGCAGGTGCGAAAAAAGTGTGTATGGTGCAGTGACCAAGGTGCCAAAAAACTCAAGGTGAGCTGCCCCTCACCAGTGAGAATTACAGCACCCTTGGGCTGCCATCCCAGGGGCACGTACACCACGGGCTTTTTTCAGTCTCTATCCCAGGCCAGACCCCGTGCAGCCCATCTCTACCAGGAGGTATTGGAATTTAGACAGCTTAGGGAGAACCCACACTCACTGGGGAGTGACTCAACCCAGGAGGAAGGCCCTTCCACCGCCATTACCATTCCATACCAATTACATCCAGGAGCAGTACTAACCGGCGCCAGCATATACCTGCTTTCTCACTCCCTTCAAACTGATAGGGGCAGATCCCAATCAAATCAGGAGGCAATAGACCCATCCGGCTTTCTCTGACAGTGCCTACTTCCCAGCCCCCAGTTTCGCCTGGAGCTTCCTGGTTCATTTCAGCCCCTACTGATACTAACCATCAAGGTCCATACCAACTGATAAGAACAGATTTTTTTATTTTTTTTTCCACTCGGTAATCTTTAGTTTTAAGTCTTCAAATCTCACCAACTCAAGTCTTAAATTTCACATCATCGTGATCTCAAAAAATATATAGTTTCCAAAACTTATAACAACCTATTCCATACTTTAAAAATTCAAAATCTTTCTGAATTTTCGTCCCCAAAATTCTTTTTATCTCTCAAATAATAGGTATATGAATAACTTAAACCTAACCTAATACATCCTTCTATGGATATTTCCTCCTTTTTAAATAAATATAAGTTTCTTGCTTTCCACAATGCAAGTTTTATCGAATTAATTAGTAACCATGCTCTTTTAAAATCTTCTTTTTTAATTCCTAAACCGTAAAAAACTATTTCCTGACAGACTCCATGGCAGCACACGTATGGGTAGGCTCCGCCTCCTCTCCTACCCTATAGGACCCCACTCCCATAAATCTTTGCTCCATACCAGGAGCCGTGTTCCTTTTTCGTCCTCCTCCTGCGAGAAGGAAGTCTTACCTTATAGGACGTCTATCGGTTTCAGGCGAGCTGGTGGCGTGTGGACCTTGTTGATGTCGGATGCCTCCTGTTTTATGTCCAGCAATCTCGATATTTATCGGGTGGACCCGGGCAATATTATTTTAAAATGCTGAAGATGCCGTAAATCCTGAATGAGAGGTGGGCTGCATTGATGGCCAATACGTCCTTGCTATTGAGCGGATAGGCCCTGATGCCCTGTCACACACGCATGAATTCATCCAGGCCTGAGACTGTTCGGTTATCGTCATGGTGGTAAAGTATAAAACTTTCTTTTGGTTTCATTGCATTTCCTGTTTGTGGTCGGTGGAGCGCTCCTGCGTTCCAGATCGTCGCTTAGGCTCCTCCCCCTGCCTCGCTGGACCTTCAATTGGTTGTCCAGGATGAGGCTTGGCCCTGGTATCGTCTGCGCATGCGCGCGCATCGCTCCCGATCTCCTATGACGATATTGCGTCGTTTGGGGCGTGGCTTTGCGGCGCCCGGGAGATTTAAGGAGCTGTCATTCCTGTTTACAATGGGATGTCTGCAGGTGTTGCGGTGGCTTCCCCGTGCTGTTTCTCTGCTCTTCAGCGGTGAATCATACTTTGATCCAGGTGCCATTTGGGGTAAAAGGGTTGGTGTGGAGACGAAAGTCAGTACATGTATGCTTACTTTCTTCCTGTGCAGGCTTTTGCTTCTATCTGCAAATGGATGCTTCACCACCCCCCGGTGGCCAGTCCCTGCGCAACAGGTGAGCTAGTTTTTCTTAACCCTTACCTGCTTGCGTTGGCTGGTGGAATGGAGCCTAAGTGTGTTTTTCTTTCCCTATTCAGCCCTTTTAGGTCTGACCAACGCCCTATTTCTGGATCAAAGGATCGTTCTCCTTCAGCCCATCGGCATTCTTCATCAAAGTCTGGTCATAGGTCTAGCTCCAGGTCTAAACGACATGAGCATACTTCCAGTTCAGTCGCTCCGCGGCAATCCCGCCATTCTGACCGCAGTTCAGGGAAATCATGCTGGGGCTGTCGAGCCCATATCCCTGAGGATAGATCCCTATGTGATACCTGTTATTCCAGGGTTTTGAGGGAAAAGCAAGACACTGCACAACCAGTGGAGGCTATGGTCAGGCGGATTGTAAAAGAATCCCTTAGAGATTGGGATTCGAGCAGGCTTTCGGGTCACTCTTCAGAGGCTCCTGGTTTCCTCCCAAGGGATGAAGTGGAGCCAGGTACTTCACAACCAAGTCGTCTGTCAGAAGATTCTACAGACAGTGAAGATGATATGGCAGACCAGAATGTAGGTTTTGAACTTGCTATGGTCCCACCGCTAGTTAAGGCGGTTAAGGAGGCATTAAAATGGGAAGATCCAGCTGAGTCCCCAGCTAAACAGAAGAAATACTTCAAACATCTCAAAAAAGAGCGTTCCCATTTTCCCCTCCTAGGGGAATTGGGAGAAATTATTACAGACGAGTGGCAGGGAGTTGAAAAGAGAAACTCTTTGTCATCTAAGGTCTCCAGAATGTATCCCTTTAAGGATGATAAGGTGAAACATCTAGACTCCGCTCCCACGGTGGATGCGGCCTTGATGAGGTTGGTGAAACACGTAACCTTACCATTGGAAGACTCAGTCTCATTCAAAGACGCTCTTGACAGGCGGATTGACACAGATCTTAAGAAGATTTATCTCTCCGCAGGTATGGCGTGTAAGCCGGCTCTGGCTTTGGCAGCCACATCCAAGGCAATGGAAGCCTGGGTAGACAGCGTGGAGGCTACACTTCAGAGTGTCTCCGAAGAGGTGGCCAGGAGTTCAGCCATTCAGGAGTTGAGACTGGCAACGGCTTTCTTGGGTGAGGCATCCATTGATATAATCCGCTTAGCGGCGCGGGTCATGCTGTCCTCTGTCACGGCCAAACGCACCTTGTGGTTGCGCCCCTGGTTGGCCGACCCTGCCTCTAAGCAGGCCTGGTGCAAAATTCCCTTTGAGGGTTCCTCCCTCTTTGGTAATAAACTGGACAGTGCTATTACCCGTGCCACTGGTGGTAAATCTGGTTTCCTTCCCCAGGATCGCCGGTTGATAGATCAGAGAAGACCTCAAAACAGACAAAATCCTGATCGTGCCAGAGAGGCCCATTTTTACAGGCCCGGTTGTGAGTTCAGGAAGAACTGGAAGCGCCCTCAGTCTACAGGGCAGAAGTTCTCCAAAGGAAAATCTTCAGCAAGCCGAGAGGCGACGAAGTCTTTTTGACATCGAACCTGTCCAGACGGTGCGGGTAGGCGCACGCTTGCTTCAGTTTGCGCACGTCTGGGCAGCCTCGATCGAAGATCAATGGGCCGTCAGAACCGTATCACACGGACATGTGTGGATTTTCGACAGAAGCCCCATTCTTCGCTTCATTCCTACGGCCTTACCCCGTTCAGAAGAGAAGAAGTCAACTCTTCTTACGTATGTAGAATCCCTGGTTGCCCAGGGTGCGGCAGTGCCTGTCCCAACCGAGGAATGGTTCCAAGGCATCTACTCTCCGCTCTTCATGGTCTTGAAGAAAAGCGGCTCTTGGAGGCCAGGTATAGACCTAACACACCTAAACATCTTCATCAAGAAAGAGAGGTTCAGGATGGAAACACTTTTTACAATTCGGCAAGTGGTACAGCCAGAGGATTGGATGATATCCATAGACTTGAAAGATGCCTACTTTCACGTCCCAGTCGCAGCAGAAATGCAAAAATTTCTCCGATTCGCAGTGGGTCAGGTGCATCTTCAATTTACCTGTCTCCCTTTCGGGCTTACCACATCACCTCGAATCTTTTCCAAAATCTTACTGGCTGTAGTAGCCCTGATCAGAGCAAAAGGGATTCGTCTTTACCATTACTTGGACGACTTGCTCCTTCTGTCAGAACATCAGGATCAAATTCTGCTTCACAGATCTCAAGTAATTTCCACCCTTCAAGAGTTCGGGTGGCTCCTGAATTTGGAAAAAAGTCATCTGGAACCCACAAAGTCGTTGGTCTTCCTAGGGGCCCTCTTCAACACTTCCAGAGGCACTATCTCCCTTCCATTAGAGAAGATTCCGACAATTCGAAACAGGATTCGTCCGGCATTATCAGCCTCTCATCTCCGGGCGTCCCAGTGCATGAAGATAATTGGGACCATGGTTTCCACGGCTCCCATGGTGAAGTGGGCACAGTGGAAGATGAGGCCCTTTCAGATGGGATTCCTCCAACAATGGAATTTCGAGAATCCAGAAGTCCTCATTCGGATAACTACGTCCATGAAGGACAGCTTAACCTGGTGGCTTCAGCGAAAGAATCTTTTAAACTGCCATTCAATCGTTCCAGCGTCCTGGTTGGTCATGACCTCGGACGCCAGCAGGACGGGATGGGGAGCGCATTGCCTGTCGGAGGTGGCCCAGGGCAGATGGGACTTCCCTACATACGGGGTGGTCTCGAATGTGCTGGAGCTTCGGGCAGCGTTCTGTGCTCTCCAGGCCTTTCAGCATCTGGCGACCGATGCCTCGGTCCTCCTAAGACTGGACAATACGACAGCCGTCGCCTACATCAAGAGAAAAGGGGGCACCCGCAGTCCTTCTCTTCTGAAAGAAAGAAACCTATTATGGATTGGGCTCAAAGACATCTGTCCAACTTGTCAGCCGCCTATCTTCCGGGTGCCCAGAACGTCCAGGCAGATTTCCTCTCGAGGTCTGCTCTGGACAACAACGAGTGGTCACTCCATCCAGAGACCTTCATATGGGTCATGTCTCTAGGTTACCGTCCAGAGGTAGATCTGTTCGCATCTCCAAGCAATGCCAAACTGGAGAGATTCTACACGAGGTGGCGTTATCCCCAGGCCTACGGGGTAGACGCCCTGACGGATCATTGGAATTTTCAAACGGCTTATGCGTTTCCTCCAGTGCCAGTCATCTTCAAGTTTCTTCACAGACTCAGGACAGAGAGAGTGCAGATCATAGCGATTCTTCCCTTCTGGCCAAAGAGACCGTGGTTTCCTCTGTTGCTCCAGCTGAGCTGTCGGGACCCGATACCTCTGCCAGTCAGGCCGGACCTTCTGTCCCAAGGGCCTATTCTTCACCCCTGTCCAGCACAGCTTCATCTCATGGCATGGCTGTTGAGAGGGAAAGATTGAAAGCGCTCGGTTGTCCAAACGAGGCAATCGCTACAATGATGAGTGCAAGAGACCCGGCACGAACAAGGTCTATGAAAAAATCTGGTCCAAGTTTAAGGATTATGTGGATAGCAGATCTAGCTCTGTCTCTGACCCAGGAATCCAGGATATTTTGGGCTTCCTCCAGTCCGGTCTGGACCTGTCATTAGCAGTAAGCTCCCTTCGGGTCCAAATTTCAGCCATTTCGGCCTTCACTGGGACTGCATGGGCGAAACACTCCCTGGTTCGCCAGTTCTTCAGAGGCGCTACTAGGTTAAGACCTCCTAGAAAGCCCAGGTTCCCTAAGTGGGATCTTCCTACGGTCTTGGAGTTTCTTTCCTCACTCACCTTGGATCAGAAGGATCCATTCTTCCTTAAAAACATCTCCATGAAAACAGCCTTTCTGGTGGCTATTACTTCGGCCAAAAGGGTTTCTGAACTCGGTGCCTTGGGTTACAAGGAACCATTCCTTACGTTTTTCCCTGATCGGGTAGTATTGGTTCCGATGCTTGGCTCCAATCCGAAAGTAATGTCGGTATTCCATGTCAACCAGGAAATTGTCCTACCCACGTTCAAATCTCAAGATGAAAATTCTGTCCATCCTTTGGACGTGGGAGAAACTCTTCGGCTATATCTGGAAACTACAGCTCCTTTCCGCCAGTCAGACCATCTTTTTGTCCTCATCTGTGGAAAAAACAAGGGCAAACAAGCTTCCTCAAGATCTATAGCTAGTTGGATAGTTCAGACCATCCAGTGGGCATATAAAGCTAATGGACTGGCTCCTCCAGAGGTGGTGACAGCTCATTCCACCAGAGGGATCTCTACATCGTGGGCAGCTTCTCTCCATGTAGCTCCTGACGTGATCTGCAGAGCGGCTTCTTGGTCATCAATTCATACCTTTATGTGGCATTACTGTGTTGAACCGGCTTCTTTATCTTTGGTCAACTTTGGTTTAAAAGTCTTGTCTGTTGACGGTGCAAATTAAACCTTTTTCTGTTAAACCAGCAGTTACCCGCCCAGGTGTGTATGGCTAGTTATTTCCCATACGTGTGCTGCCATGGAGTCTGTCAGGAAAACGGAAAATTTATATCAATACTTACCGTAATTTTCCTTTCCTGATGGACTCCATGGCAGCAGGAGTCCCCTCCCATCTGCTGGAGTAGTTCTAGTTATGGAACACGGCTCCTGGTATGGAGCAAAGATTTATGGGAGTGGGGTCCTATAGGGTAGGAGAGGAGGCGGAGCCTACCCATACGTGTGCTGCCATGGAGTCCATCAGGAAAGGAAAATTACGGTAAGTATTGATATAAATTTTCCGTTTTCATAATTACATTTTTTTAAAGTGCTTATTTCTTTTATTAAAGGCCCAACCTTTTTCCAACAATCCTGTGCAAAACTACAATTCCAAAAAATATGTAATACTGATTCTTCAGCAAAGCAACCTTCTCTTACACACTGGGCATTTCTCACTAAACCTCGACTATGCTGAAAACTTCTTGTTGGTAAAATCTCCCTTACGATACTTCACGCTAAATCTTTTTGCTCGTTTGACAACAAAGAAAAAGTTGTTATTTCCCATATTCCTTTAGGCTTCTTTCACACAGTCAATGGCATTGCGGATGGTATTCCGCTGACATCCGCAATGCCATTGACTTACATTATGTCCGCAAATCATCTGCAAAAAAATAGGATGATTTGCGGACAAGCGGAGCGGCCGTGTGAAAGAGCCCTTAGTTATTTTATAAGAATAGTTTTTAATTGGACTAACTGTTAATCTATCTTCTACTATTTTTTTTAGTTTTTTTTATAATATTTTAAAACTTTTAAAACCATTAATTTATATTCTCTCAAAATTCTTTCCAATATTATATAGTTCTCGGGTGGTAACTCCTTCAAGGGTTTCCGATTATCATAATCTACCCATTTATATCTTTTTATAAAAAAAAATGTATATCTTTTTATAAAAAAAACTAATTAAGCCTTTCCTCTTTTTTTATTAATCTACTAAAAATATGTGTAAAATATTTTAAATATAGATATTTTCTAAGATCCGGATAACTTTTTCCCCCTTCTATTTTAGGTTTATACATTTCCTCTCGCTTAATTCCTTCCATTTTTGAACCCCAAAGGAAATTAAAACAATATTTTATTAATCGTTTTAACACTAAAACTGGTGGGTAAAAGATCATAGATATATATAAAATAATTGGCAAAATTACTTGTTTAACAATAATTATCTTACCTTCCATACTTAATAGTCTTAACCTCCAAAAATCTAGTTTCTTTGTTATTCTTTCCAAGAGGGCCTCCCAAATTTTAAAATTTCCACAACTCTCTGAGAACCATACACCTAGGATTTTAATCTCCCTTACTCTAGGAATTTTCAAATCTGGTTCAACATAAATCTCTCCTACTGAAAATATACTAGGTTTATCTAAATTTATTTTAAATCCTGATCCTTCACAAAACCATTCTACTGTTCTCAGCACTCTTTTTAAACTCTTTGAGTTCTTTACAACTAGAGTAACATCATCCATATATGCCACCGTTTTAATCTGTCTTCCTTCATTTCCCGGAGTAAAAAACCTTCTATTACTTTATCCCTCCGCACTGCACTTAAAAGGGGTTCAATTGCACAACTAAATAAGATAGGTGACAAGGGACACCCTTGTTTCACAACACTCAATAATTTAATTTTTTCAGATAGAAAACTGTTCACTGAAACTTTGCTAAAAGCGTCCATATATAAACTCTGTATTTGCTTTAAAAGCTTCTCTGGACAACCTATTTTTCTCAAAACTTTAAATAAAAAATCATGAGCCACTCTGTCGTAAGCTTTTTCAAAATCAAAGGATGTCAAAGCAATTTTCTGTCCTCTGTCCTTCACATCCCAGATAATATCCCTAATTAGAATCAATGAATCCGTTATTACCCTTCCTGGGACAGCACAAGTCTGATCTTCTTCGATAATCGAACTAATATATTTTTTCATTCTATTTGCAATTAGTTTAGCATATATTTTGTAATCACTCTCCAGTTCTTAATCTGTTGCCTATCACCTTTTTTGAAAATCAGCACTATTACTCCTTCTTTCCAAGACTCTGGCACCTTAAATTCCCTTGAAACTCTATTGATGATTTGAAAAAATCTTCCTTTAAAAAGTCCCAATAAAATTTATGAAATTCCATCGGTAGTCCATCTTTCCCAGGAGTCTTACAACTATCAAAACATTTAATTGCGGATAACAGTTCTTCTTGACTAAAATCTTGCGTTAATGATTTTTGCTCAATTCTATTAAGAGGTTTATCCAAACTTTGTATAAAAAATTCAGACAGTGACAATCTTCTTACTGCAAAATAGGTCATCATAAAACATTTTAACTTTTTTCAGTTTTCCTTCTAATGTAGACTCTCCTTCCATCGTCTTAATTTCCTGTTTTCTACTACTAATCTTCTTAAAAAAATATTTTGAACATTTTTCATCTTCTTCAAGATCTTTAACTCTGGCATTAAATATTATTTGTTTACATCTTTCTTTCAATGCCCTCCTTATTTCTCTTTTTTTTTTTTTCTATCTCCGATCGTAATTCCATGCCTTCATTAGCAAAACGATAAAAAACCTGTAGTCCAGTATTTCGTTTTTTTATATAGCTTTCTTTTCTCTTTTGCATCTGTAACGGAACAGGGCACCCCGACCAGGTACCTCCGTTGAAAGATGCTCCTAATGCTTCCCGAGGGCTCCAAGCACTCCACCAGACACTGTAAGCACTTCAGACTCCACGAACCACCGCAGCTTGGTTAGGGTCTTGGCAATCTCCTACCCACCCTGGACCTACGACAAGGCTCCAGGTTCCTGTGGGTGAACCTCTCTTTCCCCAGGGGGTGCAGCACGAACAAGCTCTTACACAAGCTCTTACAAGAGCTCAGTGATTCTCTAAGGGAGTATGGAAGACCATAGCAATCCCTTGTAGCATATCCCCCAATAAGAGACAGAACTCTAGATTGAGGTTGAATGAACTCAGCACAACTTTATTGAACAAAGCTTATATACAGTTTTCACCCACAAACCCAGATGGACTTTGTTGAAGACTGAACATAATATTCACTATCCAATAGGAACAGAGTTTTACACTCTCATACAGTGTACAAAATATACAATGTGGGACAATCCCCCCTCCCCCTTAGCATCTAATCCACATTCCTATAAGTTTCCCTTAAGGCAGACAGACAGAACAAAGGTGAGCTCATTAGCACACTTAACAATAGGTGAATGGAAAAGCTGTCTCAGACCCTATTTTAGCCAAAAGCACTTCAATGATTAGCAGACATGCGGTCTCTACCAGTTCCTGGACGCCCAAATTAGGAGCTTCATTTCCTGTGCCTGACAGTCTAAAGAAATATGATAGATCTTCATATTACCTGAGAGATATGGTTAATGCATATTATTGTCCCATTTGAAGGAGTCCAACCATATTCTCAGTGTTCACCACCCTCTTGGTCACCCTGCATCCATAACAGATGCAGGGTGACTTAAACATAAGAGGGCATGGTGCCCCCCAACCTCTCTAAAGGAATTTGGAGTCCACAACCCCCAGGCCCAAAGTGACTCCTGTCACAGCATCTTCTTTACTTTTCTTGATAAAGAAATCTTTAAAAGGTTTTTTTCCTTCCTCCCACCAGGCAAAAATATCTTCATATTTATCTTTATCCTGTTTCCATTTCACATATAGCTTCTCAAAATCCAACTTTAATAAAGACGTGTTCAGCTTCCAATATGTGGATCTCTAATACCTCCATCCAATTCCAAAGTACATGATAGCAACTTATGATCTGAAAAACATACATCCTTTGCCTCAAAGTCCTTTGTACGAATAATTACTGAAACAAAAATGTAGTCAATTCTGGACTCTGTTTTTTTGTTTTGCCAAGTTTGCTTTTTACTTAGATCTGACCCACAAAATTCCCATATGTCCTTTAAATTGACTGATGAAATAACCTCTTTTAGAGAACTAACTGAACCATCCTTTTTCTGATCATTATCCAGGGAACAATTTGTAACGCTCCTGCGTTTTATGTATGATGTGGATTTTCAGCTGCAGAAATATTCCACTTCAGTAGTCATGTAGAGAAACGCTGAGACACCAATCCCAACTCCCAATGACTCATCATGTGTGGATGATCTCAATTCAGCAAGTAAATACACACACTCAATAAGATGTTTCCTAGAGTGACTTATGTATATAGTAACACAGTGATGATAGGCTGAAGAGACAGGTTGGGTAGAGATGGTAGATGACAGACACTTGAAAGGAAATGTTCTTGAAAGTAAGATAGTAGCAGATGGGATGCAGATAGGTTTAGCAATCATGTATGGTAGCAGATGACAGAGTAGCAGGTGGACATACAAGAGAGATCAACCCAGTGCAAGAACAGGTGGTAGTAGGCTCAAGAGCTAGCAATCTTAGATAATGCAGATGTAGTAATAGTCCTTAGTATGCAGAGCTAGATAGTGTAAGCTTTAGTATGAAGGTTATAGATGTTTCCCCTGTGGGGTACTTATCACTAATAGCAATGTAGCAGAGGAGAGGTTCGGCAAGAGCGGATGATCCGGTAGCGGGATACAAGGATCAGCGCAGCGTGGTTCCGACAGCGAGGTATGCTTGCAAGCATGAGAGCTTCAAGACAGGTTAGCATCAAGGCACAAAGCAGTTTGAACGAACACATGTGAGTGAGAGCCAGCGATCTAAATAGCCATCCAGTCCGGCGCTCAGTGATGACAGCATCAGTCTTAAAGGTGTATGCGCACCTTACCAAAAGAGAATGGTGGGGCGCATACACTTATGAAAGAGTAATTAGGGTACCCAAAGGTACCAGAACATTACAGTACCCCTCCCCCCCTTAAGGCTGGCTCCTGAAGGCCTCTGGAGCTGGTTTGTCTGGGTACTTCGCATGAAAATTGCGGATTAATCTAGAGGCATGTATGTCAGAGGTGTTTAGCCAGGTGTCGTCTTGGGGCCCATAGTTCTTCCATCGAACCAAGTACTGAAGTCTTCCTCTGTGGATACGAGAATCCAGAATCTCTTTTATCTCATATTCTTCTCCACCTTCAACTTGTACAGGAGGAGGAGGTGGGATAGTAGGCCTTATTCCTTGGTCAGGAACATGGGGCTTCAGTAGCGACACATGGAAAATGGGATGTATTTTGAGGTCTATTGGCAATGTAAGCTGTACTACAGCTTTTCCAATAAGTTTCTTGATTGGGAAAGGTCCCAAGAACAGAGGTCCAAGCTTTTTGCTAGGGATTTTCAGTCTTAAATTTTTTGTTGAGAGCCAAACGAGGTCCCCGATAGCGTACTGAGGAGAAGGTCTTCTGCGAAGATCATAGTACTTCTTTTGTTGACTATGAGCGTGTGCAATGGTAGTATTAAGCAAACCCAGAGAGTCCTTTATTTGGGTAAGATAGTCTGAGGCTACTGGGTTATTTGAAGGAAGGATGCGTGGTGGAAGAATAGAGGGATGAAACCCATAGTTCAAGTAGAACGGACTCTGCTTGGTCGTACTGTGGGTTGCGTTGTTGTAGGCAAATTCTGCCAGAGGGAGAAGATCCACCCAATCATCCTGTTGGTAAGAAGTGTAACAACGTAAATATTGCTCGATGCATTGGTTGACTCTTTCAGTCTGTCCGTTGGTCTGCGGATGGTAAGGAGAAGTGAGCTTCCGCTCGATCCGTAGTATGTGACATAGTTCTTGCCAGAACTTGGAAATAAATTGTGATCCACGGTCAGACAGAAGAGTTTTTGGGATACCATGTAACTTAAAGACATGTTTCATCAGGAGTTCTGCCGTTTGTTTGGACGAAGGTAGTCTGCGAATAGCAATGAAATGTGCCATTTTTGTCAGATGGTCCACTGACACTAAGATGTTATTAAATCCTTTGGAAGGAGGCAATTCCACTATAAAGTCCAAGGACACAACTTCCCATGGAGTTTGGGGTATTGGTAGACTGCATAGTAGACCGGATGGTCTCGTAGTGTCAATTTTGGACCTGGCACAGACATTGCATGAAGAGACGAATTTTTGTATAGATGTTTTCATGTCAGGCCACCAGAATTGCCTGGTAATCAGATTAAGAGTCTTTGTCATACCCATATGTCCTGCCATAGGCACATCATGCGATAATTCCAAGATCTTGGTGCGTATGGTAGGTGGTATGTAAAGTTTGTCGTTGTAGTAGAGGAAGCCTTCTGCATCAGTATTTAGTTGTGGTGGGGGTGAATCCAAACTTATACCATGCAAAACCTCTTCCTTCAAGGAACAGACAACTCCAATAATGCGTTTGTGAGGTATTATAGGAACGGAAGGGATTTCGAAGTAGTTTTCTTCAGTTAGTCGTGATAGTGCATCGGCCTTTTTGTTCTTATCTGCAGGTGTGTAGGTCACTAGAAAGTTAAACCTTAGAAAGAATAGTGACCATCGTACCTGTCGGTGAGAGAGAGTTTTGTTAGTCTGAAGATATTGGAGATTTTTATGGTCCGTGTATATAAGTATTGGTAATTGGGTGCCTTCGAGTAGATGTCGCCAATTCTCCAGAGCCAATTTTATAGCAAGCAGTTCCTTTTCACCTACGGGGTAATTTATCTCTGGACTGCTTAGGGATTTAGAAAAAAAGGCGACTGGATGAAGTGGTGAAGTGTGAGTTGGTCGTTGGGAGAGTATTGCTCCTACTGCCATGTTTGACGCATCTACTTCCAGAATGTATTGGAGGGATGGGTCTGGATGGCGTAATATGGGAGCAGAAGTAAACCTTGTCTTTAACAGGTGAAAAGCTTTATTTGCTTCATCTGACCATTTGAATGGTTTTTTAATGCTAGTGAGCTGCGTGAGGGGTCTCACAATGGCAGAGAAGTTTCTGATGAACTTCCTGTAGAAATTCGAAAATCCAAGGAATCGCTGTAGCGCCTTGCGTGTGGTTGGTGTAGGCCAATCCTGAATGCAGGATATCTTACTCATGTCCATCTCGATTCCTGTTTTGGATATGATGTAGCCTAGAAACAGTACCTCTTCTTTATGAAACAAGCATTTTTTCAGTTTCACATAAAGGTTGTGTGCAAGCAATCTCGATAATACTAGTCTTACATGTCTTATGTGTTCAGACAGGGATCGTGAATATATAAGTATATCGTCCAGATATACCACAACACAGACATCTAGTAAGTGTCTGAAAATATCGTTTATAAATCGTTGAAAAACTGCAGGGGCGTTGCATAGCCCGAATGGCATTACAAGATATTCGAACAATCCGTATCTGGTTCTAAATGCAGTCTTCCACTCGTGTCCATCACGGATTCGAATGAGATTGTATGCTCCTTTCAGGTCCAATTTTGAAAAATAGGTAGCTCCACGCACCTGCTCAATGAGCTCAGGGATAAGCGGTAGAGGATAGCGATCTTTTATTGTAATAGCATTCAATTGCCTATAGTCGATGATAGGCCTGAGACTTGAGTCCTTATTGTGGACAAAAAAGAGATCAACCCAGTGCAAGAACAGGTGGTAGTAGGCTCAAGAGCTAGCAATCTTAGATAATGCAGATGTAGTAATAGTCCTTAGTATGCAGAGCTAGATAGTGTAAGCTTTAGTATGAAGGTTATAGAGGTTTCCCCTGTGGGGTACTTATCACTAATAGCAATGTAGCAGAGGAGAGGTTCGGCAAGAGCGGATGATCCGGTAGCGGGATACAGGGATCAGCGCAGCGTGGTTCCGACAGCGAGGTATGCTTGCAAGCATGAGATCTTCAAGACAGGTTAGCATCAAGGCACAAAGCAGTTTGAACGAACACATGTGAGTGAGAGCCGGCGATCTAAATAGCCATCCAGTCCGGCGCTCAGTGATGACAGCATCAGTCTTAAAGGTGTATGCGCACCTTACCAAAAGAGAATGGTGGGGCGCATACACTTATGAAAGAGTAATTAGGGTACCCAAAGGTACCAGAACATTACACAATTAAAATCTCCACAGATAATCGTTGGCTCTGTACCTAAAATAAATAACTGTAATACTTCAAATAACTATTTTTTCTCCTCCTTCGTATTAGAGGCATAGACACAAAAGACTTAAGATTTTTGTTCTCCTTTTTGTAATTGGATCATTGACAGTCTTCCGGGATATAGTTCTTCGGTTCCTTTAATTTCCCATTCTTCGGAGGTTAATATACCAACTCCTACACATTTATTATTGTTTCCCCCTGAGAAAACAGCATTTCCTTTCCAAAAAGTTTTAATAATTTCATAATTTAATCTCTTTTCTAGATTGCATTCCTGCATAAAAATAATATCCATGCCCTGAAACTCTAAGAAGTCGTAGAGAGCCACTCTCCTCCTTGGGCTCCTCACGTTCAGGGATGCTACATTAATCAACTCCTTAGTCGACAGGGAGCAGGGCTGTTCCCACTGCCCTCATCCACTTCAGAAGGAAACTCCGCGATTTCCAAAACCTCCTCTTCCTCACTCAATGAGATTTTGCCCAAAATTTCTTGCTCTCCTACTCGGCTTTTCTTTTCTTTAGTTTGAATTTACACCTCTACTTCCTCTTCTCTATTCCCTGAACCTCTTTTCAGGGATTTAACATCCACTTGCATACCATCCACTTCCTCTTCCACTGACTCTGGCACAACTGTATTTTCCTGCATGTTCGTCTTTTCTTCAGTCCTAAGTTGGGTCTCAGAAATGTTATCCTCTTCTCTTATCTCTATTTCCTCTATGCCCTTAGTATTCTCTTTTTCTTCGATCACTTGGGCTACTTGAGGATCTTCTTGAGGAATCACTTGGGTTTCTTCATGATCTTTCTCTTCCTCTTCTTTTTAAACCGTTTTTATTGAAGGTAAAATAAACATGGTACAGCAACATGCAGTGAAAATATTAGGTACATGCCGTGATAAAACAAGGCGCTTTGAAATACAAAACTGCAGCATATAACATTCAAATAACATTTAACAATGCGATATGTATATGGGATCGACCCAGCGTCCCGTCTGGGATGCAATGAGGGTACGCTCAAACTGTAGTTGTGGCCGAGGCCACACTGTGTGGATGGACCCCCACACAGAAGGGGTCTCAACCAAAAAACCAAGGTATAGCACTTAATTGGGTACACCGGGGGCCGAGTGGGGGGGCTTGGTTGGCAGGGTTGGAAAGAAAACTGGGTAAGTAGGAGAGGGTTGTGGGGGGGAGGTAACAGCAGGTGCCCTTTCTCTTCAACTTTTTTTTTGGACATTCTTTCTTTGTGTGTGGGTCTCCTGCACATTTCCAGCATCTACCACAGGCACCGTCCTCATGGCCATATTCCCAGCATTTTTTACAGTAGGCCGGCATGCCCGAGAAAAAAAGAAAACCTCTACTCCGGTTTATGAAAACCACTGGAGGTGGTCTCTGTACTCCGCCATATCCATCAGGATCTTTCTTGAAAGTCACCAAAAATCTCCTCTTTCCATTCCAAACTCCAAAATGATTAACTCAGTTTCCTTTAAGCATCACTTTTTCACAATATCTAAACAAAAAAGACTCCAATTCCTGTTGTGAAATAAATGGGTCATACATATGGACCGTTACCAGTTTTGCTTGAAACTGGAAAAGTGGTAATACTTTTATACCCACAAAAACTGGATCATTCTTCTTACTCTTATACAGTGCGTATGCTTTCTCACAAGCGCCACTGCTCGTCAGAGTAACATCCACCGTGCCTCTTGCACAAAAATCCTGTACACAAAAATAATCAGATAACAAAATCTCTAAAAGAGGATCAAAAATTTGATTGTAAAGGAAACATAGATCCTTCTCATTCTGAACTTCAGGTGAAACGACAAACCGAAGGGTATCTTTCATTCCAAAATTTTCCAAAAAAAGTCCCGGCGATTCTCTTCCATGCCTCCTCTTCCTCTTCTCCTTGAATTCTCAATTTTTCAAATAAACGCAAGATAGCTATCAAATAGCTTGATCGTATCTCGCTTTGCTTCCTAGCTCCTCCCCCAATAGCAGCAGTGACTATTGTCAAAGGCCTAGGGTACAGCTTTTCAGCTCAGTATCCGTTGGAGCTTACTGGACTCTCCCCCAATAGCAGCAGTGGATCAGATCCAAAGGCCGAGGGTACAGTCCCAGCTCTTCCAGATAGCCTATTTAGCAACGTATGATCGAAGCCAAAAGGCACAGAAGCGATAGCATGTACATAGCAAAAAGTTGTCAATTTATAGGATTCCATTTCCTACCACATAGCATGTACACAGCAAAAATGACACATCAAAATACATTCTGCCACTCCTCCTGAGTATGGCGATACCACATGTGTGAGACTTTTTCACAGCCTAGCCACATAGAGGGGCCCGACATCCAAGTTCTAGGTACATAAATCACACACAAAACTCTGATGGGCAGGTGACAGGTACTCGGGTACTGAAGAGCAGGTGGCAAGTACTCCGGTACTTTGATAGGCGGTCTGCAGGTACTCTGATGAGCAGGTGGAAGGTACTCGGGTACTTTGATAGGCAGGCGGCAGGTACTCTGATTGGCAGGTGGCAGGTACTCGGGTACTCTGATAGGCAGGTGACAGGTACTTGGGTACTCTGATGGGCAGATGACAGGTATTCGGGTACTCTGATGGGCAGGTGACAGGTACTCTGGTACAATGATGGGCAGGTGACAGGTACTCTGATGGGCTCACAGTTAGGTACTAGAATCAGCTGGTGACAGGTCCTCTTTATTTGGTGGGGTAATTAGGGCACAGTAGTATTCACAGTATAGTGGTAACTCACTGTTTCCAGATCTCCTCCTCACACTGGATCGGTGTGAGGAGGAGAACTTGGTAACAGTGAGTTACCCCATCTTTGTTGACATTTGTGACCGGCTGTGATTGGACACAGCCGATCACGTGGTAAAAAGCCAATTTCATTGGCTCTTTACCTTGATCTGGGATGGGCTCTGTCCGAGGGATGAACCTCATCCCTGATTGCCGTGGTGGTGCGCAGAAGTGGCGAGAATGGGCGAACGTCATATGACGGCCACCCGGATCGACAGGGTGTTCCTGCTGGCTGGCATCATTTGACTATGGCCCGGTAAGGAACTGGTTAATGGGCAATGACTTGCATATAACCCTTCGAAATGGTGACTTTTTATTTTTTCAGTTTGGGTCCTATAGACTTTAATAGGGCTCACGGTTCCGGTCCGAACTTTTTCATGTTTTGGAGTTGATGCAAACTGAATCGGGATTTGTTCAGCCCATCACTATGCACAGTGGCCAGCATGCCCCTTTCAATGCAGAATGACCAGCGTGCCCCCTTTCAATGCACAGTGACCAGCGTGCCCCCTTTCAATGCACAGTGACCAGCGTGCCCTCTTTCAATGCACAGTGACCAGCGTGCCCCCTTTCAATGCACAGTGACCAACGTGCCCCCCTTTCAATGCAGAGAGACCAGTGTGCCCCCTTTCAATGCACAGTGACTGGCGTGCCCCCTTTCAATGCACAGTGACCAGCGTGCCCCCTTTCAATGCACAGAGACCAGCGTGCCCCCTTTCAATGCAGAGATCATCGTGCCCCCTTTCAATGCAGAGATCATCGTGCCCCCTTTCAATGCAGAGTCCAGCGTGCGGCGTTCCCCCTTCAATGCAGAGATCATCATTCATGCCCCCTTCAATGCAGAGATCATCATTCGTGCCCCCTTTCAATGCAGAGACTAGCATGCTGCGTTCCCCCTTCAATGAAGAGATCATTGTGCCCCCTTCAATGCAGAGATCATCGTGCCCCCTTCAATGCAGAGTGAACAGCGTGCCAACTTGCCAAGCCCCCCCCCCCGAGACCAGTGCACTTGACTTACCTGTTGTAGTGGCAGTTTCTTCTCTTCAGTCCCCACGTCTCCTTGAGGCCTCCCGCCTCCTGTTCGGCCAATGGCATTGGCCGAGAAGGAGGAGGATCCATGTGACAATAGCGAATTTTAATTCGCTACTGTCACACAATGGGTGGGCTCAGGCGCACTGCTCTGCGCCACGGGTCCAGCCTTTCCTACTAGAGCCAAATTGTAATAGGCGGGGAGTCGGGGACTGTCTGGGAGGCTGCGGTCTGCAGGAAAAAGGGGTAACGACACTGGTTGCTAGACGCTAAGTGGCTCTAGCCTAGCAACCAGTGCAGTGTGTGGGCTCCGGCCACCTCCCTGCAGAGAGAGAGCACTGACAGAGGACAGAGAGAGCAGCAGAGTGGTCAGCGGATCGGGATGATATACAGATGGTCACAACTCACAAGGCGGTTCAAATATTTAGTAACCGGTTCTATGGAAATGGTGCGAACCGGCTGAATCCCACCACTGCCTGCTTCTATTATTCTATGTGTAACCAAGAGCTGATTGGGTGCAGAATGTCTACATTTTAGAATGCAGCAAGTGTTCTATAAAGCCTAAGGTAAAAGATGTAAAATATATTTTTTATTTCAGAAATATCTTTGAACATATGCAATAGAATTTAGCATGCTTGACACATACAGTATAGAATGTGATGCCCATTCTAGAAGTGCATTTAATGTCTGTATTCAATATTCAGGTGGTCTAATCAAGTACATTTTCTATACAATATACATTAGGAGAATCATGCCTAGCTGCACAATGTTTTACCTAGATATAACCTGTACTGTTAAAAAAGTATACCTGGTTTAGAATTAATATGTGAAGATATCCTTCAGCATTATTACTGCCTATTTTGATCATTTTAAAACTGTTTTTGAGAAATTGAAAATGCAATTATTACATAAAACATTTTATTAAATCAAATAATAAATTCTAAGCAATCAAAAATACACACAATAAGTCGTTGTCCCACAGAGCTTATTATAGTGTTCATGATGGGTTCATGCTCATTTTATATTGCATACATATTCAGATTTGTTGCAACTTCGATTGGGGGAAATGCTGAAAAAATCTACTTGGAATCTCCATAGATATTCATGAGTAAGTTTCAAATTCCTGTGAGGTGAACCACAGGAAAAGTAGATATTGTTTTCCTAATGTAATTAATGTCAGTGGGAGCCATGCAGTTAGATGCATCAGTATTCAGTGATAACAACAAATTATATTTTATTCATTTACTTTCAATAGATTTTTATTGAAGAAATAACAAAGTAACAATAGAAGTCACAAATTAGCAATGTATAATATATATATATATATATATATATATATATATATATATATATATATATATATATATATATATATATATATATATATTACAGAGATGAAAAGAAAATGTGTGATCAATCTGACTGTACACAATGTACAGAGGTAAAAACTACTGGTTACAAATTGTTGAAAAAAGACACATAAGACTGGTAGTCAAAGCCACAACAGATTAAGTCAAAGTTTAGGAGGTCTCCGACATCCCCTAGTGTGTCAGCTTTGAGTCCTGCAGAGGTATGAAAACAGGCTAAAACCAAAGGGTTGAGTAGACCAAGAAGAATAGGTAAGGAGGAAAGAAAGAAGAAATAGTCTTGAGAGTAGAAGCTAGAGACAGAGTTCCGGCCACAAATTTTTTTTTTCAATAAAAATACCCCCTAGTACAGTCCACAATGGATAGCCTCTGTACTGTCCCGGGTCGCACTTACATTTTAGAACAAATACTTACCTTGAAAATTTCTTCTCCAGCGCTGCCATCTCAGATGTGGGGAGCTGAAGCCAGCGCATCCTCTTCTGTGTCCTCTTCCGTGTCCTCTTCTCCCAGAGTGCGCCTGCACCGGCCCCGCTCATCACATGCCCAGAAGCTGTTTAGCATGGAATGAGCGCCCCCACCGGAAGTGACGATCGGGGCCAGTGCAGGCGCATTGATTCCTGGGAGCGATGACATTCAGCTCCCAGGAATCAATGCAAAGAGGAAGTGAGGGCGTGGGCCGCGGCCGCAGAGGGAGGAAGTGAAAGAAAGGTGAGTATATTTGTCTTCAATAACAAGGTAAGTAAACAAAAAAAATGTAACTATCCATTTCTTTTTCAGGTGACCAAAAGCAAGCGGATGGCCCAAAATCGATTATGTCAATTTTGTGGCCGGAACTCCGCTTTAAGTAACCCAGACATTCTATAGGACTTCTATACTTCACCCAAGGTTCCCAGCTCACCTCAAATTTTTCAGAGGAGTTTAATAGCTTGCTAACAATCTTTTTCTGGGCCATAATCCAGGAGATTTTCATTTTGGCTTTAAGGAATGAGATGCATGGCAGGTCATGGTACCTGCCATGCATGTATGGGGCCGTGGCATGACTAAAAAAATATATATATATATGACTGTTTGTTATTGGTTAAGTTATAAGGGTCTGGATTGGTCAGTTAAAAAATAAATTTAATCGGTAGGAAAAATACGTTTCAGGGATTGGACGTTTTTAAGTAATTTGGATACCTTGAGGTGACAGTTATCCCTATATAAGAAGGTGTAGCAGCTGTAAAATAACAGTCGACAGGAGCGGATCAAGAAATTTGGTTAGCAGTTACCTTGTCATGGAGTCCCTTCTGCGTGAGTTGCTGGAGAGAGCCCGTAGTGCCGACAATGAGGAGTGGGTGAAGAAATGTCTTTCAATTCCGGTGGATGCCTCGGTTTCTGCTCGTCCTCCGCCATCTTCGTCTCCGGATTTCTGCGTAGTTCCGGTTCCTGTTGACCCCAGTGTTGACGCTACTTCCGCTCGTCCGGTTTCACGAATGGGAACGTCCGCCTCCGGTGACCTGGATGACGTTTCCGGTGCTAGTCATTTCCGGGCGATGGCTTCCTCCGGGTCCCAAGATTGGAGATCACTGCGGATTCCGAAGAGGCCACGTAGATTCGGTCCACCTCTGGTGTCATCGGCTTCGGTCCCTGCAAGCAAGAGGGGGAAGGTTATTAAAGGTACTTGTGGTACCCATTTGCCCTCTGCCCCTCGGGGTAAACATGTTGATTTTTTGCAGGGTATAGTTTCTTCTGCTACTGAACAGTCGACCAATACAGTTCTGCCCGGTACGGTACCGGCATCGGTGTCCTCGGCCTCAACTGTTTCTTCTGCTGCAAGTTCTTCACGTCAAGCTTCGGTCCAACTGCCATCGGCTGTCATCACTGCAGGTGAGCGTCCTGCTACTGTTGTGTTGTCTGAATTTTTTACTGTAATGTCTGATTTTTGTGCCAGGTTTTCTAATACAGTTTCAGCCCCTGTTGTGGTTGACAGTTCTAAGGTAGGTCAGTGTATAATAGACTCAATTGTTCCTGCCTCTGTACAAGATGTTTGGGGTAATAATTTGCTTAGTGATGAGTCACCTTCTCCTTTATGTCCTGTGGATTCAGTTCCTTGTAGTCTGGAGAATGAGTTCTCAGGGCATTTACAGCATATACAGTACCTGAGATTTCTTTTAGGGAAGCTTTGCCATGTCCCATATCTCCATTGGGATTTCACCTTAAGGATTCTGTTAAAGATAAAATCTGTAGGGGAGATTATGTTGACATATTGGCTTTGCTTCCTGGCCACAAACCATCTAAATTTGAAAATGAGAAATCTGGCGAAGATAGATCCAGGGTTGCTCCTAGATCTTTTAATAATTGGCTACAGGGTTTCTGTATTTATTCAAGTGCCCTGGGTGAGAACAAGCCTGAACTATGTAGCGGGCTGTTCCAGCACTTGGATATAGTGCTGGAAGCCTACAAGTGTTTCCCTGGTTTTGGTTGGTTAGCTTATGATGAGTCGTTTAGGCAGAAGTTTTCTATCCATAAATCTTTGCAGTGGGGAGTTAAGGATGTGGGATTATGGCTCAATTTGATGTTGCCACAGAAACATTCTTTTGTTCCGAAACCTGCCAGTTCTGTTCCACATAGGAAAGGCGTTTGTTTCGGATTTAATGATGGCCAATGTAAATGGCCTCACTCTTGTAAGTTTAAACACGAGTGCTCCCATTGCGCTGGGGCTCACCCAGTCTCTAAGTGCTTTAAAAAGCAAGCTTCGCTTAGTGGTCACTCGAGCAAAGAGCAAATTTTTCTTAAAAGCGGAAACTACAGTGAGCTTGGTAAAAATGCTCCCGTGGTTACAGGTTTACCCAAACCGTAAGTCCGCTGAGGTTTAAATGAATGGTTTTTGTGTTGGTTTTACCCTACCTTTTTCCGGTACAGGCTGTGTGATACAAGATAATCTTCCTTCTGTAGCTATGCGTCCTGATGTTGTCCGAATGAAAATTGCTAAGGAGGTTGCCAGTGGAAGGTTGGCTAGGCCTTTTTCTGCTCCTCCTTTTCCTCATTTTAGGATTTCCCCTTTGGGGGTCATAGCTAAGAAGGAACCAGGTGAATATCGATTAATACACCATCTGTCTTTTCCTGCAGGGGAGTCATTGCATGACAAAATTGACACTAATTTATCTTCTGTTTCTTACGCTACATTTGACTATGCCTTGTCTAAAATTAGAAGAGCAGGTTGCTCTGCGTTGCTTGCTAAGGCAGACGTTAAGTCTGCTTTTAGGTTATTACCCATTCATCCTTAGGCTTTCAATTCTTTAGGTTTTAATTTTGACGGTAATTTTTTCTTTGACAAGTGTTTACCGATGGGGTGTTCCATTTCTTGTTTTTATTTCGAGTTGTTCTCCTCATTTTTAGAATGGGTAATTATCAGAAAATCCGGTTCCAATAATGTATTACATTATTTGGACGATTTTTTATTTGTTGGCAAGGCTGAGTCTACTGATTGCATTTCTACTTTTAGAATTTTTGAGTCTATTTGCGGGGAATTTGGTATTCCATTGGCTGACGAAAAGACGGTATATCCTACCTCTTGCCTAGAATTTTTAGGAGTCCAAATTGACACAGCAGACATTGTTTTTCGTTTGCATGACGCTAAATTTTCAAGCTTCGTTTACTGTTGAATTTTGTTTGAGTAAACGTAGGATCCAATTAAAATTTGTTCAATCTCTGCTTGGTTTGTTAAATTTAGCATCCAGGGTCATGCCAATGGGCAGGGCCTTTACCAAGCGGTTATATAGGGCTATCTCAGGAGTCTCGTCCCCTTATCATTTCATTGATATATCAGAAGATATTAGAGATGACTTGTTAATTTGGTTGCAATTTTTAGATTAATTTAATGGATATACTGTATGGCAGGAATGTTTCTGCTCATCTTCGGCTTTGAATTTGTTCACCGATGCCTCCGGCGCACACGGCTATGGCGTTTTTTGGAATGGCCATTGGTCAGCTGCGGCTTGGCATCCAGCATGGGTCAGTAAAGGTTTGACTGGTTGCATAGTATTACTGGAATTGTTTCCGGTAATCGTTGCATTGGAGATTTGGGGCATCCATTTCAGTAATAAGCGTATTCTGTTACATTCGGACAATAAAGGTGTGGTTTTTGCCATTAATTGTCTATCCTCCAAGTCTCCTCCTGTTATTTCGCTACTCAGGTATTTAGTGCTTTTGTGCTTAAAACTTAATATCTGCCTAAAAGCTAAGTATATACCTGGACATTCCAACGTTATTGCTGATTCTCTATCTTGCCAGCAGATGGACCATTTCCGGATTATGGATCCTGGTGCGGATCTGCTGGGCCTTTCATGCCCTTCTAATCTGTGGGACTTGTTTTGACTGGAGTTTCTTCGGCCATTTTTTCATCCCTGGCTCCTTCAACTTGGCGTTCGTATCACGCCGCATGGCGTCTGTGGTCTTCCTTTTTTGTTGACCGTGGTGTGCATGAATTTTCTTTTTCTGAAAGGAATGTATTGTCCGTCTTAGACTATTTGTTTAATAGGAATTTGTCTTATTCTCATGTTCTCAAGACATTGGCGGGAATTTATTTTTTCGCAAAGTTGCATGGCAAATATTCTTGTATGGAATTTTTCTCCGTGAAGCTAGCATTGAAAGGTTATCGAAAATCTCATGTTGCCCCGGATAGGAGATTTGCGGTTTCTCTTTCTTTGTTAAGGGATTTATGTATCGCCTCATGTTCTGTTTGTTTTCCACAGCATGAGGCTGTCTTATTACAATGCGCATTTTGCTTATGCTTTTTTGGTGCATTTCGCATTTCAGAGTTGCTGGCATCCAAATCCTCTGCCATTGATGGTTTGCAATTCTCTGATGTGTCTGTTACTAGGGGTGTTCTTCGAATTTTTTTGAAGCGCAGTAAGACAGATCAGTTTGGTAAGGGCCATTGGATATCTTTAGGGCACTATAAGAATGCTGATATTTGGGCTGTTGGTATGGCTGAACGATATTTATCCGTCAGGCCTCTTCCTTTTCTTCAATTTTTCATTCATCAGAATGGTACCCCGTTTACTGTTTTTCAGTTCAATGCTATTTTAAAGAAGTGTTTGATCCATTTAAATTTGGGCCATCTGCCAATTTCCGCTCATTCATTCCGCATTGGTGCTGCTACCACTGCTGCTCAATTTGGTATGTCTGACAATTCTATTAGAAATATTGGTAGATGGCGTTCTGCCGTTTTCAGATCATATGTTCGGCCTAATTCTTGTATTTGATTGCAGGTTCTCGTAAAATAATTTGGATCATCGGGCATTCGTTTATTTTTTGGGCCCACAAGCGGGCAGAAGGTCGCGTTTATACTGCAAACCTGGGTTTTTCCCCGTCCTCTGTTTCGTTATTCTGGTACGGTAGGCGCGGAATGCATTGGCATGATATTTTTTCAGTTTTTTCTGAACTATGTTTGCTTTGGCCTTCCCCCGATATGGTGATTATTCATCTGGGGGGCAATGATTTGGGTTTCAGAAAAGGTGTGGATCTTTTGTTAAATATTAAATCTGATTTATTGCATTTTAAGTCTGTGTTTTCTTCTTGTACATTTGTTTTTTTCCGAAATTATACCAAGATTGTGTTGGTTTTCGGAAGAGCATTTGTTTCTGGAGAAAAGTCGGATAAAAGTTAATAGGGCTGTTTCCAAGTTTATGCCCTCCATGGGGGGTTTTTCTTTTAGGCATGTGGATTTGGAGGGTGGTTTACGAGGTTTTTATATTTGAGATATGATTCATTTGTCTGACATTGCAAATGATATTTTTAATCTGGACTTGCAATCGTGTATAGAAGTGGCCTTAGGCCTTGTGGTGGTGCCATGCTCTTAAAGTGTGCATGGCTTGTGGGTTTGTATTTTGTTGGTAAAAAATGGGTAGTTCGAGTTTTTTGACTGGACTACAATAGTTAAGTTGATGTGTATGGTTGGTTTGAGCTTTTGGGCTGAACTAAATATGGTTATTAAGTATAGTTAATAAAAGGCCACGGCCTATCATACCATTGCAAGTCCAGTGTTATTTTTGTCTTTATTTTAAAGTATAAATGTAGAATGTTTTATAATTGTTCTGCCTGCGGCACCATGAGATGCATGGCGGGTCATGGTACCTGCCATGCATGTATGGGGCCGTGGCATGACTAAAAAAAAATATATATATATATATATATATATATATATATATATATATATATATATATATATGACTGTTATTGGTTAAGTTATAACTTATAAGGGTCAGGATTGGTCAGTTAAAAAATAAATTTAATTGGTAGGAAAAATATGTTTCAGGGATTGGACGTTTTTAAGTAATTTGGATACCTTGAGGTGACAGTTATCCCTATATAGGAAGGTGTAGCAGCTGTAAAATAACAGTCAACAGGAGCGGATCAATAAATTCGTCCCTCCATCCCTCCCCTGAATTTTCATTGATTTTTCAATTTTGGAGTGGGTTTGTGTTTTGTTGGTAAAAAAAGGGGAAGTTCGAGTTTTTTGACTGGACTACAATAGTTAAGTTGATATGTATGGTTAGGTCGAGCTTTTGGGCTGAACTAAATATGGTTATTAAGTATAGTTAATAAAGGGCCACGGCCTATCATACCATTGCAAGTCCAGTGTTATTTTTGTCTTTATTTTAAAGTATAAATGTTTTATAATTGTTTTGCCTGCGGCACCAGGATACAGAGGGTTGTTTTCAAGAGCTTGCTATTGTTAGCTTAGTTCCTGTTAGAACAAATAAAATAAGTCGCTGTAAATTTTTAGAGGCTGTATCTACTGGGAAATTTAGAAGTGCAATATGTAGGACTTTTAGGATTGGTATACCTGGGGTCTTCCGTAGTAAGTGAAAAACTTTGTTCCAAAAGCTTCTGATCTTGGGGCAATCCCACCAGACATGGAGCATATCGCCTAAATCATATGTTCACATCCAAGGAAACAAACTGGTGAGCTTGAAGGGTAAAATTTGGCCAATCTTGCAGGTACCAGGCCCCACTGCATTAGGACTATTAAGTTAGTCTGAAGTAGTTGGGAGGTGAGTATGATCTATTAAAGAGCCATCTTTATAGAAGTGAAATGCACGGATTATGTCATGTTTCCAATGGTTTAAATGGAAGGATGATGACATACCCGGGGTAAAGTGAGGATTGTGTTTTATAGGCTTAAGGGGGCCCAGAGTGGAGGATACGGAAGAATGTTTGCAAATATCTCTGAAATTGCATAAGGTGGCACCTATTAATGGATGGGGTCTTAGAGATTTTGGAATATTATTTGGGGTAATCCAAGGTAAAGATTGTATGGGGATAATATCAAGTGAGTTTTTTAATGCTATCCAATCTTTGTTTTTTTTTTCATGAAGAGACCAGTCTAGAATTCTGGTAAGGTGGCATGCCCAGTGATATTTTTTTAGGTCCGGAAGGCCAATACCTCCCGCAAGTTTCAGTTTGGTTAATAAATCAAATGAGAGTCTGGGTCTATTTTGGTTCCAAATAAATTTTGTGCATAGGGATCTGAAGGATTGAAAAAAGGATGATGGGATTTTAATTGGAATCGTCTGGAGTAGGTATAGGAGGCGTGGGAGAATATTCATCTTAATGATGGCAGCCCTGCCGACCCAGCAAAAGTAAGGTTTGTTCCATTTTTGAATATCGTCTCTAATGGCTTTTAGTACTGGGGAGAAGTTTTTGGTGAAGAGGTCTGCTAAGTTGGACGGGAGATGTATACCTAGGTATTTTATGGAATCACGTTGCCATTGAAATGGAAAATTATTTTTACATTGGGTAACTGTGTCTGGGGGTAGTGATATGTTGAGTGCGTGTGACTTGGAAAAATAAATTTTTAAATTGGAGATGGTTTGGAAAAGTTTGAATTAGGATAGAAGGGTAGGAATAGATAAATGAGGTTTACCAAGAAAAAGCAAAATATTGTCAGCAAAGGCGGCTATTTTATAGGAGCGAGAGCTGATATTGATGCCATGAATATCTTGGTTGGTATCAAGAGAGCGGAGAAAGGGTTTCAAGGTGAGGATAAACAAAATGGGGGAAAGTGGGCAACCCTGTCTCCTCCCGTTGCTAATGGAGAAGGCATTTGACAGGTGACCGTTACCTTAACTTTTGCTGTAGGGGTTGAATAGAGGGACATGATAAAGTTAAACATCCTATCTGGAATGCCTAGGTGTCTCAATACGTTTGCCATGTAGGTCTAGTCAAGCCTGTCAAACGCCTTCTCGGCATCTAGGGAGAGCATAAAGCCCTCGAGTTTAGAAGATGATATCCAGTGATGTACGTTAATGGCTTTTATCGTGTTGTCTCGGCCTTCTCGACCTGGGACAAAGCCGACCTGATTTTTAATGATTATGCTGGGGATGACAGGGAGCAGTCTATTTGCGAGTATTTTAGCAAATAATTTGATATCGACGTTCAACAGAGATATGGGTCTGTAATTTTTTTACAGAGGTGGCGTCTTTACCTTCCTTGTGAATAACAGTAACGTGGGCCTCTAACAGTCTGTTGGGAGGGAAAGGAAGAGTCGACATGTAGTTGAAGGCTGTCAGTTACCTTGGTGGAGGCCGAAGTGCTGAGAGGGCTTCCTTTGCAGCTCGGTGCGGATCACCCCTGGAGGTGGAACAGGAGATGATACGTCCCAAGGAGCACTGGATGCGGGTGGATTCCGTATGATGAATGGTATGGTGTGGACTAACAGGACCGTTTCCAGAGGATCTAAAGATGCTTGAAAGAAGAGACAAAAGGTTAATACCAGGCCGAGGGTCATACACAGTGAATCAGTCCGAGGAAATGGAGGTACAGAGGGGTAAGACAAGGAGAGAGTACGTGGAATCCAGGCCGAGGTAGGTACACAGAATATCCAGCAGAGGTATGGTTCAGGCAAAGAGTCGTCAGGCAAGCCGAGGTCATACAAGGAGAAGTGCAGATGGATCAAGGAGCAAGCCGGGTCAAAAGCAGGAACGCAGATAAACAAACAGGTCACTAGAGCTGATGATAAACCAGCACTGAAGCACAGCCAGAGAGTGCTTTATATAGGGCCAGGGCTAGGGAGAAGGGCGTGGTGACACACCTGATCTGCCTCCAGCGTTCTATTGTTGCTGAATGGTAATTCCTTTCCTGACAGTGCCCCCCCCCCCGCCCCCCCAAGGGGCAGCCTCTGGATGCCCTACGACCACACTTACCCGGAAATTTGTTGTGAAACTCTCTCAGGAGTTTAGGAGCATGTATGTTGCCTAATGGTTCCCAAGAATTGTCTTCCGGCGGGTATCCTTTCCATTTGATTAAATATTGAGTTCGATTGCCTTTCTGTCGACAATCTAGGATGGTCTCAACCTCGAATTCAGGCTCCCCTTCTACCGAAACTGGAGGAGGTGGTAACTCTTCTCTTCCAGGGTAGGGGCTTGGTATCGCTGGTTTAAGCAGCGAAGCATGAAACACCGGATGGATCTTAAGAGAGCCAGGCAGGATTAACTCAAAGGCTACAGGATTCACTATTCTTTTGACCTCAAAAGGACCGATGAATCTGGGCCCCAACTTCTTGGACGGGCAAGACAATCTTAGATTAACTGACGAAAGCCAAACCTTGTCTCCCACCTTGTATGCTGGGTTCTCCTTCCGTTTGAGATCACAGAACTTTTTATAGGCCTGTTGTGCCTTCAGAATATTGTCCCGTAACAACTGGAGATTAGCTGCAATGGCTGCTAGCCGATCATGGACTGCGGGAACCATAATTTCCTGATCCAGATTGGGCAAAAAGGAAGGATGGAAGCCATAATTAGCCCAAAATGGGGTTTGGTTGGTTGCGGAGTGCACAGAATTATTATAGGCGAACTCCGCGCATGGAAGAAGGGAGGTCCAGTTGTCCTGAGCACTGGTGCAGAAGCATCGGAGGTACTGTTCCAGGGTTTGATTTGTTCTTTCAGTCTGCCCGTTGCTTTGTGGATGATAAGCAGATGACAGGGACACTTCAACCGCCAAAGATTTACAGAGCTCCTTCCAGAACCTAGAGGTAAATTGAACGCCTCGATCCGAGACTATATTGTTCGGAAGTCCATGAAGCCTGACCACCTCTTTGATAAATGTATTGGCTGTCTCCAAGGCAGAAGGGGTACCCATCATTGGTAGGAAGTGAGCCATTTTAGAGAGTCGGTCTACGACCACTAAGATGGTAGTAAACCCTTCTGAGGGTGGAAGCTCGACTATAAAGTCCATAGATAGACCCTTCTAGGGTAATTCCGGAATTGGCAATGGTCTTAACAGTCCCCATGACTTTACTTTTGCCCCCTTGTTGCGTTGACAGGTGATGCAGGAATCTACATATGTTTTGCAGTCCTGGTGTAATTTAGGCCACCAAAAGTGGCGTTGAATGAGTTCGAAGGTCTTCCTTACCCCAAAATGCCCTGCAAGTTTGTGGTCATGGAAGGTCTTGAGGACCATCAATCTCACTTGTGTGGGAACAAAAATTTTCTCCTGAAACCAGAGGAACCCTTCCCGCTTATGTAGAGATTCAGCTTCTTGTCCTGTGTACTGGGTAGAGGCTTGCTGAATTGAGGACCGTAAGTCCGTATGGATCAGAAAAAAGTTTTGAGCCGACAGGATGGTATTGGGCTCTGTTGTACCGGGAGTGTCTGGAAACATCCGGGACAGGGCATCCGCTTTTCCATTCTTAGACCCTGTGTCACGGTTCTAGTCGTACCCTCCAGACGGCTAGGCGTGGCCACCCCACTGGTGCCTTTCAGAGGTATTGAACCTGTGTCCTTCTGGCTTCCCAGTCTGAAAACTAGCCTCTGAGCCACTTCAGGACTTTGGATAACTCCTGTTTATTCCTGTATTGCCTGCAGCACTAGGGGGCTGGACTTCACCAGAGGCTCAGACCTGTCAGTAACTCTTCAGCTGTATTTGATACCTAATTAACAAGGTATAAGACACTGCCCCTCCCTAAGGGCAGTGTCAGTTCATTGACTCTGGTTTCCTGGTTTGGTTCCTGTTGTTTGAGTTCCTGCATTCCTGTTTGTTTCCGGCATCTAAACCTCTGGCTTCACCTGACGGTTCTCCTGCTCTTGTCCTTGCCTGTATTTGGACCTGGTTATCCTGAACAGCCCCCTGTGCACAAACTCACAGGCCAGGTGAATTCTTATCTGGTCACCCTGGTCTGTGTTTGTTTGCAAGGGTGAGCATAAATCTCTGCCTGAAGGACTCCCAACAAAGGTAAGCCTTGACACCCTGGCCTGTAGGTAATGTGGAAATTGAAGCATGAGAAAAATAAGGTCCACCTGGCTTGCCGAGGTCTCAACCGTTTTGCGGCCCTCAGATATTTGAGATTCTTGTGGTCCGTGAATATCATAATAGGGTGCACTGCCCCTTCCAACAGGTACCTCCATTCCTTCAGGGCAGATTTAATGGCTAGAAGTTCTCGATCCCCCACATCATAATTCCTCTCAGGAGGTGACATCTTCCGCGAGAAAAATGCTACTGGGTGTAGTAAGGCCTTTGGCCCTTGTCGCTGGGACAGAATAGCCCCCGTGGCTACTTCTGAGGCATCTACCTCGAGAATGTAGGGTAAAGCTGGATCTGGATGTTGAAGAATCGGAGCGGTCACGAACAGGCTCTTTAATTTATCAAAGGCTAACTGGGCCTCTGGCGACCAGCGGAAACAGATCTGCTGGCGTGTTAGCTGGGTGATGGGTGTGACAATTGTTGAGAAGCCTTTTACGAATCTTCTGTAGAAGTTAGCGAAGCCCACAAATCGCTGAACTCCTTTCTTATCCGTGGGGGCTGGCCACTCCAAAATTGCCTTCACCTTCTGAGGATCCATCGAGACGCCCTCTGTTGAAATGATAAGCTAAAGGATGAATTCCCCTTGGGGTGGGACTTTATAGGCACATATAATAATAACTTGAAAAAAACTTTATTCAAAATATTAAATTTATTGGAATTACATATACAGAAAAGGATAAAAACATATGGAAAGCTGATAACAGATCATATGGTTATGTGGCAAAGAAATACCGCTGTATTTGAAGAAGAGTGCCCGACGCGTTTCAGAGTTCCTTCTTCAGGGGAAAACTTTTAAATAGCGGTCTGTAAGTGATTAATCACAAAGTAATCAATCATTCGGTGTGTATCAAACAAAAGATACAATTTTAACAAAATATATAGACAGTGAATGAGATACATAGCAAAAAATCACTAGAAACATTCATGTTATGTATTTGAACAAAAAATTGAAATGATATAACACTTACAGGGTCTGCCGTATAACACTTTGAAGTGTATGCCTGCCAAGGTAAAAACAAGTAGCTGGATTGCTCTCAGTGCTGTCTAGAATGTCTTAGTAAAGGAGACGATTGATATGAAGGCGGAGTCATATCATGTAAGCACGTTCCAAAAATGTATGCCCGTCAGCAAAAAGCTGAATGGGGACAGCTGGAACCCAGAAGAATGGGAGATCTGCCAGGTGGGGAGAAAGGAATGATTACCACAACAATTGTGACAATGATTGCTTTAGTGGTAAAAATAAACTGGTTGTGCTATATTGGTGTGTGACTGCTCAGAAAATGCTGCATACGCTCACCAAAGTTACCATAGACAAAATCTCTTTATAATTAAGTTGCTGATCATAGCAATAATGAATTGATAGATAGGTTAAACACTAGATTAAATCGCCTAGGCGGATGTGAGAGCAAAAGATTTTCCATATAAAGTGGTATTAGAGTAGAACTTATGAGCAATACAGATAGATAAGGACTGGTTGGCATTAACTGAGCAGATGCAGCATTGGTGGCAGGTAGGGCAACACCATAAGCAGGACCAGTATAAAATTAGAAGGAAAATAGATTACCTTAATAGTTGTCTGGGCTGATTTGAAAGTAGTGCTTCAACCATCAGTCTTCCGGCAAGTGAGCAATGCTGATCACTGCCCGAAGGGAGGGTGTTTATATATGATAGTTTCATTGGAATTAGCTGTGTGTGATTACTCACCTTACACCTGATCGGCAGTCTCCTGGTGGGTTCCCTGGTGCGCAGCCGCCGGATAGACTCCCCACCACGCATGCTTGCGCATAGAGCGGCGGAAGTCCGTGCGGCCGATGCGCTCCACCGGCACGATCACTTCCGCCGACGTGGTACGCAAGCGGAGGTGAAATGGACGAAACCAAGGAGACTCACAGAGCCAATGGTAATCGTTCAGAAGGCGGACATCACATAGGGTGCCCGCCTACCGTGCCGGGCATGTCACCGAGGCATACTGAATGATTGGAAAGAAAAGTAAACAATTCTGGGTAGGTTTAAAAAGGTGAATGGTAGAGAATTAATGAGAATGGGATATATTGGCTATGTGGATGACTAATGTTGCATTATTCAAAGAAATTATATATATAAGGTAAAAGGAAGCCACAATAAGGCTATCATTCTAAACTGCAGTTAGAGAGCAGAGCAGCTAAATGCTAAGTGGACCAAACAAAGTCATTCCCTACATTACTAAATGGAATAAATAGTGACCTGAAGGGGAGGACATAAAGAAACACATCTGATATAACACAATGATATGAAGATTCAATATAACAGAATGGCATAAATGCCCAATAATCAAGAAATAAGGGATAAAAAAGAGAGAAAGGGTAGCTCAATAATAATCAGTAGAAAATCAAAGTTCAATATGTTAGTATAAGGGGAGGTATGTGATTATTGTTCCATGCCTCCTGATGTAAACCCTTCAAGGAAAGGTTTGAAGGAGACCATTTCATTTAGACCTGGCGGATCTGTCGCCTTCAAGGTATAGATCCATCGGAGTTCTAGCTGTAAGAGAGTTTTATTCCAGTCCCCTCCACGGGGACTGGGGTGAACTCTGTCTAGAATCAAGAATTTTAATTTCGGAAATTTTCCTGTTGAAATGATAAGCCCCAGAAACTGAATAGATCCTCTCTCAAATTCACACTTCTCCAGTTTCACGTAGAGTCCATGTTTCCTCAGGGTGGTTAGAACTTTTTTAACATGAATCCGATGGAGTTCTAGAGAGGGGGAGAAGACCAGGATGTCATCTAGGTAAACAATTAAGAAGTTATCCAGAAATTCATGGAAAATGTCATTTACCAGATGTTGGAAAGTGGCCGGGGCATTGCACAGCCCGAATGGCATGACCATATATTCGTAGTGGCCAAAACGGGTTCTAAATGCAGTTTTCCACTCATCTCCCTCTCAGATGCGGATAAGATTGTATGCCCCTCGGAGGTCTAGTTTAGTAAAGACTTGAGCATTCCGGAAACGCTGGAACAATTCTGGAATTAGAGGGAGAGGGTAGCAGTTTTTAATGGTAACTTTGTTGAGTTCCCGATAATCAACACAAGGTCTTAACGTACCGTCCTTCTTCTCTACAAAAAATATCCCAGCGCCAGCTGGGGAGGAGTCTGAGGCCGGCTGGATGGCTAGGCAAGTGGCTGGAGCTTGGGATTCGGAAGGGAAGCAATGATCCAGTCAGTATTTGGATGAGAAGAAAATCCTCTTCTTAATCCAATCAATCTGTGGATTGTGGGCTTGGAGCCATGGTAGGCCTAGGATGACCGGGAATAAGGGAGAGGACAGGACATCGAAGCGGAGGAGCTCTTGATGACCCGAGTCCGTGGTAGTAAGGACCGGGTAGGTCTCCCTGGTCACGGGTCCGGAACTAGGCAGGGATCCGTCGGCCAGGAAAACTTGAAGCTGTTGCTCCTTGGCTTGCAGGGGTACCCCTAGCTTCGCAGCTAGTGTACAATCCAGGAAGCAACTGCAAGCTCCGGAATCAATAATTGCCCTGAGCTGGATCCTCTTTTCTGCTACCTGTAGGGAGACAGGAAGGGTAAGGTGAGCAGGGGATGGCTCAGAGACCTGACAGTTTGGGACAGACCGTGAACAGCACTTACTAGGCCTCACAGGGCAATTGCGGAGGAAGTGGCCGGAAGCTCCGCAGTATAGACAGAGGTTCGTCTGGCGACGGCGTTGTCTCTCTTTGGGGGTCAGGGAGGAAAGAATGAGCCCAATTTGCATACGTTCCCCGTCTGCCGGGGCATTGACAGCTGGTCCTGGTAGGGGAGAGGCCATAAATGGGACCTTTGGCATGACCCACGTGGCTCGAGACCCTTGAAGGCGTTCTGAGCGTCGCTCCCGCAGACGCCTATCCATTTGGATGGCCAGAGCGATTAGTTCTTCTAAGGATGCAGGTGTTTCTACCCGAGCCAGCTCGTCTTTTAAAGCTTCCGAGAGGCCATGACGGTACTGGTATTTCAATGCTGCCTCGTTCCAGTCCGTGTCGGCTGCCCATCTACGGAAGTCTACCATATAGTCCTCGGCCGGGCGTTTGTTTTGCTGGAGGGCATGATTCTGCCATGACCGTATGCTGGGGATCCTCGTATAATTGGGCCATAGCCTCAAAGAAAGAGTTTGTGGAATTCAGGATTGGACTCTTCTGTTCCAAGAGATTGTGTGCCCAAGTCTGAGGTTCTTCGGCCAGTAGGGAAATTATGAATCCCACCTTGACGGACTCAGAGGAGAAGGTCCTAGGTTTAAAGGGCTAGGTATAATAAACAAGCATTCTTGAAGGCCCTGAATTTCCTACTCTCCCCATGGAAGCGTTCTGACGTGGGCACCCGTGGTTCCGGGGGTGAAGCTGAAGCCGAATGGCCGGAGCTAGCTTGGGCCGGTTGGGCCGGAGCCGGCAGCGAGCTAGTGGATGGCTGATTCGGGTCAGGTGGAGGAGAAGGGCCGGCCATGTTGAGTACTCGACCCTCTAGCTGGAAGTACCAATCTTGTAGCCTTTGCACAGCTTGGGTCAGGGCTGAAACCTGCTGGCATAGGGCCTCAAGCTGGGAAGCACCTCTGTCGGCCTCTGACATGGCTGGTTTATGCTGTCAGTTACCTTGGTGGAGGCCGAAGTGCTGAGAGGGCTTCCTTTGCAGCTCGGTGCGGATCACCCCTGGAGGTGGAACAGGAGATGATACGTCCCAAGGAGCACTGGATGCGGGTGGATTCCGTATGAAGAATGGTATGGTGTGGACTCACAGGACCGTTTCCAGAGGATCTAAAGATGCTTGAAACAAGAGACAAAAGGTTAATGCCAGGCCGAGGGTCATACACAGTGAATCAGTCCGAGGAAATGGAGGTACAGAGGGGTAAGACAAGGAGAGAGTCCGTGGAATCCAGGCAGAGGTAGGTACACAGAATATCCAGCAGAGGTATGGTTCAGGCAAAGAGTCGTCAGGCAAGCCGAGGTCAAACAAGGAGAAGTGCAGATGGATCAAGGAGCAAGCCGGGTCAAAAGCAGGAACGCAGATAAACAAACAGGTCACAGGTACTAGAGCTGATGATAAACCAGCACTGAAGCACAGCCAGAGAGTGCTTTATATAGGGCCAGGGCTGGGGAGAAGGGCGTGGTGACACACCTGATCTGCCTCCAGCGTTCTATTGTTGCTGAATGGTAATTCCTTTCCTGACAAAGGCTTTCGTTATTGGGTTGGCGAGTAGGCTATAAATGTCCTATAGTATGGGGCAGTGAAGCCATCTAGGCAGGGGCTTTTGCCTACTTTAAGTTGTTTAATTGCGGTGAGGAGTTCATCCTGGGATATAGGTTCATCCAGTTTTTGTGCGGATATGGGCGTAATAGGTGCCGGGCAATGTTTGTGTAGAAAGTCACGAATAAGGGTATTTTTGTCAGTTTCTGAGGGGGTGGTGGAGAGGTTGTAAAGGTTAGAATAGTATTGTTCAAATTGGGAGGCAATTTCTGGGGTGTCGCCTCCCAACTACTTCAGGCTCACCACCCATACCGCAATGGACCTACTTCCAAATCCTTAATTCCCAAAACCATTCAGGAACTTTAGCCAGAAATCTGACACCATTCGAGCGTCTTTGTTTAAGTAAAACTCCTCAACGTCACTTGATTTCCACTACTTTTCTCTGATTCCAGCCTGATTACGCCTAAAACACTGAACGCTTGGGAAGAGAGATATGGCACTCCCCCTCACTGAAAATGACTGGAAGAACATCTGCTTTACTACATACAAAAGTTCCCTCAATGTCTCCATGCAGGAATCCTGCTACAAACTCTTAACCTGATGGTACAGAACTCCAGCGATCTTACACAAATTTTACCCGGATTCATCTGCAGGGTGTTGGAGATGTCATAAAAACCCGGGCACACTTCTCCATATATTTTGGTCTTGCCCCCGAATCACACCTTTCTGGTCACAAATTAATGAGATACTCACAACTCATCCTAACATACCATTAACATACTCTTCAGTACAACATTTAGTCCATTACACCGAAATTCCTCCACACCGCTATTGCAAAACACTAACCCCTCACCTGATCAACGCCGCCAGAGCATGTATACCCACAAACTAGAAATCTCATTCCCCACCTTCCATAAAAGAATGGATACAAAAAGTTGACAAAATTGCAAAACTAGAAGAATTGATTGCAATTGCTCGTGACTCAACGGATACATTCGCCCGCATCTGGGATACATGGTCCACATTCACCTCTTCAGCTTTCTATAACTCACTATTAACGTAATCTACCATTACTGATTCCCTCACCCCTAACGATCAATAGCCATCAAACAATACACTACATGTTACTCTAGTTATTCACTCATATACATAAATAAAAAGACTGGAAAACTCCTTTACCTTATCCAATTCTAACTCAAGGTTACTCTCACCCCTAAACAAGGGTTGAAAGTGAGAGTCATCCTTTTATGACTCATCCCTACTCCTTTGGGAAATCTTCTTACTATTATGGTCCCTCCCTTAAATATCACCTTTGATTTTCCAATGTGAACAGGCGTCGGAGGGACAGAGACCAAGGCGAACTGATACCTCCCCCCCTCCCTCTCTTCCCTTTTCCTCCTCTCCCCTCCCCCCCTATAATCACCCTCCCCCTTCTCTCTTTCTCTTTCTCACTATTGCTAGCTCCAAATGACCGGAAGGAGGATATGGGCCCAATTTTAGGAATTGGGCCCCTCCTTCCTCTCTCAAGCCTCTTCATACAGCAAAGTAAACTACTGAAACCTTTTTGAACGATATAACTGACCCATGTCTCATCTTGAGAACATTATTATTGTTACAACTATACCTAAACCATGAGTTGGGCTATAAAACTCTCATACTATTGTCAATATACTCTGGTCTTCACCCAAGCCATTAAGGTCCTCTATATCTCACCTCTCATTCATTATCTATACAGCCTTGGGATTTATTATACATCGTTCTAACTGTTTTACCATACCTATGAATACGTTTTGGTTTTTAGATACCCCTTTTCTTGGTCATCACACCCTGTTAGATGTAACAATTTAACACAATTTTGGATATACTCTCCTTATGCATTTTAAGGTTATACACTTACTGGTTGTTTATCATGCCTGCTATATGACTTGTTCATGTTATTCAATAAAAATATTTTGGAGAAAAAAAAAGTTAGCTTCCGCCAACGTTATGTTCAGTATGCCCTTGTTGGTCCCCAAGTGAGTTCCTATGCCATTCTTCAAAATCCCATTCTTGAGCAAGATACCTCTATCCCAGGCCAACATATAGGGAGTCTTAATTTGGACAGAGGAGAGTGCACTGTATATCATTGAAATTCCCCCCTCTGCCCCATGGCTTGACCACACCACTGTTCATGAGGTATGATAGAGGGTGGGTTAGGTTTAGATGTCCACATTTTATTAAGAAAATGGGAGATTGGCGAGAACCTACATTTTTCAGGGTTCGGCATATCTAATTTACTAACGCAATAAGCTTTAGAGACTGGGCCAGCTGGGAGAAAAAAGTGTCAGATTCTGTATAGCCCTTCATTCAGCCACCATTTAAAGACTTGGATTTCTAGACCCAGAAGGAATTTCGGATTACTGAATATATGAACCAGTGATCTGAGAGGGGAGATTCGTTGTGGGTAAGTTCTAAGAGTATCCCATAGTGCAAAAGAGTGAGAGAGGGTTGGGGCGAGGATCGAGGGTCTTTGATTAGTAGGAAACCAAAGCAAGTAGTGCAAGGTGTGGCATGGAACATCTTGTCTCTCCATATTATTCCAGTCAGGGAGACCAGAGCGTGCACATACTACTGAGATTTGAGCCAGCTGGGCTGCTTGATAATACTGGTGAAGGTTGAAAGGGCCCAAACTTCCTTGTTTACAGGAGCAGAAAAAATCAGATCTAAACAGGGGTGCCCATTCACTCCCCAGATGAAATTGATAATTTTATTTTGAAAGTGATTTAGGTGGTCCCTGTGTATGGGCACAGGGAAAGACCTGAAGAAATAGAGAATTTGAGGGAGTAAAGCTATCTTGACTGAATTTATCCATCCCAGCCAAGACAGGTGGGTGAGTTCAGATTCTAATTTATTAAACATGGGGGCGTGACGGGAAGTTCGCCTGACGAGGCACTTGGGAGAGGAGCTCCGGCAACTCAAGCGGCAATCCGGCTCCATCCGAGCCCAGACATCCCTAATACCAGCTGCCACCTTCCCTCCGGATAGAGGACAATACTGGGATCCGGGTGCTACCTCCATTTTGGGCCATCGAGTGGTACTTGGCCACCGTGCGGATTGAGGTCTACATTGTAACCCACTGCCTTCCCGTCGCCGCCATCCTGACCACCACAGACACTCAGCCGACTGACCAGAGCCCGAGTAAGCCGACTCACTACTCGCCCCGGGGATACCGCTCCCTCGTTACCCGAACTCAGAGCCCAGAAAGGTGGGGAGACGTCCCTAATAGTGGTTGGGGCTATATTTCATACTACTGAATGTCCCGGCCGCCATCTTGGAAACTGGCATAATACACCCTGTGATACCCGGCAGTTGGGGGTCCTCTCTGCTGCATCCTGAGCCTAACCATCCACCTGATCTGACAGTACTTAACCCTCTGTCTGCATTTTCCCTCACCTTCATTCCTTCATCAACCCTCACATCTGATATACTTTTAAGAAGGCAACAGGCCAATAATTAGACTGTTCAACTTCCGGTCACCACAGCAGGCTTAGTATACTTTAAAAGTGGCTCACAAGTCAGTTTAATAGCATCCAGTGTCTCCTCACTCTCTCTACTTATAAACCTGTGTAACTGCAACATAAACCATGTCATCCAAAAAGAGAAAAGGTCCACAGAAACCAGGCAAGATGACTGACTTCTTTCATGTCCCACGGCGGGTCATTTTCCAACCTGGCGATGCTACATTCCAAGGGGACCATCATGCTCACTCTAAATTCCATGAATCTTCTCCTAACCTCGCTCCACAAGACCTGAGGTCAGGTTCTTCATCAGCTTCCTTTAGTCCAGCTAAATCTAAACCTAAACTACAACTGGAGAAAGGGTCCCAGGAACCAGCTGCTGCAGACACCTCCCTGGAATTAACTAGAGACCTGCAAGACTATTTTAGAGTTCCCCACTTCTAATCAGCCAGTTATGGACACTATTCTAAAAGACATGCTAGTGTCTTTACGCACCACTATTCATGCAGATATCCTTTCCATGGCGCAACAATTAAAATCTGAGGTTTCTGCTGTTTCCACCAGAGTCCCTTACATCGAAACCAAAATGGGCGAATTCGCAACAACATTTAATTAAATGTTAGATTCACATAACGAGAGAGATGACGAAATCCACTGCATAAAGGTAAAACTGGCTGACCTGGAAGACAGGTCCAGACGAAACAACATCAAGATCAGAGGCAACCCCAAATCCGTCAAAAACCAGGACTTGCATCCTTATCTGCATAACATCATGAAGGAAGCTATCCCCGATGCCACACCAGGCGAGCTGGTCATAGATCACATTCATAGGTTACCTAAACCTAAACACCTTCCTGACAATGTACCGAGAGATACCATTGCCAGGATTCACTTTTTCCACATCAAAGAAAAGCTTTTAGCAGCCGCAAGAAATAGGGACTCCATCCCGAGCAGCATGGCTGATCTTTCTTTCTTTGTGGACCTCTCGGCATGCACAATGCAGCAAAGGAGACAACTTGCGACCATCACTAAACCTCTCCTTAACCGTCGTATACCCTATAGATGGATCTATCTGGCAAAATTGATGATCACCAAAGATGACTCTGCGTTTGTGGTCACTTTCCTAAATGAGGACCTGCATCTTCTGCACGATTGGAAACTCTTGGTTCCCGATTCCACACCTCGTCCCTCCACTTCTGGCCCATTTAGTAATGCCTGGAACAGTTCAGACACGGACTCAGGGTGACTCTGGACATTTTTTCTTCTACAAGTTTTTTCCAGAGCTGGTGAGCCTCTGGTCTCATGTTTTTTTGTACCTATAAAAGTGTTGCTTTTCCGCTGAGATTCTTTGAGAATTGTCACTTTTTACCTGTAACCCCCTGTATTCACATTGAGATTAATTTGTTTACAACATATTGTTTTGTGGTATTATCTTTACCTTTTGTGTCTCGTTGCTTAACTTGTTTTTTTTCTTAGTGTACCCGGGACTCTTTCCATTTTTATCTATAGCCATTCCACAGGAGTCGTTCCGGACAACCAGAAGCAACCCACTTCTCTATTTGTAAGATCTACTGAGGTTATTTTGCATATTATCTGTTTTGCCCTTTGTTCTGGCTGCAGTTCCTTACCATGTCAATCAAGATCTCTTCCTTTAATGACAAGGTTTTGAACAGCCCGACAAAAAGGAGTATGGCTTGGTCAGAAGCTAAATATTTAAATTGTGACATCCTTTGTCTGCAGGAGACACATTTTTCCCCAAAAATCCTCCGCCCTTTACAAAGCGTAACTATCCACATATTTTTTTTCCAACAACCCCAACAAAAGGGGATGGTGGCAATTGCCTTCTCCTTCAGACAATTAGATGTAATAAGTGATGACAATGGCAGATATATTGTACTTGTATGCGACATCAATGGCACCACATATACCCTGATAAATGTATATTTGCCAAATGTGCACCAACTACATACTTAAACAAGATATGGAAAAAATTACCCTCCGTACTTTGGGGTCACACAATATTGTGCGGTGACTTTAATGCAATTCTGGACATGGATTTGGATTACACTACAGTGGGCAGATCCAAGACATTTAGGCTAACTCTTAAACATGTTATGGCACGCTCGGGTGTCTTTGAGGTATGGAGATGCCACCATGCATCAGAAAGAGATTTTACCTACTTTTCTCAAATCCACCAAACTTAATCCAGATTAGATGTCTTCTTAGTGGATACATTTTTACTCCAGAAAGTAAGTAGGTCAGACATACATACTATTACATGGTCGGACCATGCCCCGGGTTCCATTACGGTTGGATCACTTCGTACTGAAACCAGGGCTAACCAGTGGCGCAATGACGTATATGTGCTCTCACATTGTGACCATAGGAAAGAAATCACAGACGCGATAAGATAATTTTTTGACCTTAACGTTAACTCAGTCACAGACCCTTTCAACTTGTGAAACTCTCCTAAGGCTGTCATTAGGGGAAAGTTGATACAGATTAGTGCCAGACATTCAAAAAATGTAGACAAGACCGCCTCATTTTTTAAACAATGGGGGATAGTTAGTCCCGTATAAATGGTCTGTTATGGGAGGAAAATTTATCCCCAAATATGGGATCATCGTATTACTCAAAGGGAACCCGAAATTGCCTTGAAGGGTAGTGACTAGGGTTGATGGTAGGTTAATATTTGAGGCTTGGGATTTGTTATAGTTTACACATAGACCCGATAACTTGGCAAAGACCTCTAGGGTGTGGCAGATGTTAGGGAGAGAAATCTAGGGGGAGGAAACAAATAATAGGATGTTGTCGGCAAATAAGGCGCTAGTGGGTTAGTGGGCCGCAGTTGATTCCATGTATATCTGGGTTCTCCCTGATTGCTATAGCTAGGGATTCAATGACAATAGCAAAAATCAGAGGGGAAAGAGGGCATTCCTGCCTTGTGCCTCTGGAAATAGCTAAAGACTCAGAGTGATATTCCTGCATGCCTATTTTGGCTTCCAGGGCAGAATAAAAAGAGCCAATGATGTTCATAAAACATTCCCCAAAACCCCAACGCCTCAGGACAGAAAATAGGTAGGGCCAAGAGACAGAGTCAAAAGCTATCTGAAAGTCTAGAGAGAGCAGAAATCCCTCTTGAGATTGCCATCCATCCCATCTAGAGTTAATTTGAGAAATAATGTCAGTTGCACTGCGAATTTGGTCAGTTCCCTGTCTTCCCGAGATGAAGCCTACCTGATCTTTATGGATGTAAACACCTATGAATAATGCGATACATTCTGTGAGTATTTTAGTTAAGATCTTGAGGTCGTTATTTATAAGGGAGATTGGGCGATAGCTACTTACTGAACTTGTGTCTTTTCCCGGTTTGGGAATCACTGAAATGTATGCCGAATTTAAAGAGAATGATTGAGAGGGGCGCCCAATCGTAGAGCATTGAAGAAGCGTGCCAGATATGGTGATAGCATATTGGAAAAAGTTTTGTAATACGGGACAGAGAAACCATCTTGACCAGGGGAAGAAGGAGATTTTAAGTTTTTAATCACCTGTGCTATCTCTTCCGCCGATATCGGCTGTTCAAGCCTTTGTCAGTGACGATCTTCCAAAGTGAGGAGTCGGATTGAATCAAAAAATTGGTCCAGTTCCGCTTGAGTTGGAGTCGGTTCTGTACTATAAAGCAATCTATAAAATTCCTTAAAGGCCTCCAAAACTTTTTTTATGTTTTGAGATAATGTGCCAGCCGCTATCTTAATTTTAGGTAAGTTATAAGAGCGGGTTTTAGGTGAAAGCTTACTCGCTAACATAGTTCCCAATTTATCTCATTGGTAATAGAACCGTGCCCCGTTCCAACGTATACATTTTTCTAAATCTTTAGAGCGCCAGGTTAAGAGTGGTTCAGGCAGCGTCAATGGACTCTATAGAAATCGTTTTGGGGTATCGTTTATGCGACTTACTCAAGGTTAGGAAGTCTCTTTCCAACTTAACCAATTCAGATTCATTGGCCCAATTGATCTGGAAAGCAATTTGAATCAGTTTTCCCCTGATTGTGACCTTGTGGGCTGCCCGAAGAGTCTCTGGGGAAATTTCTTGAGTGTCGTTGAGGAGAAAGTATTCTTAATGGCTTTTTTAATTTCAATCACCCTGATGGGGTGAAGTCACCTTTCGAACCCAATGGATGCTGAAGGAGCAAGAAAACTGAGGAATGATCTGACCAGACCGAGACTCTAATGAAAGATTTAGCGGCTAGAGGGACGTGTGCTGCCGAGATTAGGATGTGGTCGATCCTAGAAAAGGATTGGTGCGGGTGATAAAACTGGGTGTAATTGCACAGTGTAGGCTGATTTCTCTGCAAACATCCACACACCCCTGTTGATATATTAGCTTGGCAAAACCTAAGCTCTGCTTACAGTGACGAGTGAGGCGCTTTCCCAGAGGTATTTCTTGTCTAAGCCTTGATCGAAGGCGACAAAGTCCCCCCGTAAATCATCGTGTCTTCTAAAAACAAATTTAGAGTGCTGAACATGTCTTGAAAAAAACTGATCCTGAACCCTATTTGGGGCACAGAAGGAAAAGAATGAATACATTTGGTCATCAATAGTCCCTTTACCAAACAGGAATCTCCTCTCTGGGTCTTTGTATTCTAATGTGAGTGTGAATTTGCATTGCAAAGAGTATTGCAACCTCCTTTGTTTTGACCTCAGCATTTGCTTGAAAAAAGGTGGGGAATTTAGTGTGTATGAAGGAAGGGCTATATCGTTTAGGAAAATGGGTCTCTTGGAGGATAATCTCTTCGAGTGTGGTAATATTGTATTTTTTTTTCCTCTTGACTGGTGAGTTTAACCCTTGAGTGTTGTGGGATACTATCCATAAAGGGGTAAGGGAGTAGTTGGTGTTAGCCATGGAGCATGAGGGGAGCAAAAGGTCAAGATAAAGCAGAAACCCACCAATGTTCGTGTTAAGTCGAGTTAAGGAATTCCAGGGACCTGAATGGGTGTCAGGAATCCGAGGTCGTGTGCAGTTTCCAAATCAAGAAAGACAAGAAGGAGGTATGAACAAACAAGCGAGCAGAGAGGTGTAATGGGACCCGTGGTGGTCCCTAAGGTGGGGGTGAGTCAGTATACAGAAAATACCTCCTCCACTGTAGAGGAGGCAAACCTGCTACAGAAATTTGAAAAATCCAGATCTCCAAACCAGGGAGAGGGACAAGAGTACCACCGCCGAGCCCCCTAAAAAATTTGAATCAACTAAAATAGGTCCTAAGGCCAAACTGTAAGTATGAACACCCCGAAAAAAATGTTAAACAACCGTAAATGTTATAGGAAGCATCAGTAACCTTGACATGGAGCCTATATTTTGGAGAAGGGGAAGAGTAGGGGGAAAAGGAAAGATGGTGGGGAAGGGAGCAGGAGGGAATGAGTGGGAGGAATAGAGTAAAAGGAACAAGAGGAGGGAGAGGGCACAGACAGTAGCACTACTTGTGTGAATTTTGACAGAGTGGTCTCCAGCCCCGGAGAAGGCACTATAATAAAGGCACTTAAAAGCAGCGTCATAGTAGTATAGTAAGATCTGTATGTCAAAAGGCACACTGTTACTTCAAGCTTAACCAGTTGCCGACTGCCCCACGCAGGTTTACTGCGGCAGGGTGGCTCAGTACTACGTGATTATGTGCATGCCATTAGTACAACATGATTATGTGCATGTACAGAGCCCCCCCCCCCCACAGTCAGTAAACACATTTAGGCATACATTAACCCCTTTGATCACCCCCAGTAACCCCTTCCTTGCCAGTGCCATTATACAGTATCAGTGCATATTATTTAGCACTGCTTACTGTAGTAATGTTACTGGTCCCCAAAAAGTGTCAAAAATGTCAGTTAGGGGGTCCGATCTGTCCACCACAATGTAACAGTCCCGCTAAAAATGGCAGATTACCGCCATTACTAATAAAAACAAAAAATAATAAGTCCAAAAATCTATCCCTTAGTTTGTAAATGCTATAACTTTTGTGCAAACCAAATGGGATTTAAAAAAAAAATGTAGCAGAATACAAATTGACCTAAACTGATAAAAAAAATTTGATTTTTAAAACATTTTGATTGGGACTGTTTGATAGAAGAATGTAAAAATAGTGTGTTTCTTTCAAAATTGTCGTTTTTTTTTGTTTATAGCCCAAAATCTAATAACCGCAGAGGTGATCAAATACCACCAAAATAAAGTTATACTTGTGGAAAAAAAATGACATCAATTGTATTTAGGTACAGCATCGCACGACCGCGCAATTTTTCATTAAAATAACACAGTGCCGATTCGCAAAAAATGGCCTGGTCATTAAGGGGGTAAAACCTTCCAGGGCTGAAGTGGTTAATGTCATAATACAAAAAGTGCAGGTCCAGTCATGGTAGAGACAAAATTGTCTAGGAAACATTTAGGGAAAGAGAGTAATGAAACATAAGAGAGGCCTAGATCTGCGCTTGATCTAGTAAAGTCTTCAAAAACAAGATCTAAATAAAACAAGAAAACCTAACTCAGAATTGTGGTTCAAAATATATTTGTTTGAGATTTGGGCCTATGACTATGAGATCTATTCCAAACAGAGTTCCAGAAAACAAAGTAACTTCCGCATAGGAAGTGCATAGCAAACCAACATAGCTATATGGGCATTCAGTCAGAAAGGACGACTGTCTTTAGGTTTCTTGGTCTTAGATTTCTGCCACAGAGTAGAAAGAGGACTGTTAGGAAGGTGTCATTTGGAGGATCCCAGTGCTGAGGTAGGAGGGGGAGATGCAGGTTTCTGGGAAATAAGCTTTAGTTTCAGCATCAAACTTTCGCCTTCTTTGAATGATGCAAAGGTGTAGGTTTTATGCCTGTATTCAAATTGCAGACTAAATGAAAAAAGTCACCAATATTTAATGTCCTGAGTAAGTAAGACAAGCAATGGTTTTAGGGACCTCTGGATCGTGGAAGGTGAAAGGTTGGCGAAAATTTGAATAGGCTGTCCTCAGTACCTCTTCTTTAACGGCATAAAAGTGTGGTTTAACAATCACATCCCTTGGCAGGCCATCAGGACGCAGAGGTTTCAGGCCTCTGTATGCCCAAGCAAGCTCCGGTCAATGTGGTTGTATATCAGGAATATGTTCCTTTATAAAGGAGAGTACAGCTTCAGGGATGTCTTTAATTGATTCAGGTATGCCTCTGATTCTAAGGGCCTGCTTCTATAGGTGAATATGTGAAGTCTGTAAGTGTCTTCAATAAGTGATTCTGTTGAGGCTGGGGACACTGGTCCTATCAGATGAGTCACAGATCAAGGGCAAAGAAAACCGCTCCGGTGATGCAGTAATCCCAAAAACATCCAAGAACAGGTGCAGGCAAGGATCCGCAATCCAGACAATAGGTGTGTGTAAGGAGAAAAAGCCGCACTCCGAGTTGAAGATGAAGATGAATAAAAATCTGTTTATTTGTATCAAAAAAATGATAAAAACATCTCAAAGTACATCCATAATAGCCAGAGACACAGGGGGGGTGCACAGCGGTTGACTCGTTTCACGGAAAACGTCCGCTTAGTCGTAACCATGCACATACATGAACAGACATTGCTTAAATAGTGACTAGCACTTCCCGGGCCCATCCAGGATCAACGCTGATTGAACACACAGCTGCAAGTTGTCCACACTTAATTCACAAATGGAGACAGCCCAGCAAGAATTTCATGTATGAAAACCTCACCCAAGGCAAAATAATTGCGATAGGTGTGGAAAAAGTAAAAAGCACACTAATACAGAGAAACGGACAGTACAAAGGAATAATGAATAAAAGAAAAGCTTAAAAACAATAAGAAACAAAGAGAGGAAGAAAAAAGGGGGAGAAGGGAAAAAGGGGGGAAAAAGAAAGAAGAAAGAAAAAAGAAAAGAAGAGATAAGAAAAAGAAAAAAGAAAAACGAAAAAAACGAAAAAAAGAAGAAAAAGAAAAAAAAGAAAAAATAATAAAAAATAAATAAAAAGAAAAGAAAGAAAGGGGGGATGCAGATCCATATCCATAAAATGCAATGTAAACTGCTGAGTTTCCTCTCCTAATATAAACTGCAAAATCTCTTCAAAAGGGAAGATTAAAAAGGAGAAAATGATCTCTCAATTCCATACTATATATTGCACCCCATGCGTGTATTGCTAAAAAACATATATATATGTGTGCACACATATGGTGCTAAATGTATGTATGACACCATAACACAATACATGGTCAATATCGTCACAGCCGTGTGTTCAATGAACGATAGTGACCCTACAACATAATGCCCAGGGTATCCGTATATGTCTCAATACTAAAAAGAAACAAACCCTAATAAAGCAATATGCGTTCATACATTGATATTACAGGGCAGTCTAAAGTATACAATAAAATCCACTGTACACACAAACTAATCAATGCATCAAAGTAAGTGCCCAAAGCATATAACGATATCTAGGTGTACACATACATGTTACTATATATGTTGCAATATTCATCAATATACGAGCTGTGTTAACATGCTACAGGATACACACATAGATTTCATACAGACCAAATATCCCAGAGGTATCGGAATGAACCCTAAACAAAGGTAAAGAAAGAAAAAAAAAAAAAAGAAAAAGAAAAGGAAAATGAGAAATGCAAAGAAAAAGCCGAACAGAAAAAGAGAGAAAGTGCAAAAAAGAGAGGAAAAAAAAAGGGGGAAAAGGGACAGAGATTAGAAACGATCGGTCAAGAAAAACACAGATGAGTATTGAATCTCAAAAATGATTAATGTGGAGAACCAACAAACAGTAAAAGAATACACATATGTATATAAACTTGATACCAATATAACATAATCATCCCAAACACCTGCATGAATGCATTTACTCTCTTTTGATAAATCAAGAGAGAAGAATAAAGCGAACAGGAAAACAGAGACAAACGACATCCCATTTCATTCACAGGGAATAAATGGCAAAAACCAATAAAAGTTACCAAAAATTACCAGAAAATATATGTATAAATGGTCATATCGTATAAATATCCACCCGATGTGATCCCTACAAGATTTATGTCACTGCAACCAGGGAAGGGAAGGGACACAATACAAAAAACGTCCAAACGGCGTCCGTTTTGCTGTATAAAGGAGGGAAGGGCAAAAACATAGCAATAAAGAAAGGGAGAGAAAACAGCCTACTATGATGATACTTTTACAGGGGCTCATGTAATCAGATGAGTACTCACGGTTGAGGCAGGGTGCCGATTCATCACAGGGGATGTTATGTTAGTGAGTAGAGAGTCAGGCTGTGGATGTGGCTGGGAGCTGTCCTCCATCTTGTATCTCGTGGCCTGTAACTCACTCACGGTGAACTGTTCCAGGAGGTCACGGCTTGCTGTCCCCAATCTCATAGGTGAGACCTGAAGGTGTTCCCCTGCTTCAGGCTGCTGATGGTGTGTTGGTAGAGGGGTGTTTTACCGCAGCGGGAGGCTTCAGTCGGCTGGAGCGGGACGGACCTCCAGGATCAAGAAGCCATATCAGGAGCCACCACGCATGCACCTTCTATATTTTATTCATTTAATGAACTCTATCTGTGCTCTATTAATGCAATAATAAAAAGACAAGCAATGCATACTTATAGGCAATAGAAATAAGCCATTGATAAAAAAGAAAAAAGCATTAATACATTTCCAAAAGACTCAACAAAGTGGCATTTTCTTAATTAATGTTTGTATTTGCTGCTTTTTCCTCCCTTCGTTGGTATCTCGTTGATTCTTCAAAGGAGTTATTATGGTAGCTTATTGATTAATTGCAAACTCTACAGAAAGTAGTGATACAAGAAAGCAGGTGGAAGTGTCTGAAGCGATAACTGGCTTATAGAAGCAAGCTGCATTGCTCAAAATGATTTTACACAATAAAGTAAATATTACATTGGAATTCATTTGTAGGTTTGCAAAACCATTCATTTTTGCTAGCTTCCAATAAACAAGTTTCTTGCCATGTATGTGTATTATTTGCTAAACATACACATGGAATAAAAAATAAATTATTTTTGTAAGGTAGCTTCATTTTAAAGGATACAGAGAAATCAATAGCAAGCCAGAGGCATGAAAGCTATGATGCAAAATGCACCAGGCAGAAAGAATGCTTCTTCAAAAGGACTTACTATACACTTTCCAAGCAAATATTTTCAGTGGTTTTTTTTTCACTTTAATAATTTTTATTGAAAAAGTTATAGACAATACAGAAAAAGAATCAACAATATCGTCACATCGAACAAGTACAAAAATCCACATACTGTTCACAGAGTGGAGATGAATAGGATCAGAAATATATCAACAGCATTTGAGGTAAACATGCATATTTACCATCATATTTTTGGTAGAAGATAATAAAGGTTTGATTAAGTTAGTGACTAAACAATATATCGGCATGCAGTGCACCCAAAATAATGCTTTAAGAACACAAACAACAAATATAGAGAGAACAGAAAAGAAGTAAATTAACTGAAGCATATGAGCTTCTTTACGTAGTCCACATTTACCAGGTACAATACAAGATGATATTACTCAGTATCTTAACAGTTTTTCCTTGGCAATCTCAAGTGTAAATATTTGTGGCCAAGGCTGCCAGTCTAGGCAAAATCTGGAGCCTCTATCTTGTGAAAAGGATAAGGTACATTCATAAGAACATATAAGTGAAGAAATAAAGTCCTTCTTAATAGATGATGGAGATAAATCCCAACAGTAAATGACATCTGATCCACAATATTGTGTGAAGAGGTGCTCACAACATTCCACCACTTTTCATTCTCTGCCTCTCACCTCATAACAGAGACCCTACAGGGTCAAACGGCATAGGATATCCAAGCCAGTCAGCAATATACCTCCGGACCACTTTTCCACAATTATCAACATACAGGGCCAGCTGTAAATATCCAGACCTCAGTAATATCAAGGATCTTACACCAGATGGAATAAACACTCCAGGAGGTGCCTCAGTGATATATACAATGATAATATAAAGAAGATCTAGTGCTCTCTGTATCGCTCAACATATATTTATTAAGAGGCAGTAAAAGTTACACTCACATGATCAAAAACATTTTCAAATGCAGAGCCTGCAAGCGTGCGAGCGTGTCTCCTGTCGGAATTTCAAGATGACCACGGGTCACGTGACGTCCCCCCGTACGTTTTACGTCCTTCTAAGGGGTGGGACTTCATCATTGGGGATAGCCTGTCTTGTCATGGACCCACCTTCTGAGTAAAGCCTCCCGTCATCACCGTCTATACCGGAAGGATTGAACAAGATATAGAGGCGAGGAGCGCACAAAAAAACAATCTTGCTGACAGTGACTTTCTCACAATCGGGCGGCAGCCGTCAATCAGACATAAAACAGCCTGTAGTATGCAACCATTGCCCTGAGGTCACTGTTGATAGGTATATAGATGTAAATAATAAAAAAACTATATTATTTATATATACATTGATCACTAGTATCAATATATTTATGTCACGATCTGACCCCGGCCATATTATAAGAACACCTCTAGGTGGCAGTGTCAAGCAGCACGCTCTATGAAGAACATGTATAATTACAAAACATATATAACATTAACAAATATTCATGATTGAATGGAATAATCCTGAATATACACTTTGTGCCGGTTCACACTAGGGCGACCTGTGAGGCGACCTGGTCGCCTCACAGGTCGCCGCAGGTCGCCTCCCATAGGGAAGCTGCGGACCCGTTCTAATAGGAGCAACACAAGTCGCTCCGACCTAGAAAAAGGGTCCGGAGCTTCTTTGGGGCGACCCGGAGGCGACCGCCATAGACTTCAATGTTATGAAGTCCGTGGCGGCCGCTCCAAGGTAGCGGCGCGCTGCTCGCACCGCGACCTCGGAGGTCGCGGTGCGAAGTAGCATCGCTGCAGTGTGAACCAGCGCTTAGTCTTAAATATAAAATTCTTAAACGAGGATATATATAAAAAGGAAACGTTTTTTTAAATATATTCATTTAAAAAAAAAACACAAAATAAATACACCACAGAAATAAAATAAATTAAGGAAGTATTATCTATCCGAAATAAAACAATTTAAATCGAAGTCTACATTGAGTCCTGATTAGTGTTGAGCGAACACGGACTGTATTATTCGTGTTCGTACCAAATAATTGGATTTTTGTTACCCGAACACGGACACGGACACTTTACTGTATGTTCGGGTAAAAAATCCGTGTTCGGTCGTTTTATTTCCGGGTTTTGCATGTTTTGGCGCTCTTTTCATGGCGGGCTTTCAACAGCCAATCAACAATCGTTTAACTGGTGTGCCTTAAGCTATCCCAGCCATGCCTGCAAATGTATGAGTAGCTGCGATTGGCCGTCTGAAGCATGTGACCAAGTCTTTATAAGTTCGAGGCAGCAGCAGCGGCGTCATTCTGCTGCTTAGCTCAGGGACAGAGCACACATACGTGCTGGCTGCTGATTAGGGAAAGACAGGCAGGGAAAACAAATTGGTGTCCGGATAGAATTTAGGGTCAGGTCGGAGTGTTTAGGCAGGGCGAGTTGTAGGCATTTTAGGGATAGAGTCTGCTGAATTATAGGGTCAGTGTGTTCTACAAACTACAATCGATATTGCTGTGTGGGGTGGGGTCTGCACTTAATCCTGATCTACGATCTCTTCTCAATCCTGTTAGGGAGAGGCTGCTGCTGAATTATAGGGTCAGTGTGTTCTACAAACTACAATCGATATTGCTGTGTGGGGTGGGGTCTGCACTTAGTCCCGATCTACGATCTCTTCTCAATCCTGTTTGGGAGAGGCTGCTGCTGAATTTTAGTGAAAGTGTGTTCTACAAACTACAATCGATATTGCTGTGTGGTGTGGGATAGGAGATAGGCAGGTGTCAGTGATCCACATCCATTTTTCTGTGTGTGGGCTGCAGTGAACACAATCTTTTTGGGGTGCAGTGAACACAATCTTTGTGGGGTGCAGTGAACAAAATCTTTGTGGGGTACAGTGAACACAATCTTTGTGGGGTACAGTGAACACAATCTTTGTGGGGTGCAGTGAAGACAATCCTTGTGGGGTGCAGTGAAGACAATCCTTGTGGGGTGCAGTGAACAAAATCTTTGGGGGGTACAGTGAACACAATCTTTGTGGGGTACAGTGAACACAATCTTTGTGGGGTGCAGTGAAGACAATCCTTTTGGGGTGCAGTGAACACAATCTTTGTGGGGTACAGTGAACACAATCTTTGTGGGGTGCAGTGAACAAAATCTTTGTGGGGTACAGTGAACACAATCTTTGTGGGGTGCAGTGAAGACAATCCTTGTGGGTTGCAGTGAAGACCATCCTTGTGGGGTGCAGTGAACAAAATCTTTGGGGGGTACAGTGAACACAATCTTTGTGGGGTACAGTGAACACAATCTTTGTGGGGTGCAGTGAAGACAATCCTTTTGGGGTGCAGTGAACACAATCTTTGGGGGGTACAGTGAACACAATCTTTGTGGGGTGCAGTGAAGACAATCCTTGTGGGGTGCAGTGAAGACAATCCTTGTGGGGTGCAGTGAACAAAATATTTGGGGGGTACAGTGAACACAATCTTTGTGGGGTACAGTGAACACAATCTTTGTGGGGTGCAGTGAAGACAATCCTTTTGGGGTGCAGTGAACAAAATCTTTGTGGGGTACAGTGAACACAATCTTTGTGGGGTACAGTGAACACAATCTTTGTGGGGTGCAGTGAAGACAATCCTTTTGGGGTGCAGTGAACACAATCTTTGTGGGGTACAGTGAACACAATCTTTGTGGGGTGCAGTGAAGACAATCCTTGTGGGGTGCAGTGAAGACAATCCTTGTGGGGTACAGTGAACACAATCTTTGTGGGGTGCAGTGAACAAAATCTTTGTGGGGTACAGTGAACACAATCTTTGTGGGGTACAGTGAACAAAATCTTTGTGGGGTACAGTGAACACAATCTTTGTGGGGTGCAGTGAAGACAATCCTTGTGGGGTGCAGTGAACAAAATCTTTGGGGGGTACAGTGAACACAATCTTTGTGGGGTACAGTGAACACAATCTTTGTGGGGTGCAGTGAAGACAATCCTTTTGGGGTGCAGTGAACACAATCTTTGTGGGGTACAGTGAACACAATCTTTGTGGGGTACAGTGAACACAATCTTTGTGGGGGTGCAGTGAAGACAATCCTTGTGGGGTGCAGTGAAGACAATCCTTGTGGGGTGCAGTGAACAAAATCTTTTGGCCGTACAGTGAACACAATCTTTGTGGGGTACAGTGAACACAATCTTTGTGGGGTGCAGTGAAGACAATCCTTTTGGGGTGCAGTGAACACAATCTTTGTGGGGTACAGTGAACACAATCTTTGTGGGGTGCAGTGAAGACAATCCTTAAGGGGTGCAGTGAAGACAATCCTTGTGGGGTGCAGTGAACAAAATCTTTGGGGGGTACAGTGAACACAATCTTTGTGGGGTACAGTGAACACAATCTTTGTGGGGTGCAGTGAAGACAATCCTTTTGGGCTGCAGTGAACACAATCTTTGTGGGGTACAGTGAACACAATCTTTGTGGGGTGCAGTGAACAAAATCTTTGTGGGGTACAGTGAACACAATCTTTGTGGGGTGCAGTGAAGACAATCCTTGTGGGTTGCAGTGAAGACAATCCTTGTGGGGTGCAGTGAACAAAATCTTTGGGTGGTACAGTGAACACAATCTTTGTGGGGTACAGTGAACACAATCTTTGTGGGGTGCAGTGAAGACAATCCTTTTGGGGTGCAGTGAACACAATCTTTGGGGGGTACAGTGAACACAATCTTTGTGGGGTGCAGTGAAGACAATCCTTGTGGGGTGCAGTGAAGACAATCCTTGTGGGGTGCAGTGAACAAAATCTTTGGGGGGTACAGTGAACACAATCTTTGTGGGGTACAGTGAACACAATCTTTGTGGGGTGCAGTGAAGACAATCCTTTTGGGGTGCAGTGAACACAATCTTTGTGGGGTACAGTGAACACAATCTTTGTGGGGTACAGTGAACACAATCTTTGTGGGGTGCAGTGAAGACAATCCTTTTGGGGTGCAGTGAACACAATCTTTGTGGGGTACAGTGAACACAATCTTTGTGGGGTGCAGTGAAGATAATCCTTGTGGGGTGCAGTGAAGACAATCCTTGTGGGGTACAGTGAACACAATCTTTGTGGGGTGCAGTGAAGACAATCCTTTTGGGGTGCAGTGAACACAATCTTTGTGGGGTGCAGTGAACAAAATCTTTGTGGGGTACAGTGAACACAATCTTTGTGGGGTACAGTGAACAAAATCTTTGTGGGGTACAGTGAACACAATCTTTGTGGGGTGCAGTGAAGACAATCCTTGTGGGGTGCAGTGAACAAAATCTTTGGGGGGTACAGTGAACACAATCTTTGTGGGGTACAGTGAACACAATCTTTGTGGGGTGCAGTGAAGACAATCCTTTTGGGGTGCAGTGAACACAATCTTTGTGGGGTACAGTGAACACAATCTTTGTGGGGTACAGTTAACACAATCTTTGTGGGGTGCAGTGAAGACAATCCTTGTGGGGTGCAGTGAACAAAATCTTTGGGGGGTACAGTGAACACAATCTTTGTGGGGTACAGTGAACACAATCTTTGTGGGGTGCAGTGAAGACAATCCTTTTGGGGTGCAGTGAACACAATCTTTGTGGGGTACAGTGAACACAATCTTTGTGGGGTGCAGTGAAGACAATCCTTGTGGGGTGCAGTGAAGACAATCCTTGTGGGGTGCAGTGAACAAAATCTTTGGGGGGTACAGTGAACACAATCTTTGTGGGGTACAGTGAACACAATCTTTGTGGGGTGCAGTGAAGACAATCCTTTTGGGGTGCAGTGAACACAATCTGTGTGGGGTACAGTGAACACAATCTTTGTGGGGTGCAGTGAAGACAATCCTTGTGGGGTGCAGTGAAGACAATCCTTGTGGGGTACAGTGAACAAAATCTTTGGGGGGTACAGTGAACACAATCTTTGTGGGGTACAGTGAACACAATCTTTGTGGGGTGCAGTGAAGACAATCCTTTTGGGGTGCAGTGAACACAATCTTTGTGGGGTACAGTGAACACAATCTTTGTGGGGTGCAGTGAAGACCATCCTTGTGGGGTGCAGTGAAGACAATCCTTGTGGGGTACAGTGAACACAATCTTTGTGGGGTGCAGTGAAGACAATCCTTTTGGGGTGCAGTGAACACAATCTTTGTGGGGTGCAGTGAACAAAATCTTTGTGGGGTACAGTGAACACAATCTTTGTGGGGTACAGTGAACAAAATCTTTGTGGGGTACAGTGAACACAATCTTTGTGGGGTGCAGTGAAGACAATCCTTGTGGGGTGCAGTGAAGACAATCCTTGTGGGGTGCAGTGAACAAAATCTTTGGGGGGTACAGTGAACACAATCTTTGTGGGGTGCAGTGAAGACAATCCTTGTGGGGTGCAGTGAAGACAATCCTTGTGGGGTGCAGTGAACAAAATCTTTGGGGGGTACAGTGAACACAATCTTTGTGGGGTACAGTGAACACAATCTTTGTGGGGTGCAGTGAAGACAATCCTTTTGGGGTACAGTGAACACAATCTTTGTGGGGTACAGTGAACACAATCTTTGTGGGGTGCAGTGAAGACAATCCTTTTGGGGTGCAGTGAACACAATCTTTGTGGGGTACAGTGAACACAATCTTTGTGGGGTGCAGTGAAGACAATCCTTGTGGGGTGCAGTGAAGACAATCCTTGTGGGGTACAGTGAACACAATCTTTGTGGGGTGCAGTGAAGACAATCCTTTTGGGGTGCAGTGAACACAATCTTTGTGGGGTACAGTGAACACAATCTTTGTGGGGTGCAGTGAAGACAATCCTTGTGGGGTGCAGTGAAGACAATCCTTGTGGGGTGCAGTGAACAAAATTTTTGGGGGGTACAGTGAACACAATCTTTGTGGGGTACAGTGAACACAATCTTTGTGGGGTGCAGTGAAGACAATCCTTTTGGGGTGCAGTGAACACAATCTTTGTGGGGTACAGTGAACACAATCTTTGTGGGGTGCAGTGAAGACAATCCTTTTGGGGTGCAGTGAACACAATATTTGTGGGGTACAGTGAACACAATCTTTGTGGGGTGCAGTGAACACAATCCTTTTGGGGTGCAGTGAACACAATCTTTGTGGGGTACAGTGAACACAATCTCATACTTCTGAAGATTTGAGGGTGCTGCCTGTTTTATCCTCCTCCTCCTCATCCATCCTTTTAGGGGTACAAACAATAGTAATTGGGGCCTAGTGTGCTTCTGTACGTGTGAAAAACATACACTTTTTTTTGATTATATTTCCTATTCCGCTATTCAATAAAAACCTTTGGGGATCAATTAAATTGCGGGATAGTCTGTGTCGGTACGTGTGAGATCCACCTTTCCAAGTTTTTGGGGTTCATCTCATACTTCTGAAGCTTTGAGGGTGCTGCCTGTTCCATACTCCTCCTCCTCCTCATCCATCCTTTTAGGTGTACAAACAATAGTAATTGGGGCCTAGTGTGCTTCTGTACGTGTGAGATACATACACTTTTTTTGATCATATTTCCTATTCCGCTATTCAATAAAAACCTTTGGGGATCAATTAAATTGCGGAATAGTCTGTGTCGGTACGTGTGAGATCCACCTTTCCAAGTTTTTGGGGTTCATCTCATACTTCTGAAGCTTTGAGGGTGTTGCCTGTTCCATACTCCTCCTCCTCCTCATCCATCCTTTTAGGTGTACAAACAATAGTAATTGGGGCCTAGTGTGCTTCTGTACGTGTGAGATACATAAACTTTTTTTGATCATATTTCCTATTCCGCTATTCAATAAAAACCTTTGGGGATCAATTAAATTGCGGAATAGTCTGTGTCGGTACCTGTGAGATCCACCTTTCCAAGTTTTTGGGGTTCATCTCATACTTCTGAAGCTTTGAGGGTGCTGCCTGTTCCATACTCCTCCTCCTCCTCATCCATCCTTTTAGGTGTACAAACAATAGTAATTGGGGCCTAGTGTGCTTCTGTACGTGTGAGATACATACACTTTTTTTGATCATATTTCCTATTCCGCTATTCAATAAAAACCTTTGGGGATCAATTAAATTGCGGAATAGTCTGTGTCGGTACGTGTGAGATCCACCTTTCCAAGTTTTTGAGGTTCATGTCATACTTCTGAAGATTTGAGGGTGCTGCCTGTTCCATACTCCTCTTCCTCATCCTCCCTTTAGGGTAGGAAAAAATTTAATCGGGCCTAGTCTGTGTTTGTACGTGTGAGATACACAGTTTTTTATCCTATTCCGCTATTCAATACACACCCTTTTGGTGTAAAAAACATTAAATTGCGGCATAGTTTGCATATTTGACTGTGAGATACACCCGTGCGATACTGTTGTTCTTTTGTTCTGCTATTCAATAAAGACCTTTCTAGGGCAAGATCTTAAATTTCAGAAATATGAGGAGAGCGTCAAATAGGGGCCGTGGCCTGGGTCGTGGTGCTGCTGCTAGAGCTCCTGTTGCAAGGAGAGGACGTGGTCGATCTGTGCCAGCTACACGCACAAGTGAAACACCTTCCTCAAGTGTGAGTAGGCGACAGAAACTGCATCAGTATTTGGTAGGTCATCATACGCCTCTAGAAGTGATGAGGCCAGAACACGTAGAGGAGATAGTAGATTGGTTTGCTGCTGACAGTGCCTCCAGTTCCTTCACATTGTCTCCCACCCAGTCTACTGCAGAAAGGTCAGAGTTGGCACCTGCAGCCAATGTCCAACCGTCTTTCACCTCACCCCCTTGCAAATCAGGCAAGCAGTCTGAGCCCCAAGCCATACTGCAGTCTCTTATTATTTTTGAGGACTCTGTCAACAGGGTTTCCCAGGGCCATCCACCTAGCCCTGCCCCAGAAGTGGAAGAGATTGAGTGCAGCGATGCCCAACCACTTATTTCTCAAGATGAGTACATGGAAGGACCATCACAGCACGTCTCCGATGATGACGAAACGCAGGTGCCAACTGCTGCGGCGTTCAGCATTGTGGAGACTGACAGGGAGGGCAGGGGTGAAGACTGGGTGGAAGATGATGTGGAGGACGATGAGGTCCTCGACCCCACATGGAATGAAGGTCATGCAGGTGACCTGAGTAGTTTGGAGGAAGAGGCGGTGGTCGCACAGAGCCACCAGCACAGCAGAAGAGGGAGCAGGGTGCAGAAGCGGAGCGGCCGTGCCCTAGACAATACGCCTGCTACTGCCCAACGCAGCAAGGGAACGAGCGCACCAAAGTCAGCTCAAAAGAGTTCTCTAGCGTGGAAGTTCTTTAGAAAATGTGCTGATGACAGGACACGAGTGGTTTGCACCCTGTGCAATCAGAGCCTGAAGCGAGGCATAAACCTTCTCAACCTGAGCACAACCTGCATGATCAGGCATCTAAGTGCAAAGCACGAGCTGCAGTGGAGTACACACCTTCAAAACCAAGAAACGTCTCTGGCTCATCCTGCTTCCTCTTCTGCTGCAGTCTCGGCCGCTCAAGCCACCTCTGTAGTCATACCGGCACCTGCCACCCCGCAAACAGACGATCTGTCAGCAACACCACCACCTGGGTCACCAACAACCATCTCCACAATGTCCCGTGGAAGTGTTCAGCTTTCCATCTCCCAAACACTTGAGAGGAAGAGGAATTACCCCCCTACCCACCCGCGATCCCTGGCCCTGAATGCCAGCATTTCAAAATTATTGGCCTTTGAAATGCTGTCATTCCGTCTGGTGGAGACGCCCAGTTTTAAAAAGCTTATGTCGGTGGCTGTCCCACAGTACGTCGTGCCCAGCCGCCACTACTTTTCCAGGCAAGCCATCCCTTCCCTACACAACCAAGTGGGGGAAAAAATCAGGTGTGCACTGCGCAACGCCATCTGTGCCAAGGTCCACCTAACTACCGATACGTGGACCAGTAAGCACGGTCAGGGGCGTTATATCTCCCTAACGGCACACTGGGTAAATGCAGTGGCCAATGGGCCTGAGGCGGATAGCAATTTGGCGCATGTCCTTCCACCACCGAGGATTGCAGGGCGCTTCAGTTTGCCTCCTGTTCCTAACTCATCCTACTCCGCTACCTCATCCTCTACCGCCTCCTCATCCGGACAGCGAAATACCTTCACCACCAACTTCAGCACGGCCAGGGCTAAACGACAGCAGGCAGTTTTACAACTTGCCTGTTTGGGGGACAAACCACACACCGCGCAGGAGTTGTGGAGGAGCATGGAACAGCAGACAAATGAGTGGTTGCTGCCAGCGAGCCTCAAGCCCGGCCTGGTGGTGTGCGATAACGGGCGAAATCTCATAGCAGCTCTGGGCCTAGCCGGTTTGACGCACATCCCTTGCCTGGCGCATGTGCTGAATTTGGTGGTGCAGAGGTTCCTTAAAAACTACCCCGATATGTCAGAGCTGCTGCAGAAAGTGCGGGCCGTCTGTGCGCACTTTCGGCGTTCTCACCCTGCTGCTGCTCACCTGGCAGCGCTGCAGCGTAACTTCGGCCTTCCCGATCACCGCCTCATATGTGACGTGCCCACAAGGTGGAACTCCACCTTGCACATGCTGCAAAGACTGTGCGAGCAGCAGCAGGCCATAGTGGAGTTTCAGCTGCAGCACGCACGCGTGAGTCGCTCTGCGGAACAGCACCACTTCACCACCAATAACTGGGCCTCCATGCGAGACCTGTGTGCCTTGTTGCGCTGTTTTGAGTACTCCACCAACATGGCCAGTGGCAATGACGCCGTTCTCAGCTTAACTATCCCACTTCTATGCCTCCTTGAAAAAACAATTCGGGCGATGATGGAAGAGGATGTGGCACAGGATGAGGAGGAGGAGGAGGAGGATGAAGAGGTAACATTTCAAAGGCTTTCAGGGCAGTCATTCGCAAGGGGCTCCGAGGGTGGGTTCCTGCACACACAAATGCCAGGGACACAATTGTCCAGCAGGGGCACAGTTCTGGAGGATGAGGAGGAGGAGGAGCTGGAGGAGGAGATGGAACCATGTTCACAGCAGGGTGGCACCCAGGCCAGCTCATGGCCATCACTGGTGCGTGGCTGGGGGGATACAGAGGACACGGACGATACACCTCCCACAGAGGACAGCCTTTCGTCGCCTCTGGGCAGCCTGGCACACATGAGCGATTACATGCTGCAGTGTCTCCACAACGACCGCCGAGTTGCCCACATTCTAACTTGTGCTGATTACTGGGTGGCCACGCTGCTGGATCCCCGTTACAAGGACAACGTACCGTCCTTAATTCACTCACTGGAGCGCGATCGCAAGATGCGCGAGTACAAGCGCACGCTGGTAGATGCGATGCTGCTGGCATTCCCATCTGACAGCGGGGCCACAGTGGAAGCACAAGGCAGAGGAGGAGGAGGAGGAGGTCGCCAACGCAACCAGGGCACCGCCAGCACCTCAGAAGGCAGGGTTAGCATGGCCGAAATGTGGAAAAGCTTTGTCAGCACGCCACAACAAACAGCAGCACCAGCAGCTCAGATGGAACGTCTTAGCAGGAGGCAGCATTTTACCAACATGGTGGAGCAGTATGTGTGCACACGCCTACATGTAGTGAATGAGGGGTCTGCCCCCTTCAACTTCTGGGTCTCCAAATTGGGCACATGGCCTGAGCTTGCCCTTTACGCCTTGGAGGTGCTGGCGTGCCCTGCAGCCAGTGTATTATCTGAACGGGTATTTAGCACGGCTGGGGGCGTTATAACAGACAAGCGCAGCCGCCTGTCCAGAGACAATGTGGACAAGCTCACGTTCATTAAAATGAACCAGGCATGGATCCCACGGGACTTTTCCGTACCTTGTGCAGAATAGCAATGGATACCGACCTTACCCACCCATTGTTCCATTTTTGCTCTTTCTCACTCTTTTGGGGTGTACCCTCATTTAAAATTTGTGAAAAGAAGCAGTGTTGGCTACCTCGTCCTCCTCCTCAGGGCCAGATTAACGTAGGGGCTATTGGAGCTGCAGCTCCAGGCCCCTACCTTTTATATAGGCCCCGGGTTGGCCATATTCACTGTGACCGCTCTTCTGTCACTTGTAAACACAGAAGTCTGGCTTCTATGCTCGCTTCCCCAGGCAGCACCCTCAGAACCTCCCCACACAGCGCGAAGGCCTGACAAGGAGGGACAGTTGCCGATGCATGGATGTGTTTATGGGCTTCAGAGACAGCATCCCATGTTGAATTAGGCATGCATGGCTGCACCCTTCCTCCTCTGGGTGCATGCCAAGGCACGGCCCTTAAGGCCCTTCAAAATCCTCAGCACCAAGACCATGATGCTCTTAATCCGGCCCTGGTCCTCCTCCACCGCCGCTTCCACCTACACCGCCCATAGGTGTGCCCAGCCTATTGCATTAGGGTGTGCACCCCAAAGTTGAAATACACATGCATGTGTTTGCCTACATGTACATGGCCCCGATACATTACTCTCCCTGCTGGCAAAGAGAAATAGAGCAGAGCAGGTCCGAGGGAGATCTTTCCCATCTCCTCACTGGCAAACAGAGCGATAATGCTATGTGCCCTAGGTGATTAGGGTGTGCCCAGGTACACCCGGCACACCCTGTGCGCACGCCTATGACACCGCCACATCCACCACCACCTCAACCTCCCTCCTACTCCATATGGGCCTCGTCCTTCAGAGATGAAGAACATTGTTTTATTTTTCTGTTTTTTTTTTGTTGTTTTAAGTTATTTCCCTATCCACATTTGTTTGCAGAGCACTTGCCATGCTCTTAACTACGTTTTGCTGCCATTTGCAGCACTCTAGCCCTTTCCATTGGTGTTTTATAGCCATTTTAGTGCCTTAAAGTTCGGGTCCCCATTGACTTCAATGGGGTTCGGTGTCCGGGAAAAGTTCGGTAAAAGTCCGGGACACGGACCCGGACTTTTTTTTAAAGTTCGGCCGAACCCGTCGAACACGGACATCTAGGTTTCCGCTCAACCCTAGTCCTGATGGAACCATAACCTTAGCCTCATAAATCCAAAAGGACTCTCTGCGACTGAGTTGGCGAATAACATTTCCACCCCTCCAATGTCCCTCACCTTCTCTATGTCCCAGAATTGTACTCCACTCGCATTTTTTTGGTGATAGTTCTAAAAGTGCCTGGAAACACTATGAGTCACTAAACCTTTTTGAATATTATTAACATGCTCTCCTACACATACATGGAGCGCTCGAGATGTTCGACCGATGTACTGAAGGCCGCACTCACATTCTAACATGTACACAACTCCCTGTGTAGTGCATGTAATAAGATTCTTGATCTCATATGTCTTTTGTGTAGCCGTGGAGACAAAATCTTTCCTCTTTTTCTTGTTCTTTTTACAACTCTTGCATGTGGCACACTTGCCACACGAATAAAAGCCAGATAGAAAGGAAAATAACTGATTCTCCTTGGTCTGGGGCGCATCAATAACCCCCGGAGAGATTTTGTTTCTCAAGGATAGAGCCTTATGGTACACAAATTTGGGGTATTCTGATAGAATTGGACCTAAGATTTTATCCTCCTTAACCACTTAAGCCCCGGAAGATTTTACCCCCTTCCTGACCAGGGCCTATTTTGCGATTCGGCACTGCGTGACTTTAACGGACAATTGCGCGGTCGTGTGATGCTGTACCTAAGCAAATTTGACGTCCTTTTTTCCCCACAAACAGAGCTTTCTTTTGGTGGTATTTGATCACCTGTTCGATTTTTTTAATCATGCGCTATAAACAAAAAAATAGCGTAAATTTTGCAAAAATAACAATATTTTTAACATTTTCAGCCAATTTGTTTTATACTACATATGTTTGGTAAAAAAAATCGCAAAAAGCGTATTTTGATTGGTTTGCGCAAAAGTTATCACATTTACTAACAAAGGGAAAGATTTTTGTCATTTTTGTTGTTTTTTTTTAACGAGTAATGGCGGCGATCTGCAATTTTTTTGCGGGACTGCGACATTGCAGCGGACAGATCGGACCCTTGACTGACATTTTAGACACTTTTGGGGTTACCAGTGACATTACTGCAGTAATCAGTGCTATACATATGCACTGTTACTGCAAAAATGACACTGGCAGTGAAGGAGTTAACTGTATTGGAGAGGGAGGGGTTAAGTGTGTCCTAGGGGCATGTTTCTAACTGTGATTGGCTGTGGCCACTAGTGTAAGAACAGAGATCAACGGTCCTACATAGTAGAACCGTCTGATCTCCATTCTTAAACAGGGAAGAATGACAGACGGCTTTGTTTACATCAGCCGCCTGCCTTTCTTCCGGTGTAATGGACGATCGCGAGTGCCAGGCGGACATCGGGTCCGCAGGGCACACGCGCGGGGGGGTCTGTGACCGCGCAGGAGAAGGAGCGCCTCCGCTCCCTAGAGCCTCACAGGCTAGCGACGTAGGCTTTGCCTGTGAGGGGCTCACCGCCGCAGTAAATAGTCGTGCAGCGGTCGGCAATCGGTTAAGGATAGGCCAGTGTTTTTTAATTATATGTTCAACTTTTTTATGTTGAATGTTATAGTCCAAGACTATACGGAACCCAGTATCTAATGTTTCAGGTTTAACTCTACTGAGTAGATTCTCTCTGTTGGTATTACCGACCAAGTTCAATTCCTTTTGAATAACCTCCTGTTGGTATCCTTTTTTAAGGAATCTCTTTGCTAATATCCCTGATTGTGCATAGAAATCCTCATCTGAGGTACAGTTCCGTCTAAGATGGGTAAACTGACCACGGGGGATATTGCGGAGCCAAAGCCTATGATGGGAGCTGTCCAGTGGAATGAAGGTGTTACCATCTGTCGGTTTGAAGAAGTTCCATGTCCTAAAAGAGCCCTCATGTTTATATACTTCCAGGTCTAAAAAGACAATTTTTTCTTTTTCCAGATTCCAAGTAAATACAATGTTTTTGTTGTTATTATTTAATCTGTTCATGAAGTTCTGGAGACCATTCATGTCTCCCTCCCATATCATGAACAGATCATCTATATACCGCCTATAACAGATTAATTCAGGGGGTAAGTTACGGAACACTACATCCTCTTCCCTGTGGTCCATGAAAAGGTTGGTCAAACTGGGAGAAAATTTGGCCCCCATTGCCACTCCTCTAGTTTGGAGGTAGTAGCGATGGTTATACCAAAAATAATTTCTGCTAAGGCAAAAGTTTAAACTTTTATATAGAAATCTTTTGTGCCTACTGGAAAGTTCTGAGTTGGTTAATGACAACTTCACAGCCTCCAAGGCATCTGTATGTCCAATGATGGTATACCCAACATCGGCAGTAATCAGGATACTATTCGAAGAACATGACAAAGTATTCAATATTTGGATAAAATGCTTAGTATCCTTTAAATAGGATTTGGTTCCCTGTACAACCGGTTGAAGGTAATGGTTAATGTATTGACCTAACCTGGCTGAAATGGAATCAATTCCATTAACTATATATTTTAGGGAGGCAATAAATAATTGGTCTCCTACAAAATAAAGGACTTACATACAGGGCCTCTTTGTGATTGAGTATGCCATTTGCTTCTCCCTTGGTTACCAGAGCATGCCACTCATCCTTGTATTCAAGCATGGGATCCTTAGAGAGGATTTGGTACGTGCTCTGGTCACTGAGAAGTCTAAGCATCTCTTCCCTGTAGTAAGTCCCGCTTAGTACTACCAGCCCCTATCGCGTCCACCGAGGACCCCTGTTCAAGACCAAGTTTGGAGAGGGAATCATTCCCAACCAAACCAGGCCAATTACAATTCAGGAAAGAGAAAAGACAGAGGGGATGTAGAGGAGGACGAAGGTCCAAAAAGACAGAGGCCACGGTAGGAACTGATGTTTATAACTTAAGTGGAGTCCCCCTTACAGATGATGAACTAAAAGTTCTTGATATGGATTTAAAGTTCGCCCCCATAAGAAACTTAAATAAGTTTCAAACCTATGTGAATATTCAAAAGTTCACTTGACAGTTAAACATTAAAAAATATTTCCTCTCTAATCCCATAACAAGGAACTCTGCCCCTTCTACTAATAACCATTCACATTTAAGAAATAAATCTACCTTCAACCCACCAGGTCAGGATGTCAAACCCTTGATGTTTTTCGCAATATGGTGTGTAGTGACCAGGAAAAATTGAAGGTGAAAAAGGCGTTTGATCCACAGTACATAAAAAGAGGTATACAGTCATTGGAAAAAAGGAATGACATTGTCATCCGTCCGGCAGACAAGGGGGGGTGGGCCTGGTAGTACTAAGTGGGACTTACTACAGGGAAGATATGCTTAGACTTCTCAGTGACCAGAGCACGTATCAAATCCTCTCTAAGGATCCCATGCTTGAATACAAGGATGAGTTGCATGCTCTGGTAACCAAGGGAGAAGCAAATGGCATACTCAATCACAAAGTATGTAAGTCCTTTATTTTGTAGGAGACCAATTATTTATTGCCTCCTTAAAATACATAAGAGCTTAGAAAACCCCCCAGGCCACCCAATAGTTAATGGGATTTATTCCATTTCAGCCAGGTTAGGTCAATACATTGACCATTACCTTCAACGGGTTGTACAGGGAACTAAATCCTATTTAAAGGATACTAAGCACATTATCCAAATATTGAATACCTTGTCATGTTCTTCAAATATTATCCTGATTACTGCCGATGTCGGGTCCTTATATACCATCATTGGACATACAGACGCCTTGGAGGCTGTGAAGTGGTCATTAACCAACTCGGAACTTTCCAGTAGGCACACATTTCTATATAAAAGTTTAAACTTTTGCCTTAGCATAAATTATTTTTGGTATAACCATCGCTGCTACCTCCAAACCAGAGGAGTGGCAATGGGGGCCAAATTTGCTCCCAGTGTGGCCACCCTTTTCATGGCCCACTGGGAGGAGGATGTAGTGTTCCATAACTTACCCCCTAAATTATACTGTTTTAGGCAGTATATAGACAATCTGTTCATGATATGGGAGGGAGACATGAATGGTCTCCAGAACTTCATAAACAGATTAAATAATAACAACAAAAACATTGTACTTACTTGAAATCTGGAAAAAGACATGAGAGCTCTTTTAGGACATGGAACTTCTTGAAACCGACAGATCGTAACGCCTTCATTCCACTGGACAGCTGCCTTCATAGGCTTTGGCTCTGCAAAGTGAAGCAGGAGTGAAGTGAAGTAGGAGGAGCCAGAGACCTTTCTTGGTTTTGAAGGTGTCTACTCCACTGCAGCTCATGCTTTGCACTTAGATGCCTGATCATGCAGGTTGTGCTCAGGTTGAGAAGGTTTATGCCTCGCTTCAGGCTCTGATTGCACAGGGTGCAAACCACTCGTGTCCTGTCATCAGCACATTTTCTGAAGAACTTCCACGCTAGAGAACTCCTTTGAGCTGGCTTTGTTGCGCTTGTTCAGTTGCTGCGTTGGGAAGTAGCAGGCATAGTGTCTAGGGCACGGCTGCTCCGCTTCTGCACCCTGCTCCCTCTTCTGCTGTGCTGGTGGCTCTGTGCGACCACAGCCTCTTCCTCCAAACTACTCAGGTCACCTGCATGACCTTCATTCCATGTGAGGTCAAGGACCTCATCGTCCTCCACATCATCTTCCACCCAGTCTTCACCCCTGCCCTCCTTGTCGGTCTCCACAATTCTGAATGCCGCAGCAGTTGGCACCTGCGTTTCGTCATCATCGGAGACGTGCTGCGATGGCCCTTCCATGTACTCATCTTGAGAAATAAGTGGTTGGGCATTGCTGCACTCAATCTCTTCCACTTCTGGGGCAGGGCTAGGTGGATGGCCCTGGGAAACCCTGCTGACAGAGTCCTAAAAAAGAAGAAGAGACTGCTGTATGACTTGGGGCTCAGACTGCTTGCCTGATTTGCAAGGGGGTGAGGTGAAAGACGGTTGGACATTGGCTGCAGGTGCCAACTCTGACCTTTCTGCAGTAGACTGGGTGGGAGACAATGTGAAGGAACTGGAGGCACTGTCAGCAACCCAATCTACTATCGCCTGTACTTCTTCTGGCCTCATCACGTCTAGAGGCGCATTATGCCCTACCAAATACTGCTGCAGGTTCTGTCGCCTACTCACACTTGAGGAAGGTGTTTCACTTGTGCGTGTAGCTGGCACAGATCGACCACGTCCTCTCCATGCAACAGGAGCTCTACCAGCAGCACCACGACCCAGGCCATGGCCCCTATTTGAACGTCTCCTCAAATTTCTGTAATTTATGATCTTGCTCTAGAAAGGTGTTTATTGAATAGCGGAACAAAACAACAACAGTATCGCACGGGTGTATCTCACAGTCAAATATGCAAACTATGCCGCAATTTAATTTTTTTTTACTCCAAAAGGGTGTATATTGAATAGCGGAATAGAAAAAAGGATAAAAAATGGTGTATCTCACACGTACAAACACAGACTAGGCCCCGATTAACATTTTTTGTACCCTAAAGGGAGGATGAGGAAGAGGAGTAGGAGGAGTTCGGAACAGGAGGCAAACTGAAGCGCCCTGCAATCCTTGGCGGTGGAAGGAGATGCGCCAAACAAATTTAAAAGGTGTATCTCACACATACCGATACAGAATATGCCGTAATTTCATTTTTTACACTCCAAAAGGGTGTATATTGAATAGCGGAATAGGAAAAATTTTATAATATGGTGTATCTCACACGTACAAACACAGACTAGGCCCCGATTAACATTTTTTGTACCCTAAAGGGAGGATGAGGAAGAGGAGTAGGAGGAGTTCGGAACAGGAGGCAAACTGAAGCGCCTTGCAATCCTCGGCGGTGGAAGGAGATGCGCCAAACAAATTTAAAAAGGTGTATCTCACATGTACCGATACAGACTATGCCGTAATTTAATTTTTTACACTCAAACAGGGTGTATATTGAATAGCGGAATAGGAAAAATTTTACAAAACTGTGGTGTATCTCACACGTACAAACACAGACTAGGCCCCGATTACTATTTTTTGTACCCCCAAAGGCAGGATGAGGAGTAGGAGGAGTTCGGAACAGGCAGGAGGCACACTGAAGCACCCTGCAATCCTCTGCGGTATGAGATGCGCCCCAAAAATTGGAAAGGTGTATCTCACACATACCGATACAGACTATCCCGCTATTTAATTGTTTTTACCCCAAGGGTGTAGATTGAATAGCAGAATAGAAAATATGATATCAAAAGGAGTATGTATCTCACACGTACAGAACCAGACTAGGCCCCGATTAATATTTTTTGTACCCCCAAAGGCAGGATGAGGAGTAGGAGGAGTTTGGAACAGGCAGGAGGCACACTGAAGCACCCTGCAATCCTCGGCAGTTTGAGATGCGCCCCAAAAATTGGAAAGGTGTATCTCACACGTACCGATACAGACTATCCCGCAATTTAATTGTTTTTACCCCAAGGGTGTAGATTGAATAGCGGAATAGAAAATATGATATCAAAAGGTGTATGTATCTCACACGTACAGAACCAGACTAGGCCCAGATTACTATTTTTTGTACCCCCAAAGGCAGGATGAGGAGTAGGAGGAGTTCAGAACAGGCAGGAGGCACACTGAAGCACCCTGCAATCCTCTGCGGTATGAGATGCGCCCCAAAAATTGGAAAGGTGTATCTCACACGTACCGATACAGACTATCCCGCAATTTAATTGTTTTTACCCCAAAGGTGTAGACTAAATAGCGGAATAGAAAATATGATATCAAAAGGTGTACTGTATGTATCTCACACGTACAGAACCAGACTAGGCCCCGATTACTATTTTTTGTACCCCCAAAGGCAGGATGAGGAGTTCGGAACATTCAGGAGGCAGACTGAAGCACCCTGCAATCCTCGGCGGTATGAGATGCGCCCCAAAAATTGGAAAGGTGTATCTCACACGTACCGATACAGACTATCCCGCAATTTAATTGTTTTTACCCCAAAGGTGTAGATTAAATAGCGGAATAGAAAATATGATATCAAAAGGTGTATGTATCTCACACGTACAGAACCAGACTAGGCCCCGATTACTATTTTTTGTACCCCCAAAGGCAGGATGAGGAGTAGGAGGAGTTCGGAACATTCAGGAGGCACACTGAAGCACCCTGCAATCCTCGGCGGTATGAGATGCACCCCAAAAATTGGAAAGGTGTATCTCACACGTACCGACACAGACTATTCCGCAATTTAATTGTTTTTACCCCAAAGGTGTAGATTAAATAGCGGAATAGAAAATATGATATCAAAAGGTGTATGTATCTCACACGTACAGAACCAGACTAGGCCCAAATTACTATTTTTTGTACCCCCAAAGGCAGGATGAGGAGTAGGAGGAGTTCGGAAACGGCAGGAGGCACACTGAAGCACCGTGCAATCCTCGGCAGTATGAGATGCGCCCCAAAAATTGGAAAGGTGTATCTCACACGTACCGATACAGACTATCCCGCAATTTAATTGTTTTTACCCCAAAGGTGTAGATTGAATAGCGGAATAGAAAATATGATATCAAAAGGTGTATGCATCTCACACGTACCGACACAGACTATCCCGCATCCGGTCCTTTTCCCCACTTACCGGACCCGCCGGCAGCGGGGAAAACGATCCGGTCCCGGATCCTCACCTCGGGTACTCTGATGACAGGTACTCGGGTACTTTGATGACAGGTACTCGGGGACTCTGATGACGGATACTCGTTTACTCTGATGACAGGTACTTGGGTACTCTGATGACAGGTACTCGGGTACTTTGAGTACCTGTCAACGGAGTACCCGTCATCAGAGTACCCGGGTACCTGTCACCTACCCATCAGAGTACCCGAGTACCTTCCACCTGCTCATCAGAGTATTATTATATAAAATGAAAAAAAAAAAAAAGGACCTTTAAACCGGTTGCTAGGCAACAACATTTTCCGTAGCTCCGGTCCTCCAAGACCATAGAGTCAAGTGAGGGCAAGCTTGCCCTCACTCGACATCCTGTCTGTGAGGATCCGGGACCGGATCGTTTTCCCCGCTGCCGGCGGGTCCGGTAAGTGGGGAAAAGGACCGGACGCGGTGGGAGGGGGCACCTCTTCCGCCATCCCGGAAGGGTGATCCCACCGCAAATCCGCCGCTGGGACCATCCTTATCGGAAAGCCAACCGTCCACTGTTTAAAAAAATACCAGGGTTATGGCAGCTATCTGCCATAACACCGGTATTTAGGTTTAAACGGAGGACGTATATAAACCTTTTTGGACTTGGACATGGTGGCTGTATGAAGGGTGACAGGTACTCGGGTACTTTGTTGGGCAGGTGACAGGCAGGTGACAGGTACTCTGGTACTGATGAGCAGGTGGCAGGTACTCGGGTACTCCGATAGGCAGGTGACAGGTACTCGGGTACTCTGATGGGCAGGTGACAGGCAGGTGATAGGTACTGATGAGTAGTACTGATACTGATAGGTGATACTGTACTGATGGGTACTGATGATCAGTACTGATACGTGATAGGTACTGATGAGTAGTGATGGGTACTGATGAGCAGGCGGCAAGTACTCGGGTACTTCAGGCGTCAGGTACTCTGATGAGCAGGTGGAAGGTACTCGGGTACTCTGATGGGTAGGTGACAGGTACTCGGGTACTCTGATGACGGGTACTCCGTTGACAGGTACTCAAAGTACCCGAGTACCTGTCATCAGAGTACCCAAGTACCTGTCATCAGAGTACCCGAGTATCCATCATCAGAATCCCCGAGTACCTGTCATCAGAGTACCCGAGTACCTATCATCAGAGTACCCGAGTACCTGTCATCAGAGTACCCGAGTACCCGTCATCAGAGTACCCGGGTACCTGTCATCAGAGTACCCGAGTACCTGTCATCAGAGTACCTGCGTACCCGTCATCAGAGTACCTGCGTACCTGTCATCAGAGTACCCGAGTACCTGTCATCGGAGTACCCAAGTACCTGTCATCGGAGTACCCAAGTACCTGTCATCAGAGTACCCAAGTACCTGTCATCAGAGTACCCGAATACCTGTCACCAGCCCATCAGAGTACCCGAGTACCTGTCATCAGAGTACCTGATGGGCTGGTGACAGGTACTCGGGTACTTTGATGGGCTAGTGACAGGTGCTCTTTATTGGGGGGGGCAATCAGTGTGTTTAGCGTGCACTGTAATCGGTAACTAGCTGTTACCACACTCTCTTCCTCACACAGGATCAGTGTGTGAGGAGGAGAACACGGTGACAGCTAATTTCATTGGCTCTTTACCTAGATCGGGGATCGACTCTGTCCGAGGGACGAGCCTCGTCCCCGATCGCTGCTCTGCGCGCCCCCGGGGGCGCGCATTGCAGAGAGAAGGAGTGGCTCGTGCTGGAGCCGCTCATGTGATCGGCTGTGATTGACACAGCCGATCACATGGTAAACAGCCAATTTCTATTGGCTGTTTACCTTGATCAGGGATGGGCTATGTCCAAGGGACGAGCCTCATCCCTGATCGCTGCGCTGCGCGCCCCCGGGGGCGCGCAGTAGCAGCTAGAGCGGGCGGACGTCATATGACGGCCGCCCGGAACGGTAAAGCCATCCTGCCGGCGTCATATTACTATGCGCCGGTATGGATGTGGTTAAATAGCGGAATAGAAAATATGATATCAAAAGGTGTATGTATCTCACACGTAGAGACCCAGACTAGGCCCTGATTACTATTTTTTGTACCCTCAAAGGCAGGATGAGGAGTAGGAGGAGTTCAGAACAGGCAGGAGGCACAGTGAAGCACCCTGCAATCCTCGGCGGTATGAGATGCGCCCCAAAAATTGGAAAGGTGTATCTCACACGTACCGATACAGACTATCCCGCAATTTAATTGTTTTTACCCTAAAGGTGTAGATTGAATAGCGGAATAGAAAATATGATATCAAAAAGGTGTATGTATCTCACACGTAGAGACCCAGACTAGGCCCAAATTACTATTTTTTGTACCCCCAAAGGCAGGATGAGGAGTAGGAGGAGTTCGGAACAGGCAGGAGGCACACTGAAGCACCCTGCAATCCTCGGCAGTATGAGATGCGCCCCAAAAATTGGAAAGTTGTATCTCACACGTACCGATACAGACTATCCCGCAATTTTATTGTTTTTACCCCAAGGGTGTAGATTGAATAGCGGAATAGAAAATATGATATAAAATTGGTGATTTATCAATAGCACATGTGAACAGCAGTGTCTTATATCAGTCAGCTCTGCTGCAGGCTATGGAGGAAAAAAAAAAAAGAAAATTCCCCTTTTAAGTTTGTAATTTTTAACTAGATTAGTACAGACTATGCCACAATTTAATTTTTTTAACCCAAGGGTGTATATTGAATAGTGGAATAGAAAAAAAGTGTATAACTTTTGAAATCACTCAATAATAGCACATGTGAACACAGCAGTGTATTATCACAGTCAGCACAGCAGCACTGAAGGAAAAACACTGCACACAACTGACTGATAAAAAAGACTTTTTCTCCCTCCTCCTCAGCGGGCAAAAAGATTGTGTTCACACCACCCCACACACAGCAAAATCGATGTGGACCACTGACCCTGCCTATCTCCAGCCTCTCCCTAAAAGGATCGATAATATCGGTCACTGCCGGCACTGCAAATCCCCCCCCACACAGCAAAATTGATTGTAGAACACTGACCCTGCTATCTCCAGCCTCTCCCTAAAAGGATCGATAAGATCGGTCACTGCCGGCACTGCAAACCCCCCCCACACAGCAAAATCGATTGTAGAACACTGACCCTGCCTATCTCTAGCCTCTCCCTAAAATGCCCTAATATCTCGCCCTGCCTGCAGCACTCCGACCTGTCCCTCAATTCTTTTCGGACACAATATGATTTTTGCCTGTCTGTCCCTAATCAGCAGCCAGCACGTATGATGTGTGCTCTGTCCCTGTACTACAGCAGAATGACGCAGCGGCGATCGGTCTCGAACTTATAAAGACTTGGTCACATGCTTCAGATGGCCAATCACAGCTACTAATACATTTGTAGGCATGGCTGGGATGGCTTAAGGCACACCAGTTAAACGCTTGTTGATTGGCTGTTGAAAGCCCGCCATTAAAAGCGCGACAATACATACAAACCCGGAAATAAAATGACCGAACACGGATTTTTACCCGAACATACAGTAAAGTTTTCGGGTCCGTGTTCGGGTAACAAAAATCCAATTATTCGGTACGAACACGAATAATACAGTCCGTGTTCGCTCAACACAAATTGCCACCAATAAAAAATTTCCCTCTCCCCCTTCCCCGATCCATACCAGGCCCTTTAAGGTCTGATATTAATTTTAATCTGAGCATGCAGCCTGAAAGGCCAGGAAAGGAGGGGATGAGTGAGCGCACCCCCATCCTGAACCATACCAAGCCACATGCATCGCATCTGAACTGCACCACAGTGCTTAGAAAATGCACAGGGCTCTTTTGCAATTTGCAGCAATTTTGCACTGCCATTGCAATGCATATATGTAAACTGGCTCCATAGAGAAGGCTGCTGGTTCACATGTCATGCGAATCAGATGCAATTCAAAATGAATCCAATTCACATATATGTCAACAGACCACAGAAGAAAGTGCCTTTATATTTACAAGGGTCTTTTCTTTATTCCCCTTTGTATTCACTTTGTACTATGCAATGTCTAATTGAGGTGGCTCTCCTAAATGTGAATAATAGAACTTATGGGACAAATTGACCTATAATAGATCCTGAGCATGCGCCAGTATTTCTGCACAAAATTTGTGACTTGTTGGTGTTGATTTGAAAATGTGGTAATAATTCTCACTGGATTTGTATCCTACCTGCCTTTTTTTATTATACAGAAGTTGGTTTCTAGTGGATAGAGCTCATTTGTATGCTTTTTTGTTTCAGAGAGGTACGTGAATAGCCCCTCTCCAATAGTCTCTGTTGTAATTTTTTGGCATCAATTGAAAAAGAAAAGTAATCGGAGCAATTATGTCTGACCCTTAGCCATTGGCTATAAGGTATGGAGGTAATAGGGGGTTTAGGGTGGAAACTGGAGGCATGGTGAATAACATTACCAGCCATAGGTTAACGATACAGATTACTTTAAAGAGTGCCATCCTTCCCTTTGAGAAAGAAAGTGACAGATTTTTTGTCATATGTCACTGTGAATGTGAGGTTGAAATAACTACTGTTCATACTTTCAATACATTTTAAAAGCATGTCTTGTGGGCGATCCCACATGATGAGAATGTTGTCGATGTATCAATACTACCACGAGATATGGTCAATGTACTTTGACAACGATTCATCAGTCGTAAACATCTGATCTCACTCTCCCAGGTACAAATGGGTGTAGGATGGGGCACAGCATGTCAACTTGCATTCTCAGTTAGGGCCCCCTTCTCTGAAATAATGGGTCTCCCATGTGGATTACTAATGTTTTTGTGAATTTTTGGTAGGGCATAGAAGGTAGGCATAGTGAGGAAATTAGTTCTAATAAACTCCCAAGTAGATTTCATTATTATTTCATTAACCACTTCAGCTCCGGAAGATTAACTCATGACCGGGCCTTTTTTTTACATCATGACCAGGCCATTTTTTTTAATACGGCACTGCATTACTTTAACTGAAAATTGCACGGTCGTATACCCTGTACTCAAATAAAATTGATTTAATTTTTTTCCCAAAAATAGAGCTTTCTTTTGGTGGTATTTGATCACCTCTGCAGTTTCTATTTTTTTGCGATATAAAAAGAAAAATTACACACAACTTTGAAAAAAACAATATTTTTTACATTCTGCTATAAAACACACCCAATAAAAAAAATGTAAAAAAGTAATTTCCTTACTTGTTAATTTGAGAAAGGCCACTACATTGGGATTTGAGCTGGGTGGAGGGAATCTGTCATATTTTTTATTGAGTTGGGACTTATTCTGTTTACCTATGTCTATCGTTGGAGATTCTTCCACTGATTGTAAGAAAGAATTGAGTAATATTCAATGGATGAGGTCGGTTGGGTCACTTTCTTCTAACAAAAATACAAGTTGGTCAATCATAGCTCTATCTATCTGTGTAAGTTGCTGCTAGAATCCTGTTTATTATATATACAGTACCTTTAAGAAACCAGCTCAAATTTGTCTAGAGATTTGTTGGAAAAAAAACTAAGGCCCATACTTAGAAGAACATTGATCTCATCCTCAGAGAAGTGTGTGAGAGGACAGGTTAACAATATCAAACCCGTTATCTCTCAATATTGTCTCTTCATGTGTGTGCCCATGCTTTGGGTTGTGATGACTAGATATGTGTTCTTGCGTGCTGATTCTAAAAAAAATATTAGACTGAGTGTTAGAAACTGACCCTCCATGATCCCTAGAGGGAGGCTTAGAAGCATCAAGTGCAGAACTACCACTATTGGACCTATCAATAGAAGTAATAGAACCCATCACCATACTCTGTAAATTACCTTATGGTATGTTAGGTTCGGTTTCCACTAGTGCAGCTACAAAGTCGTGCTACTTCTAGCGCGACTTAGTAGCTAACGTTGTTTGCGGCTTTCAGTGAGACTTGTCCCTCATTATAGAGGTAAGTCGCACTGAAGACGGCTCAAAAGTAGTGCACAAACTACTTTTGAAGTCGCCGCAACCGAAGCCGCGGCAGTGGAAATGGGCCAGATAGAAATCAATGGCTTTTGACTTGCTGTGCGACTTGACACATGTCAAGTCGCACAGCAAGTCGCACTAGTGGAAACCGAGCCTTACAGTACCGATATAGAAGAACATCAAGGTGTAAAGTTGCCATGATGAAGTGAAACATTATGTGAATCAAAGTTTGGTCTCTTAGCTAATTGTCCATGTATACCACAGTGAATCCATCTTTTTGACCGTCGTGAGATTTTTAGGCATGTTTAGAGGATGGCTTTGAAGAGACAGAAATAGAAGATAAACTAGAAGATGATTGTGACAAGATTGAATAATGCTCATTTTTCTTAAAAGACTAAAGCATCTCGTTTCCTGGAGGAATGCTGATTTTGATTCCACTTATAAGCCCCCTACACTTATGGAAGGATGTTTTATCACGTAAGAATTTTATTTCTTTTTTACAAGGATTTCTTTGTTATAACATTCCAAATGATCTTTCAGCTTTTTATCACTGTCTACAAAAGATGTATGTGTCTTGTACAATGAAATTTTAACATTTAGATCATTCATTTCTTTATCAAATGTTTAGGAATGTTTTCTGTATTCAGATATCAATAAAGGTCATCATGTTCTGAGAGCAAGTATGTAAGGTTTTTTTTCCCATTCTTGTCTGAATTCTACATCTAGATTATCCAGTGTATGTAAGATTTGGACTCTCAGACCAAATGAGTTAATTTCTTCTTTGATGCAGTCCTCCAAGAACTTGATATGCCAGAATAGGGAGTATTTTTTTCTCAAGGAACTTAACCACTTAAGCCCCGGAAGATTTTACCCCCTTCCTGACCAGGGTTTTTTTGCGCTTCGGCCCTGCGTGATTTTAACAGACAATTTCGCGGTCGTGCGACACTGTACCCAAACGAATTTGACGTCCTTTTTTTCCCCACAAACAGAGCTTTCGTTTGGTGGTATTTGATCACCTGTGCGATTTTTACTTTTTGCGCTATAAACAAAAAAATAGCGTAAATTTTGCAAAAATAACAATATTTTTCACATTTTTTTATATGAAATTCCCCCCCCCCCCCAAAAAAAAATGTAAAAATCGAAATTTTTTAACATTTTAGGCCAATTTGTTTTCTGCTACATATGTTTGGTAAAAAAAAATTGCAAAAAGCGTATTTTGATTGGTTTGCGCAAAAGTTATTGCGTTTACTAACTAAGGGAAAGATTTTTCTCATTTTTTGCTGTTTTTTTAACGCATAATGGCGGCGATCTGCGATTTTTTTTGCGGTACTGCGAAAGATCGGACCCTTGACTGACATTTTTGAGGTTACCAGGGACATTACTGCAGTAATCAGTGCTATACATATGCACTGTTACTGTAAAATGACACTGGCAGTGAAGGGGTTAACTTTTTTTGAGAGGGAGGGGTTATGTGTGTCCCTAGGGGCATGATTCTAACTGTGATTGGCTGTGGCTTGAGGTGTATGAACAGTGATCAACGGTCCTACATAGTAGAACCGTATGATCACCATTCATACACAGGGGATAATGACAGGCGGCTTGTTTACATTAGCCGCCTGCCTTTCTCCCGCCCTAACGGACGATCGAGAGTGACCGGCGGACATCGGGTCCGCCGGTCACACGCGTGGGGGGGCCGTGACCGCGCGGGGGGGTCCGTGACCACGCGGGAGCGCGCCTCAGGCGGCGTGCGTTCGCTCCCTAGACCCCTACAGGCTAGCGACGTAGCCCTACGTCGCTCTGCATGTGAGGGGCTGACTGCCGACGTAAATAGTCGTGCGGCAGTCGGCAAGTGGTTAATAAATTATAAAACAGAGAAAACAGATAAAACAGATAATTCCAAATCAATCAGTTGTTTTGGCCAAAAACGTTTAGATACCTAAACATAAGGGTATCTCACTCCCTCCCTACAGTACATATGTAATTATTTTTAAAACATAACCATAAAACAAAGTGTTATATAAACAGGTCAATCATATAAAGTGTTAACTATAATAGTTAAGCAGAGTAAACACCACCAATGTGGGGATTAGTATTTTGTACCTAAACAACTAGACTACTCTCTGTGAGTCTACTCTGATAAGTGCCACATCCATAGTGAATGAACTGAACTAAATTGCAAACCCCCCAATGGGACTTTGAATGCACTATATCAAACAACTTAATTTAAACATATTTTAAATAATTTATTTAATAACATATAAAATTACCTATTTTAACAACAATTTTATTGTGGTACAGAGTCAAATATATTAAAACCATTAGCACGGTTTGCATAGAAAAATATCATAGATGATGTAATTGTATGATGTATCTTCATGCACTAAAAGCATTTCAGAGATGTAAACCTCCTTCCTCAGCGGTGTAAATGATATCATATCATACAATTTAAATAATATTATACAACATATACATAGATATATATCTATCTACACACAACTATGTTTTTGTATATGTCCATTACTCATAATTAGGGATGATCGAACTTTTGAAAAGTTCGGTTCGACCAGAACACCCGAACTTCACGAAAGTTCGGTTCGGATTTCAGAACCCCATTGAAATCAATGGGACCCGAACTTCTGTAATCAAAAAACACCATTTTTAAGCCCTAAAACCCAATAAATGCCCCTAAAAAGTGCCTAGGGTTCTGGGTCATGCCCCAGGGACTATTAATCACACAAAAAAAAGTTCTTAAAAATTGTCGTTTTTGATAGATAGCCAATTATTGAAAAAATTAAAAAAAAAAAAAAAAAAGAGATTTCTTTGGATTTAGTGTCTGGGGGGTCTAAAAGTTGTACCTGTGAAGTTTCAGCTCTGTAGCATGTCCAGAACCAGAATTACAGCATACCAAACCTTCAAAAATGACTTTTTTGCTTAACCGCACCTTTCTTTTGCTCCTAATCAACGGCTCAGCCAATGTGTATGATGGGGGCATAATGCAGTGCACTGGGAACAAGATTAGAGGTTTTTTTGGAAAAAGGTGCTGTCTCTTTAAATGTGCATATAATTAACGGGTGTATTTCCACAATGGGGCTTTTATTACCAAATGTTTCAAGAAGTCCAAAGATGTATGTAATTGCACTTTATTTCATGTAAAATGGTGTTTGGTGCACTTTAACTTGAAATCTCACAAGAAACAGACATATATGCACGGATACATTGAGGGTTAGGGGTAGGGGCCACAATGTAGTGCAGAGTGAACAAGATTAGAGATGTTTTGGATGAATACTGTTGTCTCTTGACTTTGAATAGAAGTAAAGGATGCTTAAAAATTGGGCATTTGGTGGTGCGGACGATGCCTTGACACCATATCCCTATGAAAGTGCTGGTAATGAAAGCAATAATTGCCTTTGTAAGGAAAAAAATTACAATGATATGCATCTGTGTGACAGGTGCGCAAAAATTGTTGTTTGGGTGTTGGCGGAGCCATACCACTGTAAGCCCAAAGAGCTGGTGTTGAAGAAGGCGTAAAAATTATGAAGGTGTGCACCTGTGGAACAGGTGCGCAAACATGGTAGTTTTGGTGTTGGCGGAGCCTCCCCACCATAACCCCAAAGAGCTGGCTTTGAAGGAGGCCCAAAAATTGTAGAGGTGTGCACCTGTGGAACAGGTTCGCAAACATGGTAGTTTTTGTTTAGCATAGCCTCCCTACCTTAACCCCAAAGAGCTGGTGTTGAAGGAGGCCCAAAAATTGTAAAGGTGTGCACCTGTGGAACAGGTTCGCAAACATGGTAGTTTTTGTTTAGCATAGCCTCCCCACCTTAACCCCAAAGAGCTGGTGTTGAAGGAGGCCCAAAAATTGTAAAGGTGTGCACCTGTGGAACAGGTGCGCAAACATTGTCGTTTTTGTTTTAGCATAGCCTCCCCACCTTAACCCCAAAGAGCTGGCGTTGAAGGAGGCCCAAAAATTGTAAAGGTGTGCACCTGTGGAACAGGTGCGCAAACATTGTAGTTTTTGTTTTAGCATAGCCTCCCCACCTTAACCCCAAAGAGCTGGTGTTGAAGGAGGCCCAAAAATTGTAAAGGTGTGCACCTGTGGAACAGGTGCGCAAACATTGTCGTTTTTGTTTTAGCATAGCCTCCCCACCTTAACCCCAAAGAGCTGGTGTTGAAGGAGGCCCAAAAATTGTAAAGGTGTGCACCTGTGGAACAGGTGCGCAAACATTGTCGTTTTTGTTTTAGCATAGCCTCCCCACCTTAACCCCAAAGAGCTGGTGTTGAAGGAGGCCCAAAAATTGTAAAGGTGTGCACCTGTGGAACAGGTTCGCAAACATGGTAGTTTTTGTTTAGCATAGCCTCCCCACCTTAACCCCAAAGAGCTGGTGTTGAAGGAGGCCCAAAAATTGTAAAGGTGTGCACCTGTGGAACAGGTGCGCAAACATTGTCGTTTTTGTTTTAGCATAGCCTCCCCACCTTAACCCCAAAGAGCTGGCGTTGAAGGAGGCCCAAAAATTGTAAAGGTGTGCACCTGTGGAACAGGTGCGCAAACATTGTAGTTTTTGTTTTAGCATAGCCTCCCCACCTTAACCCCAAAGAGCTGGTGTTGAAGGAGGCCCAAAAATTGTAAAGGTGTGCACCTGTGGAACAGGTGCGCAAACATTGTCGTTTTTGTCATAACCAAAATGAGGTTCTGTGAACGTAAAGAGAATGAGAGGAGGGTTTGAGGGTGGCACCATGGTCCAGGCTTAAACTGAGGCTCAACTGCCACATCACAACGATAGCCTAGTCTACAAGGTCTGCATCAGGTGCATCAAAGCTTGATATCCACGACTGATTCATCTTAATGAATGTCAAACGGTCGACTGAGTCGGTGGAGAGTCTAGTTCGATGGTCTGTGACGAATCCTCCTGCTGCGCTGAATGCCCGTTCCGATAGGACACTGGAAGCAGGGCAGGCCAACAACTCCATGGCATACTGGGCCAGTTCTGGCCAGTGGTCTAATCTTAAGACCCAGTATGCCAGTGGATCGGATTCGTCACATGAAAAGCCCTCTGTGTCACTTTGTGCCCTCACGTAATCGTCCACCATGTGATGCAGACGGTGTCGATGCGATGTGGCAGCTGAGAGGCCTGGGCGGTGAGGACTAAAAAAAGACCGAAAGGCATCCGTCAACCGCACGCCTTCTCCAACGCTCCTCTCGTGACCACCAGTAGAATCCATGGTAGGTTGTCCCCGCCCCTGCACCCTACGGGAGTCGGGGAACATGTTCACCAGATTCCTCTTGAGACTGTCCTCAAGGGATTTGATCCTGTGGACTCTATGGGTGGATGGGAAAAGCTCCGAGACTTTACACTTGTACCGGGGGTCAAGTAGGGTGGCCAACCAATAGTGGTTAGTCTCTTTAATGGCCTTGATTCTGGGGTCCTTTCGCAGGCTCTGGAGCATGATGTTTCCCATGCGTCGCAAATTAGCGAAGGCCTGAGAAGCTGACTCCTCGGGGTCACTCATAACGACATTATCTTCAACGGGCTCCTCCTCCTCCCAGCCACGTACTACTCCAAAGTGTCCCGAGGGAGTCAAACTAGGCCTTGCAGATTGCCGCATGTCTTCCTCCTCCTCCTCCTCAAACCCTGCAAAAGTTCCCGCAGAATCGTCCTCCTCCTCCTCTTCCACCCCTGGATCCTGCTCGGGCCTCTGGGAGCTAGGCATAATGGGGTCAGGATTCTCAGGATAAAGGGGGCCTTGAGAGGCAAGGAAGTCCTCCTCTTCCTCCTGCTGCTCTGCCTCCAGTGCCCTGTCCATAATGCCACGCAGAGTGTGCTCCAACAAAAACAGTACCGGTAGGGTGTCACTGATGCATGCGCTGTCCCGGCTGACCATCCTTGTGGCCTCCTCAAATGGCGAGAGGACAGCGCATGCATCCTTAATCAAAAGCCACTGCTGTGGTGAAAAGAAGCCCAGGCGCGCAGAGCCAGTGCTGGTGCCGTACTCGCATAGGTATTCATTGAGGGCCCTCTGCTGCGTGTACAGGCGCTGCAGCATAGCCAAGGTGGAGTTCCAGCGGGTGGGCATGTCACAGATGAGGCGGTGTACCGGCAGGTGAAACTCGCGCTGCACTTCGGCCAAACGTGCAGTGGCACTGTACGACCGCCTGAAGTGACTGCACACCCTTCTTGCCATCCTTAGCACATCCTGCATTCCCGGGTACGAGTTCAAAAACCGCTGTACCACGAGATTCAGGACATGCGCCAGGCATGGCACATGGGTTAACTTTCCCTGACGAAGGGCGGCCAGGAGGTTTGACCCATTATCAGTAACCACCATCCCTGGCTGCAGCTGGCGTGGTGTCAACCACCTCTGGGCCTGTGCCTGCAGAGCCCCAAGAATCTGAGGGGCAGTGTGCTGCCTGTCCCCTAGACACACAAGCTGCAGCACTGCGTGACACCTTTTGGCCTGAGACATAGAATAGCCCTTTGAACGTTTACGTGGTATCTCATCATATTCAAAGGACCATTCTGCAGAGGAGGGCATGGAGGAGGTAGAGGAGGAGGAGCAGGAGGGGGTAGAAGTGATCGATCTACCCGGATCAGCGACACCACCAGCTGTTTGCAGAAGTGGGGGCAACACTGGCTGCAGCACCGAGCCCTGGCTACAATCCCTTCCACTGGCAAGCAGTGTCACCCAGTGAGCAGTGACAGAAATGTACCGTCCCTGCCCATGTTTGCTTGACCAAGTGTCAGCCGTCAAGTGTATCTTACGGCTGACTGACTTGGCCAGGGATGACACTACATTGCCTTCCACATGTTGGTATAGGGATGGCAGGGCCTTACGGGAAAAGTAATGCCGACTTGGCACCTGCCACTGTGGAACTGCACATTTTGCGAAGTCACGGAAGGGAGCAGACTCTACCAGGTTAAATGGTAATAGTTGCAGAGCCAGTAGTTTAGCCAAACTACTGTTTAGACGCTGGGCATGTGGGTGGCGGGGAGTATACATTTTTTTTCGTTCCAGCATGTGTGGAATCGAAATTTGGCGTCTAGATGATACAGCTGGTGGTGTGCTGGAGGTAGATGCGACACTGCCTGCTATATCATCATCCCTGCCAGTGGAGGCTGCCAACAGGTGACGAGTGACTATAGCAGGGCCAGGAACAGACTGATGTGCAGGTGGAGCAGGTGGAGCAGATGGAGCATGAGGAGGAGCGCGAGGAGAACTAGGAGGCCGACTGACCAATCTTTGGCCCTTTTGTGGGTTCTTTAAATGCTCCTGCCAACGGGCCGAGTGGTGGGTTGTCAAATGCCTGTTTAGGCAGCTTGTACCCAGGTGGTTGACATTTTTGCCACGTTTTATACCCTTCTTACAAATCTTGCAGATCGCAACTGTTTTATCTGCATGGGATGTCTCAAAAAAGGCCCAGCAAGATGAGGTGTGTATAGTGGCCCGGGAGACAACAGGTGCGGCCTTAGATGGAGTAGGCCGTCTGCTCTCCCCTCTTGCTTGCTCTGCCTCCTCCTCAACCTCAGACCCAACATCTGACTCCATCAAAGACTGAGCATCAGGCCTGGCCTGGGAGACAACAGGTGCGGCCTTAGATGGAGCGGGCCGTCTGCTCTCCCCTCTTGTTTGCTCTGCCTCCTCCTCAACCTCAGACCCAACATCTGATTCTATCAAAGACTGAGCATCAGGCCTGGCCTGGGAGACAACAGGTGCGGCCTTAGATGGAGCGGGCCGTCTGCTCTCCCCTCTTGTTTGCTCTGCCTCCTCCTCAAACTCAGACCCAACATCAGACTCCATAAAGGACTGAGCATCAGGCTGGAGTAGATGGCCGACACTGTGGTCAAACAGCTCAGCTGACTCCTCTGCCATGTCTGAAATTGGGTCTAAGGGAGGACATGAGGTGGACATGGACTCATCTGTATTTGTTCTGACAACTGCAGAAGACTGACCACTTTTCTCTGCCTGGGTCACTGTAGTTGCAGATGATGCCGATGATGAGGGTTTGTTCATATAGTCCACCACCTCCTGTACATACTGTGGACGTATAGCTTGGCCACTGCCGGAGAACAATCCAAATGGTGGCCTGGCTGAGGACTGACCACCACGTCCACCCCTGCCTCTAGACACCCTAGAAGCTGTGCCCCTTTCCGCAGCAGGGCCACGTATGCCTTTTCTTGGTCTACCAGGCATATTTCTCAATGATGCGTTGGCAACTGTGTGCGGTGAAAAACGCACACTGCTATGCGACCCACAGTTGTCGCTGGATACAGCACAGCAGTTGCGGTTCACGCACAGTAGCAAAGCCTTTTGCACAGTGGACCTAACGCTTTGAACAACAGGCGTTAGGTTGTCACTGATGCGTTGGCAACTGTGTGCGGTGAAAAACGCACACTGCTATGCGACCCACAGTTGTCGCTGGATACAGCACAGCAGTTGCGTGTCACGCACAGTTGCAAAGGCTTTTGTACAGTGCACCTAACGCTTTGAACAACAGGCGTTAAGTTGTCACTGTATTTTGCTGCCTAGCAAGCACGTATACCTGCTGTGATACAGCAGCACTGTGCCACGTGCTCACTAAACAGAACCCTCACACTTTCCCTACAGAAACTAAATTTTCAAATCTAACTAATGTAGTACAAAGTTCCCTAACTACACTAGATATCCCTTTCCACTAAATAGAAAGCTCCATACAGCAGAAGACTGATACTGTCCCTTAAGTTTTTTTTTTTTTTTTTTTTAACTCTAAGAACCAGCACAATCGCTGTATCTAACTACACTGGCTGTAAGCTAAATACAATTCTGCTATATGGAGCTTTAGAACCACTCGATATGTAGGAAATGTAGTGTAGCAAGCAGGAGTCAGACAGAACTGCTTCAACTCTCTTCAACAGGCTCTGGATAACTGTGCTAGGGGTTAGGCGGGGCCATCTTATATAGTGTGGGGCGTATTCACTCCTGATTGGCCTCTGGTCCCCGTAGTCACTCCAATCACGTTTCTAGGAGACTCCTGCCCCCTCATTGGCTTTTGCAGACGTTTCTGGGCCAATCACGGGCTTTTAAAGCCCAGTTCCTGTCCCAGTGCATTTTGGGCGGTTCTGGTGGCCGAATACCGAACTTTTGCCGCAAAAAGTTCGGTATTCGGCCGAATATCGAACATCCAATGTTCGGGTCGAACCGATGGTCGACCCGAACCGTTCGATCATCCCTACTCATAATTAGGTAGACAGTGATGGTCATAGAAAGAAAGCCGTAGTAATTAAAAACATGTGCGATTTTCACCACCCAGCCCATCAGCCAAGAGGAGTCCAAATCCCCAATCCCACCAAGGGGGTCACAATGATCACTGGGACCCATATATCTTAATCCTGATAAACATATAAAGCACAGCCTTTAGGCTCGGTTCACACTTGGGCGACTTATCAGGTGACATATTAAACCATATAATAGCACACACACACATAAAAAAGTGGCTTTAAAATCTTGCAAGGCTATTGCTCTTATAGCGTAGGACCCACTGAAAATGTGGTACTTTGACGTAGTGGTGGACGTAAGCACAATATGGCCATTTGGTGTGACTAAATCCCCATATTTACATAATAAGAGCAGGTGTTTTAAAATAGCCTTGCAAGATTTGAAAGCAACTTTTTTTGTGTATGTGTGTGCTATTATATGGTTTAATTTGTATATTGGTCCTTATAGCAGCACCAACCTTAGAATTGTGTGTTTAGGGTGTGCCCCCAATATGTTTTTGTTATCAGGCGACATAGTCACCTGACAAGTCGCGCTCAATTCAGTGCAAAAGAACTATTCTAGTTGGAGCAACTCAGGACGCCTGACTTAGAAAAAAGGTTCCTGCACTTCGACTTTGGAGCTGCTTGCATTGACTTCTTTTGCAAGAAGCACTGAAGTCGCGCCGTATGGGGTGACTTCAGAGTCAGGCGACTTTGAAGAAACCCCAGTGTGAACCAAGCCTTAGACTAATACTGTATATAAAGGTATATCTATATACGGTATATCTATATATATATATATATATATATATATATATATAGAGAGAGAGAGAGATATATATATAGATATATAGATATTTATATACTATTAAATACTGTATATACAATATTAAAAGTAAAAAGTAAGAAAGTTGATGCATTGAATGAAAAAACCCTAAAGGCAGCAACCTCAGAGAAAGTGAAAACCAAGCTTTGATTTATTAGGCTAAAAAAATCCACTTTAACCCAAAAAAAAAAAAAAAAAAGGGGGACAGATAAAAAAGGCAACATTGTCCTCATCAATAATATACAGTATGTGACAATGTGTAAGAAGATTTTGAACAAAGTAAATTGGTATCACCCCTCTTTATTACAGCCTCTTTATCCACCTCTGGACTGGAAGATTTTCCCCCTTAATGCATGCGACACTGTACCCAAATAAAATTGATGTCCTTTTTTCCCCACAAATAGAGCTTTCTTTTGGTGGTATTTGTTCACTTGTGCGACTTTTATTTTTTGCGCTATAAACAAAAAAACAGCGACAATTTTTTTTTTTAAATATATATATATTTTTTACTTTCTGCTATATAACATCCCCCCCCCCCCAAAAAAAAAGAAAAAAAAAAGAAAAAATCAAATGTTTTCAGCATTTTAGGTCAATTTGTATTGTGCTACATATTTTTGGTGAAAAATATCCTAATAAGCGTATTTTGTTTGGTTTGTACAAAGGTTATCGTGTCCACAAACTAGGGGAAAGATTTATGTCATTTTTATTTATTTATTTATTATTAAATATTTTTTTACTAGTAAAGGTGGCGATCAGCGATTTTTAGCAGGATTGCGACATTGCGGCGGACAGATTGGACCCCTAACTAACATTTTTTACACTTTTAGGGGAACCAGTGACATTACAAAAGTGATCAGTGCTAAAAATATGCACTGTTACTGCAATAATGACACTGGCAGGGAAAAAAAAAATATGAGATATATTATGTTGCTTATCTTAATGAAATCTTCCTGGGAGTTTTTTATAACTCATTTCTCTACTATCCCTAGCTTCTATGCCCTCCCAAAAATTCCCAAAAATGCTAGTAACTCACCTGTGAGACCCATTATTTTAGGTAGGATGGCCCTAACTAAGAATGTGAGTAAAGTTGTCGATGAAAATCTTAGGCTGCACATGATGAGCCTGCCATCAAATGTCTGAGACACATTCTCCAGATCATTGACGGATTGCATGCTTTTAAAAATGTCTTACTGATTACTGTGGATTACTGTCCCCATGATTGGGGTTTGGCAGCTGTAAAGCATACCCTTGCCAAAAGGGGACAGTAGGAATGGGCATACAATGAATGTATTGTTTATGTCCTTGATTTTATTCTCCCCCATAATATCTTTGCATCTAAAGGTTCCCTCTACCTCTATGTGTAGGGCATAGAGATGGGGACATGTTATGTCCCACCCTACACCAATTTGTGCCTGGAGGAAAAGGAATGGATTTTTATGACCAATTCATTGTTGTGGACGTACAGTACATGGATTCATTGTGTGGGATGGCCCACAAGACATTCTTTTAAGCCGTATTGAAAGGATGAACAGAAATGACTTCAACCTCACATTCACAGTGACATATAACAAAAAAATAGTCACTTCCTTGGATGTAGAGATCTTCAAAGGGGAGGATGGCTCTCTTTATAGTAATCTGTTTTGTATCTAAGCACAATGGATCCTATTATAGGTCAATTTGTCGCAGAAGTTCCATTATTCCCATTTAGAAGAGTCACCTCAATTAGAGATCCCATAGTAAAAAGCGAATATGAAGCGAATACAAAGGAGAATCATAGGGAGTAAATACAAAGGCACTTTCATATGTGGTTCCTGCAAGTACTGTAAATATATGTGTACTGATAAAAATGTTAAACTACCTAATGTTCAGTTCTTTCACCCTAAACTATATGCTATTTCTAGAACTTTTGGTGGAGTATACCTTTTGCTTTGTGACTGTAGATGTTATTATGTTGGCAAGAAGAAAATGGAATTCTAGAGGGAAGCTTACAGACACATTAAAACCATGCAATGCTGTAACGCTGAGTTACCTCTCTGCTGGAACTTGATGGCCATACATGATGGACAATTTTTTAGGATCAGATTTTTGATCCTGGATCGTATCCATGCCAGCAGAAGAGGAGGAGACTGGAATAAAATGGAACTCAAATTAATTAATAAACTGGGAGCTACCTATCCTCCAGGACAAATCAATGATGTCAAACCGTATTTAGAAGGTTTCATTTTAGGATGGATGGAAAAATTAATGATAAAATCGCTTCTAGGTGGTACATTCTTGTCTTGCCACTATAGGTGCTTGTACTTTTGAGGGTTGTAATTATCCTGTTAATTTATTTAACTTCTGTGTTATGAAGTCAACAACATCCTGCATAAATATATATGTTTTGGTCATTTGTCTGTATTTGATATGTATTTATGTGTCTAGCATGTTTCATGTCTAGTTTACATGTGCAGTTGTCCCCTTCTTGCCCTTTTGTCTTCCAGCCTTTGGATGCTGTTTCCTTTTTCCTCCCTGTGTGTGTGGGGGGGGGGGAGATGGTGGCCACCTAGTTCTTTCTGGTGACATTATTGGATGTTCATTGGAGGAGTCAGTCAGTATTGGCTCCTGTGCTTTCAATCTCCTCTCCCCTCCCATCAAATTAGTCTTTCTAGATGGGATGACATTGTGTGTTTCGGCAGGTTCTGGGCATGTGACGTCATTCAAAATGCGGACGTGATGACATGGATGATGTCATCCCAATCCTAGTGATGGGATGGCAGCGTGCATCAGAATCTCAATGGTCCAATCACAGATCGGGATCTGGCATCATTTTCAGCCACTCTCAGGTGTTCCATAACTGGGTGTATGCCTACATATATTTAAACTGCTCAGCCTCGTAGGGGTATTGTTGCTTGCCACCTATAGCCTACCTGATGTTCAGACTTTTGTCACTTCTTATTCCAGGTAGAGAATAGATATGTTTGTCCCAAATGCCTATACTCTTAAGCTTCTGTATTATGGAGCCCATATCTCTTGTGGCTAGAGCTATGTTCATTGTATTATCTATTTGACCTGTTTACATTTGATCCCATCCATGGGAGCTTTATTACACTGTTATTAATGACTTTTATAATATTTTTTATTGATAATATGTGACTTCCACTTTTTGTTACTCCTTTTATGGCTGGCCGATTCTAATATGTATTGGTACCTTACATGTACTCCTTTTCTTAGGCATTGTTCTACGATCCTTGGTATATGGAATTTTTGACAAGACAGAATCTTTTTACACAAGTGTCTCAAGTCATCTGTCTACCACTGGTAGGATTTTTTTCTGTCAACTCTTTGATAATTTCCACCTACATTTTATTATTATATATTTGTTTACCTTTATATACAACATTAGGCTAAAGGCTGTGCTTTATATGTTTATCAGGAATAATGTCTGTGGGCCCCAGTGGTATTTTTGCCCCCTTGGTGGGATTAAGGATTCAAGCTTCTCTTGGCTAATGAGCTGGGTGGTGACAAACGGACTTGTTTTTGATTCCTATGGCTTTTTTTTTTTCTGAGATCATCACTGTCTACCTATACAAATACCTAGACATATACAAAACATGGTTGTACATATAGAGGGGCAAGCAAGGAGAAGCGATCTGCCACAGAAGAAGAATTGTCTAGCTAACTCCATCCCTATTGGATATGGTAAGAGGAAAGGGAGGAATATGGGACTTTAATTGAGTGTAGCTAGACATATATGTATGATACTGGTGTAATAAACATGTCCTCATACGGTTCCAAAGGCGGAGACCCATGAAGTACTAGCAATATATATATATATATGTTAAATAATGTTTGATAATGTTTGATAATGTGACATATAATAATTCAATAAGTCATATATAATCTGTTCAGTCATAATAATTGCAAACGATGTTAAATATAGGGAATAATATCAGGTCTAAAATCATTATAACAAATAGCATATTTATTGTGAAAACCATTTTTCTATAGATACACAACTTTAACAAATACCAATTCATATGACCCAGAAAATGGGGATCCATAGAGGGTTAACACATGATCAAAAATCTAATTTATCTCATTTAACATGATATATTTCAAACATACAGACTGCATATACAGGTCAGAATTAATGAGAGAACATACATAGATATACATAACTTATTAATATAACCAAATAATTTCATAATAGAGATAAAAACAACTTGATATAGAACGGTCAATCTCTTATAGTGTAAAATCTTGGGAAACAAAGGGGATGTTTATAAAGTAACCTGAATGGTTATCAGTTGGTTATATAGAGTGTGAATGAAGTTGTCTGGGTGATTTGTCGGCTCGACGCGTTTCGTGGATCTCCGTCCACTCATCAGGAGCATTAAAAAATTTTCTTCTGAAAATGAAAATATCAATTAAATTTGGGTAGTAGTATAAGATATGGACTAAAATGGGAAATGTAATGGAATAGACACTACCTATAAACAGTGTCATCGGTCCAAGAGCAGTCCAGTCTGGCATGGAGAGACAGAGGCTGATCCAAGGGACGCCTGACCCGGGGCTGAAGCATGGATTACAACCCGCACACATAGGGGCAATAGGGGGGAAAGGGGACCCAAAACGAAATTAATATACTGAACAGACCAGTAGGAAGGCTGTAAGAAAGTCACTCCGCAAAGTATTGGTCACAGATCACCTTTGGTGATTTATCACTTAATATACTTGTTCTGGTTCATTGGTTCCTATTGCATGCGATTCTTGCATGGTATGGTTGTGTCCTATTCACATCTATAACTTATAATCCATTTTATCTCGGGTGATTCACTTATGCAATATTCTTTTGTTAGTCACCTTTTTGACTATATGCACGTGATACTCTTCCTCCCCCTCAAATTTTCTTCTTTATTCTTTTCTATGTCCGGTCACTCACAGGCAGATCTTTATGGGCTCAACTTTTGGACCCTTTATATAATTTATAAACTATTGAATTGTATGAGACTATTTTTCTTGAGTTGAGTTATTTCCAGATATTCATTCAAATTTTATATATATATTTTCAGACTGCCTTTGGCTTCAATGATCTGTGACCAATACTTTGCGGAGTGACTTTCTTACAGCCTTCCTACTGGTCTGTTCAGTATATTAATTTTGTTTTGGGTCCCCTTTCCCCCCTATTGCCCCTATGTGTGCGGGTTGTAATCCATGCTTCAGCCCCGGGTCAGGCGTCCCTTGGATCAGCCTCTGTCTCTCCATGCCAGACTGGACTGCTCTTGGACCGATGACACTGTTTATAGGTAGTGTCTATTCCGTTACATTTCCCATTTTAGTCCATATCTTATACTACTACCCAAATTTAATTGATATTTTCATTTTCAGAAGAAAATTTTTTAATGCTCCTGATGAGTGGACGGAGATCCACGAAACGCGTCGAGCCGACAAATCACCCAGACAACTTCATTCACACTCTATATAACCAACTGATAACCATTCAGGTTACTTTATAAACATCCCCTTTGTTTCCCAAGATTTTACACTATAAGAGATTGACCGTTCTATATCAAGTTGTTTTTATCTCTATTATGAAATTATTTGGTTATATTAATAAGTTATGTATATCTATGTATGTTCTCTCATTAATTCTGACCTGTATATGCAGTCTGTATGTTTGAAATATATCATGTTAAATGAGATAAATTAGATTTTTGATCATGTGTTAACCCTCTATGGATCCCCATTTTCTGGGTCATATGAATTGGTATTTGTTAAAGTTGTGTATCTATAGAAAAATGGTTTTCACAATAAATATGCTATTTGTTATAATGATTTTAGACCTGATATTATTCCCTATATTTAACATCGTTTGCAATTATTATGACTGAACAGATTATTTATGACTTATTGAATTATTATATGTCACATTATCAAACATTATCAAACATTATTTAACATATATATATATATTGCTAGTACTTCATGGGTCTCCGCCTTTGGAACCGTATGAGGACATGTTTATTACACCAGTATCATACATATATGTCTAGCTACACTCAATTAAAGTCCCATATTCCTCCCTTTCCTCTTACCATGGTTGTACATATATATATATATATATATATATATATATATATATATATATATATATATATATATATATATATATGTTGGTATATTATTATTTTAATTGTATTATAGAGATGTGATATCCTTTACACCTTTGAAGAAGGAGTTGTATATCTCTAAAACATGTTGGGTGAATGGAGATACATCACATAACTTAGCATTATCTATGACAGGTTTTTATAATTTGTGATATTTTTCTTTGCAAGCTGTACTAATGGTTTTATTATATTTGACTTTGTACTACAATAACATTGTTTAAATGTCTATAGTGCCTTTAAATTCCCATTGAGGAGTTACAATTTGGTTCAGTTCATTCTTCACTAGGGATGTGGCACCTATCAAAGTAGACTCACTGAGATGTTGGTCTCAGTATTTTACTAAGAGGAGGAAAAGAAAATGAAAAAACTATTTACTATTTACTGACCAGACTATAGGGAAACATTATGCTGCAATGGTGGGAAACATTAATTGGATTCATTGAAAGGTTACAAATATAAACAAATTTGTCAGACAAATTTACCTCACCTGTCATATAAGACCTGAGAGTACAGAAACAATCATCTACTGTATCCCAACAATCACCCAACTGTAGGGGGTACAAGATGGAGCCCACAAGCAAATAAAACTGGAGTTTTTCCCCTGCACTGCCCCCTAGTGGCATAAATGCATATTTATTTTGTTTGAGAACTGCGTTGAGAAGTACAGTGTTACCTCAACTGTATTCCAGGATATTCTTGTCATCAGCTGAAGGAACTTGCAATAATTTAAGACTTCACATGAAGTCTTAGAATTCTTTAATAAGGTACTTAAGATATATAGTTTAAATACCATGTCAAGGATATATTATTTATCATTGTAAAATAAAATTTCCACATTTCTTCTTTAATTTTCCAGAAAAAAAACATAAAATCGCTTAGAAAAAACAAAAAAAAAAGCTTTTTCCCAATTTTTCAATTTTTTTCCAGGCCTTCCCATCTCTAGTCCAGGCATGCATCCTGAGTAGTCAGGAGAGGCAGCAAGCAAGTGCCCTCTCTCCTGAACCATGCTTGGCCACATGCACTAAAAAAAGGAAAGATACAAAACAAAATGGCATGGGATCCCCTTAAAATCCATAACAGACCTTATCCAGGACAGATTGTCACCTGTCATGTCATTACAAGCCTGTCCTTAAAAATTTAGCTCCTTGGTTTTCTTGAAAGCTTTGTCTAGGAATATTACTTTGTAAATGTAAAAAAAACATTTTTTGATAATGTGGCCAGCAATGAAAGTCTTTCTTTCATAATGAGTAACTTTAATTCTCTGCATTTTCAAAAAGCACATACTTGTACCAGCTGAACAATACTTAAGGATCTGTATTCTCTGCGTATTCACTGATCCAGGTGCTGCAGTAGATATTTATGTCACAGGGAACAGAAGCCTAAAGACTGGTGATAATGCAACCTCAATTTAATATACAGCATTTTATGTATCTAATGATGGTTGCATGCTCAAATTTATTTAAATTTTTTTAAAGAAGTCTGCTAGTAGAGTGAATGTAGAGTGTGTTATTACTATCATTTTTCAAGTATTCTGAGAAAAGTAATAACTACTGAGCCATGAACTCTCATTTCCACATTTAACGAAACATGCAAAGCAATTTCCAGCTAGAGCATTTTTCACATATTTAAGGTAAATGATGTGATTGCAAATATAAAGAGAAAAATAAATTTTCTGTGATGTAATTGAATCAGAGTAACAGGATTGTTCCCAGTTTCTCAGAAATGCCCATATTTTAAAAGGCTGTAAAGCAGAAACGCATCTCTATTCGGATGTTGTACTGCGCAGGGGGATTTGGAGTAGGTAGTATATTTAGCACTATAAAGTATTATAGAGTACAGGAATCCACAGCTGATTAACCCTTCAATTGCCACTGCTGGAACGCACAACCCCACCTGCCTTTACAGGACTCTTTTAGCAGATGCCACACAGTCTCACACTAACCTACTTGCAAATCATTATATAAATAGTGCAGCATTCTACCTAAAATAAATATTACCATTAGTACAAAAGACTCAAAAATCATACAAAGATATAAATAATACAAAAACACCAACTAGTGACATTTTCTTCCAAAATACCGCCACTTAATCCAATGTGTACTTTGCTCTTCCACTCCAAACACTATGTAGTATGTGCATGGAGATGCTCCCTTTGGTAAAACACTCACCTTTCTGTCTGGACCTATACCAAAAGAAATCAGTTAGGTTAGGCATGGTTGTAAGTCCATAAACAAGAGATGCAATTGGTATTCCAGCATGACTGCCTCCACTCCACAATCAAACTGATATAATAAATTAAGTAGAAAACACATATAGTGTAAAGACTTTTATAACATGTTGTTTCACTTCATTAAAAATATATTAAATTGCACTTACAGGATAAGCACATTTTTCATAGTGCATGTAGGAAACAGTTTCCACATTCAGCCCAGCCGTGACTGCTGGTCAACCTATCCTAGCTTACTACTGGGTGGGAGTCACCCAGTCTCTGCCTTATGTATTTCATCTACTAGACACCCTCAGAGGCTGTTTGATTTTTTCTTGTTCTAATTATAATGCTGACAGCTAATTTTGATAATTGTGGGTAAGTGGTGAGCAAAACCTTCTTGCACTGCCTCTCCTCACTGACTCTCCTAAAATCCTTTCTTAAAGTCAGAATTTGAAAAAGGAAACATGGACTTTAATGGCACCAGTATATAAACTGTAACATTTATTATAGATATTTAAAATATAAAACATGCAGATGGCAACAGTGGCCAACACATACAGAAAAAAACCGTCAACACAAAAAATAAATAAAGTAGGTAATTTCTAAACTACCACATTAGTATAGTGCAAGCATAAATATGTGTAGGCTCTGTGACAATACCCATACTAATGTTCCCCACGGAAGGGGGAGAAGAAGAAATACAACTTCCCCTCCTGGGGAACTGTAGAAAAAGTGGTCACAGATGTCCCAAGAAGACAGAGTGTGAATTTGGCTGACATTTTTCGCAGGGGTGCTTCACCTGGAGCTCTGGTTCATCACTCTGCAAGGGTGCTTGCAAACAAGATAAATCAAGGGGGGTGATTGAAGAGGCCAGCAAAATTAAACCGCAAAGTCCGGTAAGGTTAAGCCGGGATATACTTGTTAATATCTACAGGAACTTTGATTCTTATCCAGCTGCGACTGTAGTTATACAGTGTAGGAAATTGGCTTCTAAGAGGCCGTCCACTAGTCAATGAAGGTTAGATAAGGTCTCCAATAATCAGGTAAGAAGGGGTCAACCAGTATAAATAGGATACCAAACACAGGACTCGAAATTCGATCACCCCCCAAGGATGGAGGAATACCACCGTCAAAGGTCAAAACCTATAGAATATATCATAGTTTACACCAAAAACAAAGTTTCACTTTCACAGTAAGCTTGACTCCATTAATAAAAGGAACTGGCTCGCTGGCTATAAAATACATGTATCCATGTGAACATAGTGCCCCCTGATACTTTGTGATTACCCACTTCAAGATCAGATTGTTTCGCTCCTTCCTCCCAAGATCATTTTCAGATTTCAGTGCTGTCACACTTTGAATGACAATTACTCACACAACACTGTATCCAAAAAATGTTATATCATTATTTTAGTCAGAGTTTTTTTTTGGTATTTAAAGCGTTTGTAAATGTTTATTTTTCTTTAAATATCAAACAGGTTTATACTTACCTGCTCTGTGCAATGGAATTGCACAGAGCCGCCCCAAATCTATTCTCTGGGTCCCCCTTCTGGCTGCTCCTCTCCAGTGAGTGCCCCACCTATAGAAAGCTGTTTTAAAAGCCATTTTATATTGGGAAACTTGTGTGGGCCCGAGCCTCCCTGTTTTTGTCTCTCTGCCTCCTGCTCCCTAGTTACTGGCTTTTCTTCACAGCAGATCAGGAGTTGAGGTGGGAGGAGAGCTGCAGATGAGCATAGCAGTGGTTCCAATGAGGGCTCAGATAAGTAAAAGGAGGGGGGTAGTAAAAAACAATTTTTCTTTGGATTTTATTATAAAATTGTGGAGATAAATTATCTTTCTTCATACTTTTGGACCAAAATGTATTCTGCTACATTTATTTGGTAAATATAACTCAAACCAGTGTATATTGTTTAGTATGTGTAAAAATTATAGAGTCTACAAACTAAGTTGTCCTTTTAAAAAGTTATTTGCCACACACAGCATTGGCATACTTAGAATTACACCCCAAAACACATTTTGCTTTGCCTCCCGAGTATAGGAATACCACATGAGTAAAACTTTTTTTACAGCCTATATGCATAGAGGTGCCCAAAATGCAACGAACATCTTTGGGTTTTCAAGAAGCATGAATTATGTATCTAATTTCCCGGCTATCTATCATATTTCTTGAGAACCTAAAGTTTGAGGACAGGAGAAACACCTACAAAATAACCACAGCTTGGAAAGTACGTTGTTTGGAAAATGCAGAATAAAAATAAAAATGTATTTTTACACAATGTTGTCAATGAAAAAGATATTTCTAACATACAGCATAGGCATCCACATCATAGGCATTCTTAGAATTACACCCCAAAACCCCCCAAAAAATTCTGCTACTTCCTCCAAGTGTGTCAATACCACAGTGTTTTGTTATAGTCGCCTTTATAAGGGTGGTCAGGGGATATAACTTAATGTATTGTCACTTATAGCACTCACCGTTTCGATAAGTCAAGCAAACCTAGCTTACTGGTATGTAGCTGCTCCCAGGAATGCCATGTTCACTGGCCAGGAAGTACGGGAGGCTGAAGAAAGGAAGAACAAAATAGTTCTTGTGGTTCCAGGAGTGCAATTAGTCAAGACAATTATAACTACATAAAAAAGCACTGAATGATCCCCCTAGTGTCAATGGTGATAGGCAATATAACCATATAGTCACTGTACAGGACTCCAGCATAAATGGTAAACACTAAAAAGTTTATTGGAAGTGAATCCAAGAGTAGACAATTAGTCCAGAAAAAAACAGTGAAATGGCAAAGTTTGCAAAACTCCCCTTGGCCATGCTAGTGAACCATGCCGGGGCAAAGACTCACGAGATGGATCCCCTCCGATGTACTTTCCCACAGGTTCAACCATCCAGGACGGTGTTGCGATGCAGGCTGCCGTGGTGTGTTCCAGCAAGCAGGGGCCCCGATATAGTGGGGGAAGGGGAAAAGACCACCATAAAGCCAGGCTGGGAAATAACATGGGAAGAGGCAGTTGGTGGTGTCAATGCAGTCGGCCATGTCAATGCAGAAGCCATTGAGACTGACAATCAGTACCGTAGGCAACAGAGGAACAACCTGGGAAGTCTCGATCTGAAGCGAGCCTTGAGCTGCAGGTGGAACACAGGTTGAGGGGAGAGATGCAGGGGGAGGTCACTGTCGTCCTGAGGACACGTATCGGGCGTGCCCCTTTGTCCCTTTACAGTTGAGACCTATTGCTATACATATAATAATAGCAGCTAATCTGAACATATTAAGGAGGTGGAATACTGACTTGGCACCCTCCTTTGAAACTATTGATGACCGCAAAAGATTCTGTGCTCTTGAAATTACCTTTACATTGAAGAACTCTAATATGCCCAAATATTCCTTGAAATTGAATATATGGCTTTCTCACCCACCGCTGCACAATAAAACTGTTCCATTTTTGTTCTTATAATTTGTTAGGCCCCTACTGTATATATGTCCTCTGTTAAAATACAAGGATACACATGATATGCCATTTGGCATTCTGATATCCCCTCTCTTTGATCCAGAGCAACTGTGATCCACATTTCTTTCCCCTCACCCCCCTGTTTCCCCTTTCTCCTCACCCAATGAATCCCACCTTACTCTGAAACTTGGTATACCTGCATTGTATTACTCATCTTGTCTTTTGTTTATTGTCATGTTATGCATCTACATTGTGCTTAACAGTATTTGTTCCTAAAACAAGACCTGATGTTGCTGTAACTTTATTGTCCTGGTATGTTAAGTTAATTCAATAAAGAATTAATTGAAATTAAAAAAGAAAAAAACCTTTCAGCTCTCTCTATAATTTTACTACAGGATTATGGTCTGGAGACTGACTAGGCCACTCCATGACCTTAACCTCTTCAGTCCTGGAAGATTTATGACCCTGGCCATTTTTTTTGCAATATGGCACTGTGTTACTTTATCTGACAATCTTGCAGCGCTGTACCCAAATAAAATTGATGTCCTTTTTTTCCCCACAAATAGAGCTTTCTTGGTATTTGATCACCCCTGCGGTTTTTATTTTTTGCGCTATAAACAAAAAAAGACTGACAATTTTGAAAAAATATATATATATTTTTTACTTTATTATAAAAAAAATTAGTTATTAAATATATTCATCAATTTAAGCCAATATATATTCTACTACATGTTTTTGGTAAAAAAAATCACAATAATATTGATTGGTTTGTGCAAAATTATAGTGTCTACAAAGTATGGGATACATTTTTGGAATGATTTCTTTTTTTTTTTTTGTGTTTACTAGTAATGGCGGCAATCAGCGATTTATAGCGGGACTGCGACATTGCGGCAGACAAATCTGACACTAATTGACACTTTTTGGGGACCAGTGTCACCAATACAATCAGTGCTAAAAAAATCCACTGTCACTGTACTAATGACACTGGCAGGGAAGGGGTTAAAATCAGGGGCGATCAAAGGGTTAAATGTGCTCCTAGGGAGTGCTTTCTAACTGTGTGGGGATGCTTTGACTGGGGGAAGACAGAGCTTAGCAGAAACACAAGATCTCCATCTTCCCCTCTAACAGACAAGCAGTCTACCTTGTTTACATCTCCTGAGAATGATCACGGGGAGCAGGCGAACATTGGGTCTGCCAGACCCGCTGTGATTGAACATGCACGCCCCAGACCCAGTGCACGAAATTATGTACAGGTACGTGATTTTGCGCACAAGGGCCGCCCTGCTGCAGTATATCTGCATTGGGTGGTCCAGAAGGGTTTAATGTGCTTCTTCTTGAGCCACTCTTTATTGCCTTGGCAATATGTTTTGAGTCATTGTCATGCTGGATAACCCATCCACGACCAATCTTCAGTGTTCTGGCTGAGGGAAGAAGGTTCTCATCCAAGATTTTACAATATGGCCCCATCCATTGGCCCCTCAATGCAGCAAAGTTGGCCTGTACCTTTAGCATATAATAGTCAGCATTTTTCTTCCTCTAAACACGATAAGTCGAGTTAAAGCCAAAGAGCTCAATTTTGGTCTCATCTGACCACAGCACTTTCCCCAATCCTCCTCTGAATCCTTTAGATGTTCACTGGCATAACTGTACATGTGCCTTCTTGAGGAGGGGGACTCACCCTGCTTAGAAGAATAAAAATGCCTACTAGAAGCTTGTAATTCAGCAGCAGAGATGAGTGCTTCCAAGACTAAGGAGATTTTTAAAAATGTGTTTAAAAATCACATTTTAGTTCCATAGTGCACAATAGAAATAGTGAAAATATAAATAGTGTGTCAACTAGTATACAACGTAAGGATGTGCCAAAAGAGATTGCCTCACAAAAATATATTAAGAAATTAGAGAAGTCCTGGAGAGTATGCAAATGTCTAGAGAATTTACAGAATTATGAAATTACCCAATGGTATGGCATCACTTTTCTTAACCACTTGCCTGCTGGGCGCTTATACCCTCTTCCTGCCCAGACCAATTTTCAGCTTTCAGTGCTCACACAATTTGAATGACGATTACTCAGTCATGCAACACTGTACCTATATTAAATGTTTGTCCTTTTTTCACACAAATAGAGCTTTCTTTTGGTGGTATTTATTTACCACAGCATTTTTTTTTTGCACTATAATTAAAAAAATACTGGAAATTATGTAACAAAAAACACACTTTTCTTGGTTTCTGTTATGAAATTGTGCAAATTAATAATGTTTCTTTATAAATTTTGGCCACAATATATACTGCCCCATATCTTTGGTAAAAATAACCCAAATCACTTGATATTATTTGGTCTTTGTGAAGGTTATAGAGCCTAAAAGCTATGGTGCCATTCATTGAAAATTGTTCACACCTCACAACACCTAATCTACTGACAACCTACCATTTCTTGAGACACTAACAAGCCAGGACAGTACAAATGCCCACAAAATTACCCCTTTTTGGAAAGTAGACATTCCAAGGTATTTATTAAGAGGCATGGTGAGTGAGTTTCTTTTGAAGCTATAATTTTTTAACCCACAATTCTTTGCAAAAAAGAAGATTTTTTTCACAAAATTGTCATATTAACAAGTTATTTTTCTTGCAAATGCATACTCACAACTACACCCCAAAACACATCCCACTGCTCCTGAGAATAGTGATACCACATGTGTGAGTCACATAGAGAGGCCCAACATGCAGGGAGCACCTTCAGGTGTTCTAGGGACATAAATTACATATCTAATTTCTTGACTACCTAATACAGTTTTGAAGGCCCTGGAGCACCGGGACAATGAAAGCGCTCACAAAATGATCTCATTTTGGAAAGCAAACTCCCCAACATATATTCTATGTGGCATAATGAGTCTTTTCAACATGTCATTTTTTTCCATACGTTTTTTGGGAAAATGTGGATAGAAAATGAAAACATTTTTTTTGTTACACAAAGTTGTCTATTTATAAGTTGACTATATATTTCTAACACATAGTATGTATATACCAAAAATGACACCCCAAAAAACATTTTGCTTCTCCTCCTGAGTATGGCGATACCACATGTGTGAGACTTGCTCACAGCCTGGCAAGGAGCATTGTCAGGTGTTCTAGAGACATAAAATACACATCTAATTTCCTGACAACCTATCATTTTTGAAGGCCCTTCATATTTCTAACATATAGCATGTACATACTAAGAATTACACTCAAAAATACATTCTGTTGAGCAAAAGGTAAGTAAAAGATTACCTGTGGTTTAATAGTGCAGTTGTCCACAGAGGAGAGCATTGGTCCAGACAACAGGTAGGGATGTGGTCAGCGCCAACAAAAGTCATTGTCCAGGCAGCAGGCAGGAATATTGTCTTAAGTCAGTACAGGTAGAGATATTGTCAGCACAGCCAAAGCATTAGTCCAGGCAGCAGGCAGATATATTTTCAGCACAACCAAAGCATTAGCCCAGGCAGAAGGCAGAGATGTGGTCAGAAACAGCCAAAGGAATTGTCAAGACAGGGCATGGGCAGCACAACCAAAATATTGGTCCTGATAGTAGGCAAAAACATTATCTATAGTACAGGTAGCAGGTAGAGGTGTGGTCAGTTCATGCGGCAGGCAGAGACATGGTGGCAGTAAGTAGGGATGATCAAACTTTTGAAAAGTTCGGTTCGACCAGAACACCCGAACTTCCCGAAATCAATGGGACCCGAACTTCGGTAATCAAAAAACACCACTTTGAAGCACTAAATCTCAATAAATGCCCCTAAAAAGTGCCTAGGGTTCTGGGTCATGCCCCAGGGACTATTAATCACACAAAAAAAGTTCTTAAACATTTTTGTTTTTGATAGAGAGCCAATTATTGAAAAAATTATTGAAAAAAAAAAGACATTTCTTTGGATTTAGTGTCTGGGGGGTCTAAAAGGTGTACCTGTGAAGTTTCAGCTCTGTAGCATGTCCAGAACCAGAAAAAAAAAAAGATTGTTTGTATTAGAATTGCAGTAGAGCAGGCATAGGGCTCTGCTATTTTCACACCTGGCCGTTTTTGTTGCAGGCGTTTATTGGGCTTTTTTGTGGAGGCAGGCATGACATCTGAACTTCTATGTAGGGGTATATATACACACACACATGTATGTATATATACACATACACACATATAGGTGTGAAAGTAGCAGAACCCTATGCCTGCGCTAATGAAATTATTTGCAGGCATAGGGCTCCGCTCCTATCACACCTATATGTGTATGTGTATAAATACATATATGTGTGTGTGTATATATACCCCTATACAGAAGTTCAGATGTTATGCCTGCCTCCAAAGACGCCCAAAAAATGCCCAAAAAAAACCGCCTGCAACAACACACCTGGGCGTTTTTGTCATGTATGTATATATATACACATACACACATATAGGTGTGAAAGTAGCAGAACCCTATGCCTGCGCTAATGAAATTATTTGCAGGCATAGGGCTCTGCTCCTATCCCACCCAAATCTCTTTAAAGCCTCTGGTCTCCAGACCCTAATCTGAAAATTACAAAACAAGGAGAAAATCAAAAATTTGTTTTCTCCATCCGGAAAGAACTGGTTCTCTTTCTGATGGTGGCTGTGTGATGGGTACTCTGGTGATGGATGGCTGCGTGACAAGTACTCTGAGGATGGGCAGCTGTGTGAGAGGTATACTGCGGATGGCAGCACTGATAGGCAATGTGTGACAGGTGCACTGCTGATGGTCACTGATGGGCGAAAGTTACACTGCTGATGGTCACTGATAAGCGACAGGTTCACTAATGATGGGTGGGAGATGCATTGCACAAAACACCACACTAAGAAAACCTGTCACATCACCCATCAGCATTGTTACATTCCTCATCAGTGCCCATCAGCAGTGTTACTGTTGCCCCTCCCCCTAGTGTTCCTGTCACCCATCAGTTTCCATAAGTGCACCTGTCACCTATCAGCAGTGCTACTGCATTTTATCTAGTTGTTCCCTATTATTTATCTACCTATGCCAAGTGACCTCCACCTTCAAAGTCCCACGTTGGGTGTATCCTTTTCACATACACAGGTCCCTGTGGGGCTATTTCAGGGTCTGAAGTATTGGAACACCAACTTTTTTCTTTGTTTATATAATCAAGATGTCTTTCATGTTGTATCGAATCAGATTGAAGTGTTGTTGATGTATTTATTAGTAATAATGTAAGAGAAAAAACAAATAAATTCCACATGCAAAATATGTGATGCTAGAAACGTCACTGGCGTTGCCTATGAGATTTGTACTATTCCATAACACCACATAAAGCTTAAAGACATCTCCAAAGGATTTACTTGAAAAGATTTGTAATTTTCTCATGTCGTCTACAAAGTCGTATTAAAAGGAGGTGTATATGGTATTTTCTATTTTTATTTTTTTTGCAGGGCCCAGCTACCCATGCTCTTTTTGGAAATAAAGGTTATATACTGCGCCTCACCCAGCAAGTACAAAGCAAAAAAGCAACTGGCACAAATCCTGAATAACGGCTATAAAGGAAAAAAGAAGCAGTAGGTGCAGCGCTTAGCAGTATGAACAGTTCATATAGTCCACAAGCAAAGGTGGAACAAAGATCCAGTTCCAATCAAGATATTAATTAATCCACGGGCAATCACCCAGGTGTACACGCCTCTTACCAGAAATGATAGACCTCCATTACAGAGGTCAGTCCAGCGATATTGTAAGTCTCCTGGGTACTCCACACCTGCCACCACAGCAATCCTTATCCTGCAGCCCGATATCAGACCTCAGATCAGGGATAAAAGCAAACACTCCTCATGGTACAATATGCTTGAAGAGGTTTATTAAGCTTAAAAAGAGGCCACTTACACAATGAAGACGAGCAATCGCTTATCTGGTGCAGCATTGATGATCAGCAGCTCTAGGAATCAAAAAGATTGCTGCTGTGTCCTCAGTGTACTGTGCGTCACGCCAGCCAAACTCACGCCTACATGTTTCGTCAAAAACAGACGTCATCAGGGGGCGTGGCCGGCAGCGCTACTCACACATCTTAAATACCGGAAAAAGAAGGGTCACAAATCAATGTAAAAGAGCAGGAAGTATGAGTTCCAGCCAACCGGAGGAGACCACCGGCAATTCCGTGCTAATTCCCAAAAACCTATTTTGTTTATATTCAAAATAGGCACCTAAATCAATATTCTGAAAAACCATGACGGATAATCAAAACTAACAATAACGCCAGCACAACTTAACGGACCGGCACCATCTTGTGGTCACAGAGCTAACTGCCAGAATACAAAAATATATACAAATTAGCACCAGATAACAACACATATCTAAATATCATAAAATCAATAAATGATGACAATAAAAACACATTAATAGAATAAATACACAATTAAATGACATATAACCTAACAAGATAAAGGAAATACTAATTTTAAAATCATTAAATCAATAAATTCCCAGCAAGATATATTAAGCATTACTGATAAAAGCATTAACATCCCATTCAATGTTTAGACCGAATGGGGTGTATGTCCTGGCATTAAAAATCCAGCTGGCTTCCAATCTAGATACCCCCCTAGTCATGTTGCTGCCCTTCCAACACCCAGAAAACTTGTCAATACCCAGGAAGATGGTACCTCCCGGGTTCCTTCCATGGCACTGATCATAATGCCTGGACACGCTGTATTTGGGGTATCCCTTAATAATATTGGCCACATGTTCCTTGAGTCGAACATGCAGCATTCTGATGGTATGGCCAATATATTCCATCCCACAGGGACATCTTATTAGATACACCACATGCTTAGAAGTGCAAGAAATAAAATGATTAATTTTAAAGTTCTAGAGAGTTGAATTGGACTGAAAGCAATCCACCCTCCTATCCTTCATGGCATTAATCTTGCAGACAGCGCATCTCCTACAGGGGTAAAAACCCCCTCTGGTATGGAAAAAAGAAATAGTCTTGGGTGGATCAACAACATTGGGAGCCACCAGTAGCCTGAGAGGGGGAACCCCTCTAAAGATCACAGGGGGAGTGTCCGGCAAAATAGGGCCTAATACCCCATCATTTCGGAGCACATGCCAATGTTTTTTGATAAAACTTTTGACAGAAAAATGCTGGAGGGAATAGGTGGAAAAAAAGCCATATTTAAATGTCTCATTTTTATCCCTTTGCAATTTTGGTCCCAGAAGTTCTTCCCTATCTTGCTGTTCAGCCCAGGCAATAGCACCTTCAATAGTACCAATGTCATAGCCCTTCTGCAGAAATCTTTCTTTTAAAATGGAGGCCTCCAACAGGAAGTCATCCCTATTAGTGCAGTTCCTTCTCAATCTTAGGAATTGACTGACAAGAACGGACCTCAGCCATGCCGGATGATGGCAACTACTGGTGTTGATATATTAATTCCTGTCAGTCTCTTTGAAGTAAGTGGAAGTGATGATGGTTCCCTCCTCAACTCTTATCTTCAGATCGAGAAAGTGGATCTTTTTGGAAATCCTTTGCATATTAGCTTTACATTTGCCAAAATTGACTCTCTCCCGCCAGCCCCCAATAGACTTTAATGGGGTTTAGTTTTTTATTTTTTCAGACTTCAAATGGGTTAAAGTTATAAATATATACACAGAAAGGAGACACTGAATGGTAGGTCTGATAGACAGTATCAAACTTTTACTGTAGAACTCCACAATAAAGATTTCACCTGTAATTCTGTCAGGCGTAGTACTGAATATTTATCAGATTATACAATTATGTCAAAACCATTGTATATCAAAAAAGCATATTTTCTTTTTTTTTTGGAAGTCAAGGCTTGAGTCAACTGAGGATAATATGAGCTAAGAATAATATTATGTTCATGAGATCTTGGGAATTGTCTTTGTATATCTTCAATTATTAAAAAAATTGAAATAAACATTCCAACAAAGAATTATATCAGCCTAAAATATTTAGCAAGAAAACAAAACTACTTGAGCCAAAGTTTCCCTAAGTGTAATTAGGCGATCAGATAAGCAGTGAGGCAGGCAGCTGACCAGTTGCAAAGGATGAACCTATAGGAATAAAGCATTTGGGCAAATGCAGCAAACAAATTACATCACTCTCTGTAAGTATATCACTACACTCTTCAAATAAATTTTCCAGTGCCAATTTTCCACTTAGGTGAGTAATGAAATTTAAATGTGGGAAATAAATATAAACTTGAACACCTGCAGATTGCAAGCTCACTAAAAAAATTACAAAGAACAACACATTTAACAACACATTTATTAAACAAGCAACAAATACTGTGTTCTGGAAAAAAAAAAACATTATGCGCTTAGGTTTGAAGAAATGAATCTCTAAGCTATGCAATAATCTATGTTTCGAATATAAGAAGAAAACATTTTACACCAGAAGAATTACATTGTTTTTTTTTCAAAGCCCCTTTATTAAAAAAAAGTATTTCTTTTCCCAAGGGTATTCTGGATGATGTGATGACATTCTGGGTTCTTCCTCTTTTTCTTTGGTGGCTACTGCTGCGTTAAGTGATGTTCATATAATGATGTGAAAGTGCCATTCAAAATTGTAATATTCTGAACCCAATGTGCATGGTGATGCTGCCCAAGGGGTAGACTGGGCACATAATAGGTGGGTTGTTGGGTGCAGGCTGTCAATCTGCCATACAAAATGTCTTTTGTCCATTTGAGATGCTGTAATTTACTAGAAGGTATTTTACTGTGTATTACTATAAGTATTAAAATCTGTTTTTGGGTTGCATATTGTAATTTTCTGTTTACTAAAAACAAAGGCTCAATAAATGCTAAAAGGCAAAGAAGTCCATAAAAGCAAAGAAAAATCAGAAGTGGACTGTTGGGGAATCTTATATTTTGAAGTTGACGTGGTGGCACAAAGTAATGAAATTTTCACGACTAAAGCCCCGTACACACGTTCCGATCGTCGGCCGACCGATCGGCCGTCTTTTGTCCCCGAGCTGGTGTGTCCGCTGAAAAGTGCAAAAGACTGCACACGAATTTTGTCCGCCGACTGCAGAAGTGATGTCATGTGATGGTTAACTTTTCCTGTGTTTTTTCTTTTCTGAGCATGCCCAGTCTTGCAAATCTGCTGTCTGTCGGCCGAATTCTGTACTGACTGGCGAACAATCAGCCATTCTGGTGTCAAGAAACAAGTGGTGTGTTGGGCGCTTGTGCCGATGGATAGGACCCGCACTGAGCTGTAGATGGAATGGAGGGATGTGGATCCTAATGTAGCAAAATCCGATGTTGGTTCCTGAAGGCAGCACTGTGAGCAGGCAGAAGCCGGAATCCCGCTGGCACATATGTAATTAGAAAGGACAGGCGCCACTCAGTAATATAACCACAATTTATTGAATAAAAATATAGCACACTTACATGTAGGTAATGTGTGGGCTTCTCCTGTTATTCTCTCAACCCCGTAGCATGGCGCTCTCTTCCTCACAGCCGAACCAGCAGCCGGGAGATGACGCCGCCTCGATAGAGCCGCTTGTCCACCTATGATGACGTAACGCGTTTCGTGCGCATGCTCCGAAACGCGTTACGTCATCATAGGTGGACAAGCGGCTCACCGCTGTTGCTGGACTAATCCTGCTCCCCCATTGGACTCTATCGAGGCGGCGTCATCTCCCGGCTGCTGGTTCGGCTGTGAGGAAGAGAGCGCCATGCTACGGGGTTGAGAGAATAACAGGAGAAGCCCACACATTACCTACATGTAAGTGTGCTATATCTTTATTCAATAAATTGTGGTTATATTACTGAGTGGCGCCTGTCCTTTCTAATTACATATGAGCCATTCTGGTGTCGGCATACAAAAATTTTAATGCTTGCACGACAGATTCTGTTCGGCCGAAAGTGCGCTGTCGGCTGTCAGAAGCATCATACTAACAAGCTGAAAATCGGCCGATCGGTCGTCGGCCGAATCTTTTCGGCCGACAATCTGCACGTGTGTACGGGCCTTTAGGTGTTACAAACAGCTTCATTTGAATCACTAAACAAATATAGCATGGCAGCAAAAAAAAAAAAAAAAAAATGGAAAAAGTCTTTATATTTGGCCCATGGATCATCTGATGTTGATAATGAAACTCAATCATCACATTTCCATAATTGTTTTAAGAAAGATTTGCCCCTTTTAAAAACCATTAGATAAACTCAAAAGCATGATGTAAAACAAACAATCTAAAATATAATTTTGATGATGGAAAGCATTAAATGGATTTTATGCATTTTAGGAGAACTCAACAGAAAAATAACTTAAAAAAAAATCTAGGTACTTTACTAATCTTAGTTATAGAGATATAAACCTTCCATGTCCTGCAATGATCACTAAAATACACACAAGGTTGTGTATACAAATTAGAAAATGTTTTAGAAGTCATAAATTTGCTTGTTTAAAGGAGAGTTCAGACATGATCGCAGAGCAGCCAGAGTGATTAAATGCTCCGGCCGCTTTGCTTTGCCGGCTGGCTATGGGGCAGTGTCATGCACGATTTAGCGCACACAGTACCATCCCTTTTTTTGTTTTGTATTGTTTTGTACATGCCTTAATTTAGATGTACAAAACATACACTTCATTCACTGCAATGTCCAGCAGCGCAATGCGCTGCACTGCCTGACGTTGCAGTGCGATTCAGGCCTGATCACTACAATAAAATGCAGCATGTCTGCATTTTATTGCAGCACACTGCACTGCAGTGCTAGGCTGCGATGCAGTGTGAATGGAATGCATAGGAAACAATTGTTTTCTGTGTGTCCCTGCAGTGACAAACATATTACCTTGCAGTAAAACGTCTGTCAGAGGACATAGTGTGAATTGGCCCCTTTTACAATTTAACCACTTGCCGACCGCCCGCCACATATATACTGTGGCAGGCTGGCTCAGCTGCGCGAATCAACGTACCTGTACGGCGATCCGCGGAAGCGCTCCTGGGGGGCGAGCTCTCGCCCCCACTAGACAGCGGGGATGCTGATCCATTGGACCAGTGGCAACAATTGTGCCAGGCACCTGGGATTGCTTCCCACTGTGAGAGAACACCGGTCAACTGTTGTAAACACAGCTGACCGTTGTTCTCTCTGAAATGATCACAGAGCTCCTGTGATCCATCTATATAGGAACACAGGTCTCTATGATCATTTCACAAGTCCCTCCCCCCACAATTAGAAAACACTCCCCTAGGCTCAAAATTAACCCTTTGATCATCCCTAGGTTATCCCCTTCCCTGCCAGTGTCATTAGTACAGTAACAGTGCATATTGTTAGCACTGATTACTGTAGTAATGTCACTGGTCCCCCCCAAAAGTGTCAAAAATGTCAGTAAGTGGTCCGATCTGTCTGCTGCAATGTTGAAGTCCCACTAAAAATTGCAGATTGCCACCATTACTAGTAAAACAAATAAAATAAATGAAAAATGACATAAATCTTTCCCCTAGTTTGTAGACGTGATAACTTTTGTGCAAACCAATCAAAATACGATTATTGGGATTTTTTTTTTTTACCAAAAATATGTAGCAGAATATAAATTAGCCTAAAATGATGAAAAAAATTATTTTAATTTTTTTTGGGAATGGTATGAAGCAGAAAGTGAAACATATTTTTTTTTTTTTTCAGAACTGTAACTGTCCCTCTTTTTTTGTTTATAGCGCTAAAAATAAAAATTGCACAGGTGATCAAATACCACCAAAAGAAAGCTCTATTTGTGGGTAAAAAAAATACATATTTTTTTTTGGGGTACAGCGTCACCCGACAGCGCACTTGTCCGTTTAAAGTAACGCAGTCGCAAAAAATGGCCTGGTCATTAAGGGGGCAAATCTTTCTGGTCCAGAACTGGTTAAATAGGCTGCAAAGGAAGTAATAAACACAAGACTTAAGCCCCGTACACACGCACAGATTGTTGGCCGCAAATTGTTGGCAAACGCCCGATCTGCCGATTGTAGGCTTGTTAGTATGATGCTTCAGACAACCAACCGCAAATTTTCGACAGAAAAAAATCTGGTGTGCATGCTATAAAATTTTTGTTGGCCAACAAAGAACGGCCGATTGTTCCTCAGTCAGTACAGATTTCGGCAGACAAAAATCAGATGAGTAAGACTGGGCATGCTCAGAGAAGAAAAAACACACGGAAAGTCAACCATCACATGACATCACTTCTGAAGTTGGTTTTTGTTGGTCAACAAAAGTCCAGTGCAAGTCTAGAGCACATTTCAACCAACAAACAACACTGGACAAAAGTTGGCCGATCAGTTGGCCAACAATCTGTGCGTGTGTACGGGGCTTTACCTTTTAAGCATACACCTGCATGTGTTGCAGCTCAAATCAACTACACTGCAGTATATTCCTAATTTTAAAAAAATCTTTGGAAAATATATTTACATTTCTACCACTGGTGATACAGGCTCTGCATTCACTGCCAGTATTACATTCACTGTAAAATGACTGGGTTGCACTAACAATTATGTTGCTGACAACACATCATTAGCTCATTTTCCTTTTTGGTGTTGCTCCCTTGCTCTTCAAACAAATTAATTGTCATTCAGTTGCTGCTTCTTTACTAGCAGTAGAGATTCTGCAACATTTCTGCCAGTGAGGGAGCAGCACTCATTAGACAAAGTGTCAGTTGCATTTATGTAATTCTAAATCTGGCTAGGTGTCTTGAGCAGCATAATCACCATTGTGAAAGGGTTGAAAATAACAAGTTAATGTTTTAAGCCCAGCCTTTACAACTGCTTTATCCCAAGGTAAACTGTTAAAAATGGTTTGCAATATTTCTAAAAAATAAAATCATACTGTGATTTCTTAGGTGCTTCCATTAAAGTATATATAAGGCCCAAACCTTTTTTTATTTTTTTAGATTGGAGATTAGTAATAGTTAGAACCCCAGTGTCCTTGTAGGGAAAGGTCTCTTCTTTTTCTGCCATAGACATACAAACAAGATGTAAGATAAAATCTCTCAAGAGAAAATCTCATGTTATGCAGTTTTCATCAGAACAGATACCCTCTTTGGAAGATTTTCCCTCAGTTCTGCAATAAAATGCATTTAATCGCACCACACTGCAGCGCTAGGCTACATTGCAGTGTGAATGGAACACATAGAAAATAATTGTTTCCCGGTGGTGACACAAATCACTGACTGCAGGACAGTATTGTGATTTTCACAAACATCATCAGAGACACTGTATTTTAGGATCACATGTTTTGAATGTGCAATTGATTTAATAACTTTTACATGTAGCTTTACTTGAATACAGCAGCAGTACTCCAGTCTGAATAATATCAACTTCATAAAAAAGGTCTGTTGTATGTAATTTTGGCTGTAGCATCAAATTTATTGTCTAGCAGTAACAGGTCTGAGTTGACTGGTGGAAATAGCAGCCACAATAGATCTGAAAGCAACAGAAAAATGTACTCTTAAACATTAAAGATCAACACCACTACTACTTTGTAGAAATATATTTTTTATTGTTTTCATATTCAGTAATACAAAGAATGTTAACAATGTTTAGATGACGGTGCAGAAAATAGTGATGTATCATTAAGAGGTACACAACCACTTAAAACTAGTGCTAGCAAGGCACTTACTGCAGAGCATTCAAGTAATAGGTATAACAAGTATTCCAGATGTTAGGGAACTGTTTGAGGGTACCTACCCTAAATGCAAGATACCGTTCATGGTTTACTACAAGGATCATCTGAAGCTTCACACCTGAGAGATTTGGGTTTAGAGAACCTTTCCACTTCCTGAAGATTAACAATCTAGCAGAAGTCAGTATACAGTATGCACTACCAGGGGTCTGGTGTTGCATAGGTAATTATAAATACCTATGCTTAAAAGGGTAGGAATGGCATTGGACCTCAATAAGCTGCCTGTAATCTCTGGGATGAGGGTAAAAATTCCCTTCTAGTAAGGTTTGAGAATTTTGACAGGCAGACAGGGGTTAGATAGAATTTTTCACTTACAATAAAGTATTTCTACTGCACCAGTATACCTGATGTGCTCTAGTTGACTTCTTTTGAGGAGAGTCCCTTTTCTCTCCCCCCCCCCTTTTTTGCAGGGGTTAGATACCACCTATGATGTATCTTTTGGGAGATTTCCCACTAGTTTATGAACGAAGTTGACTTAGAATGGATAGCTTTCAACCATTGTGAATCTGAAAAGGTGGAACCCAGATCTCGTTCCCATTTCAGTAAGAAGCCAAGCATTTCACTCGAACTTTAAGAATGAAGATCAATAGGACCAGGTCCTGTTAAGTAAATCAATACAGGTAGCGACATGCATAAACAGCTGCTGAGAGGGTAGGATGGGTATTTACTGTGTGAGGTTTGAGGAAACGTTGGGTCAGAAGCAATTAACTCAATGTCCCTATATGAGTAAAATGGTGTTCTATTTTTCTCCAGTGCTTGGCGAAGGAGGGGGTGAACCAGTATCTAAGCTGGTCCAGTACTACTGCTGAGTAATAATCATGCATGTCCAGGGAGCCCATCCCACCTACTGCTTTGTGTCTTATGAGTGTGGTAAAGGGGCATCTTGGTTTCCAGCATTGCCATACATAAGCGCATAGCATATGCATTAACGTAGTAAAAAAAGAGGTTGGGACTTGAAAAGGTAGAGCTCTATAAATGTAAAGAACGTTGGGTAATAATGGCATTTAAAGCACTTTAGAAGCAGCAGTCCTACCGGGCCACATTAGGTAGAATTTACTAGGTCTGTCAAATTCAAGTTTACAGCTAGTAAGTAATGGGGCATAGCTGCTTTGGAAAAGTTTGAATGTGGGAGTTTTTAGGGAAATTCCCAAGTTGGGCATGGAGGATTCAGCCCAGGGGAAGGGAAGAGTGTTGTGCAATCGGGGATTACATTTAGATTTGTTAATTTTAAAGAAGAGTTAAAGACCTTCAATAAGTTAAAGATAGCTGGTAGGAAAGAAGCTGGATCCATTACTGTTAGTATGATGTTATCAGCAAAAAGATATATTTTATGTTCTTTGCCTGATATAAATATTCCCAAGATGGAAGTGTGATTTCTTTTTTTTTGTGCCAAGGATTCCATTAAGACCTTTAAATATTAAGGAGATTATGGGCACCCTTGGCTTGTGCCATTTGTAATATGACATTTATAGGATAGAGAACCATCTGAGAGGATGTGTGCTGATGGAGTAGACAAAGGGCCATAATGACTGTCAAGATGTTGCTTTGAAAGCCAAATTTTAATAAGGTGTGGTCTAGGTATTCCCAATGGATTCTATTAAAGGCTTTTTAGAAATCAAGGGTGAGGAAGATGAGTAAAGAGAAGGCGCCACTCAGTGAAGCAGTATTAACAAATTTATTAAGCTCATGCCAAGACATACATAAAAGCAAAAAGTGGAGCATCATGACCCAGCGTCCTTCCTAATTCACTGTGTACCTGTTGTGGAAGCTGCCAGCAGCCTAAACCAATCTGGGGGCTGAATCAGATTGTGGCTGCGGCGAACCGCATACCTCACAGAAGGACCGTGCGGCCGTAGACGCAGAATGGGCGGTGGAATGGCTGCGGGCAGCTTCCACAATGGGTACACAGTGAGGCTGCTGGCAGCTTCCACAATGGGTACATGGTAGGCTGCTGGCAGCCTCCACAACGAGTACAGAGTAACCGCCCATTCCACCGCCCATTTTCCCATTTGCTTTTAAGTTAGTCTTGATATGAGCTTAATAAATTTGTTAGTGGCACCTTCTCTTTACTCTGCTTACATGTGAGATCTCGCTTCAGCCCTGTAAGAGCTGCCCTCGATGATTAGAGATGGCCTTGCGGTTCACCCGGCGGTCCGTTCGCGGCAAATTTTGCTTGTTCGCTACCCGCCAAATTTGCAAACACATGGCGTTGTTCACGGGCGGCCATATTAGTTTACACTGGGGAGAAATTTGACCCATGACACAGATGTCGTCAGATGGAACGGTACAGCCAATTAAAACATTTTTAAGCACATGGACATGCCCCCTACCCTATAAATAGAACTGAGCTGTCGGCCATTTCACATTCTGCTTTTTGCCAGCGTAGGGAGAGGTCTGCTGTAATCATGAGGGAGAGATTGCCAGACACAAATAGCTCTGTGAAGATCCACAAAAGTCCTTTTCAGGGCTGGTATTTTGGTATAGGTCTACTAGTATCTTTTCAGGTTAGGAGCAGGTATCCAGTTGGTGCTTTAGGGGCAGTTAGAGATCGGCAGCAGTCACACAAATCGCTCTGTTGACGTCCACAAAAGTCATTTAAAGGGCTGAAATTTTTGGTATAGGTCCAGTCTCTTTTCAGGTTAGGGGCAGGTATCCAGTCTGAGCTTTAGGGGCAGTTAGAGATCGGCTGCAGTCACACAAATCGCTCTGTTAATGTCCACAAAAGTCATTTAAAGGGCTGCAAGTTTTTGGTATTGCTGTGCAGTGCACTAAAAAGGGGGGGGGTAATCCACAGTATAATATACTTTGTAGAAAGCATATTATAGTGGATTAGTAGTGATATTGTGCACTATGCAGCATTGTGACAGGTGTGGTGTAACTGAGCATTGCTGCAGCAATACTACACACAGTGACAAAAGCACTTATAATGTATTATAACTGGTGTGATAGACCAATGGCCCCCCAATACCACATATTGAAGTGGGGTGTTATCTGAGTAAACTTCTACAAGTGTATTTGTGTCCTGCAACAATATTGCCTCTTTTGCTGAGTTAAGTCTGGTACACACAGTGCCAAACTCACTGACCAATTTTTTGAACAACTGGTGTGATAGACCAGTGGCCCCCCAATACCACATATTGAAGTAGGGTGTTATTTAACAGTATACTTTTCTAAGATTGTATTTTAGTCCTGCAAAAATTTGGCCTCTTTTGCTGTGTTAACTGTGCTACACACAGGGACAACAGTTACTGGCCAATTATTTGTAGAACTGGCGGACCGACGGACCGGCAGATAGGGAGGAGAGGCAGGCAGAACTTGCATTGCCCAAGAGGTACAAACCAGACTGAAAATGTATCAGGAGCGAGCCATCAACTATGTACAGTCACATCTGGCGCTCCCAGGACGCCGGCACATGGCTCTGCAGTGTGGGCTTTTTTTTAATGTGTCCGTTGCTGACAACAGTATTGCCATCTGCAGCCTTTGCAGTTAACGCATAAGTCACGGTTAGCTCAACACTCACCTAGAGACAACCGCCTTAAGAAGGCACCTGAAATCCCATCACCGAGCCCAGTGGGAGCAACACCGTCAGAACCCAAAGCCACACTCCAGGCTCTCACAGTCCAGCCTCTTCTCCTTCTCCTGTCTCCTCACAGTTGTCCTTCACTCCACCTTCCATGATGCCGTCGTCACGTTGTTCAGGAAAAAGGCAGGCTTCTGTGGCTCAAATGTTTGAGTGTAAAAAGAGGTGTCCGACTACATCGGGTTAATGGCCGATGTGGACGCTCTGAGGAGTGATAAACCCCTGGACTACTGGGTGGGCAGGCTTGACCTCTGGTCAGAGCTTGCACAATTTGCAATTGAACTTTTGGCTTGCCCCCCGTCCAGTGTTCTGTCCGAAAGGACGTTCAGCACAGCAGGGGGGATCGTGACCGATAAGCGTACTCGCCTAGCTCATGACAGTGTAGACTACCTCACATTTATAAAAATGAATGAGGAATGGATCTCTGAGGAATTCAACACATGTGACCAGTAGACCACGTTTCATTGAAATTCTTCATGACAGGCCACAAATATCTGACAGACCGCCATCCTCCCACAAAAATTCCTGGTCCTTGTCTTCGCTAAATACAGTGGCATAAAAGGCATTTCATGTCCATTGAATGGCTAATTTTTGGGGCCTATACAGGCCGACACTTCTGTATACTGTGAATGCCTGATGTACCTCTAGCCATCAAATACACTACGTTCTTTGCTGTCAGTTAAACCCATGTCAGCTATTTTTTGGGGCCTATACAGGCCGACACTTACTTCTGTATCCTGTGAATGCCTAATGTACCTCTAGCCATCAAATACACTACGTTCTTTGCTGTCAGTTAAACCCATGTGAGCTAATTTTTGGGGCCTATACAGGCCGACACTTACTTCTGTATCCTATGAATGCCTAATGTACCTCTAGCCATCAAATACACTACGTTCTTTGCTGTCAGTTAAACCCATGTGAGCTAATTTTTGGGGCCTATACAGGCCGACACTTACTTCTGTATCCTATGAATGCCTAATGTACCTCTAGCCATCAAATACACTACGTTCTTTGCTGTCAGTTAAACCCATGTGAGCTAATTTTTGGAGCCTATACAGGCCGACACTTCTGTATACTGTGTGAATGCCTAATGTACCTCTAGCCATCAAATACTACGTTCTTTGCTGTCAGTTAAACCCATTTGGGCTAATTTTTGGGGCCTATACAGGCCGAAACTTACTTCTGTATCCTGTGAATGCCTAATGTACCTCTAGCCATCAAATACACTACGTTCTTTGCTGTCAGTTAAGCCCATGTGAGCTAATTTTTGGAGCCTATACAGGCCGACACTTACTTCTGTATACTGTGTGAATGCCTAATGTACCTCTAGCCATCAAATACTAAGTTTTTTGCTGTCAGTTAAACCCATGTGAGCTAATTTTTGGAGCCTATACAGGCCGACACTTCTGTATACTGTGTGAATGCCTAAAGTACCTCTAGCCATCAAATACTACGTTCTTTGCTGTCAGTTAAACCCATGTGGGCTAATTTTTGGGGCCCTATACAGGCCGAAACTTACTTCTGTATCCTGTGAATGCCTAATGTACCTCTAGCCATCAAATACACAACGTTCTTTGCTGTCAGATAAACCCATGTGAGCTAATTTTTGGAGCCTATACAGGCCGACACTTCTGTATACTGTGTGAATGCCTAATGTACCTCTAGCCATCAAATACGCTACGTTCTTTGCTGTCAGTTAAACCCATGCGGGCTAATTTTTGGGGCATATACAGGCTGAAACTTACTTCTGTATACTGTGAATGCCTAATGTACCTCCAGCCACCAAATACTACGTTCATAGCTGTCAGGTAAACCCATGTGGGTTAATTTTTGGGGCCTACACAGGCCGACACTTACTTCTGTATCCTGTGAATGCCTAATGTATCTCCAGCCATCAAATACTACGTTCTTAGCTGTCAGTTAAACCCATGTGGGCTAATTTTTGGGTCAATACTGGCCAACACTTACTTCTGTATCCTGTGAATGCCTAATGTACCTCCAGCCATCAAATACTACGTTCTTAGCTGTCAGTTAAACCCATGTGGGCTAATTTTTGGGTCAATACTGGCCGAAATAAATACAAAAAATGTGCTGCGCCAGACGTGCACCAATAAACATAAATTATGTTAATATAATCAATATCTGAAGTCCATACAAGCTGTGATTGGGCTCAAAATCCAATAAATGTGCATTGGTGTCCAAGTGTCCAAATCAGAAATGCAATCTGGTGAAAAGTGCACACCAATCTGTGAAATCCCTCCACCTGCTAGATTGGCCTCTCACCTCCAAAAAGGACCCAGACGGGCCAGCAAAAGCATATACTGAGGATATCAGACTCCTGGAAAGACACTCCAGCCTCTCACCTCCGGAGGTCTCAAGACACGGGACATGCGATGCAAAATATAAAAGGGAAAATATAGTGCTCTCCGTTTCAACAATCAGGCTTTATTGAGGAAAATAGAAGTTTACTCACATGTACAGGGCACTTCACCGTGCCTCCTGTTATGGCAATAATAGCGTGTGTCACTCGAGAGATGTTCGGTGTCGGTCACGCAAGCTCCGCCCCCTATGGCCGACACTTACTTCTGTATCCTGTGAATGCCTAATGTACCTTCAGCCACAGAATACAACGTTCTTAGCTGTCAGGTAAACCCATGTGGGCTAATTGTTGGGGCCTATACAGGACGACACTTACTTCTGTATCCTGTGAATGCCAAATGTACCTTCAGCCACAGAATACTACATTCTTAGATGTCAGGTAAACGCATGTGGGCTAATTTTTGGTGCCTGGAATGGCCAACACTTACTTCTTTATCCTGTGAATGCCTAATTTTTCAGACTGGAATTGAAAATCAATGGGTCTGTAAAGGTTCCGCAAAATTGTGGAATGGATGCGGACCCATTTTACAGATGTGTGAATGGACCCTATATGTATTAGACATGTATTTACCGGCTGCTGTCAGTTCTGGCTGATTTATGAAAAAAAAAAATATTTTTTGCTGTAAAAAAAAAAAAATGTAGGGCAACTTTTTCAATTGCAATTCTTCTGTTATGACATTGTCCATGTGCTGGGACAATTTGTGCACAGCTAGTACGTCTTTTGTGGCTGAAAATATGACCTAAAGGTTTTTAAAGTTTGCATCCCATTAAAATCAATGGGACCCGCCGCGAACTTGCGGTTCGCGGACTTTTGAGAAAATTTGCGGCTGACGTTCACGAACCGCCCCGGCCGATGTTTGTCCATCTATTTTAGCCACCTCTGCATGCACTAAACTTCCTGCTCCAATGCACCCATCTGAATGTAGCCTTAGAATTTTTTTGACAATGGCCTGCATGTTGTGATAAAGTGATAGGATCGAGACAATGTTAATGCATCTTTTAGAAGGGGTAGGTCTTAAAAAGCGATTGATCCTTGAGCATTTGTTATGTTGGGGTGAGAAGAATTTATAATCCCCACATTTTGAGTAAAGCAGGTACTTTGCTTCTAACAGACTGATAAGGGTCAATGTATAAAAAAACAAAATTTGCTGGAAAAATGTCCAAGCACTGGTTCAGCCATAATGAATCATCCCTTTTTTTTTGTCTAATATAATTATTTTCTATGATTATCAGCTCCATCTAGTGGCCATAACGTCTTTTCTTTCGAAAATACAAGTCAGGAAAATACTGCAGTATAACTGTTAGATGGAGCTCAGGATCATAGCAAATAATAATATTAGATAAAATGTGGGAATAATTTGTTACAGCTGGGCAAACACTTGTAACATTCGTCCAACATTTTTTTTTTTAAACAGATCCCAAAGAATTTAGTAGCAGCTTAAAAAGGTTAGAGAATTCTGTAAAAAATAGCCGAGTGGCCAATGGATGTGTTGCGCTAATATGTGCTATATCGACAAGCGATCATCAAACAAAGCACAATGATTGATAAATTGTCCACAATGATATCAAAATATGTATCCAGATGACAGACACAGTCCAAATTCCAGAATCCCAGGGTCAGATGAACAAAACAGCATTCATATAGTCTCCTTACCGGAAAACGGAATAGAGTTTGCCCAAAAACTCAAATGAAGTTGAATCAACCAGCCTCCAATCGATATGCTCAGATAATCCTCCCATTAACGGGTGGCAATCATATGTGGGAGAAAAATAAGAACTCCATAGCATAATATTGTTATACACTCATAGGTCACCCCGAGAAGTGCACACCGTCACCAGAAGGCAGATATTTAGAAGCACCGACACCCTTGAGTCCCAAATGCTTACCAGATGGTAAATGTTAAGTGGTATAATGTGGAAAAGAAGTGACACACAAAAGACCTCTCCCGACACCACTGCCTCTTACCAGATCTTAGTAGGTTAAAGCCAAACAATCCGTCAAGCGGTCCTCGGAGCCGATAACTCTGGAAGGATCACTCCCACACTGGCACCACCAATGGTATCAGATAAAGATAAAGAAAGGGGATTGGCCCTCAAAGCACCAGATGAAGTGGGTCTGCAGCCTCGAATCCAAAAATTGATGTAGTTCCCCGATATTGATTGCATGTGAAGAGAAATTACATATCCATAGCGTAATACTGTATCATTATCTCTCAAACACCCAAAAGTGAACCTCCACTGTAAGGTGAAAGAAAAGACCACCACACCAGTGCTAATAGCACTGCCAAATCGGCAAGTAGTAAGTGAATGAACCAGCCCAATAGCCACCAAGGGGATACAGAACCGCCACCTATATCGCTGCCTCTTACCGGAGTATAATTTCAGCAGGCCAAACAATCACAGAAATGACTTCAGTAAGTGCCAAATGCCATCAAAGATGTAAGTACAGCAATATGGAGAGACACTCAGAGGTCTGATGGACCCAAAACAGAATCACTACCGCTTACCAGACTGTAACAGGTGACATGCAAAACGGTCTCCAAACGGTCCTCTGGATGTCAGATATCGATTGCTCCAAGTCCAGCCGACCAAGCCAAAAAAGGGAGGGACAAAAAAGCACTCGATAGTGTAAAATCCAACAGACTTTTATTCCAAAAAATGTAAAGAAACTTACAGAAATACAAATTCGTAGAGCGTGGGTAAGATGCGAGCCGCCGGCCGGTCGGCTCCTTCGCCCGTCCTCAAACTCAAAGCAGTGAAAACCAGAGAACCATTTTGAAAGTGACTAAAGTGTCACACACTATAAAAAAAATTGGGCAAATGATTGTCTGATTTTCCTCGTTGTTTCAAAGAAAATTTGTACAACAAAGGCCTTTTTTTGTTGTTCATTGTTTCTGATCATGCGCAGTCTTTTGTTTGTGATTTTTCTCATACGAAAATCATATGAAAACGGTACACATTACGTAAAAATCGTTTGTTCTGTTCCCATAGAGAAGAATTTTGAAGTTTGTCCCATTTTCGTACGAAAAGACGGAATCGGCTGTCGAAAGTTGTGTACACACTATATGAAAATTGTACGAAAGTTCTTGGAATGAAAATTCTCGCCCGATTTTCTTATAGTGTGTATGAGCCTTAAGTAAAAAGAAGAGAGGATAAACAGAGGATAAGGATAGAGATCAAAAGGATTAGAAGACGGTACCCCTCAAGAAAAAAATGGATGGCCTTCCTAATTGCTGAAGACCACTTGGCAGTTATTTCAGCTGCTGAAATATTACTGCCTCTTGCTGCATCCTGCTGGATGTCTCCTCCCCTCATGTTCCTGGTACTTTCTTCTCCCTAATATCTGAAATGAGAAATATGTGTATTATCCTTAAATACAATTAATTGATAAAATCAGAGTACGTATTATACTCACAAAAATACATGTGTACAAGCTAATCAAATTACATCTAGGAACAGAACGTCAGAACTCCTGCATATCATTTTATCACAAGAAGGAGCCACGCAGGTCTGGAAGGCTGATGCATTTCAAAGGGACATGCCCTTTCCTCAGAGCCACAGGACCTGTTGCTTATGGCTTGATATAAATACTATTTGTTACATCACAGGTACAACTTCTAAGCCCCTCCTACTCACCGCATGGGCTGGATAAGTTTGTATATACATACTATACAATAATCAACATCCTACCTTTCATGTCCTATAAGACAGAATTACCCAGATTTTGTATGCATGAGCTTTCATATTATTAGTATTGGTGACAATAGCATAAAGAATGCGGTAAAAAAACAGGATGACTGCTTACACCTCCATGTATGTATATACAAACTGATACAGCCCACGTGGTGAGTGGGAGGGGCTGTGACCTGTGATGTCATAAATAAATAATTGGTATCAATAAATAGATAATGCACTATGCTGGTGCATCCTCTGCCTGTTTGTTTACTGTTTCATCATATTCAGACTACCCCAGTCCTAGGAGGACAGCAAGGTGAAGTGCTTATATTTGGATCAAGAATGGAACAGGATAAATAGGAATCAGTAGTGTCTTAGTACCCCACTCAAGCGCAGGAGGTTGTTTTTTCTGTTGAGAAATATTTGTGCCTGACTAAGATCATCCTTCTGCATCAAGTCAGTGATTGTATGATAAAATAACTGAGCTACCTACTGCACATGCTCTGGCTGAATAGTAGGTTACTTTGAGATAAAAAAAAGGCAGGCACAATTCTTAGTCTCTAGACAGTGTGGCTTGACAACTGATTTGTCGGCAGAACCTGCTCACCCCCCACTACCTCCTAAAGCAGAACTTATGGCTCTCAGTTTGCCAACCTAACCTTTTTAATAAAGAAGCTTGCTTAAATTTGATGGCAGCTGTAATTTGACTTCCCATTAACTTTAGAAGAGTTGCAGAAGGCAGCCACTTATTTCCCTACTTGTAAGGCTCCTAGTGATGATAGTATCCTCATGGACATTATTATACCAAATACTGTATAGGGCACTTACCCTGTCACAATTGCTTAACGTTTTTAATGCTTCTTATGATGCCCACTGTCTCCCCTTTATCCATGTCCCAGGCTACTATTGTTTTGCTCCTGAAACCAGGTGAGGATCTGTTGGATCCAGGCTCCTATAGCCCGATCTTTTTGTTACAGAGTGATATTAAAATTTTGGCCAAAGTGCTGGCTCTTCGCTTGAATGAGGCTATTTTAGCCAAAATTCATTTGGACCAAGTGGGCTTCATGCCTCACAAACCGATAGCACTTAACCTCAGAAAGTTGCATCTCAACATTCATATACCTACTAATAATATGGGACACCGTGCTTTACTGTCCTTGCACGCTAACAAAGCGTTTGACAGTATTAACTGGCAATATTTGTGGGCAGTTTTAACTAAGTTTGGCTTTACCAAGAAGTTTATCTCATGGGTTCAGCTATTATACCACTCCCCACATGCAACTAATAGAAAGGATGATAGAATTTCTCACACATTTGCTTTGAGTAGGGGTACCAGACAGGGGGTCCCCTCTCTCCATTGCAATTTGCTCTGGCTACCCTGATCTGTGTCAACCCAAGTATTACTGGCTTCCTTGATTTTACAATGCTAAAGGTCTTATCTCCCAATGCTATAGAACGCTAATGACCCCTTTTCCTGATGATCACCCCACTAAGGCATTTCAGCAATGGGAGGCAGACCTTGGTCAACTTATCGGGGATCAATGGGAGGAACACTGCAGTCGGTTGTTATTAGTTCCTTGATTTTTTTTTTACAGAGACTGTTCCAACTATATATCCTGTTGAGAGCCCACCATGCACCTCATAAGTTACATAAAATGGGACTGATACCTGAAGTGACCTGCTGTAAGTGTAAGAGGAGACCTCATTCATCTCCTTTGGCGATGTCCGAAATTACATTGTTATTAGTTGGATGTCCTAAATACCCCTGACAGAGTATTTCAAACCACAGTACCTCTCAACTCAAAGCACTTTCTTCATGGCATTTTAAATGATTACATACCTGAGAAGTTGAAAAGAGTGGAATTCTCTCCCCCCTTCTTCCAGGCTCGCAAAACACTTTTATGGTAATGGAAATCCTGAGATCCCCCCTCAGTTAAACAATGGGTGACTCAAATGGATAATACTCAAATTTTCTAAAGGTATGTATATCAACATAGAGGTTGCCTGCATAAATTTGATAGGCTTTGGGCCCCCTGGCTCGATATTCCGGGTTTGAGTTTTGTGGAATTGGTTAAAATTAGGCTTCTGCGATGTCTTTCCAGCAATGTCACTGCATGAACGGATGTACTGTATTTTTAATGTATCTCTTAGATTGTAAGCTCTAACGAGCAGGGCCCTCTGATTCCTACTGTATTAACCACTTATGGACTGGAAGGTTTTACCCCCTTAATGACCAGACCATTTTTTTGCGATACGGTACTGCATTATTTTAACTGACAATTGCGTGGTCATGCAAAGCTTTACCTAAATAAAATGTATGTCATTTTTACCTCCAGAAATAGAGCTTCCTTTTGGTGGTATTTGGTCACCACTGCGATTTTTATTTTTTGTGCTATAAACAAAAAAAGAACAATTTCTGAAAAAAGAAAACACAATATTTTTTACTTTCTGCTATAAAACATTCCCAATTAAAAAAAAATGTAAAAATCAAATTTTTTCATCATTTTAGGCCAATAAGTATTCTGCTACATATTTTTGATAAAAAATCCCAATAAATGTATATTGCCGCTGGATTGTTAATGCTCCTCTTTGTTTATTAAAACCTTCTGACAAAAAAAAGCAATTGCAGGCAGCAACAACAGAAAATATGACCTGTGTAAAAGCACACACAGTCTGGTATCACTATAGTGCATGTAGACAGGGACAGGCTTTAAAGTGTCTGCAAGACATCAGCAGCATTGAGATGTTCCTATCGCATACCTGGTAATGACTGGAATGTTGTGGAGTGTGAGGGCATGGAGTGCTGGAGTAGCTGGCTTGTGAAGTCCACTCTTAGGTGGATGAAGCTGGGGGTCCCAGTCCTAAGAACAGGATACTGAAGCAGCTTAGCACCAGAGAAGGAGATGGTAGCATAGGCAGCATTCAGCAGCAGCCGGGTAACAAGGGACCTAGTCAGCAGGCAGAGAAGGCCAAGATTGTTAACAGCCAAGCAGCACAGTACAGAATCAGCAGACAAAGACGAGTCCAGTAAACAGGCCGGGGCAAGGGCAAAGTCCAGGAGAAAGCCGGGTCATACACAGGTAAGCTGGTTGAATGGATCAGATCACAGGAATAAAGGTACAAGCTGAAAACCATTCAGCAACTGCTCATGGTAACAGGCCAGTTTAAAAAGGCAACTGGGCACTAAGTACGCATACTAATTCGTATGCATATGTGAGTGTGTGCGGGCACGAATGCGAGTGTGATGAACTGGGATAATACATCTATGCTCTTTGCCTAGAAGTATTAGCATGTGAGAAATGCACATGAATATGAGCATAAGCCTGCAGTGATATTCTGGTGCTGGGAATCTGGTTTACCTTACAGTTCCAAAGGATGAAAATGTAAAAACCCTTCCTTCCTCCTACCCCTCAATTTTCCAAGATACACAGCATATTGCTACCTACAGTCAGGTCCATAAATATTGGGACATCGACACAATTCTAATATTTTTGGCTCTATACACCACCACAATAGATTTGAAATGAAACAAACAAGATGTGCTTTAACTGCAGACTTTCAGCTTTAATTTGAGGGTATTTACATCCAGATCAGGTGAACAGTGTAGGAATTAAAACAGTTTGTATATGTGCCTCCCACTTTTTAAGGGACTAAAAGTAATAGGACAATTTAACAATCATAAATCAAACTTTCGCTTTTTAATGCTTGGTTGGAAATCCTTTGCAGTCAATTACAGCTTGAAGTCTGGAATGCGTAGACATCACCAGACACTGGGTTTCATCCCTGGTGATGCTCTGCCAGGCCTCTACTGCAACTGTCTTCAGTTCCTGCTTGTTCTTGGGGCATTTTCCCTTCAGTTTTGTCTTCAGCAAGTGAAATGCATGCTCAATCGGATTCAGGTCAGGTGATTGACTTGGCCATTGCATAAAATTCCACTTCTTTCCCTTAAAAAACTCTTTGGTTGCTTTCGCAGTATGCTTCGGGTCATTGTCCATCTGCACTGTGAAGTGCCGTCCAATGAGTTCTGAAGCATTTGGCTGAATATGAGCAGATAATATTGCCCAAAACACTTCAGAATTCATCCTGCTGCTTTTGTCAGCAGTCACATCATCAATAAATACAAGAGAACCAGTTCCATTGGCAGCCATACATGCCCACGCCATGACACTACCACCATCATGCTTCACTGACGAGGTGGTATGCTTTGGATCATGAGCAGTTCCTTTCCTTCTCCATACTGTTCTCTTTCCATCACTCTGGTACAAGTTGATCTTGGTCTCATCTGTCCATAGGATGTTGTTCCAGAACTGTGAAGGCTTTTTTAGATGTTGTTTGGCAAACTCTAATCTGGCCTTCCTGTTTTTGGGGCTCACCAATGGTTTACATCTTGTGGTGAACCCTCTGTATTCACTCTGGTAAAGTATTCTCTTGATTGTTGACTTTGACACACATACACCTACCTCCTGGAGAGTGTTCTTGATCTGGCCAACTGATGTGAAGGGTGTTTTCTTCACCAGGGAAAGAATTCTTCGGCCATCCACCACAGTTGTTTTCCGTGGTCTTCCGGGTCTTTTGGTGTTGCTGACCTCACCGGTGCGTTCTTTCTTTTTAAGGATGTTCCAAACAGTTGATTTGTCCACACCTAATGCTTTTGCTATCTCTCTGATGGGTTTGCATCTCATATTGAGAGATAACAGCAACAGATTCCAAATGCAAAAAGAACACTTGAAATGAACTCTGGACCTTTTATCTGCTCCTTGTAAATGGGATAATGAGGGAATAACACACACCTGGCCATGGAACAGCTGAGCAGCCAATTGTCCCATTACTTTAAAAAGATTAGAATTGTGTCAATGTCCCAATATTTATGGACCTGACTGTACATGACATTTAGGAAGGATTCTATTTTACCCTGCCAGTGACTACAAGCCCTACACTAATCTTCCCCTATGCACTTTCTATGCTTTCCCTACCACAGCTAAAGCAGATTGTCAGTATAGCTGTTATGACCTCATACTTATCTAATGAGGGAGCTGGCTTATCCAATAACCCTTTATTGTCCCTTCTAAACCAGCTGACCTAAGTTCATGTGTACTGTAGTGAAATCCAACAATAATTTGCTGAACCCATGAACCTTAAACTCTCTGGATTTGCCTGGAACCCACAGTAGCGGAGAACCTAAGTCTCATCCATACATCTAGTGTACTCAGCATGTATACGTGATTATGCATAATGAAAACTATATGGTTGTTAAGCTTGTGCAGTACCAAAAGCAATTTTCACGTTACATAATTTAATAATTTTGAAATTAAAAGGCAGTTAATAATTTAATAGCACTGGGCTTTATCTGTATACATATTGAAAAAAGTTTAACATAATTGAACCAGACTTCAGAGGAATTCCTTAAAGAGTGTTCTCCAGCTCAAATTTTGTCTTTCTTCGGTACTCAAGTAATAATTAACCTTGACATTTAAAAATAAACTTAAAATTCTGTTCTCACATATTGTTAACAGGGAAGCTTAGTTTAATCATCACTGGGACTTTTGCAGCTCAGTGCTTATTTGAAGACTAATAGAAGCTTTTACACTTATTATTCCATTGCTGATTTGATACCAGCATAAATTCCATAATCTTCCTAATGGCAGCAATAAGCCAGATGGAAGGGGCTTAAAATATTTTTTTGTAAAATACAGTTGCTGACATAAGGTCCCATGACGATGTTGTTTACAGCATAAGTTCCCTTTCTTCAACAATACAGCACATAACAAAGCCTAAAATATGACCATCAAATTCTTTAAATAGAAAATAAAATAGGTTAAAAAAGTCTAAAGTCAGTGATGCAAATTATTTTAATTGTAAATAAAATGTACTTATTCTTGGGTGTTTCAATTCACTAATTAAGTTTAACTATGTTATGAAAAATGAAAAGCATTTACTTATTTTGTAAGGTACAATTATTTCCTTCCACATCCCAAGCATAGTCTGTGAGTCTTCTGTTTTCCTTCCATTTATGAGACCCTTGATGCATCCTATTTTAAAAAGAATCAAAATAGAAATAAGTGGGAAAGTGCTGATGGCTTATTTTACGAGGGTTGTGCTCCACGACTGTGACCCTGATCATTCCTTAATTTCCTAGGGTATTAGGGATCTATAACATTTGCATATTAGTTATTTAATATACACATACTTATCTTGGATCAATTTCTGACCAAGAAAGTAGTGAAATTATCAGGAAGACAGCTCCAAACCATTTACTTTAACCCCTTCCTGCTGACAGTACGCAAATACGGCCTCACGGAAGAAGACTTTTATCCGTAGGGCCACATATGCATATTTGTCTTTGTGCTGGGAGAAAGCTGCACAGCGCACTCCCAGCAAAGAGACCGGGCTCTCACTGGGGGCCCTGGGTCCCATACTAACGATCAGACCCAGGATGCTGGATTACCTGATTGCTGTGAAAGCCTCTGATTGGCTATCACAGTGATCAGTCACTGTGTAGAACACTCTGTGTTTTTCTTTCTCTCTGAATGGATTGAAAGATACAATGTATATTTCTCTCTTTGCCAGAAGAATTATGTAAATCTACAAAACTGTGTAGAAAAAAATATTTTAAAAAATGAAAGAAAAAATAGCTAGATCAAGGTTTGATCAAACTGAATGCCAGGGTTAGTGATGAGTCAAGATCAGGATCAACGGTCAGAGTTAAAGGTCAGGGTAAGTATATTTTAAGCAGGGTTATTAAAAAAAAATAATTAGTATCAGTGTCAGTTATTGTCTGTGTGTTTTAGGTAGGATAAAAAAAAAAAGGAAAATAGGCACTATTGTTTCTAGGCTACTACAGGTGCAAACAACAACTAACATACACATATGAGGTATTGTTGTGATCATCAGGAGCCATAGGATTTTTTGTTTGGTGATAGGTTATGGTAGTAGCAAGAAATATACAGCTACATTTAAAAAATAAATGTTTTTTTTTTGCCATTTTGAGACAGTTCCATTTGATAATATTAAAAAAAAAAAAAAAAATCAGGAGTTATCCATTACCATTTACCACCAAAAAAAGTAAAATTTGTCCTGAAAAAAAATAGGTAATAGGATAATACACCTGAATGCACAAAGTAAATGTGATGATATGTACGGTTATACTGATACATGTCAAAGTTGCAAAATTGTGTTAAGCCGGTAACATTTCTTTTACCCTCAGTCACTAAGGGGTAAAAAGGCAGTCAGCAGTGATAGCTGGATATCCAACTGTTATAGTATAAAAACATCAAGCTGTTATTTGCTGTGAAAAAGGAGGAGAAAATGCCTACAGGCCAGGCAATGAAATGAATTCCCATGCCTTAAAAGTTCCAACTATCACTAATCTCTTTCTCAAGGAGACGCTGTTCAAGGCCTCTAAGAAGGACAGTGGTTCACAAAAAAAACACTAAATCAGTTCTTAATTTAAATATATAGGGGGAAAACATAGCAGTATGAAGACTAAGTTCATGTGCCTGATGGTGTCTACAAATAAAATGAGCAGGAATGTGTATATCCTGAATTTGCAAAACAAAATTCAAACAGGTAACAAATGACTGAATCCTCTTTTTTTGGATCTAGTTTGAGGGGATGAGCATTAATTACATGATTTCTCATATTCAGGATAAAATGGGTTTCTTGAACCACCTGTGGTATGTTGTTTCACTTTGAACAAATTGTCACTTGTATACTATGAACTTTATCATCCCTTATACCTTAATACTGCATGATGATGAAATCCAATTGCATCTAATTTACATGATTTTTTACAACTGTTAAAAATTGTTTTCATATAGAACTTTTTCAAGTTGGTGACTGCTACTTACAGCTAAATCCTTCCTACCAAAAGGATATTTATGCAATTAAAAATATAATTATAAAAGAGTTGTTATCCTCAAATTCCAGCTAAAGGTTCTGCTGTTATTGCAGGTTGGTCAATGGGATCCTGCTGAGACACTATTTAGTACTATCCACTTACAAATATACAGTATGTCTATAGTTACTATAATTCTCCACTGCTTGCCACAAAACTGTTTTGTTGTTTAACACAGGCAGATCTCCAATGAAATCATGCAACATAACACAGGGAATTTTCTTTCCTTTATTATTATTTTTATACAGAATTTATATAGTGTCAACAGTTTGCGCTGGTTCTGTGAGTTCAACAAAGTCCAGTCAATGAGCATAAGATGGATCAGTGTGGTTCTCATAAAATAAGTCTTGGCTGATGTTGTTTCCTTTAATCAACTCTCGTACTCCTTAATCAACTCCTCCTTCCAACTCTCAAAGGAAAATTAGCAAGTTGCAGATTAAGCAAGTCAGCATGTATATAGGTAGACAAAGTTTTCTATTTTGGGCATTTTTTTGGAAACACCAAACATCAAAAACAATTATACCACAGCACGCCAACCAAACTTAAATCAGTTCTATTATTACTAAATGACTTAATATTCCTTATACAATATATAATGCATACAATTTACTGTGTAATGGAAAGAAGCCTTGACATTATTTTTTTTTAAATTATATTTCTATTTAAATTTCAAAAGTACAACAGTTACAACAATGGGCAGTAGCGAGAGCTACCCCCAACAAAGATAAAAACCACAAAAAAAATGCCAAAAACAAAAATTTTATACAGTATATAAAATAGCAGGACTCTAATTATCACTTCATAAATACAGTCTCACATTGGGTGCTTCAACTACAAGTAGTGGGCACCAAGCGGCCATGTAGGAAAATATAAACAGGAAGTAACCATACAGTAAACACAAGCAACTGGATCAAATTTGAAAGAATTCCAGGCTTCCACAAAAGAAAACAACTGTAAAATTGGTAGTGTTACAAGGGGACATAGGCAGGACTAACATCACTAAAGGAGATAGGAAATTAGGCACAAAACATAAGTGGAAGGATTTAAGGGGACAATCAACCTCCCGAATCCATAACAGTGTCCGGGTGCTCTAGCCACAGGTTCCAAATTTTGTCAAACTTCTTGGGACAGCGTATATTATTGTAGGAAGCCTTGTACAGGGGAAGCACTGAATTAACCTGAGCTTTCCATTGTTAGATAGAGGGAGAGGTAGGCGATTTCCATTTAAGAACAATGATCTTTGTGGCATAATACAGCAACGCAGAAATTAAAAAAGAAAAAAAGTAGGCTCTTATGATAAAATCCAACTGTAAATAAAATGCCTTGAAAATAACAAATTTGTTATTTTTATATATTGCTGTCCACTACTATATCATTGTAATAAAAAAATTACCATCCAGACATTATTATGAAACCAACACTTCTGGAAGTGTTAATCTTCTATTCACTCACAAGTTTAAAATTTTTGGCTTGTTCTCAGGAAAAGATTTTTCTTCATTGCAGCAGTGCTTGGCTAGGTGTGCAGTGGAACACAAATATTCACCCTTTGATTGTAGTAATAGAGTTGGTTTATTTAGTGGCATATCAAAGACAGGTGAGGGGAGAGGTGATCCACACCAGGTATTACCACTTAGAGGATGCCGAAGGGCGGCTGCCTGCAATATGTAGAGTGGGCAGTAGTGTGCTGGCTTTCACTGATCTTACCCTGTAAAGACGTTTGGATGGAGAAGCTGGTAGAGCGGGTGGGGTTATGGTATCTCCCCCCTGTTGCTTGGTTACTCTTTATTAGTGTTTGTAAGGTCATCAGCCCTGGCCTGTTAACAAGCAGGAATGATTTCACAAATGGAGATGTGGCTACACAGGAGGAACAATGTGAATTGCAGGCTATGGAAATAGCTGGAGGTGTCTATTGTGTGTGGCCCTAAGGAACACATGACTTATATGACCTTATATGGCACATGACTTTAAGCTCGGTGTCTGGATAATCCAGGGTGTCAGTATTGTGTATATAAATACTTACTGAGGGTCAGTGCTGAGTGTATAGATACCAGGAGGTAAGTGTTGGGTGTAAGAATTATAGATGGTCAAAGTTGGGTGTAAGGATAACAGGGAATCATTGGTGGATGTATGAATAAAGGGGGCCAGTGTTAGTTGTATGCATAAAAAGGAGGTATATGGTGTATGGATTAGAGCGGGGGTTTAGTACTGTGGGGGTGATGTAGGCTGGGGGGTGCCTGATAGGTAAAATGTACTGGGTCTAATGCTTTCTAATGCGAGAAATTAATGCTTGACTTACACCAGTGCAGGTGGTTAATATTACAGCCAATGATACCAATAATAGTGCTTATTCTGGTCCCACACTACAAACCATATACCAAAAAGGGACACACATCTTATTGGCCATTCCTCCTGGAGTTTGCCACATTTTCTTCTTGATACCTTCAAGAACCTTGTACCTACCTTCCTTTGTAACTATTTTCAAATGTTAATAACTATGCATGAAATAGTATCTCTGAGCTCTAGAGATGTGCACAACAAAAATAAAATTGTTTGGTTTCAGATTATTTTGTCAAGTAAATCATTTTAATTTGTCATATTCGTTATGCTAGAATAATTTGTTTTCAGAATTTGTTTTGCATATTCGGATTCATTTGAAATGTTCTGCAGTTATTTTGGATTCATTCGCTACTTTACTTGAAAAAAAAAAACAGCCGGAATAGCTGGTTATCAAGCAGCATGCGACTGCTGCATCCTTAACCACTTGCCTTCTGTGCACTTAAACACCCTTCCCATCCAGGCCAATTTTCAGCTTTCAGCGCTCTAACACTTTGAATGACAATTGCGCGGTCATGCTACACTGTACCCATATGAAATTTTTATCATTTTTTTCACACAAATAGAGCTTTCTTTTGGTGGTATTTAATCATCTCTGGGTTTTTTATTTTTTACAAAAAAAAAGAAAAAAGACAGAAAATTTTGAAAAAAAAAAAAAAAGTTTTTCTTATTTTCTGCGAGTAAATTTTGAAAATAAATTTTTCTCCCTCACTGATGTGCGCTGATGAGGCGGCACTGATGGGCACTGATAGGCTGCACTTATGGGCACTGATAGGCTGCACTTATGGGCACTGATGAGGTGGCACTTATGGGCACTGATGAGGTGGCACTTATGGGCACTGATGAGGAGGTACTAATATGCCGCACTGATGAGCACTGATAGGTGGCACTGATAGGCGGCACTGATAGGCGGCACTGATAGGCGGCACTGATAGGCACTGAGAGGTGGCACTGCTGGGTACTGAGAGGTGGCACTGCTGGGCACTGAGAGGTGGCACTGATGGGCACTGATAGGCGGCACTGATGGACACTAACGGGTGGCACTGATGGACACTGACGGGTGGCACTGATGAGCACTGATGGGCGGCACTGATGAGCACTGATGGGCAGCACCATCAGTGCCCACACTCAGTGCCCATAGTGCTGCCAGTCAGTGCTCATCAGTGCCTAGATGAGCAGGCACTGATGGGCACTGACTGGCAGCACTATGGGCACTGATTGTGGGCACTGATGGGGGCACTGATGGCGGGCACTGTGGGCACTGATGGGGGGGCAATGTGTGTGTTTTTTTTACCTTCAGTAATCAGGGCACTGATGATCAGTGCCCTGATTACATGTCTCTGTGTCCCCAGCGGCTGTCGGCTCCCCCTCCTTCCTCACACTGCAGGCTCCGTGTGAGGAAGGAGCGCCGGCGATGAGAGATGATCTCATATGTTTACATATGAGATCATCTCTCATTGGACGGCTTGATCACGTGGTGAATGGCCGCTGTGATTGGCCATTCACCACGATCTGTGACACAGATTCTCCCCGCTGCGCGCTCGCAGGAGCGCGCGGGGGGGCGTGTCACTGGAGGCCGTTTAAAAACGGCCTCCCGAAAATTCGAGTCCGCGCTGCAGCCGTATATAGGCTGTAGCGCGGATGTGAGGAGGTTAACAACTTTGACTCATTTACTGCAGAATGTGAACAAAAGAAACAGCGCGGAATAAATGGTTGTTAAGGAGCATGTTGCCACAGCATCTTTAACAACTATGGCTCATCTGCTGTCAGCGGGGGACCCCGCTGACAGCATAATGTTTACAAAAGAAAAGCTGGCATTGGAAAACATTTTAAAAATACAGTGTGGGGCCCCACAACCCCTACCAGGCCTTCGGGTCTTGTATGGATTTTAAAGGGAAATTACACGCTACAAAAAAGTGTTCCCCCAAAAAAATCTTTACCAGGCCCTTAGTCTGGTATGGATTTTAAGGGGAACTCCATTACAAACAAAAATAGTGTGGGGTCCCCCCAAAATCCATACTAGACTACCAGGCCACATGGGGGGAGAGCTCATACTGAAGAGGACATGGGGCCTCTTCCCCACAAAACTGGCCCAGTGGTTGTGGGGGTGCGTGGGAAAGCTTATCAGAATCTGAAGGCCCCTTTTAACAAGGGGACCACAGATCCCAGCCCACCATGTGAATGTGTATGGGATACATTTTACTTCTACTTATTCACCAAAAAAGTGACAATCTTTGACAAGTCCGTTATTAAAATAAATAAATAAATAAAAAAACATGTCCCCTGATGTATATCCAGTACCAATCACAATAAATGCTGGCCACTGACCTGCACAAAGAAACCGCGCTGCTTGCCGAATCTGTCACACTTGCCGAATGACAGCTGCTATCTCCCACTGGTAAGTAAACATGCTGGTGGGGTTACACGGTGATGTCACCGGGAAACTACACCTCCTATAATGTCACTCAGAGACTCTTGTAGATGATATCATAAGGGGCATAGCCGCCCCCATGTTTATTTACCAGTGGGGGAGAAGCAGCTGTCTTCGGCCGGACGGAACCAGTTGTGTTTGGCAGGCAGTGGGATTTTTCTTTCCTGAGCAGGTTGGGGACTAGCGTTCATTGTCATTGATGCTGGATTTACATAGGGGGATTTTTTTTGTTTTTTTTTTACTAAGAGGGCTTGTCAAAAACTGTCTTTGTTTTTATTTCTGTTTTCACTTTTTTTGGTAAATGAGTAGGGGTATTATGTATGGGGAGGTCGGTATCCAGATTCTGATAAGCACCAGTACAACCAAGGGGCCATGGTTGTGGAAAATAAGAACTTGTCCTCATCAACATGAGGACAAGGTGCTTTGGGGGGCAGCCCCCCCCCCAGGGACAAGGTGCTTTGGGGACAGCCCCCTCCACCAAAGCACCCCCCTCCATGGTGTTAAACAATGATCTTCTCTGGGTGCCAGATATGCAAGATACACCAATGGGTTTAATGAATTTGTGCTGTGTTTTTCCATGTACAATTTTCATCAGCGGAAAAAAAGAAAAAAAGTGAACAAAGAGCAGTTAAATACATTATATATTTGCAGCTACAAACACCAGATACAAGTAGTATTTATAATATTTTGGTAGCATTATTCAGTAATGTAAAATGCACCATTGTCAATATTTATTCCCCATATACAAAATATATGCACCTTTGATAATGTGTGGAGTTTTTAAAACCCTAACAGACAAAACTCTGTAAACCATCAATAGTATAATAAAGGATGCCCTACAGGTCACTAATGTATACATTGCATTGAGCTGTTGGCATAAGGATGAAAGAGACTCCTTCCTCTCAGATATAAAATCTGAATACCATCAATAGTATAAAAAAGGATGCCCTACAGGTCACTAATGTATATATTGCATTGAGTTGTTGGCATAAGGATGAAATAGATACCTTCCTCTCAGATATCAAATCCTGCCCCCCCCCCCCACACCAGTAATATTGGTTCTTTTACTCCCAGCAAAAAAATCTTTATCCTACCTCCATCAGCAACCCCACTTCCTCAATAATCTCTGCCCTATTTCCTAGCAAAAATCACCCCATAATTACATAAAGATTACCCCCTCCCTCCTTTCATGGAGACAAATTCATCAAACCTCAACCTCAAATCTAGAACCTCAAAGTAGAACAGCATTCAGTGGGGAGTAAGTCCAGTCCTCCCAGACTTCCTTCAGGTTTGTTTTATGTGACACATCAGAGCTGAGGAGGAGTCTGGGAGGGCTTCCCTCCATATTGTGTTGTGCACATTACTGCTCTGCTGGTGTTTTGGGCAGAACTGCAGTCAACACAACCCACATAGTTTTAATGTGAAGAGAGAGCTTCACTGACCCGTGACATATGCTCTCTGCTCTGAGTAAACCCAAAGTTGGCTATACCCAAGGCGCGACTTATACCTCTAGCTTCAGAACTAATTTTAGGCAATCCCACTGATTATAAACACATTAAGGAACATAAAATATTAAAAATATTTTTTGTTCTAATGTTAATTCTATCTCTCATTTTTTTATTTTTTTTTAATTGGAATGCCTATAAGGCATAACATGATTTTAGTCATTACTTATGAAAAAAGAAATACGCTTCAGGGAACTGATAATCCTAGCATTAAAAATATACTTCCTAAATTACAAATAAGTATTTTTTAAACTCTGATGAAAATGAGCTAAAGGTGTTCAGGCAGCAATTTCCTGTATGTTCCATAGACCAATATGGTATGATGTTGTAATGGCTCAAACTAAATGTTTATTCCCAAGGACATAAAAACTGTACTTATCTTGTGAGGCAGCTAGGAACCACATGGCAAAGTGGAAAATATTATATCTGGAAGATGGGAATGGTAGTGGAATCTCTATTCAGGAAATTGCTATTGAATGAAACAAATATTACTCAACCCTTTATAACCTAAGGGGGATACAAGTACATTTCAAAGCTCCATTGGCATCATCAAAGAGTTTACTTGCCTAGGTTGTTTACTCAAATACTTTTTGACCTCTCTAGGCTCTAATTCTCCTAATGGGTTACGAAAGTACATTTTACATTCACATTTTAGAAATTAATATAGTAAACATTGGATAAATGTGTTCTCTCTGCAATTATCTAAAGTATTCAACTTGCCTTCAGAAAGGGGTGCATTAAGAAACATTAGGAGCAGCTATTGTTTCAATTCTCAAAGCAACAAAATTTCCAACTACTCTTACTAATTTGCATGTCATGTTGTTATCAAAATGAATACAAGAAAAATGAAGCACTACCTCTCCAGGTATCCTAACAACACAAGTATAAACCAAAGTGAAAAACAAATTATCTAGTTCCTGTGATACCAAGTGGTACTGATACCTGCAATATCTGGGTTCCAGCACACAAAAGAAATGAGTGACTGACAAAAATAGCGATGACCCAAAAGAAGGCACAGGTGAAAATATAGCTATAGCTATAAAAAAATATTTTATATTGCAAATAATGAAACATAGATTTATACTCAAAACACATATTCAAAGTGTTCATAACAGCTACCCAATTGTTTATAGAAATAATGATCTTTACATAGTGAAAATCATCACATTCAGTCCGTTTAGTTAGTGCACATGTCCATACATGCTGTGCTAGTGCTCATAAATCCAATAAAAAACATTCATGACATTTGTGTGCTTCTTTAATAAAAAAAAAAACTGAAGTGCCCTCCACCGGTCAAACTATGCGTCCACCTCCCGGGGACACCCAGTCAGGGACTGAACTTGCCTTTTCCTTAAGGGTATAAATCAAGTGGTCCACAACTCCCCTGGTGGTTCTTGGACTTTTGTTCCCTTAGATGGTATACTGACAAGCTTCCGGCTTCCGGCTTCCGGCTTCCAGTTACACGGGTGAACCGCACGGCCATTTGTTTGGCGTCCCGTGGGATTGCTCAAGGCGGATTGATTCCTTGTATATTGTAAGTGTATCTTTATTTTGCGTGAAAAATAAATTGTTGACTATACTACACGATGATGGCCCTTTTCTTTACATGAATTTGGGGAGCAATATCTGGATAATAGTGTGGGGCAGTGGATCGTCATCTTCCCTCCGCTGACGGCCTATAGAGGTGCCTATCTCCCAGGACCACTTATAAGGCGAATTTATACTCAGGTTCTGGTGAGTAGGGAACTGAGAGGGGAGCACCTACTCACTAGGACTGAGCACCGGCACTTTGTTTAAGCACGTGGCACTTTTATGAGCACAGAGACTTTCACTTTAAGATTATTGGAAGAAGAATTTATGAACTATATAATTTATACACATGAAATTGATTTTGTAGTAATTTATTCACTATTTATTGTGATTTAACTGTTGATATTCAGTTTGGTTGCACAATACTTGAATGTATATTGTTTATATCATAATTACACATAACACAGTTTTGCACGAGCACTTTATATATTAAGTTAGCACAAGTATTTATTTGATATAGGGTTTCAAATATAAGCAGCGCAGGTACTTAATGTTTTTATACTGACAAGCACTGATGAGGCCGCACTGACAGGCACTGATGAGGAGGCACTACTGGGGTGGCACCAGTGTTAATTTTGGCAGCAAATTTCAATTTAGTTTTAGTCTTAGGACTAAAATGGCATTTTAGTTTTAGTCCCATTTTAGTCTTCTGCAAGTGTTTTAGTTTTAGTCGTATTTAGTCGACTAAAACTCCAGTACATTTTAGTCTACTAAAACGTTATACATTTTAGTCGACTATAACTCATTTTAGTCATCTATATGGGTGTAGTTCAATTGTAATTTGTAATGCATTATTTAAGCATTTCCCTACAATTTCCAAACTCATTATATACTACTGCTGGTCCTGGAGTGAAAAATCTAATATGTTATTATTTATGGTATTAGGCTTTGAGCATGCACCAGTGTTAATTTTGGCAGCAAATTTAGATTTAGTTTTAGTTATAGTCTTTTGACTAAAATGCCATTTTAGTTTTAGTTGTATTTTAGTCATCTGAATTGTTTATGTTTTAGTCTTATTTTAGTCGACTAAAATTGTGTTAATTTAGTCGACGAAAACGTTTTAGTCGGTTTTAGTCGACGAAATTAACACTGGGTGGCACTGATGATGAAGCACTAATATGCAGCACTGATGGGACTGATAGGTGGCACTGATATGCAGCACTGATGGGCACTGATATGTGGCTCTGATATGCAGCATTGGTGGGCACTCATAGGCAGCACTGATGGGCACTGATAGGCACTAATAGGTGGCACAGGTGGGCTGCACTGATAGATGGCAAATATAGGCAGCACTGATGAGGAGGGCACTGACAGGCTCCCTGAGCACTGATTGGCATCCCTGGTGGCCATGGGTGGGCAATCCCTGGTGGCTATAGTGGCATTCCCCAAGGGTCTGCACTGGTAATCAATTCTCTGAGAGCCACCGATCGGCTCGCCTCGCCTCTACTCACGCCTGTCAGGCGCGAACTAAGGAAAGCCGATCAATGGCTTTTCCTATTTACTATGTGACCAGCTATGATTGGACACAGCTGGTCACATGATAAAGAGCCTACATCATAGGCTCTTTACCGGGATCGGAGATGCGGTGTGTCAGAGTGGCACACCGCACCACCTATCGCCTCTCTGCGTGACCCCTGGGGCTGCACAGAGCGGAATATCCTGTTGGACGTCATATGATGCCCAGTCAGGATAGAGCAACCACTTTGTGGCCATCATTTTTTTATATGATGAGCGGAAAGTGGTTAAATATTGTCAGAAGATCTGACCTTTTTCTACCAAATGGAGTTGAACTTTAAGTTTGTGTTTTTTCAGCATATGTGCATTGTTATGTGAGCATGTCGGTGCCCTAACCTCAATGCACAAGGAAAAGTTTTTTTTATTTACGATTTCTAACTGGGATTTTTTTGTCAATGCCGTCAACCTTCAGGCACTTACTGGATAACTCTATTGCCTGGTTAATATGCATACTTTATGTGTTTATTTTTTAAAACCTTTTTTTATACATATCAAGAGGTGTTGACAGTAGTATTTTTTTACTTCTGATGCAAAACATTGGATACATTCTTGATCAACAGCACCAAATAATGTTGGGACAGATGTAAAAAAAAATTTAAAATGAAAAAAAATAATATCTCCTTAGAATTTGTCATTACCCGTCAGGTAATAATATTCATATGAGTTATATCTATTTATAATAAAGTTACAGGGATTGGCTTATTTTGTAATATCTTATAACTATTTTACTAAATTCTTCAGTATAAAGTAATAAGAAAAACTGTTCAACACAGTGTTGCATTATCAAAATTGGTTAACTGCTTATCAATGTTCTAAATAGAATTCTCTTTGTACAACCCACTGAGAACTGTCATGAAGGATGCTACATGAGTGCTATTTATAACATACTGATGTCAGGGCCCAGATTTGAACACAGGTCCTCAGTTGCTTCTGGCAGTGCTGCTTCTCGCTGAGCTATCCAGCAGCTGATATCTATTTATTCTAGATCTATGTGGTGACCTAGACCTTGTCCAGTTTCCTGCCTAATTCCTTGCCCAGCCTCCTGTGAACTCTGAACCTTTGGCCACTCCTTTGAACTTCCTATTTAAGCCTGATCTGGGAACTTCCTGATGCCAGATTATTGTGCTTTTGCCAAGATCTAGCTTTGTGTGCTTCTTCCTCCCGAATCTTCTACTTGGGTACCGACCTCCAGTTACGTTCCAGGACTACACCTCTGCCTGCTGCCATTTTGCTCTTCACTGCTTGTGTACCGATCTTCAGCTAAGACTACGACTACTCTTCTGCTTGCTCCCTCACTCCAGCTGATCTCTTGTGTACCAGACCCTGCTTGTTGACCAAGGTTGTGCTACTGCTTCCTGTGACTGAACTCTGAGCCTGACTCAGTAATCGTGACAACTGATTAGCCAAAATATTCTCTAAGCATTCCCAGCAATGCTAAAGATAATATAACCTCTACTGTATATTCAGTAAAACAAATATATAATTTTTAAAAATAATAAATGATATCAAATCCAACAATGACACTTCTAGGTTTAGAAATGGAGCAAATTAATTGTCTCTTCAGATACTTTTTATTTCAAACTTTGATTGCAGCTAACTTATTGATAGACTGCTAAATCAGTGAAAAGCCTGCTATTTCAAAATATTTTAAATTTTCTTAAAAACATGTTATTTTTCATTTAGGCACACATGGGAAGTGAAGGGGAATGGCTAAAATCACAGCTAAAAGACAAGTGTAAACTGTATTAACTGCCAAAAAAATTTAATTTTGATCAGCTAGTTTTTTTTTTTAACCACTTTACCCCCGCTCACTTTGCTGCTACTGCAGCAAAGTGGCTCGTTCCTGTCCAGCGATGTAGACCTTGTGGGCGGCGTGCACTGGAGGCTCGCTCCCGCTGTTTTCAGTCACAGCGGGAGTCGGGCCAGGGGAGGAGCAGCGGCGATCGTCGGGGATCAAGTCTGGAGATCCGCCCGCTGTGTGTAAACACAGCGGGCGGATCTCTGAAGTGACAGGCAGTGTCAGATTGCAGGGTTCAGCATAGCTGAACCCTGGATCTGTCCTTGTGTCACTCTGTCACCTCCCCCCCCCCACACGTCAGTAAGCACCAGGCATACATTAACCCCTCCCTCTCCAATAAAATTAACCCCTTCCCTGCCAGTGTCATTTTTACAGTAACAGTGCATATATATAGCACTAATTACTGCAGTAATGTCACTGGTACCCCCAAAAGTGTCAAAAATGTCAGTCAAGGGTCCGATCTGTCCGCCGCAATGTCGCAGTCCCGCAAAAAAAAAAATCGCAGATCGCCGCCATTACGCGTTAAAAAAAAAAAACACCAAAAATGACAGAAATCTTTCCCTTTGTTAGTAAACACAATAACTTTTGCGCAAACCAATAAAAATACGCTTATTGTGATTTTTTTTACCAAAAATATGTAGCAAAAAACAAATTGGCCAAAAATTAAAAAAAATTTAGATTTTTACATTTTTTTTTGGGGGGGTGGGGAATTTCATATAAAAAAATGTGAAAAATATTGTTATTTTTTCAAAATAAACACTCTTCTTTTGTTTATAGCGCAAAAAGTAAAAATCGCACAGGTGATCAAATACCACCAAAAGAAAGCTCTGTTTGTGGGAAAAAAAGGACGTAAATTTTGTTTGGGTACAGCGTCGCACGACCGCGCAATTGTCAGTTAAAGTTGCACAGCGCCGAATCGCAAAAAGTGGCCTGGACGGAAGACAGCAAAATCCTCCGGTGGTAAAGTGGTTAAACAATAATTTCAGACAGCACACCTAGGGCTGATCTGACTTTAAGCAACAACCTTGTGGTCTCCCCTCCTGTGCAGTGTAGTTCCTGACTGGCTTGTAAATCTGCCTTTTCTTATCCAAGTTTTTAAATGCCTTAGCAAAAGTAAGCCCATCGACAATGGCCATGATCTGCCTATACTATTTAGATCTTTAGTAGATAGACAATTATTTTTAGTACCTTTAAAAACATACATTACTGAATAATCTGATTAAGCTCAAGCACTGTCAAGGATCCTGTGAAACTTGAAGGAGCGTTGAAAGGAAAAGGAAAGCATCAGCTGCCAGGGGGGCTAGGGATACGATAAGTAAAACTGCTTATTATCTGTACCCTAGACAAAACAATCATTCAACCTTTTCAGTGCAGAAGGAGCCCTACAGCAAGTGTAAGTTTGAAAATACCCTGGTGATTATGTTTACCTAATTTTTTTCTATTAGAAATGTAAAAAGTAATAGAAAAAAAAATGAAAGTAGCTGCACAGTCATGTTGAGTTTATTTAAAAGAAGGTAATAATTCTTCCAGGCTAAAAGAACATGCAGTGCTGCTTGGATGAAGGGCCTGCCAACTATTTGAGTTAACAGACTAAAATGGACTTTACAGCAATATTCATTATAACACATATCACATACAATGGGTATATGTTTGCTATTTTTAACAGTATTGTGTTTACTATTTCACTTTATATTGCAGACATTTGTTTTGTGATCTATACAGTATATTTTTTTTTTTATTAGACCAATGTTCTTGTAGATGTAAACCTTAAAGCAGAACGACACTGCATTTGAGCACCACAAACCAAAAATGCCATATAATTATTATTCAAAGGAAACACGCCCATCCATGTTTCAATGCTTTACTTTGCTGACAAATCACCTTGAAAAAATGCCGTCTAGCATTTTTGGCCATGGCTATGTTGAGTAAGGGCAGATCATTCATTTAACTTTTACTTCCTGGATTACATCTGCTCTTACCTCAGACAGGAAGGTGTGGTTAACTGAGAAATTCCCTCTTTTAAACACTCCTGGGATGTATGACACCATTTGCTAGACCCGAAAACCAAAAATTAACTGAAGAAATGTAAAAAAACAAAAAGGATACACTTTCCTATCAATTTACTAATACTAGTATCATAGGGATTAAAAATAGTTAATGTTGATTGAAAGAGTGAAGTTCCCCTTTGCCTTAATTACATTTAGTTTGATAAAGTTGTATCATTAACAGCTAACATTTTTTTAAATCAAATACTTATTTTTACTCCTTTTTTTTCTAATTTCTGTTGGATTTCAGGGCTGCTGAACATCTTCCTGTGATAGACAGAGTACATTTGGGAAACAGGGACAGGACATTTAAACCTGTAACCTGAAGTGCATGAACAAGGAATATTATGGAAGAATCACCAGGTACTCTTTTATTAAAAGCGGTAAATTAAAAAAATATTGAAAATTACTTTTGAAATTTAGCACAAAAAAATTATAATAGATTTTACTGATTGGGTTTACATAAAATTATATAACTTCTGCTCTGGAGAATCCTAATTTACTTAATCATTATTGAAATAGCATCCAAGCCTTCTAAAGGGTTGACAAAACTTCTGTGCCATTTCATTTGCAGGTAACATAGCTATGTGTGTATGTGTTCAGTATTGGAATAAGACATGGGGGAGTAGATAGCTAAAATGAAGACAAATTAAAAAAAAATGTTTCTTCAGTTCAGAAGCTTTTCATTCAGGACAAAGTCAAAGCACAAAAAGCTTGATGAGTACGATGAAGTATTGAGTTGTTGCAAGCAAGCAGTAAAACGTTTCCAGCAGAAAACATATACCCAGGAGAGACTTTAATGCACAGTACAATTACTGTCCAGCATTCTGAGCCTTTGTCTTTCATTGTGTTGACTTCATCCCACCTGTCAGGAGCAAACTAATTTCCAACACCAAGATTAACATCACTCTAAAGTTGCCCAAAGCTGCTCATAGATGGATTCAATTTTGGCTGGTTTAACAGGGACCAATGGAATTTCGATCCATGTATGGGCCCTGTGGTTGTACAGAAGCTGATCTAACAATTGACTTCTATACAACCGTCCACTAAAAAAAAATCCACTCGATCAGTGCTGCAGTCTATAGTCTTCAGCACTGATCAGTGCATTCTGATGGTGGGAAAAGCCTCCCCAATGTCAGAATACAATGACACAGCAGGCAAATTCCCCCATCCACCTCAAATGTGTGGATGGGGGAATAAGCCAGCTTAAGTATATGATGTTGTCCTAAAGCCCCATACACACGTACCGATTGTCGGCCGTAAATATTCGGCCGACGACCGATAGGCCGATTGTAGGCTTGTTAGTATGATGCTTCCGACAGCCGACAGCGCATTTTCGGCCGAACAGAATCTGTCGTGCAGGCATTAAAATTTTTGTTGGCCAACACCAGAACGGCCATTTGTTCGCCAGTCAGTACAGATTTCGGCCGACAGACAGCAGATTTGCAAGACTGGGCATGCTCAGAAAAGAAAAAAGACAAGGAAAGTTAACCATCACATGACATCAATTCTGCAGTCGGCTGTTGTTGGCCGACAAAATTTGTGTGCAGTCTTTTGCAGTTTTCAACAGACACGACAGCCCTGGACAAAAGACGGCCGACGATCAGTACGTGTGTACGGGGCTTTAGGATCACAGCTGTAAACAATCTCTATTTTGTTTTACTCACTTATGGCCACCTTAAGTATCTGATGGTGTTTTTAGGATCACAGCTGTAAACAATCTCTATTTTTTTTTTTTGCTCTCTATGTATTTATACAATAGTATAAAAGTCTAAGTACTCTATTTCTTTTGGTATTAGGTATTTCAAGATTTATTAGACTCTTTCAGCACAAAGAATATTACTTACTATCATTACTATGTGATGTGTACCTTGTGCTGCTGGATCCTGCATTAGTTAGAGATCATTTGATTCCCCCCACCCCTGCCTTCTGGTGTGATGGGGTTAATTGACCCAAGAGAACTGTCATATGCACTGATCAAGAGTGTCAACTATACTCGCCCATTGCGCACACCTCTTCCTCTCTCTTAACCCCCACCACAACAAAAGATTGGAGGGGAGATATAAGGAAGAAAACTTCAACTAAGCAGGAGCCATCAGCACAATGGACACATTACATTGAGAGTAAGTGATATCCCGTGAGTTGATTTGCTAAATTAAGTTTTTAAACTTCTAGCTATCCAGTTCCTTTCATAGAAGATGTACTGTAGCTTCTATGATTGAAAAGTGATCTATAAATAGGAGGTGGGAAGAAGAACAAAATGTCCTCTTTTCATAGACCCTTTTTCATCCTTAAAAGCTATAATATGGCATATTATAGACAACACTGAAGAAATGACACTTTGCTACAATGTAAATTAGTGAGTGTACAGCTTGTATAACATTGCAAATTTGCTGTCCCCTTAAAATAACTCAACACACAGCCATTAATGTCTAAACTGTTGGCAACAAAAGTGAGTACACCCCTAAGTGAAAATGTCCAAACTGGGCCCCAGTGGCAATATTTTGTGTGGCCACCATTTTGTTCCTCCATTGACTTAACCCTCTTGGGCATGCAGTTCACTAGAGCTTCACAGGTTTCCACTGGAGTCCTCTTCCACTCCCCCATGATGACATTATGGAGCTGGTGGATGTTAGAGACCTTCTGTTTCAGGATGCCCCACAGATGCAATAGGGTTTAGGTCTGGATACATGCTTGGCCAGTCCATCACCTTTACCCTCAGCTTCTTTAGCAAGGCAATGTTCATCTTGGAGGTGTGTTTGGGGGTTGTTATCATGTTGGAATACTGCCCTGGGAGGGAATCATGCTCTGCTTCAGTATGTCACAGTACATGTTGACATCCATGGTTCCCTCAATGAACTGTAGCTCCCCAATGCCGGCAGCACTCATGCAGCCCCAGGCCATGACACTTCCACCACCATGCTTGACTGTAGGCAAGACACACTTGTCTTTTTACTCCCCACCTGGTTGCTGCCACACACGCTTGACACCATCTGAACCAAATAAGTTTATCTTGGTCTCATAAGACCACAGGACATGGTTCCAGTAATCCATGTCCTTAGTCTGCTTGTCTTCAGCAAACTGTTTGTGTGCTTTCTTGTGCATCATCTTTAGAAGAGGCTTCCTTCTGGGACAACAGCCATGCAGACCAATTTGATGCAGTGTGCAGCGTATGGTCTGAGCACTGACAGGCTGACCTCCCACCCTTCAATGTCTGCAGAAATGCTGGCAGCACTCATATGCTTATTTCCCAAAGCGAACCTCTGGACTTTACGCTGAGCACGTGCACAAAACTTCTTTGTTCGGCCATGGCGAGGCCTGTTTTGAGTGGAGCCTGTCCTGTTAAACCACTGTATGGTTCTGGCCACTGTGCTGCAGCACAGTTTCAGTGTCTTGGAAATCTTCTTATAGCCTAGGCCATCTTTATTTAGAGCAACAATTCTTTTTTCAGATCCTCAGAGAGTGCTTTGCCATGAGGTGCCATGTTGAACTTCCAGTGACCAGTATGAGAGAGTGAGAGCGATAACACCAACTTTAACACACCTGCTTCCCATTCACACCTGAGACCTTGTAACACTAACTAGTCACATGACATCGGGGAGGAAAAAATTGTGCTCAATTTGGACATTGTCACTTAGGGGTGTACTCACTTTTGTTGCCAGTGGTTTAGACAATAATGTGTTGAGTTATTTTGAGGAAACAGCAAATTTACACTGTTATACAAGCTGTACACTCACAACTTTACATTGTAGCAAAGTGTCATTTCTTCAGTGTTGTCACATGATATAATAAAATGTTTACAAGAATGTGAGGGGTGTACTCACTTTTGTGAGAAACTGTATGTTATGTACACCTAAGAAAGAATCCAGGCCTTTTTTAAGCAATCTACTGAGCTGGCCAGAACCGCTTCTGGAGGGGAGTGTATTCCACATTTTCACAGCTCTTACTGTGAAGAAATCTTTCTGTATCTCTTTTCCTCTAGACATAAAGAGTGCCCCCTTGTCTTCTGTGATGATGACCTTAACCACTTCCTTACTGCTGGATGTCATATGAAGCCCTGGGCTTTAAGTGGGGAAAAATTAGAGGAAAGTGTAAAAAAATAAAATAAAAAAAAAGTAAAGTTTCGCCCATCCTCACGTGCCCGCACGCAGAAGCAAACGCATGCGTACGTCGCAGCCACATATGTAAACAGCGCTCAATCCATACATGTGAGGTATCACCACAAATGTTAGAGCAAAAGCATACATTCTAGCCAAAACCTCCTCTGTAACTCTAAACTGGTAACCTGTAAAATGTTTTAAAGCATTGCCTATGGCGATTTTTAAGTACCGAAGTTTGGCATCATTCCACGGGTGTGCGCAATTTTAAATCATGACATGTTAGGTATCTATTTACTCAGCATAACATAATCTTTCACATTATACAAAAAATTGGGCTAACTTTAATGTTTTTATTTAATTCATAAAACAATTATTTTTCACAAAAAAACGCGTTTGAAAAATTTCTGGTCAAATACAGTGTGACATATGAAGCTGCAATGACTGCCAATTTATTCCCTAGGGTCTCTGCTAAAAAATATATATATAATGTTTGGGGGTTCTGAGTAATTTTCCAGCCAAAAAATGATGCTTTTTACATGAAGTAGCGGAGTGCCAGAAATAGCCCAGTATAGAAGTGATTAACGTGAATAACTCAACACCAAGTTCACTATATGGACCCCTTATGTATTTATACATAGTGATCATTTTTTGACTGATTCAAATCATTCTGAAAATTTGGTATCCGTTAGAAAATAAATAAACAAAACTAATTTCAACAAAATTCATTAATATTTCATTCGGATAGATCTGGAAAAAAAAACAAAAAATATTTGTCAGAATTTTGCTTTTGGACCAAAATGAATTGCACATGTCTACTGAAGAAGAGGTTGAAGGAAACTAGTCCACTGTTTTAAAAAACTATAATTTCAGTAAATAAAATATACTTAAAATAAATATTAGTTCACACAAACACACTATAATACTCAATTTTTACTAAAATATAAAAAATTATGTTTCACTGAGTAAATAAATACATCTGTTTAACCTCTCAGTCACGGAGGGTAAAACAAATGTTAATGCCTGAACACAGTTTTGCAACATTGATCTGGGTTTACTGTACATATCATCACAATGACTTTATATATCCAAATGGATTGTACCTTGGGTTTTTTCTTTTGGGACAAATTGGGCTTATTTTTTGGTGGTAACTCATATTTTATTATCAAAGGAAAACTGACAAAATGTTTTTTTTTTTTTTTTAATCCCACCCAAAATATACTGACCCTGACCTTTCAACCCCACCTTTGACCCTAACCTTTGGCCTTTACCTTGACCCGAACACTAACCCTGGTACTGACCTAGTTCAAACCTTGATTTAGGTTTTTTTTTTTGTTTATTTTTTTAATGTACGTGTTTTTTTTGTTTTTTTATTTACACCTTTCCCTCCTGCAAAGAGAGAAAGATACTGCACAATGTGTATTTCCCTCCATTTGGAAAAGAAAAACTCAAGGGCAGGCTTTACAGTGACTGATCACTGTGATAGTCTCTGATTGGCTATCACAGTGTTCATGTAACTGAGAACCAGTAGTTCTGGGTCCCCATCATTGGTACAAGATTCGGGGCTCTTGGTGAGAGCCCTGTCTTAGTACTGGGAGCACACTGTGTGATGTACTCCCATTACAAAGAGAGGTGCACACACTTAAAGGCCTCACAGATAAAGACCCACTTCCATGGGGTCACATGTTTGTGTATGGTCAGCAGGAAAGGGTTGAAGGAAACAGTGAATGATGGCATAGTGAAGATTACAGGTTCCCTGTTAGACCCTTAATGTCACCTTTGCAGACAACAGACTTTGCTTAATTAGCTTCTTCCCCAGCCAGAGTGGCCAGATATTGACAACTCAAAGCTGAGCTTTACCAGGTTCATTCTTCAGAGGCGATTAGCAAACAAATGTTCACTGATCTCCCACTGCTTTACATCTTAAAACCCACCACTAAGGTCCAAGGCACTCAGGAGAGATAGGTAAGCCTGGAATAAATGGTGGACACATGTCAGGGGGAGGGTTGGGTAGTAAAGCAGGGATAGCTGTACAGTACTGTACATTAAGGATGATCGAACTTTTGAAAAGTTAGGTTCGGCCAGAACATCCGAACTTCCCGAAAGTTCGGCCCGGATTTCAGAACCCCATTGAAATCAATGGGACCCGAACTTCGGTAATCAAAAAACACCATTTTTAAGCCCTAAAACCCAATAAACGCCCCTAAAAAGTGCCCAGGGTTCTGGGTCATGCCCCATTAACTATTAATCACACAAAAAAAGTTCTTAAAAATTGTAATTTTTGATAAAAAAGCCAATTATTGAAAAAAAAAAAAATAAGATTTTTTGATTTTGACTTTGGATTTAGTATCTGGGGGGTCTAAAAGGTGTGCATGTGAAGTTTCAGCTCTGTAGCATGTCCAGAACCATGAAAAAAAAAGATAATTTTTCAGTAGAACAGGGATGTGGGTCGGGACCCTCCTTTAACTTTAACACCTATATGATCTTTTTTTCTGGTTCTGGACATGCTACAGAGCTGAAACTTCACAGGTACACCTTTTAGACCCCCCAGACACCAAATCACACAAAAAAAGTTCTTAAAAATTGTCATTTTTGATAAAAAAAGCCAATTATTGGAAAAAAAGAAGAGATTTTTTGATTTTGATTTAGTATCTGGGGGGTCTAAAATGTGTGCATGTGAAGTTTCAGCTCTGTAGCATGTCCAGAACCAGAAAAAAAAGATTGTTTTGTATTAGAACACTTTCTTTCAGGACAGGTAGTTAGTTGCTCTCCCGGTTTAATAGCAGGCATTTTTTGGGGTTCTTTGCAGTCAGGAAAAACATCTGAACTTGTGTATAGTGGTACTGTGCACAAGTTCAGATGTTTTGCCTGTCCCCAAAAACCCCCAAAAAATGGCAGCAAAAACACACCTGGGCATTTTTTTTGGACGCTAGCGTTTTTTTGGCATATTTTTGGGTTTTTTTGAGGCAGGCAAAACATCTGAACTTGTCTATAGTGGTATATACACACACATACTTATATGTTTATACACACCTAGACATATATAGGTGTGATAGTAGCAGAAATATATTAGTGTAAATGATTTAATTAGTGCAAGCACATATTTCTGCTACTATTACACCTATATATGTCTAGGTGTGTATATAAATATATGTATGTGTGTATATACACCACTATAGACAAGTTCAGATGTTTTGTCTGCCTCAAAAGAACCCAAAAAAATGCCCAAAAAAATGCTAGCGTCCAAAAAAAAATGCCCAGGTGTGTTTTTGCTGGCATTTTTTGGGAGTTTTTGGAGGCAGGCAAAACATCAGAACTTGTGCACAGTACCACTATACACAAGTTCAGATGTTTTTCCTGACTGCAAAGAACCCCAAAAAATGTCTGCTATTAAACCGGGAGAGAAACTAACTACCTGTCCTGAAAGAAAGTGTTCTAAAACAAACGATCTTTTTCTTCTGGTTCTGGACATGCTACAGAGCTGAAACTTCACATGTACACATTTTAGACCCCCCAGATACTAAATCCAAAGTAAAAATCAAAAAATCTCTTTTTTTTTTTTAATTTTTTCAATAATTGGCTTTTTTATCAAAAATGACAATTTTTAAGAACTTTTTTTTGTGTGATTTGGTGTCTGGGGGGTCTAAAAGGTGTACCTGTGAAGTTTCAGCTCTCTAGCATGTCCAGAACCAGAAAAAAAAAAAGGATTGTTTGTATTAGAACACTTTAAACACAGGTAGTTAGCTTCTCTCCCGGTTTAATAGCAGGCATATTTGTGGTTCTTTGCAGTCAGGAAAAACATCTGAACATGTGTATAGTGGTACTGTGCACAAGTTTTGATGTTTTGCCTGCCTCCAAAACCCCCCAAAAAATGCAAAATGCCAGCAAAAACACACCTGGGCATTTTTTTTTTTTTGACGCTAGCGTTTTTTTGGCATTTTTTTGGGTTCTTTTGAGGCAGGCAAAACATCTGAATATATACCCCTAGACATATATAGGTGTGATAGTAGCAGAAATATATTCCTGTAAATGATTTCATTAGCGCAAGCATTTATTTCTGCTACTATTACACCTATATATGTCTAGGGGTATATATTCAGACATATATGTCTATATATACCCCCTATACACATGTTCAGATGTTTTGCCTGCCTCCAAAACCCCCCAAAAAATGCCAGCAAAAACACACCTGGGCATTTTTTTTTTTTGATGCTAGCATTTTTTTGGCATTTTTTTTTGGGTTCTTTTGAGGCAGGCAAAACATCTGAACATGTGTATAGGGGGTATATATAGACATATATGTCTGAATATATACCCCTAGACATATATAGGTGTGATAGTAGCAGAAATATATTACTGTAAATGATTTCATTAGCGCAAGCATTTATTTCTGCTACTATCACACCTATATATGTCTAGGGGTATATATTCAGACATATATGTCTATATATACCCCCTATACACATGTTCAGATGTCTGTCTGACATCAAACATGTCCTCAAAAAAGCACTGGCAGTGGCAGCCCCTGCAGCATAAAAAATGCTTGGCTGGTGAGAAGCCATATTCCAGTTCCGAAGCTATTCAGAGAAATTATCATTTCTCTATAGCGGTCACCCTGCTATGGAAGGGTTTTGTCACCCTGCCATAGCAGTCACTGCCAGTTAACCCTACACTACACTACGGTCCCCTTACACTTAACACTTTCCCTACAGAAACTCAATTTTTGAAGCTAACTTAAGTGTAAAGGAGCACTCTAACTACACTAGATATCCCTTTCCTCACACTAAAAATAGCTAAATGACACTTTTAAAGTAAAATTAACAGAACTGCTTCCATTCTCTTCCATGTCCAGTATAACAATGCTAGGAATATGGCGGGGGCGATCTTATATACTGGGGGGCATATTCACTAATGATTGGTCTAGGGACCCCCTAGTCACTCCAATCACATTCCTAGCATTCTCCTGCCCCCTCAATTGGCTTTTGCTAATGGTTCTGGTCCAATCACGGGCTTTTAAAGCCCATTTCCTGAAGCATTGCATTTTGGGCGGTTCTGGTTGCCGAATTCCGAACTTTTTGGGCAAAAAGTTCTAAATTCGGCCGAACCTCGAACACCCAATGTTCGGGTCGAACCAATGGTGGACCCGAACCGTTCGATGATCCCTACTATACATGTAGAAGCAATCAGTAAATTTATAGAATATGGTGATTGAAAACCCTTAATTCTTCATAGTTATTGTATGGCCATCTTCCCAACCACTCTGGTGTCATCCCCTTTTCATGACTACCACTTCAGGTTAGGAAACATCATTATCAGGTACAGAAGGTGATGTCATGTCAAAAGCAGAATTTGTTGTGGTCTTCAGCTCCTTAGTCCCATTCATCTTGTTAAGATGTAGAAGAAAGCTAAGCAGAATAGTGGGAACAACTGTCTTGTGCCGTGCCACTGAACTTTCGAAAATAATTTCCTCATCAACCTGAAAATTTGATTTATATATTAAGGAATTTATAACACTCCCTTAGACCAATGTTGCCAGTGGACTGTTTTTTGGATGCCATCTTGAATCATAAGAGCCAGTATCTTATTTACCCTCTTATGTATCCTAGGTAAAATAATAATAAGAAATACAATTTTTAATGTTGAATTACTACTATAAAACTGTGCAAAAATGCAATGGCAATTTGTCAGACCTTCAGTGAACTACAAAGGGAAATCAGCATTATTAGGCTCCCTGAAGGGAATTATTTTTAATAGACTTCAAAGATAAAGCAATTATATGTGTCAAAATGCAGAAATTATTTTTTAGATCACAGGACATAAAGACAATGGTCTCAAACAAGCCTGTCAGCCAAGCAAACATGCCAGTAAATAAAGAAGTCAACACATTCCTTTGTTTCTATTATGCATTTCTATTAATTTACCCTTTTTGGCGGGGAGGCTTATTAACACTTTTTTTTGTGCTGCAAATGGCATAAACAAACCAGGTAGTGCTGTTTACTAACTTTAGTGTTGTGGTATTACACACAACCTTGTGGTATAAAGCCCCGTACACACGTACCGATGGTCGGCTTACAAATGTTCCTCTTTTCTCCCCGGGATGTCGGTGTCTGCTGAAAAGTGCAAAGACAGCACAAGGACAGCACAAGAATTTTGTCCGCCGACTGCAGAAGTGATGTCATGTAATGGTTAACTTTCCCTGTGTTTTCTATTTTCTGAGCATGCCCAGTCTTGCAAATCTGCGGTCTGTCGGCCGAATTGTGTACTGACAGGCGAACAATCGTCCGTTCTGGTGTCGGCATACAAATATTTTCATGTTTGCACGAAAGACTTTTGTCCGCGGATTGTGCGCAGACATCTGTCGGAGGCACCATACTAACACGCGTACAATCGGCAGATCCTTCGTCCACCGACGTTTGTATGCCGACGATCGGTACGTGTGTACGGGCCTTAACACTCAACCTGTAACCAACACAGAGATTTTTATAAAAAGTGAAAAGCCTTGATTGTATACATTTGTTCAACCTACAAAACCCCTATGAAGCCCTGAAGCAACCACATTACTTCAGAAGCCCTATAATTAATTGGATGATGTCCACCTGTGTACACTAAAAGTGTCACATAATCTCAAATAATGACACCTATTTCTGATAGATCACAAAATGTATTAAAACCTACCTTAATAAACTGCAGAATAAAGACGCTATCAAAACATGTCTGGGATAAAATTGCAGAACAGCATCAATAAGAACTATGGTATAAAAATATATATAAATAAAAATAAGGGATATATAACGATTCAGTACACACTCTTTGTTAAATTATGGTCTAAAAAAATACTTTTTAAAATATAGCCTGACTGAAGGCATGTTCACAATTCCCTAAAATTCATTCTACTGGTTGCTATTAGCAGCCAACCATTTACTTTCTTACCAATGCCATTTTTACAGGCTAGTGATTTGACAGCTAGTGATTTGACGGATGTACATTTTTTTTTTTACCAACACCGGCAGAAGCATACAGCAATGTATGAAAATATTATCAAAGCTATAATAACAACTATTGGTTAAAGGAATTAACCTATATTTGTAAGAGTTTGTAAAATTCCGCGCTTAGGATAGGGAGTATATATGGAAAGTGACACCACACTCGGCTGCTGCCCACTTCAAGAAATGCAGCCCTAGAAGGGGAGCATTGAATATATAAGGAGAAATGGAAGAAGTGATTGGCGCTGCCTAATGGGGTATTCGGGAAATCAATTTGTGGTTGCGTCACTCCTAGGTTGAATTTTATATGAAATATGTGCAAATGGAACTGTAATAATAAAAACATTTGTGTAATAAAAACTGTATTAAGACCTATGTGTATCCTTGTAAAAACATAACATAAGAACCACTAAGCTATGTAAAATCAAGGGTCACAAGTGGTGGTCTATGTGCAAAAACAAGAAGATATAGACATAAAATAAGGAACTGTTACAATTGGATACAACAAATAAATACAATGTGTGCAATTGATAAATATAAAGTGCAGAAGTGCAATAGTGAATATTGGGAGTGGAGTGATAAATAAATAACTTCTATATAATAGCAACCATAAATTCACAAGCAATAAATATAACTGTAATAAATATAAGTGAAAAATATATAGCTGCCAGTAAATAAGTGCAATAGTGCAAAGGTGAAAAAATTATTATATTATAACTGTGCAAAGCTGGCAGCAAAAAATGGGGTGTCTCTATAGAATATCATACAAATCAATCCCAAAACATGTGCAATCACAGTGGATTAATAGATCCAAAAAAATTCCTATATATATATAGTCCGTATATGGTGGTTAAGGTGCTCTTTTCTCTATGCCCAGAGTGTGGTGAGTGGGCAGAAGGTAAGGTGCTCCCCTAAGCCTGGGGTCTTGCGCTTACCAGATTCCTTTACCCCTGCAGGGGTAACCAGCGGGTCGATATTTAGGGATTGCTCCCACACACTGGCAACCTGCACGTCCCTAGTACTCGATCTCACTCCGTTATAGGTTATATGGTGTCCGCTCAGTAGATACAGAAAATTCCAGTACAGTACCAACTGCAATCCACAGGTGGCCTGGAGCATGACCAATATTCACTATTGCACTTCTGCACTTTATATTTATCAATTGCACACATTGTATTTATTTGTTGTATCCAATTGTAACAGTTCCTTATTTTATGTCTATATCTTCTTGTTTTTGCACATAGACCACCACTTGTGACCCTTGATTTTACATAGCTTAGTGGTTCTAATGTTATGTTTTTACAAGGATACACATAGGTCTTAATACAGTTTTTATTACACAATTTTTTTTATTATTACAGTTCCATTTGCACATATTTTATATAAAATTCAACCTAGGAGTGACGCAACCACAAATTGATTTCCCGAATACCCCATTAGGCAGCGCCAATCACTTCTTCCATTTCTCCTAACCTATATTTGTACTCACTACATTTTTTTTAAACAATTCGGAGGCTACATTTTATTTAAAGGGTAGCTCAACTTTCGTGGGAACAATAATAGCAAATAAAAATAAAATAATATAATGTATACAATTGAGACTCAAGTCTTTTTGTGATGGAATGTTATTAAAAATGACCTTTCCTTTCCAATCTGCAGAGCTGTAACTTTATGTAAAAAGCAATGCAATATGGCTAGCTGGAGACATTCTGTATACAGATGATGTACAGAACGCTCCCTGAAAATATATTATTCCTGCTTGTATGATTGACTAACTGATTTTCCCAGAAGTCTGCACTAAGATACTAATAAGATTTTTGGCATCCCCTGCAACAAAAATGTCATTTTTGGTGAGATACTCCTAAAGGAAAATCAAGCCTAAATTGCATGTGGGCAATAAGGCCTATTCGTCATGTTGCCTCATATATGTCTTTTCTTTTTTTTCAAAGGGTTTAACAGCAAAGAGGATAATACTAAATTGTTTACATTTTTGAATATATCTATATAATTTTGCTCATTTATAAAAATAAGCTTATTAACATAAGACATACCCTTCATTAATACGAGCCAAATCCATTTTGTAAAGCTCTGGGCAAACTGTGATGCTATATGAATTGCATGTAATAATAATAATAGTAATAATATAACCCTCTTGACAACAATTTCGTTATTTATGGGCAAGATAACCTAGAATCTCTTTTGCTCATTCTCACATAACAAATGATACCTTTCACACATCCATACATGGATGATTATTAACCTCCTAGGCGGTAATCCCGAGCGTGACTCGGGGTTGATTTTTCATTGCAGGATCGGTAACCCCGAGTCACGCTCGGGGTGGATTGCAGAGAGCGCAGCGGTGTTCTCTTACCTTATCCTGGCGATCCAGCGATGATCTCTCATTGCTGAGATCGCCAGCCGAGAGTCCCGCCGCTCCTCCGTCCCTCCGTCGGTCTGATCACTTCCTAGTTCCTTTCCCTGCAGCAGCAAAAGCTGCATGGGAGCGGAACTAGGGAGGGAAATTCCAAAAAAAAACGTTGCACAAAACACAAAACACATTTTATATTATATATATATATATATATATATATATATATATATATATATATATATATATATATATATATATATATGCATATATATATATATATATATGCATATATATATATATATATATATATATATATATATATATATATATATATATATATATATATATATATATATATATATATATATATATATGTATATATATATATATGCACACACACACATATATATATATATAAAATATATTAATGATTCAATTATAATTAATGCATTATATATTATATATATATATATATATATATATATATATATATATATATATATATATACACACACATATATCTATATATAATATATAATGCATGAATTATAATCTAATCAATAATATAATTTTATTATATATATTATATATTAAATAATAAAATAATATTATTGAATCGATTATAATTCATGCGTTTGTGTTTCAAATTTATCACATCTGGGATGTCTACTAGAGTCTTGTTTTGGTCAGGTTTAAGTCAGTAATTACTAAGAATTGTAGGCCTATAATACATAACGCCAAATTTCCATGAACACAATTGTACCGCTTTTGGTATGTAATTCCTGACATAATCATACCGCCAGGGAGGTTAAGGTGGTTGTAAAGGTAAATCGTTTTTCATCTTAATGCATTCTCTGCACTAAGGTAAAAACCTTTTACATGCAGCTCTCCCCACAGCCCCCTTAAATACTCACATGAGCCCAATCTTCTTCCAGCACTGTGCACATTAGCAGCAGCTTCTCTTTCATCTCCCAAATTTCACAGGCTTGGCTGAGAGCAGGGGGAGCCATTGGCAGAGAGTAGTGGGTGTGGCCAAGCCAGGATGTGTGTCTGAATAGACACAAACAGCCCAGCTCGAGAGTGCCCTCATAGAAAGTGGCTTCTATGGGGGGAAGTCATGGAGAGGAGGAGCCAAGATCACTGGTTGTAGACCCCAGAAGAGGATTTGGGCAGCTCTGTGAAAAACCAATGCGCAGAGCAGGTAAGTATAACATGTTTATTATTTTAATGAAATAAAAAAAAAAAATATGAAACTTTAGTATCATTTGAACTCTCAAGGTTGGAGGAGCTGAAGGGAACAAGACCATGACCACTAAGCCCGCAGCTTGATTGAAGCCATGTTCTAAATCCCCAGACATAAATGAACGTTTTACCTTTTTCACTGTATTATTTGAACATTTAAAAATCACACCTCAGTATAATGAGAACATACATAAAATTAACACAAGTAGTAATGTATAAGGGAATGCGACCCCCACACTATGGTAAGCGCTTTTCAGCTACCTGCACTAAGATTGACCTGGGAGGGAATAATCTAATAGCACTATTACCAATTGTGTGCGGTGCTAATTTCAAAAGTGCTAAAAGGGATCCAATAAAGTCAATATATAACTAAACAAATTCATGAACATAAATCACAAATTAATCACAAGCTATAATGAACTGCTACGTGCTTTGAATACATGTATATATATATTCATTAAAGTCCACGTGTTTCAAGCAAAAAAGTCCTAAGTGTTTTAAACAAAATAAAGTCTGTGCTTCAGGTGCAGACACTCCATACTCCACTCCTTTGTGTCCCCACTTACCAGAAAAGCAAGTTTGCAGCACTTTGTGTATGCAAAACCAAGTCAGTGAATCGGACACTTCTTTTCTCACCAATGCTCCATCAATGCTCCATCATGTACATGTAGAGGGAAATATAGGCATCTAGCTGCATTGGGAGGAATGTAAAACACTTTTTTGGATCCTCTTGAGATATATTTTATCTTATGCTCACTGTAAATTATCAGAGCTAAATGTAAAGTCAAATTATGGTAAAATAAATGCATAATGAACAATATATATTGGCTGTTTTTTTATATATATATATATATATATATATATATATATATATATATATATATATATATATATATATATATATATATATATATAATATATGTATGTATGTATGTTTTGTTTTTTTAGCAACTTTTTTGTACTCTCCCCCCTTCCTACTGTCACCTTGAAGAAGCCGACAAGGTAAAATGCATCGGGTTGTGATACCCCTCCCGAATGTGATGTTATAATGTTCTATATGTATGCAATGTGTATGTAAACATAATATATACAACATATAAAACCACATGCAAACATGGGAGGAATCACTATCTTCAGGGAGTTTATGGGAAAAATGATGAGTTGTGATGATCTGATCTATGATTTTAAAGGGGTGTATATCCCCAACATAAAGTATTTTAAATAAATTTTGTAATAAAAAAATTGTTTTTAACTTATGCCTTTGTACTGGTAGTCATTTTGCGAGGAGATTTCAACACCTTTAAAGTCCCCCCCCCCTTTTCTATTTTTTTGTATTCAGTACCTTGGGATGTAGCATTCATTTTCCAACTGAGCTCATGCCCCGACTTATGGAAATATAAGTTAGACGACATCCCATAGTATAATTTTGTTTATTTAAAAAAGTTTAAAAACAAGCAGTATACTGCAGGCGGTCCCTCGGTTACAAACATCCGACTTACAATTGACTCCTCTATATAAACGGAGGGAGACAACAGGAAGTGAGGAGAAATCTACCCCTAAGAAGGGAAAATCACTACTGTAAGAGTTCTCATGGGAAAAAGGTGTCTCCACTGAAGCTTTATCACCAATCCTTGTTTCCACAACAACTCAACATTTTCAAAATACAGTTGTCATAGGGACAGAAAGTGAGGTGAAATTTTCTGAACAGGGGTACAGACAGAAAAACAAATGGTACAGGGGTGTTACCCTTCCCTATGCTATCTAAAAAACTTAAAAAATATTATTTTATTACCTGTTCTGACATACAAACAAATTCGACTAAGGGCTCTTTCACACGGTCCGCCTCCGTAGGCGGATCCGTGCTGCTAAGCGGAGATCGATCCGCGATCCCTGCTGAGCTGGCAGATGACAGCTCCGTCTCCGCTTGCAGTGCGGAGAGGGAGGTGTCACACTGTTCCTGGGGAATCAGATGAGAGAAGACCGCCTGTCGGATGGAAAATAGGGTTTCCATCCGTCCGGATTTCACGGACAGGATCGGATGCGGATGGCAGCGGGTGTCAGCGGACATGTCACCGCTGACATACGCTGCTCCATAGGGCTGAATGGAGGATCCGATCGGATCCGCCTAAAAAACTGACAGGCGGATCTGATCGGACCGCCCGTGTGAAAGAGCCCTAAAGAACAAACCTACAGTCCCTATCTTGTTTGAAACCCGGGGACCGCCTGTACATTTTGAAGCACTGAGCACTTTTTTGCTTGAAACATGTGGACTTTAATAGATGTATAATTTTATTGGTTTACTTTTAAACCTAACTCCGCACACAATTGGTAATAGTGATAAGCACTACTGTATAATCGCTGGCCCTCCTTCTCCTTTATTATCAAAAATGCATAATGAACATATTTCAAACACCCTAGCACATGCAATTGCAAAGTCTAGTGGCATAAATGTTGTATTAATATAGCAATTTCAAATAAAGCAGCATAGGCAGCATCAAAGCTCTAAGGCATCTAGTTAACAAGTGTTTGGGCCCAGTGTCCCAATAGAAATGAATGGGATGCCAGCACGGGATACATGCAACACCTGTGCATCCCCATTCCAGGAATACACAGGTCCATAATATAATGCCCTGTGTAAACAAGCCCTAAATCCTGCAAGATCTAATGATCAATATAATAAATATGCTCATCTCTGTTAAAATTAATTGTGCATTGTCCTCTCCCTTAATTCTACAGTAATAGGGATGATCGAACGGTTGGGTGTTCGAGGTTCGGCCGAATTTAGAATTTTTTGCCCAAAAAGTTCGGAATTCGGCAACCAGAACCGCCCAAAATGCAATGCTTCAGGAAATGGGCTTTAAAAGCCCGTGATTGGACCAGAACCATTAGCAAAAGCCAATTGAGGGAGCAGGAGAATGCCAGGAATGTGATTGGAGTGGCTAGGGGGTCCCTTGACCAATCATTAGTGAATACGCCCCCCATTATATAAGATCGCCCCCGCCATATTCCTAGCATTGTTATACTGGACATGGAAGAGATTGGAAGCAGTTCTGTTAATTTTACTTTAAAAGTGTCATTTAGCTATTTTTAGTGTGAGGAAAGGGATATCTAGTGTAGTTAGTGTTCTCCTTTACACTTAAGTTAGCTTCAAAAATTGAGTTTCTGTAGGGAAAGTGTTAAGTGTAAGGGGACCGTAGTGTAGTGTAGGGTTAACTGGCAGTGACTGCTATGGCAGGGTGACAAAACCCTTCCATAGCAGGGTGACCGCTATAGAGAAATGATCATATGGCTTCTCACCAGCCAAGCATTTTTTATGCTGCAGGGGCTGCCACTGCCAGTGCTTTTTTGAGGACATGTTTGATGTCAGACATGACATCTGAACATGTGTATAGGGGGTATATATAGACATATATGTCTGAATATATACCCCTAGACATATATAGGTGTAATAGTAGCAGAAATAAATGCTTGCGCTAATGAAATCATTTACAGTAATATATTTCTGCTACTATCACACCTATATATGTCTAGGGGTATATATTCAGACATATATGTGTATATATACCCCCTATACACATGTTCAGATGTTTTGCCTGCCTCAAAAGAACCCAAAAAAATGCCAAAAAAAACGCTAGCGTCAAAAAAAAAAAAATGCCCAGGTGTGTTTTTGCTGGCATTTTTTGGGGGGTTTTGGAGGCAGGCAAAACATCTGAACTTGTGCACAGTACCACTATACACAAGTTCAGATGTTTTTCCTGACTGCAAAGAACCCAAAAAAATGCCTGCTTTGAAACCGGCAAGGTGTGGAGAGAAGCTAACCCCCTGAGCTGAAAGTTTTCTAATACATACAATCCTTACATATATTTATATACACACCTAGACATATATAGGTGTGATAGTAGCAGAAATATATTACTGTAAATGATTTCATTAGCGCAAGCATATATTTCTGCTACTATCACACCTATATATGTCTAGGTGTGTATATAAATATATGGATGTGTGTATATACACCACTATACACAAGTTCAGATGTTTTGCCTGCCTCAAAAGAACCCCAAAAAATGCCCAAAAAACGCTAGCGTCAAAAAAAAAATGCCCAGGTGTGTTTTTGCTGGCATTTTTTGGGGGTTTTTGGAGGCAGGCAAAACATCAGAACTTGTGCACAGTACCACTATACACAAGTTCAGATGTTTTTCCTGACTGCAAAGAACCCAAAAAATGCCTTCTATTAAACCGGCAAGGCGTTACAGCAGCGGAGCCAACCCCCTGTCTGAAAGTTTTCTAATACAAACAATCTTTTTTTATGTTTCTGGACATGCTACAGAGCTGAAACTTCACATGTACACCTTTTAGACCCCCCAGATCCGAAATCCAAAGTAAAAATCAAAAAATCTCTTTTTTTTTTTTTTTTTCAATAATTGGCTTTTTTATCAAAAATGACAATTTTTAAGAACTTTTTTTGTGTGATTAATAGTTAATGGGGCATGACCCAGAACCCTAGGCACTTTTTAGGGGCATTTATTGGGTTTTAGGGCTTAAAAATTGTGTTTTTTTATTACCGAAGTTCGGGTCCCATTGATTTTAATGGGGTTCTGAAATCCGATCCGAACTTTTGGGAAATTCGGGTGTTCTGGTCGAACCGAACTTTTCAAAAGTCGATCATCCCTATACAGTAAATGCTTTTGCATGCCCACATGCAAAAACTACTGTTCCATCCAGGATGGCAGATGCTTTTCTCAGGGGATAAATACAATTAACCACTTTACCACCGGAGGATTTTGCTGTCTTCCGTCCAGGCCACTTTTTGCGATTCGGCGCTGTGCGAATTCAACTGACAATTGCGCGGTCGTGCGACGCCGTACCCAAACGAAATTTACGTCCTTTTTTTCCCACAAACAGAGCTTTCTTTTGGTGGTATTTGATCACCTGTGCGATTTTTACTATTTGCGCTATAAACAAAAAAGAGCGTTTATTTTGAAAAAATAACAATATTTTTAACATTTTTTTATATGAAATTCCCCCCAAAAAAGATGTAAAAACCAATTTTTTAAAAAATTTTTGGCCAATTTGTTTTCTGCTACCTATGTTTGGTAAAAAAAAAATCGCAATAAGCGTATTTTGATTGGTTTGCGCAAAAGTTATTGCGTTTACTAACAAAGGGAAAGATTTCTGTCATTTTTGGTGTTTTTTTTTTAACGCGTAATGGCGGCGATCTGCGATTTTTTTGTGGGACTGCGACATTGCGGCGGACAGATCGGACCCTTGACTGACATTTTTGACACTTTTGGGGGTACCAGTGACATTACTGCAGTAATCAGTGCTATATATATGCACTGTTACTGGAAAAATGACACTGGCAGGGAAGGGGTTAATTTTATTGGAGAGGGAGGGGTTAATGTATGCCTGGTGCTTACTGACGTGTAGGGGGGGAGGTGACTGTGTGAGTCATGGACAGATCGGATGTCCAGCTATGCTGAACAGTCCGATCTGTCACTCCCTGTCACTATGGAGATCCGCCCGCTGTGTTTACACACAGCGGGCGGATCTCCACACTAGATCCCCGGCGATCGGGGCAGAGCAGCGGCGATCGCCGCTGCTCCTCCCCTGGCCCGACTCCCGCTGTGAATGAAAACAGCGGGAGCGAGCCTCCGGCGGCGCGCAAGCGCCGCCCAGAAGGGGGAGTGTCTGACGACGTTAATACTACGTCGTCAGACGATAACGAACCACTTTGCCGCAGTAGTACTACCGTACTCGGTCGGCAAGTGGTTAAGCACCAAAAAGTACCCTATATTGTTTACCTTTTTATAAAAAGGTGTCAGCCATTCTAGTAAATTCCTTAACACTTTTAGAAAACGGGTCAGTGTTTTGTATAGTTTACTGTGTGCTACATATCTAACAAAATTCAAAATGGTAATTTATCATGTGTTTGAATTCGATTAATTATTATATAATATGAATTTATTCAAGCAGTCAAATCTCCTTTCCATATAGGCCTCATGCACATTGGACGTTTTTACAGCTGCTGTTTTTGGCATCAGACATTTTTTCTACAGCCAGTAAACTCCCCAGCAGGTTATCTTATGTGTCCATGCACACATAGGAGGTTATCAGCAGTTTGTGGTAAGGGCGATTTCTCGCTGGAAAAATCCCTCAAAACTAGTGGGTTTTAAGATGTGTTTTTCAGCTGTAAAAATGCTCCAACTCTGATAAAAAGTTAAAAATGCAGAAAAACGACAAAAAACGTGGCTATTTGGTGTTTATCAGGGTTTTGAGCCATAAGCCTTTGTGGGAGTATAGTTTTGCTAAAAAAAGCTAAAATACGCTACAGCTGAAAAACGCTGCGGCAAACGTTACTGCAAAAAAAGCTGAAAAACACCTTCTAAAGCTACAGCTTTCTACTGGCATTTTGATAATGTCCAGTGTGCATGAGGATATAAAAACCCATGGGGGGATTCAGTAAAGCTGCTGTGCCACTTTTCCAGCCAAATTCATGAAGCATCTGCAACACTTTTGGTCCTGACTGGGATTAGTTCTAAAATGCAGCACTTTTACATTGTGGCCCAATACCTGCACCAATTTTAAAATAAAATATCTAAAGTCGGTATCTTATAAAAATTGAGCTCCTCACTAGACCCCTGCCTTTCCTCTCTTTCTTTCTCTTTATTTATTTCTTTCCCTTTCTTTTCCCCCCTCTCTTACCTGATACCCGGATGAGTAATGCAGCTTGTTCATTATACAATATTTACTTATTTTTTGCAAGAAATTCTGTATTGTATATCATCTATAACAATTTCTTTGGTTCACATACATTTTGCATTTGATTATTATCACACTCATACTTGTACGTGCTCTGTTGAAAACCTAAGCTAATTAAGGCCAATTCTAATTTGGTGTACATATAGATAGAAACTTGCAAAGATCAATTTTGCCAAAGTGTCTCACCTGCGTTTTAAAAGTGGCAAGGCATACACCAAATTCAAATAGAAGTTCTAGACAGGTGCGTACATTTGGCATACACTGCACCACTTTCTGAACAAGTGTGACACTTTCCCAAACTCTGCCTGTGCCAGTCTTTATGAATTCCAGGAACTGTCTATAAAACAACACCAACAAATTAAATGATCAGGCTAATCAATTAAAATGGCACTTCTTTACCAAAACATAAAAATGTTGGTTAAACAGGGTGAATATTTTCCATTCATATACACACTCTGATTGTAAATAATAATCCCTACTAAACAAAAGACAAAAAAAAACAAAAAAAAAAAAAAAAAACAACATACACAGCTCTTCCTAAGCCCCCATTCACACTGGGGCGACCTGTCAGGCGACCTGGTCGCCTGACAGGTCGCCTGCCATACAGAAGCTATGGACTCGTTCTAATAGGAGCGACACAAGTCGCTCCGACTTAGAAAAAGGGTCCGGAGCTTCTTTGGGGCGACCCGGAGCGACCTGCATAGACTTCAATGTTATGAAGTCCGTGCCGGCCGCTCCGAGGTCGCGGTGCGAGCTGCGCGCCGCGACCTGTGAGGTCGCCTGGGGAAGTCGGATCGCCCCAGTGTGAATGGGGCCTAATAGTATCAGCTTGTCATCCATAAAATAAACATACAATAGTAATACAAATACCAAAAATGAATTGACTGTAATATACGGTGTTAATTAAATGCTTTTTTATATATTATATACATACATGTCTGGGAATTTTTAGAATCTCTCAAATATGAGAATAAAGCATAAATTAAATCTGTTCCCAAGTGTATACGTGTTCTGAAAAAGCGATAAAAGCACTTTAAAACAAGCCTCATTTCTGTCTGTATCTATAAGTGTTGTATTAATTTAGTAATGTAAATGTATTTAAGAAATTATTACTTTTCAAAGTTTTCAGCATGGGCATAGAGATCTTAGCAGTTCTTAGATCTTAGCACAAATATTGGCAGTCTGCCAGCCTTCTAATGTAAACAACCAGCAGGTGTTTCAAAGCTGTTAGAAATCGATTGATACCGGACTTTAGAGCCTTTGCTGTGATTTTGAGAATTAATACCTTCATATTAAAAGCAAAAAGACAGCTCAGGAATATCTTGTTTTAAAGCTTTTCTACTGCTTGTTGATAGTTTATAAATGTATTTATGACCGGTAAAATTAAGGGGTATTGCACCACATCCTGTGAATGAATAAAGACACAGAAAAAAAGAAAGGGCATTGGATATTTTCAGGTTGTATTAATTATGTATAACACACACAGCAAAATCCTTTCTTAACACTAGCCTTTTTATTTTCCATAAAAGTTTTTTTTTTTAAAGCATATGGGATGTACAGCAATGTGGACTACACAACAATGTCCACATTTATAGTGAAAGGAAGTTTGTGTTTGCAGCACTCTGCAAGTGTATTCAACAAAAAGCAATGACAGTGTTTGCAAGAGCTTGCAATTACAAGATCTACCATTCCTCGGAGCAGAAACATTGAATTGCAGATAACATTTTACATTGTTTATATCCACACTGTAAACTAGAAACTTGGTATCAATTAGTAATTGCACAGTTAGGGTCCTTTCACACCTGTCCGTTCTGCCGACAGACTCCCCGCTGATCCCACTGATCCCGCTGAGCAGGCGGATGACAGCTCTGTCCCAGCTCTGTGTGCGGAGATGGAGCTGTCAGATCCCTGCTGTCCTCTATGAGGGAATCGGATGAGAGCGGACCACCTGTCCATTCTCGTCCGAGCCCATCCGATCGTATCCGCCAGACGGATGGAAAATAGGGTTTCCATCCGTCTGGATTTGACGGACAGGATCGGATGGCAGCGGGTGTCAGTGGAGATGTCTCCGCTGACATCGGCTGCCCCATAGGGATGCATGGGGCATCCGATCGGGTCCGCCTGAAAAACTGACAGGCGGATCTGATCGGACCGTATGTGTGAAAGGGGCCTTATACAAAACATACGAATCAAGGAAACTTCTTCCTAGGAGAAAAGATACAAACTAAATAGTTTACAATTCAGCACAACTCAATGTTGTTCCAAAAAAATTTGAAAAATATATTTAAATTGCACATACAGTACACTATTTTGCCCAAAGTATTGGAAAGCCTGCCTTTACAAGCACATGAACTTTAGTGACATCCCAGTCGTAGTCCATAAGGTTCAATATAGAGTTGGCCCACCCTTTGCAGCTCTAACAGCTTCAACTCTTCTGGGAAGGCTGGCCACAAGGTTTAGGAGTGTGTCTATGGGAATGTTTGTCTATTCTTCCAGAAGCGCATTTGTGAGATCAGGCACTGATATTGGATGAGAAGGCTCACAGTCTCTGCTCTAATTCATCCAAAAGGTGTTCGGGTTGAGTTCAGGACTCTGTGCAGGTCAGTCAAGTTCCTCCACCCCAAACTTGCTCATCCATGTCTTTATGGACCTTGCTTTGTGCACTGGTGCGCAGTCATGTTGGAACAGGAAGGGGCCTTCCCCAAACTGTTTCCACAAAGTTAGGAGCTCAAAATTGTCCAAAATGTCTTGGTATGCCTTAGGAATTGCCATCACTGGAAATAAGGGGCCAAACCTGACCCCTGAAAAACAACCCCACATCTTAATCCCCTCTCTACCAAATGATTTGGACCAGTGCACAAAACAAGGCAGGTCAGTAAAGGCCGGGATGAGTGAGCGCCCCCCCCCCTTAACCATACCAGGCCACATGCCCTCAACATGGGGGGGTGGGTGCTCTGCCCCGACCCCAAAGCATATTGATGGGGACAAGGGCCTCTTCCCCACATCCCTGGCCGGTGGTTGTGGGTATCTGCAGGTGAGGGGCTTATCAGATTCTGGAAGCCCCTTTTGATAAGGGGGCCCCCAGATCCCAGGTTCCCCCCATATGAATTAGTATCGGGTACATAATACCCCTACCCATTCACCAAAAAAGTGTCAAAAAGAAAAAAAAAAGACAAGTTTTTGACAAATCCTTTATTAAAATAGAAAATAATAGTGTCCCTCAATGTAAATCTAACATCAATCACACTGCCTGCTGACCCGAAAATTAAAAGAAAAAAAAAAAACGTTCCACCTTCTGAGAAGGCTGCCTGCCGAATGCCTCCTCGGCACTTTGACAGTTCTTATACAGATCAGGATTTGGGCCACCTCGCTACATCACCTGGTGGCACCGCCCCCTTCTGACATCATGGACCAGTGCATGCTGGGCCTGTAACATCACAAGAGGGGGCACCAGGTGACGTTGCCAGGTGGCCCCAGGCCCTTACCTCTATAGGAATTGTCAAAGGGCAGGGGAGGCATTCAGCGGACAGCCGTCCCAGAAGGCAGAGCTTTTTTTTTGTTTTTTTTTTCAGGGCTATGAAATTTTAAAGCATGACATGCTAGGTATCCACTTATCTGGCATAGCATCATCTTTTATATTTTACCAAAAAATGAGAATTATATTGTGTTTGTGTGCACTAAAATTCATTAAAGTGTATTAAAAAAATGCATTTAAGAATCCACTGCGGCAATACTGTGTGACATAAAAAAAAAATATATATATATATATATATATATATATACCGCTCAAAAGAATTAAAGGAACACTTTCAAAACTCATCAAATCTCAATGGGGAAAACATCATGCTGGATATCTATACTGATATGGACTGGATAATGTGTTAGGAATGAAAGGATGCCACATTGTTTGATGGAAATGAAAATTATCAACCTAGAGAGGGCTGAACTCAAAGACACCTCAAAAATCAAAGTGAAAAAATGATGCAGCAGGCTAGTCCATTTTGCTGAAATTTCCTTGCAGCAACTCAAAATGGTACTCAGTAGTTTGTATGTCCCCCACATACTTGTATGCATACCTGACAAGGTTGGGGCATGCTCCTAAAGGGACGACAGATGGTGTCCTGGGGTATTTTCTCCCAGATCTGGACCAGGGCATCACTGAGCTCCTAAACAGACAGGTGCAACCTAGTGGCGTCGGATGGACCAAAAGATAATGTCTCAGAGGTGTTCTATTGGATATAGGTCAGACGAGCCTGGGGATCATTTAATGATATCAATTCCTTCATCCTCCAGGAACTGGTGGCACACTCTTGCCACATAAGGCCGGGCATTGTCGTACACCAGTAGGAACCCAGGACCCACTGCATCAGCGTAGGGTTTTTACAATAGGTCTAAGGATTTCCTCCCAAAACCTAATGGCAGTCAGGATGCAATTGTCTAGTCTGTAGAAGTATGTGCGTCCCTCCGTAGATATGCCCCCCCCCAGACCATCACTGACCCACCACCATACTGGTCGTGCTGAAAGATGTTACAAGCAGCAAATTGTTCTCCACGGCTTCTCCAGTCACTTTCATGTCTGTCACATGTGCTCAGGGAGAACCTGCTCTCATCCGTAAAAAGCACAGGGCAGCAGTGGCGGACCTACCAATTCTGGTGTTCAATAAAAAATGCCAATCGAGCTCCACAGTGACGGGCAGTGAGCACACGGCCAACTAGAGGACATCAGGCCCTTAGGCCACCCTCATGAAGTCTGTTTCTGATTGTTTGGTCAGAGACATTCACACCAGTGGCCTGCTAGAGGTCATTTTGTAGGGCTATGGTAGTGCTCATCCTGTTCCTCCTTGTACAAATGAACAGATAACAGTCCTGCTGATGGGTTAAGGACCCTCTACGGCCTGTCCAGCTCTCCTAGAGTAACTGCCTGTCTCCTGAAATCTCCTTCATGCTCTTGAGACTGTGCTTGGAGACACAGCAAACCTTCTGGCAATGGCACATATTGATGTGCCATCCTGGAGGAGTTGGACTGCCTGTGCAACCTCTATAATGTCCAGGTATTGCCTCATGCTACCAGTAGTGACACTGACCCTAGCCAAATGCAAAACTAGTGAAAAATAGTCAGAGAAAAATGAGTAGGCAAAAAAAATGTCAGTGGCCTCCACCTGTAAAACCATTCCTGTTTTGGAGGTAGCTAACATCAAAGCAGCTGAAACTGATTAACCACTTTACCGCTGAGTACCGGAGTACTACTGCGGCAAAGTGGCACGATCCCATCTGACGGCGTAGACTTACGTCGCCAGACTCCTCCCCTGTAGGTGGCGCTCGCGCGCCGCCGGAGGCGCGCTCCCACTGTTTTCATTCACAGCGGGAGTCGGGCCAGGGGAGGAGCAGCGGCGATCGCCGGGGAATCCAGTTTGGAGATCCGCCCGCCTGTGTAAACAGAGCGAGCGGATCTCCTCAGTGACAGGGAGTGACAGATCTGACTGTTCAGCATAGCTGGACATCCGATCTGTCCCTGTCTCACTCAGTCCCCTCCCCCCCACACGTCAGTAAGCACCAGGCATACATTAACCCCTCCCTCTCCAATAAAAGTAACCCCTTCCCTGCCAGTGTCATTTTTACAGTAACAGTGCATATTTGTAGCACTGATTACTGCAGTAATGTCACTGGTACCCCCAAAAGTGTCAAAAATGTCAGTCAAGGGTCGGATCTGTCCGCCGCAATGTCGCAGTCCCGCAAAAAAAATTGCAGATCGCCGCCATTACTCGTTAAAAAAAAAAACATCAAAAATGACAAAAATCTTTCCCTTTGTTAGTAAACGCAATAACTTTTGCGCAAACCAATCAAAATACGCTTATTGCAATTTTTTTTACCAAACATAGGTAGCAGAAAACAAATTGGCCAAAAATTTAAAAAAAAATTGGTTTTTACATCTTTTTTGGGGGGAATTTCATATAAAAAAATGTTAAAAATATTGTTATTTTTTCAAAATAAACGCTATTTTTTTGTTTATAGCGCAAAAAGTAAAAATCGCACAGGTGATCAAATACCACCAAAAGAAAGCTCTGTTTGTGGGAAAAAAAGGACGTAAATTTCGTTTGGGTACGGCGTCGCATGACCGCGCAATTGCCAGTTAAAGTCGCACAGTGCCGAATCGCAAAAAGTGGCCCAGCCAGCAAAATGCTCTAGTGGTAAAGTGGTTAACAACCCCCTCTGCCACTTAAATGACCAATATCCCAGGAGATCAATATCCCAGGAGATCAATATCCCAGGAGTTTAATTGACTTGATACTTCACTCTGATTAAAAAGTGGTCCTTTAGGTGGCTAGCACGCAAAGTGGATGGCAGCCTGAGAGCGGAGCTCTGGAGCCCTGAGAGAACACCCAGCGACACCCCAGTCCCCAGCATACGAGGCACTGCTCAACCCCCTCAGACACCTGTACTCCAGCCTGGGAACCTGCTTCACTGCCCAACCATGTCCAGAAACTGCAGGGTGAAATGAAACCTAAAAAGCTCACAGCTTACTTCCATAGGCCTAGCAGTGAAGGCCCCCTCCTCCACTACATGCGGCAACCACTACTCGGATCTCCCTGATGAACCAACTTGGGCCGATGAAAGTACTGGGAGATCCACTCCTAGGAGCTCTTCTCCTCTCCACAGCCCTCCCTGCTCCAGTCCAGCTAAAGCCAGGATGAGACTGGACACTGCAGACATAGACACTGGGGTAAGTGCTGATCTGGCCCAAACACTGCAGAACTACAGTCTCCCATAGCAAACTACCCCACTTCCAATTAGCCCGTCCTTGATACCCAGCTTAAAGAGATGCTTCTCTCCCTCCACTGCTCTTTGCATTCAGACATCACCAATATCACCAAAGAATTATCTATCATAGGAGAAAGGGTGTACCAGGTGGAGAATGTTGTATCTGACATTACCACCACAGAGAATGATCTAACTGATGGGAATGAAGATAATGCAGAGGAGAAGTCGCGCTATGCGTGCCAAAATCGCAGACCTCGAGGATCGTTCGAGGAGAAATAATTTGAAAATCAGGGGGGTATCCAAAACTGTAACCCCTCCAGACCTCATGCAATTCACCAAAGAGCTCTTCACTCACTTTTACCTGAACTGACCCTTTTGGAACTTACTATAGATCGTATTCACCGAATCCCTAAACTCTCCTTTCTGCCTAATGAAATCCCCAGAGATGTGCTCATGAGAATACATTTCTTCACGACAAAAGAACAAATACTGAAAACCTCTCGCTATTTGGGGAAATTACCAGACCCATACGCCAATATCCAAATACTGTATACTCAGACCTCTCCAAGTTCACCCTTGACCCCTGCAGACAGCTTAATATAATAACCAAAATTCTCCACAATAACAAGGCAGGGTCGTGACTTTAAATGAGCGACATGATACGTTTACAGGAAAAAATTGGCATATTTATTGAAGGATACATACAAATAACAACAATGGTATAATAAATATAATGTAGTACAGAAAAAGTAAAAGGCTGGTATACAACCCAATTCCAGTATTCCTATAATGTCCACATGGCCATTGACCAAAAAGAGTACAGTGATAGTAATAATAATAACATCAGTAAACTATATAATAAACAGTACTCAAGTAATTGGATAAAATCACAACATAATAATTTTTTATAGATCGAACATCGACTTCTGAAGAAGTGGCAACTTTTTAGCCCACGAAACGCGTCAAGTCATATGATGTTGTGATTTTATCCAATTACTTGAGTACTGTCTATTATATAGTTTACTGATGTTATTATCATTATTATTATCACTGTACTCTTTTTGGTCAATGGCCATGTGGACATTATAGGAATACTGGAATTGGGTTGGATACCAGCCTTTTACTTTTTCTGTACTACATTAAATTTATTATACCATTATTGTTATTCGTATGTATCCTTCAATAAAAATTACAATTTTTTCCTGTAAGCCGTATCATGTTGCTCCCGACCCTGCCTTTAATCACATTGATCAGGGATGGAGACGCATGACAATCCCATTGTGCGCCTCATTAAGTCCCAACCTCTCCCCCTCTTTTTGACTTGATATTAGGGATGGAACGACATGATTTAGGTGAACAGGTTTTTATTTATATAATATGATTTGTGCATAGCATTGACTTATTATTTTGTCCAAAAATGCTATGCCAACATAATCCCCCTTTGTGTTAGTTGGGGATTTTGAACGCTTTACATGCCTCAATAGGCATTTATAACAATATATTCCATTATATATATATTTTTTTTACATGTCCCTCTTTTTTGGGTAGACACTGGCTTGTTGGGCGGTCTGGCCCTTAGACATCCACATCTGGAGTTTCGATGCGTGGCGGTGTGTCCTCCCTTTCTCCCTTCGCCATCGGATGCAGGGGATCAGGTGGGTGGGGCCTCCACGCATCAGTGCCACGCTCTGCGCCGGCATATGACGCCCACCTGGCACTGCTTTATAGCTTATATAATTTCACCTTGATTAGCAGCATGGTATCTTTACTATCATATATATATATATATATATATATATATATATATATATATATATATATATATATATATATATATATATATTTTTTTTTTTTTATATCATTATATTATATATTTTTACTTATTTCTGTTGCTGCCATCCGTACCTTTCCCATTTCATGTACTCCAGCCCATACTCTCCATGTGTGTGGTGTGTCCAGCCGCATTTGCCTGCTCTGGGAGCTCTCCCGAGACCATGCCTTACTCCCCATGCCAGCAACCATCCATTGTACAATGGAAGTTTAGGGATTTGAGGTGATTGCCTCTCTTTCCCTTCCCCCTCCAGTTTCCAGTTATCCTCATTTGCCATTTTCCTATACATACATATTTTTTATAGATCGAACATCGACTTCTGAAGAAGTGGCAACTTTTTAGCCCACGAAACACGTCAAGTCTTATGATGTTGTGATTTTATCCAAATTCTTGAGTACTGTCTATTATATAGTGTACTGATGTTATTATTATTATTCTTATTATCACTGTACTCTTTCTGGTCAATGGCCATGCGGACATTATAGGAATACTGGAATTGGGTTGTATACCAGCCTAAATATAATGTAGTACAGAAAAAGTAAAAGGCTGGTATACAACCCAATTCCAGTATTCCTATAATGTCCATATGGCCACTACTCTAAACAAATTGTTGAAAAAAATCTACAAACATCAACAGGGCTCCCTGATTATAGGTGGAGACTTTAACATAGCGCCCAACCACAAATTGGACACCACCGACTCAGCCCCCAGGCAGTCTTCCCCATGCAAACTTTTCTTAGCCTACAAGACCTCTATGATGTCTGGAGATGTCACCACACCACAGAGAAAGATTTCACCTTCTTCTCACAATTCTTACTCTCAAATAGACTACTTCTTATCCAACAAATGGCTGCTTCAAAACATTGTCCGTTCAACCATAGAAACCTATTACCTGGTCGGACCATGCCCCTGTCACCGTAACCTTTTCCTCCACCAAAAATTCTAATCCGAAAGCCAGCAACTATGTTATGCAGCAATCCCCATATGCCGAACAACTGCAACAACAATCTGGCCGACTTTTTCCACCATAATGCAGGATCGATCCCTCAAGCTTCTACTGTATGGTTGGTGCATAAAGCTTTCATAAGAGGGATATTGATACAATTATGTTCCATTGCAAAAAAGAGGAAGACGCAGCATCTAGATGAGATTACTGAGCAAATTACTAAAATTGACACCCAAAACAAATTACATCCTACCCATGATCTGAAATTAAAATTACTGTCCCTTCGTGAAGAACTGAGAGCTCTACTACTAGACTCCTACGGTAAAGCCCAACACAGGCTCAAAGCCACCTTCTATTCCACGTCTAACAAAGCAGGGAAAGCCATGGCCCAGAGGATTCGGGGGCTCTGCTCCAAAACCTCGATTCCCCACATTTTCCACCCTTCCACTAAAGAAAAGCTACTCAATCCCCAGGATATCGCCAACGCCTTTAGTACGTATTACGAGTCCTTGTATAACCTTATACAAGATCTACACACCCCACAGCCCTCCCCAGAACAAATCCCACTTTTCTTATGGAAAATATGCCTCCCAATGCTCAACACAGCACAATTAATAGCTCTAAACTCCCCCTTTTCCAATCAAGAAATAGCCCAGGCAATTCATTCTCTTCCATCTGGCAAATCTCCTGGACCCGATGGCTTGCCAGGAGAATATTACAAATAATTCAGCTCCACTCATACCCCCCATTTATGTACTCTATTCAGTGACACTGCCTCTTCCTGTAAATTTCCTCCTGAAATGTTATCTGCAGTTGTGGTTGCCCTCCCTAAACCAGGGAAGAACCCTAATTCCCCACAAAACTTCCGCCCTATTTGCCTTCTTAATGTTGACCTCAAATGGTATACCAAACTAATAACCAACAGAATTTCTAAATTACTCCCCCCCCCTCATAAACCCCAACCAAACTGGTTTAGTCCAAGGCAGACAATTCCCAGATGCCACGAGAAGGATCCTTAATCTTATCCACGGGGCTTGTGCCACTGGAATGCCTTCTCTGCTTCTATCCCTAGACGCAGAGAAGTCATTCAACCATGTAAACTGGGGATATATGAGAGAAGTACTGATTAAATTTTGATTTAAAGACCTAATCCTATCCGCCATAATGGCATTATGTTCAAATCCCTCTGCCTGAGTGTATGTAGCAGAAATGCTCTCGCCCTTTACATATAACAAACGGCACGCGCCAAGGTTGCCCCTTTTCACCCCTTATTTTAAATTTAACTATAGAACCACTAGTGGAATACATTAGGAACTCCGCTTCGATTACGGGATTCCGAGTGGGTGACTCACTTATAACTGAACACAAAGTAATACATCTGATGCAAAGATAATAAAACAAATACAGTATACAATTGTGTGAGAAAAAAGTCTAATAGGTGTCTAGTGAAAAACTGCATGTGCAGATCAGTACTCCAGATATGTCTAAAACCAGTGCACCACCACTGAGAGACAAAAGCCTTGTACCAGAAATGCATGACACCTACAAACCAACAGGGTGGAGATGGACAGCTTGGCACAAATCACAATCCAGACTGCCTTCAGCTCAACAATGAAATAAGGGTAACAGGTCATGTGAGGAGTGAAACAAAACAGACCAGATAGTGTAGCACTGTATAAAACCACTGCATTTATTTAATATATATAGAGGACAATAAATGAAACAAGCTCAATCTGCTTGCAAGTTCCGGTAGATGTGATGAAATCAGCAGGGAATAGAAAAGAAAAACGGTGCCTTAACCTAAATGTAGCCTTTTATTAGGCCAACAAAGAGTTAAAACAATAATTCACTTACTGCATGAGTTGGAAGTGAGGTCCATCACATAAACTTTTTAGTTCCACCTGGAAGTGGTCAGGGATCACAAGGTAAATGGCTGGTATATGCAGAGCTGCACCATGAAGCTGTTGGATGGTGAGCAGCAGGGTCAGAGCTACACTTAAATGCTTCAGCTGCTGTCTGCCCGCGATGTTAGGACATCAGCATGGATGGTGCTACTTGTTTCAGAGCGTCTGTGCTCATTTGTCAAGCAGAAAGGGACATAGGGACTAAGAGTTATATTTAAAGCCAAGGGGGCTGGTTGGATGAGACCGGCTGATACCCATTTGCAACATAGAAACTAAGCCAAATATGGGTCTCATAAAGAAAAAAAAGGGTTAATGAAGAGTGCACCAGGAAAAACAGGATGAATTGACATAATTACTGTATGGGGGAACAGTAAAAAAAAATAAATGATCAAAAAAAAAAGTGATAAGAGTAAAAAACATCATAAAAATCAGAGATGTGCAAGATGAACTTGGTTTTGTTTTGGATTAGTTCATTAAATTAATACTTTTGTTATATTAGAATAATTCATTTTTGGAATTAATTTCGTATATTCAGATTCTTTTGTATATCTGTTATTTTCAAATCGATTGGAAATTCAAAATTAGAATGAATTAAAAATTTAAATTTTGGAAGACTGCTATACTCGCTATATATTTTCTATTCTATTCTACTCAATTCTATTCACTTTAAGCTATTATATTTTTTTTATTCCTTTCTGTTCTATTCTATTCTTTACTCTTCTAGTCTATTCCTTGATTTTTATTCTATTATATTCTAGTTTATTCTATTTTATGTTTCCTTTGTGAAATTAAATTACAATTCATTTTTCAAATTGGAATTTGAAAAATTAATTTTGGAATCATTTATTTTGGAGTCGTTGAAACTCGATACTTTTGTGATTCAGAATTTTGGATAAATCTGAATCTCTGAATATCAAACATTTTGTCTGAATTTCAATTTGTAATGAAACAAATTGCACATGTATAATAAAAATTTTAATTACACATTCATGAAAATGGGGGGGGGGGGGGATAACTAGAGGACAATGTATTGTCACTTGAGGGTTTTAACTAATCTTCAGATCTAAAATGTGCACTGTCAAAATGTTTAAATATTTGTATTTGAAAGAACATGATTTAGCAGTAGACTGACTAATTCATAATCATTATATTGACATTCTTTTTATTGCTATTTTCTTCCTTTTGGTGAAAAATGTAAAGTAATGATAATAATTAGAGTCTATTTTGGTTTAAGTGTAGCCCCAGACTAGTCGAAATTAGCTTTTTTGACTTTTTTTTGACCATCAGAAAGGCCAATTGCATCTTTAAGAACCATTCAAAAACCACCTTAGCCCACGTTCACATTGGTCCAATTTGACATGTGATTTGAGATGTCGAAACGCATGTCAAATTGGAGGCAATTGCTGCCAATGGCACTGTCCAAAACGGTTCAATGCCATCCCAAAAATATTTTCTCTACCACTTGACGATTTTGGGGGGGAGATTTCTATTGACATCTGTGCAGAAAGCCGCACGGATGTCTGTGAAATCGCCCCCGAAGTCGGACTGAAATGCTCAAGTGGTCAATAAAATGTACAAATTCTCATCTAAATTTTGGGAAAATGAAAGCCCCAATGTCACTGAAGTGTAAGCAGTAGCTGGTAATGAAAATTATTTAAATAACTCTATGAGTAATTTGCATATCCAAATAATTTTATACATGCAAGGTTTTAATTATAAGTTGGCAATGTGCAAAAAAGGAAACATTTTTTTCAGTGGTTTTCTCTATTTGTTAGTGCATTGTTACTTTGTTATTACAGCATTTAATAAACTGCTTGCCTACCTACAGTATCTGAGTATACCCCTCACATTTTTTTAAATATTTTATTATATCTTTTCATGTGACAGCACTGAAGAAATGACACTTTGCTACAATGTAAAGTAGTGAGTGTACAGCCTGTATAACAGTGTACATTTGCTGTCCCCTCAAAATAACTCAACACACAGCCATTAATGTTGAAATCACTGGCAACAAAAGTGAGTACACCCCTAAGTGAAAATATCCAATTTGGGCCTGATTAGCCATCTTCCCTCCCCAATGTCATGTGACTCATTAGTGTTACAAGGTCTCAGGTGTGAATGGGGAACAGGTGTGTTAAATTTGGTGTTATCGCTCTCACTCTCTCATACTGGTCACTGAAAGTTCAACATGGCTCCTCATAGCAAAGAATTCTCTGAGGATCTGAAAAAAAGAATTGTTGCTCTACATAAAGGGGGCCTAGGCTATAAGAAGAATCTGAAACTGAGCTGCAGCATGGTGGCCAAGACCATATAGTGGTTTAACAGGACAGGTTCCACTCAGAACAGGCCTCGCCATGGTCGACCAAAGAAGTTCAGTGCACGTGCTCAGTGTCATATCCAGAGGTTGTCTTTGGGAAATAGATGTATGAGTGCTGCCAGCATTGCTGCAGAGGTTGAAGGGGTGGGGGGTCAGCCTGCCGGTGCTCAGACCATACGCCGCACACTGCATCAAATTTGTCTGCATGACTGTTGTCCCAGGATGTCTCTTCTAAAGATGATGCACAAGAAAGCCTGCAAACAGTTTACTGAAGACAAGCAAACTAAGGACATGGATTACTGGAACCATGTTCCGTGGTTTTACGAGACCAAGATAAACTTATTTGGTTCAGATGGTGTCAAGCATGTGTGGGGGCAACCAGATGAGGAGTACAAAGACAAGTGTGTCTTGCCTACAGTCAAGCATTGTGGTGGGAGTGTCATGGTCTAGGGCTGCATGAGTGCTTCCGGCACTGGAAAGCTACAGTTCGTTGAGGGAACCATGAATGCCAACATGTACTGTTACATACTAAAGCAGAGCATTATCCCCTCCCTTCAGAGACTGAGCCGCAGGGCAGTATTCCAGCAGGATAACAACCCCAAACCCACCTCCAAGACGACCGCTGCCTTGCTAAAGAAGCTGAGGCTAAAAGGTGATGGACTGGTCAAGCATGTCTCCAGACCTAAACCATATTGAGCATCTGTGGGACAAATGGAAGGTGGAGGAGCGCAAGGTCTCTAACATCCACCAGCTCCTTGATGTCACCATGGAGGTGTGGAAGAGGACTCCAGGGGCAACCTGTGAATCTCTGATGAATTCTATGCCTAAGAGGGTTAGGGCAGTGCTGGAAAATAATGGTGGCCACACAAATTATTGATGCTTTGGGCCCAATCTGGACATTTTAACTTAGAGTGTACTCACTTTTGTTGCCAGCAGTTTAGACATTAATGGCTGTGTGTTGAGTTAGTTGAGGGGACAGCAAATGTACCCTGTTATACAACCAATAACTCACTACTTTACATTGTAGCAAAGTGTAATTTCTTCAGTGTTGTCACATTAAAAGATATAATAAAATATTTACAAAAATGTGAGGGGTGTACTCACTTTTGTGAGATACTGTATGTACTAAAAAAATGTAATAGAAGTATATGGAATGCATATTGACCTGTCCCTCTTTCCTGCCATTTTTGCTGGCAACTTGGTAAATACATGGTGCTAGGGATGACGCTGCAGATAAATGTGACAATGGTAATCTTCAAGCTGCATGATTTCAATTTTTGCCTGTGAAGCCTCAGCCTGTAAATGATTACTATGTCAGTGTTGACATAAAGGTCACATGATGGGAAACACTGTGATTGGTCAGTGACAGCTGGGATTGAGAGACAACAGCAAGGAAGAATGGATATCAAAATATCCGTCAGGCTAAGGAACATTAATATACAGATTTTGGTAATGTGCAAAGTAAATATAGTTGTTTGAACATTATGTAATGTGGCCAATAAAATGCAAGAAAAGTTGTGCAAAATTATGTAAAACAAGTAGCAGAGAATCTAAATAAATATCCCCCAAAAAGTTCCTATTTTCTTTTATCTCTAAAATGCAATAGGGCATGTTAAATATGCCTCGTCTAATATGGTTTGATTTAAATTAGATTTACTTGGCTAAGTAGCTGCCACAGAGTTAGTTTTCAGGATTTGATAGCAGCCATAAAAACATCTTTGATTTACATAGATCCATGACTGCTTTTTTAAAAGCAAAATAAAACACTCACATTATAAAAAAGCTCAGCTTTGAAACACAGAATGATTTTCAAGAAATTGCTTAAAATATAAATATGAATATCTTTATTTTGGTCATTTTCTATCCATGACTTCAACTGTAATATTCCTAATTTATTTAAATGTTTCTGAAATATTGAATGCTCCAGTCTATAATGTTTTTTTTTTCTTTTTTTTTTTTTTTTTTTTGAGTTATAGTATGTGAAATTTACATCCCTCATAAAGGCCTTTTAATTGAATAGCATTAAATATAAAAGTAAATCTCCTGCAAGATAAACTGGCAGCTAATTTGTTTATATAACCATAGCATGCTAATGACCAGATGTGATCTCTCAGTTTTGTAAATGAGAATAAATTGAGACTGGTGTGAAGTTTAGGTACATTTTCATTTTAGAGGACTAATTTATATAGCTATTCATAACAAATTCAACTGAAAAATTATTTGTATCAGGATAATTCTATGGTTTTAAAAAAATTAAAATATAAAATTATATATATATATATATATATATATATATATATATATATATGTATATATACAGTGCCTTGCAAAAGTATTCGGCCCCTTTGAACTTTGCGACCTTTTGCCACATTTCAGGCTTCAAACATAAAGATATAAATCTGTAATTTTTTGTGAAGAATCAAAAACAAGTAGGACACAATCATGAAGTGGAACAAAATGTATTGGATATTTCAAACTTTTTTTAACAAATAAAAAACTGAAAAATTGGGCGTGCAAAATTATTCAGCCCCTTTACTTTCAGTGCAGCAAACTCTCTCCAGAAGTTCAGTGAGGATCTCTGAATGATCCAATGTTGACCTAAATGACTAATGATGATAAACAGAATCCACCTGTGTGTAATCAAGTCTCTGTATAAATGCACCTGCACTGTGATCGTCTCAGGAGGTCCGTTTAAAGCACAGAGAGCATCATGAAGAACAAGGAACACACCAGGCAGGTCCGAGATACTGTTGTGGAGAAGTTTAAAGCCGGATTTGGATACAAAAATATTTCCCAAGCTTTAAACATCCCAAGGAGCACTGTGCAAGTGATAATATTGAAATGGAAGGAGTATCAGACCACTGCAAATCTACGAATACCTGGCCGTCCCTCTAAACTTTCAGCTCATACAAGGAGAAGACTGATCAGAGATGCAGCCAAGAGGCCCATGATCACTCTGGATGAACTGCAGAGATCTACAGCTGAGGTGGGAGACTCTGTCCATAGGACAACAATCAGTCGTATACTGCACAAATCTGGCCTTTATGGAAGAGTGGCAAGAAGAAAGCCATTTCTTAAAGGTATCCATAAAAAGTGTAGTTTAAAGTTAGCCACAAGCCACCTGGGAGACACACCAAACATGTGGAAGAAGGTGCTCTGGTCAGATGAAATCAAAATCAAACTTTTTGGCAACAATGCAAAACTTTATGTTTGGCGTAAAAGCAACACAGCTCATCACCCTGAACACACCATCCCCACTGTCAAACATGGTGGTGGCAGCATCATGGTTTGGGCCTGCTTTTCTTCAGCAGGGACAGGGAAGATGGTTAAAATTGATGGGAAGATGGATGGAGCCAAATACAGGACCATTCTGGAAGAAAATCTGATGGAGTCTGCAAAAGACCTGAGACTGGGACGGAGATTTGTCTTCCAACAAGACAATGATCCAAAACACAAAGCAAAATCTACAATGGAATGGTTCACAAATAAACATATCCAGGTGTTAGAATGGCCAAGTCAAAGTCCAGACCTGAATCCAATCGAGAATCTGTGGAAAGAACTGAAAACTGCTGTTCACAAACGCTCTCCATCCAACCTTACTGAGCTCGAGCAGTTTTGCAAGGAGGAATGGGCAAAAATTTCAGTCTCTCGATGTGCAAAACTGATAGAGGCATACCCCAAGCGACTTACAGCTGTAATCGCAGCAAAAGGTGGCGCTACAAAGTATTAACTTAAGGGGGCTGAATAATTTTGCACACCCAATTTTTCAGTTTTTTATTTGTTAAAAAAGTTTGAAATATCCAATAAATTTTGTTCCACTTCATGATTGAGTCACACTTGTTGATTCTTCACAAAAAATTACAGTTTTATATCTTTATGTTTGAAGCCTGAAATGTGGCAAAAGGTCACAAAGTTCAAGGAGCCGAATACTTTCGCAAGGCACTGTATATATAAAATAAAAATATACAGTGAATAATATTGTGTCACACTTTTGCCTTAAATTTTGGGCACACCTGGTCAAATTAGGTTGTGATAAATTTCTATGAGAAATATAGATAACACAACCTCTTCAATGAATAAGCATAACTAGCATGGTATATATATTTTTGTTTGTGTTTAACCACTTTACCACCGGAGGATTTTGCTGTCTTACGTTCAGGCCACTTTTTGCGATTCGGCGCTGTGCGACTTTGACTGACAATTGCGTGGTCGTGCGACACCGTACCCAAACAAAATTTACGTCCTTTTTTTCCCACAAACAGAGCTTTCTTTTGGTGGTATTTGATCAGCTGTGCGATTTTAACTTTTTGCGCTATAAACAAAAAAAGAGTGTTTATTTTGAAAAAATAACAATATTTTTCACATTTTTTATATGAAATTCCTCCCAAAAAATATGTAAAAATCTATTTTTTTTTTACATTTTTGGCCAATTTGTTTTCTGCTACCTATGTTTGGTAAAAAAAATCGCAATAAGCGTATTTTGATTGGTTTGCGCAAAAGTTATTGCGTTTACTAACTAAGGGAAAGATTTCTGTCATTTTTGGGGTTTTTTTTTAACGCGTAATGGCGGCGATCTGCGATTTTTTTTGCAGGACTGCGACATTGCGGCGGACAGATCGGAGCCTTGACTGACATTTTTGACACTTTTGGGGGTACCAGTGACATTACTACAGTAATCAGTGCTATATATATGCACTGTTTCTGTAAAAATGACACTGGCAGGGAAGGGGTTAATTTTATTGGAGAGGGAGGGGTTAATGTATGCCTGGTGCTTACTGACGTGTGGGGGGGGAGGTGACTGAGTGAGTGAGGGACAGATTGGATGTTCAGCTATGCTGAACACTCCGATCTGTCACTCCCTGTCACTTAGGAGATCCACCCGCTCTGTTTACGGCGGGCAGATCTCCAAACTAGATTCCCCGATGATCGGGGAAGAGTGGTGGCGATCGCCGCCGCTCCTCCCCTGGCCCGACTCCCGCTGTGAATGAAAACAGTGGGAGCGCCGCCTACAAGGGGAGGAGTCCAGCGACGTCGCTGGACGATAACGAGCCACTGTGCCGCAGTAGAGGCACAGTGAGCGGTCGTTAAGTGGTTAAAACACACTATTTCTACTGCATGCATATGTACTAACATGGAATATGCTGATAATGAGTCATCCTTCCTGTCAGTATTGGATTCCCCACAGACAGCAGAATGTAAACAAAAGAGATGACAAAAAATGTTTTTTTTTTTTTTTTTAAATGGCGTGCAGATCCTCCCAATTTATACCAGGCCCTTCAGATGGATTTTGAAGGGAACCCCACACCAAGAAAGAAAAAACAGTGAGGTCCCCACAAAATCCATACAAGGCCCTTATACAAGCATGCAGCCTGGTAGACCAAGAAAGGTGGAGGACAAGTGAGCTCCCCCCATTATGAACCATGGGGGTGCTTTGGGTGGACCACTCCCCCCCCAAAGCACCTTGTCCCTATGTTAATGAGGACGAGGACCTCTTCCCCACAATCCTGACCTAGTTTTCATAAGGATGTGGGAGGTAACTTGATGGAACCTTTAAAAAGGGGCCCCCCGATCCCACCCCCCATGTAAATGAGTATGGTACATAGTACCTCTACTTAATTATCAAAAAAAAAAAAAACACAAGACCGTTTTAGCAAATCCTTTATTTTTTAAGTGCTTTATTATTATTATTTTTTTATCCATATCACTCACAATGAACCCCATCTGCTGACTCGCATGATAAAAAAAACTCCACCCACCACCCATCCGCAAAATCTCAGCAATTGCTTCAACAAGCATAGCTTCCCAATGAGTGCCTTGAACAAACTCCAACACTCCTTGGCTACCATTGAATCTACAGAGAGCCAGAGAATAGATAAAGCTGAGCTAGTACTGGCACATTAGGCAGCAGTATGTAATCCATCGCTTCTCGGCCTTTTGGCTAAGATCAAGTGTAGTATCTGTTCTTATCAGTTGGTATGGGCCTTAGCTAGTACCAGTATGACCGAAACCCGGAGCGCTCTAAACATTGAGGTATGGGGAGTAGGTCATCTGGGAAAGCATGTGGGGCCCGCCGCCTTCTGATTCGAATGGGTTGAACTGTCCTAACCAGTTTGAAGGGGGCAGGAAAGCCGGTCTGACTGGGTGGCCGGTGGAACTGCCCCTGGATGTAATGGGCTGAGGAACAGGATGGCGAGGGGAGGGCTTTCTCTCCTGGGTTTTGATCTGGCTTGGTGGCGGGCCTGTCCCCAGTTGTAGGTAAGCTCTCTCTAAGCTGTCCAGGTTCTGATGTCTGCTGGTGGGGATAGGCTACACTCGGTCTGGCCGGGGGCTGAGATAGAAAAAGCCTGTAGTGTATGTGCCCCTGGGGTGGCAGCCCAGGGGTGCCTTAATTTCTCACTGGTGAGGGGCAGCTCGCCTGAGTTATTTTGGCACCTTGGTCACTGCACTATGCACACCTTTTTCGCACCTGCCTCTTGGGACAGGCCTTTTGGCTTGCACCAGAGGAATTTTTTATTCCGGCTGGAAGGCCTGCCTTGGTTCCTCACATGGCACCATAGCACTTTCCCCACTCCCCTTTCCCCACTTCTTTGTTTGTCCGTCCTTTTCTTTGGAGTTTGTCACCTGCACTGTCACCTTTGTTTTCTTTATTTGCACAGACTGGAGTGTGTGGGTCCTTGGGCCCAGCCTTAAGTCTTGGGAGGGGGTGGATATGGCCTTTTGGCTTAGTTCGCCCTCTCCCATGGGGCTCCCTTCGGGGGAGCCCTACTTAGTACTCGGTGGGGGCTGTTTCGGCAGTCCCACTGAAGAACGGGGTCGGTCTGGTTTCGGCCAGACAGACCATGAGTACCTTATGTCCCTGTCAGGAGTCTTGCGCCCCGGGGGATTGAGGTTTCGGGTCCTACCTCTTCGGAGGGAAGACCATTCGATTTCGCACACCCTGTGCTTTTTTGTGTTCTCACCTTGTGTGTGCACTTTTTTATGCACCGGGTGGAGTCTTTTGAGTGTGTTGCACACGCTACGGGCGTAGTATGTAAAAAAGCAGTATGTAATCCATTCACATCACTATCCATGTGTTAGTGCTGGCCCAGCCTTCTCTTCTTTCCTGCTGCCGGTTGCTTTAGGGGTAGTCAAACAACATTGTAATTTGTGCAAGTCACTCACAAGGAAGTTGTGCTTGCTTCAGTATTTTTTAGAGATCAGAATGCGGAAGGGGGAATAAAGCTGAGAGTTGTGGAGGCAACAAAGTGCTGAGTAACTATAGGAAAGCAAACAGAAGCTGGCCATCTGCAGGGTGGGCTAAAAATTGTTAGAGATCTGAGAACTGGCAGAATCCAATTACCCAAGACTATGTGTCACAGAAAATCCCCCAGTTACAGCCACAGCCACAGCCACAGCGCTGTATGTTTGCATAAGCTGAGACCAGAGCAGTTCTTCTGCACACAGCCTCAGCTACCATTTACCAGTGATATTGCTAAAAGAAGAGCAGCAAAAGGCAGCTTGAATACAAGAATCTGACACATCAGAAGTGTCGAATGCTTCTAATTTTTCCTGCCTTTAACTCTGCAATGAGGTGATAACATCACTGTATAGAGAGCAATTTTTTTAAGCATACGAGGCATCATTAAGTTAGGATTTAAAAATATAGTAATTGTTCTGTGTAAAAGGTCTCTTTAATATTAGGCAGTTATATTAGTAGTTAGTGTAGGCACGTATTATTCATTTTTACATTTCAAACCTATAGCTGGAAGATAAATATAATCCTAAATTCTACGAATAAAAAAAAAAAGCCCAGCGCTAAACTCCTATGCATAACTTATACATATATTATACATATACTAACACATACGTATACTAAACACATTACTGTACAATACACAAAAAAATGCACATATCATTTTCTCTATAAATATAGTGTAAATTTATAAAGTTCATACATATAAAGTATAAAATAATTTCTATGCAAAAGTATGTATACCCATGAATATGTATGTAATATGTGGTTTTTAAATCACATTTGGAAAAGAATTGCTTATTTATAGTTCAAGCTGATCTCCAGACCTACCCGAGAAGAGGAGGCTCAGGGCCGCTCTGTGCAGTTTTATTGCACAGAGTAGGTAAGTATGGAGATGTTTGTTATTTATTTTTATATTATTTTTTTTTTTACATTTTTCCTTTACAATCGCATTAATTAAACCACAACCTAAACTCATAACCACAACCTGCTCCAGTAGCACTAATCACAAACATAATTTATAAATAACTGCAAAAACTGCAATTCAACCAGAACAGCAAATGTATGCATCTCCCAAACAGCAGAATACCACCAGCTCAATATTTGAACCATTTATGTATATGCATTAATTCAAGTGCTGCCTGCATTATTGATACTCCTAGAAAAGTAACACTGACAAATTAAGGAGAGAAGTAACCAAACCCTCAAGCACACTAAACCTTTCTGATGAAATCATTGACAGCAGTAAAAGCAGCCAGTGCTAACCCTTCCCCACTCCATCCGAATACAAATTTTCCTAGAAAATGAGCCTCTCTCTCTACCAGTGGGGGCCCGTCCATTGGGGGCGCTGCCCCCCCCCCATCCATGCATCCGGCAAGGGCTGATAAACGTTTGGTGAGTAATGTTCTGGAGAGGAGCATGAATGACATCACTACTACCCTGCATGGGAAGAACACACTTTAATTGCAGTTTATGAAGATTAATTCTAAAGGACTGTTACTGTTATCTATTGCACATATGGACTATTGGTTTGGATTTACTTTTTCATTTGCAAACTGATTCAGTTTATAATATTTTAATTTTGTGGAAGGGTATTGTAGTTCACCCTTACACTAGGTGCATTTTTTACATATCTGATATGAGAAAAAGTTATATAGATGCTCTATTCACACTCATCTACATTGATACAGTATATTGTATCTAAACTGGCACAGAAATGAACAATTATTGTCATATTTATCACAGGTGATCACTCTGACAGTAGAATATTCACAAAAAAAGAGGAGAAGGTGAATTGTAGCCCACTTCTCTGGATGCATATATCATTGAATAAGGAATAATAACATTGATATTGTAGCGCCACACCATAATTCCCTTTATTACATGTTTTTATAGTGTGCACAGACTGCTGCTATACACCATAAAATCTGTTGCGCAAAATAATTTCTCAATTTTTACATCAGAAGGGTTGATTGCTTTTAATTTTTTCCTGAGTGGCCTAGTATGGACCTCCACACCATTTTTTTCAGCAATACTGCTGTAAACTGAAGTGCCTATATATATCACTACACTCTCCCTGAAGGAATTCCACTTATAAATCACCCACTGGCCAAGGGATTTGAACCCACAACCTCTCAATTGCAAGCCTGGTATTCTACCACCTACGCCACCATCAAGCCTGCTTAGGCTGAACACATTCTCCCTGCCTAACTAAATTATTTCCATCTCGCCCTACACACAGTGCAGGGCACAGAGTATGTGATTGGCCAAAGCATGGTGGTCAGAGTCCATGCTTTGGCCAATCACATAATGCACTGCCAGTGTGCAGTGCATTATGGATGCGGGAACTTGAAGTTCCCTCGAAGAAGCCCATTTGTTCGCCATCCGGCGAACAGGCGAACCTAGGTTTGACTCGAACACAAAGCCCATACCTACTTTTTTATATAATTTAAGCTAAACTCCAGACCTACCTTCTGTCTTGCACAGCTGTACAAGCTCCTCTGCTGTACTGAAAATGCTTTCTTTAATTTCACTGAATAATTTGAGCTTTTCACAGTGTTGTGATGTTTTCAGGAAGCTACGTACAGCACCCTAATGGCCCCTCCCACCAGTCATAAACTACCTTTATTGAATAAAGTAATGCTCAGTGATGATATCACTGGGTCTAATATAAGGAATGTAATAAAAGAGAATAAAAAGGCTTTCTTTTAAAATGTTATTAGCATGTTGATGAGGAAAACTAGGAAAGAAAAGATAAAATCATATGAAACTTCAGCTTTAGGTAGAGGAGTTTAATGCTAGGCATATTTGAATAGCATTATTGTGTTAGAAAAATAAAAAAATAAATAAAAAATGATAATCCTGTTTTCTATATCCCAAATTATTTTGGAATTTGTTTCTAGGTGATTAAGTTTGAACTTAATATAAGTCAGCATAGTAGTGTGAGTTATGATATTAAGGAGTTTTTTTTTTTTTTTTCAAAATAATCCATTTTGTTATTATTTATTTATATTTACTTTATTATTTTTTGCCTACTTGTAAGGAAAAAAGTCACATGGATTTTACACTGTGGAGAAGGCATATGCTTTGTTGGCCTCTGAGAGTAAGAGGGTTTTAGGCACAAATAGTGACATATCTTGTAAACAATTTGCTGATAGTGAAAGTGACAGCACAGAAAGCAATATACCACCAAGGTTAGTGCCTAAAAAAGTTCCAAGAACCAGTTTCAGTGCATAAAATCATTTTTCATTTCCTAATACTAGCTTCTAAATTCCTTGGCAGAAATAGTTCACATGAAACAGATTTGTTTCTCACTTATGTCAGCACGTGATAAACCCCTACTGTAGTAATCCATTGCCATAGTTAAAAGATGGCTCCAAAAATACAAATCTCTTGTCAATACTTCCCATTTGGATTCATTGTAGAAAAATACAATGCATGCCAACCACAGAAACTGGGTGATGGATTTGGGATAAATTACCACTAAACCAATACTGTTTTAAAACTGTACCATGCACTCAAGATTTTCAGTAACAGCGTGTCTATCCAAATTATTACTATAAAACTTCAATGTGGAGCCCCACTATCCAAAATATATAGTTGTTCATAAATCTTGTCTAAATGTAAGCACTTAACATTTTTTGTTAGTAATTGTTACCGCATGAAAAATGTTACATAACTGTATCAGGAAAGTTATTAAATTTTGGATTATAGCTTCAAACACTGCGGGCTTGCATCTCAAGTACTGGGCATAATATAGTCACTCAAACTTTATTTTCATAAATATTTTAAATAGAGATATTATGAAAAGCTACATGTAAAAAATGTGAGTAGATTCATGACTAAACTGTCAGTGGTAGTTTCAGGCAAAAAAAAAAAAGATTGGAACCAATTTAAAAAAATCCACTTTGCAATTACACTGAGCTAAAAAACACAATAGAAGCAGAACAATAGGCAGAACCTCTATATCTTGTACAGAGTTAGGCAGGATTATAACCTCTTTCAGTTTTTTTTTTTACATCTGTGTCCCATTGGGGAGATTTCCCTTCATTCCCTCTCCCATAAGGTCTCCTCCCCACTCCTCAATAAGAAATGGCACTTTTTTTGGGATGGGGGGCAAGTACCTGGCTTTGACATGTATCCGCTCCCTCCTGCTCAGATCGCCTAGACAATCTGAGCGGGAGTTCTCCCCCCATACCTCCCCACAGTCTTCTGGGACATGTCAGAGGTCCCCAGAAGACTGTGGGGCCATTTGCAGTGGGCAGCAGGCTGTGAACAAGCTGTCACAGCCGTGTGTCCACAGTTAGGATACTGGCACTGGGGACCAAAGACTGGTGGAACAAAGGGCCCTGGTGAGCACAGTGCTAGATTCTGGGACATGTGAGTGTCTGTTTATTAAATATCAGCAGTTACAGTTTGTGTTACTGCTGACCTTTAATTTTTAGAAATTTGACTTGAGCTTCACTTTAAGGGAATCCCTTTGGGCCCCCTCAGGTCACCAGAATTAGTATCCCCATTTCTTCCTGTTCTCGGGACAACCCCAAAACGAAAAATAAAGTTTTGCCTTTGGTTATACTTAGGGTTGAGCGGACACCTAGATGTCCGTGTTCGACGGGTTCGGCCGAACTTTAAAAAAAAGTCCGGGTCCGTGTCCCGGACTTTTACCGAACTTTTCCCGGACACCGAACCCCATTGAAGTCAATGGGGACCCGAACTTTAAGGCACTAAAATGGCTCTAAAACACCAATGGAAAGGGCTAGAGTGCTGCAAATGGCAGCAAAACGTAGTTACGAGCATGGCAAGTGCTCTGCAAACAAATGTGGATAGGGAAATAACTTAAAACAACAAAAAAAAACAGAAAAATAAAACAATGTTCTTCATCTCTGAAGGACGAGGCCCATATGGAGTAGGAGGGAGGTTGAGGTGGTGGTGTATGTGGCGGTGTCATAGGCGTGCTCACAGGGTGTGCCTGGTGTACCTGGGCACACCCTAATCACCTAGGGCACATAGCATTATCGCTCTGTTTGCCAGTGAGGAGATGGGAAAGATCTCCCTCGCACCTGCTCTGCTCTATTTCTCTTTGCCAGCAGGGAGAGTAATGTATCGGGGCCATGTACATGTAGGCAAACACATGCATGTGTATTTCAACTTTGGGGTGCACACCCTAATGCAATAGGCTGCGCACACCTATGGGCGGTGTAGGTGGAAGCGGCGGTGGAGGAGGACCAGGGCCGGATTAAGAGCATCATGGTCTTGGTGCTGAGGATTTTGAAGGGCCTTAAGGGCCGTGCCTTGGCATGCACCCAGAGGAGGAAGGGTGCAGCCATGCATGCCTAATTCAACATGGGATGCTGTTTCTGAAGCCCATAAACACATCCATGCATCGGCAACTGTCCCTCCTTGTCCGGCCTTCGCGCTGTGTGGGGAAGCGAGCATAGAAGCCAGACTTCTGTGTTTACAAGTGACAGAAGAGCGGTCACAGTGAATGGTACGGAAATGGTACGGAAAGGTACGGAAAAGTCCCGTGGGATCCATGCCTGGTTCATTTTAATGAACGTGAGCTTGTCCACATTGTCTCTGGACAGGCGGCTGCGCTTGTCTGTTATAACACCCCCAGCCATGCTAAATACCCGTTCAGATAATACACTGGCTGCAGGGCACGCCAGCACCTCCAAGGCGTAAAGGGCAAGCTCAGGCCATGTGCCCAATTTGGAGACCCAGAAGTTGAAGGGGGCAGACCCCTCATTCACTACATGTAGGCGTGTGCACACATACTGCTCCACCATGTTGGTAAAATGCTGCCTCCTGCTAAGACGTTCCATCTGAGCTGCTGGTGCTGCTGTTTGTTGTGGCGTGCTGACAAAGCTTTTCCACATTTCGGCCATGCTAACCCTGCCTTCTGAGGTGCTGGCGGTGCCCTGGTTGAGTTGGCGACCTCCTCCTCCTCCTCCTCTGCCTTGTGCTTCCACTGTGGCCCCGCTGTCAGATGGGAATGCCAGCAGCATCGCGTCTACCAGCGTGCGCTTGTACTCGCGCATCTTGCGATCGCGCTCCAGTGAGTGAATTAAGGACGGTACGTTGTCCTTGTAACGGGGATCCAGCAGCGTGGCCACCCAGTAATCAGCACAAGTTAGAATGTGGGCAACTCGGCGGTCGTTGTGGAGACACTGCAGCATGTAATCGCTCATGTGTGCCAGGCTGCCCAGAGGCGACGAAAGGCTGTCCTCTGTGGGAGGTGTATCGTCCGTGTCCTCTGTATCCCCCCAGCCACGCACCAGTGATGGCCATGAGCTGGCCTGGGTGCCACCCTGCTGTGAACATGGTTCCATCTCCTCCTCCAGCTCCTCCTCCTCCTCATCCTCCTCATCCTCCAGAACTGTGCCCCTGCTGGACAATTGTGTCCCTGGCGTTTGTGTGTGCAGGAACCCACCCTCGGAGCCCCTTGCGAATGACTGCCCTGAAAGCCTTTGAAATGTTACCTCTTCATCCTCCTCCTCCTCCTCTTCATCCTGTGCCACATCCTCTTCCATCATCGCCCGAATTGTTTTTTCAAGGAGGCATAGAAGTGGGATAGTTAAGCTGAGAACGGCGTCATTGCCACTGGCCATGTTGGTGGAGTACTCAAAACAGCGCAACAAGGCACACAGGTCTCGCATGGAGGCCCAGTTATTGGTGGTGAAGTGGTGCTGTTCCGCAGAGCGACTCACGCGTGCGTGCTGCAGCTGAAACTCCACTATGGCCTGCTGCTGCTCGCACAGTCTTTGCAGCATGTGCAAGGTGGAGTTCCACCTTGTGGGCACGTCACATATGAGGCGGTGAGCGGGAAGGCCGAAGTTACGCTGCAGCCCTGCCAGGCGAGCAGCAGCAGGGTGAGAACGCCGAAAGTGCGCACAGACGGCCCGCACTTTCTGCAGCAGCTCTGACATATCGGGGTACTTTTTAAGGAACCTCTGCACCACCAAATTCAGCACATGCGCCAGGCAAGGGATGTGCGTCAAACCGGCTAGGCCCAGAGCTGCTATGAGATTTCGCCCGTTATCGCAGACCACCAGGCCGGGCTTGAGGCTCGCTGGCAGCAACCACTCATTTGTCTGCTGTTCCATGCTCCTCCACAACTCCTGCGCAGTGTGTGGTTTGTCCCCCAAACAGGCAAGTTGTAAAACTGCCTGCTGTCGTTTAGCCCTGGCCGTGCTGAAGTTGGTGGTGAAGGTATTACGCTGTCCGGATGAGGAGGCGGTAGAGGATGAGGTAGCGGAGTAGGATGAGTTAGGAACAGGAGGCAAACTGAAGCGCCCTGCAATCCTCGGTGGTGGAAGGACATGTGCCAAATTGCTATCCGCCTCAGGCCCATCCGCCACTGCATTTACCCAGTGTGCCGTTAGGGAGATATAACGCCCCTGACCGTGCTTACTGGTCCACGTATCGGTAGTTAGGTGGACCTTGGCACAGATGGCGTTGCGCAGTGCACACCTGATTTTTTCCCCCACTTGGTTGTGCAGGGAAGGGATGGCTTGCCTGGAAAAGTAGTGGCGGCTGGGCACGACGTACTGTGGGACAGCCACCGACATAAGCTTTTTAAAACTGGGCGTCTCCACCAGACGGAATGACAGCATTTCAAAGGCCAATAATTGTGAAATGCCGGCATTCAGGGCCAGGGATCGCGGGTGGGTAGGGGGGTACTTCCTCTTTTTCTCAAGTGTTTGGGAGATGGAAAGCTGAACGCTTCCACGGGACATTGTGGAGATGGTTGTTGGTGACCCAGGTGGTGGTGTTGCTGACAGATCGTCTGTTTGCGGGGTGGCAGGTGCCGGTATGACTACAGAGGTGGCTGGAGCGGCCGAGACTGCAGCAGAAGAGGAAGCAGGATGAGCCAGAGACGTTTCTTGGTTTTGAAGGTGTGTACTCCACTGCAGCTCGTGCTTTGCACTTAGATGCCTGATCATGCAGGTTGTGCTCAGGTTGAGAAGGTTTATGCCTCGCTTCAGGCTCTGATTGCACAGGGTGCAAACCACTCGTGTCCTGTCATCAGCACATTTTCTAAAGAACTTCCACGCTAGAGAACTCTTTTGAGCTGACTTTGGTGCGCTCGTTCCCTTGCTGCGTTGGGCAGTAGCAGGCGTAGTGTCTAGGGCACGGCCGCTCCGCTTCTGCACCCTGCTCCCTCTTCTGCTGTGCTGGTGGCTCTGTGCGACCACCGCCTCTTCCTCCAAACTACTCAGGTCACCTGCATGACCTTCATTCCATGTGGGGTCGAGGACCTCATCGTCCTCCACATCATCTTCCACCCAGTCTTCACCCCTGCCCTCCCTGTCGGTCTCCACAATGCTGAACGCCGCAGCAGTTGGCACCTGCGTTTCGTCATCATCGGAGACGTGCTGTGATGGTCCTTCCATGTACTCATCTTGAGAAATAAGTGGTTGGGCATCGCTGCACTCAATCTCTTCCACTTCTGGGGCAGGGCTAGGTGGATGGCCCTGGGAAACCCTGCTGACAGAGTCCTCAAAAAGAATAAGAGACTGCTCTATGGCTTGGGGCTCAGACTGCTTGCCTGATTTGCAAGGGGGTGAGGTGAAAGACGGTTGGACATTGGCTGCAGGTGCCAACTCTGACCTTTCTGCAGTAGACTGGGTGGGAGACAATGTGAAGGAACTGGAGGCACTGTCAGCAGCAAACCAATCTACTATCGCCTCTCTGTGTTCTGGCCTCATCACTTCTAGAGGCGTATGATGCCCTACCAAATACTGATGCAGGTTCTGTCGCCTACTCACACTTGAGGAAGGTGTTTCACTTGTGCGTGTAGCTGGCACAGATCGACCACGTCCTCTCCTTGCAACAGGAGCTCTAGCAGCAGCACCACCACGACCCAGGCCACGGCCCCTATTTGACGCTCTCCTCATATTTCTGAAATTTAAGATCTTGCCCTAGAAAGGTCTTTATTGAATAGCGGAACAAAAGAACAAAAGTATCACACGGGTGTATCTCACAGTCAAATATGCAAACTATGCCGCAATTTAATGTTTTTTACACCAAAAGGGTGTGTATTGAATAGCGGAATAGGATAAAAAACTGTGTATCTCACACGTACAAACACAGACTAGGCCCGATTAAATTTTTTCCTACCCTAAAGGGAGGATGAGGAAGAGGAGTATGGAACAGGCAGCACCCTCAAATCTTCAGAAGTATGAGATGAACCCCAAAAACTTGGAAAGGTGGATCTCACACGTACCGACGCAGACTATTCCGCAATTTAATTGAGCCACAAAGGTTTTTATTGAATAGCGGAATAGGAAATATGATCAAAAAAAAGTGTATGTTTTTCACACGTACAGAAGCACACTAGGCCCCAATTACTATTGTTTGTACACCTAAAAGGATGGATGAGGAAGAGGAGGAGGAGGAGTATAGAACAGGCAGCACCCTCAAAGCTTCAGAAGTATGAGATGAACCCCAAAAACTTGGAAAGGTGGATCTCACACGTACCGACACAAACTATTCCGCAATTTAATTGAGCCCCAAAGGTTTTTATTGAATAACGGAATAGGAAATATGATCAAAAAAAGTGTATGTTTTTCACACGTACAGAAGCACACTAGGCCCCAATTACTATTGTTTGTACACCTAAAAGGATGGATGAGGAAGAGGAGGAGGAGGAGTATAGAACAGGCAGCACCCTCAAAGCTTCAGAAGTATGAGATGAACCCCAAAAACTTGGAAAGGTGGATCTCACACGTACCGACACAGACTATTCCGCAATTTAATTGAGCCCCAAAGGTTTTTATTGAATAGCGGAATAGGAAATATGATCAAAAAAAAAGTGTATGTTTTTCACACGTACAGAAGCACACTAGGCCCCAATTACTATTGTTTGTACACCTAAAAGGATGGATGAGGAGGAGGAGGAGGAGGAGGAGGAGTATAGAACAGGCAGCACCCTCAAAGCTTAAGAAGTATGAGATGAACCCAAAAAACTTGGAAAGGTGGATCTCACACGTACCGACACAGACTATTCCGCAATTTAATTGAGCCCCAAAGGTTTTTATTGAATAGCGGAATAGGAAATATGATCAAAAAAAAGTGTATGTTTTTCACACGTACAGAAGCACACTAGGCCCCAATTACTATTGTTTGTACACCTAAAAGGATGGATGAGGAAGAGGAGGAGGAGGAGTATAGAACAGGCAGCACCCTCAAAGCTTCAGAAGTATGAGATGAACCCCAAAAACTTGGAAAGGTGGATCTCACACGTACCGACACAGACTATTCCGCAATTTAATTGAGCCCCAAAGGTTTTTATTGAATAACGGAATAGGAAATATGATCAAAAAAAGTGTATGTTTTTCACACGTACAGAAGCACACTTGGCCCCAATTACTATTGTTTGTACACCTAAAAGGATGGATGAGGAGGAGGAGGAGTATAGAACAGGCAGCACCCTCGAAGCTTCAGAAGTATGAGATTGTGTTCACTGTACCCCACAAAGATTGTGTTCACTGTACCCCACAAAGATTGTGTTCACTGTACCCCACAAAGGTTTTGTTCACTGCACCCCACAAAGATTGTGTTCACTGTACCCCGCAAAGGTTTTGTTCACTGCACCCCACAAAGATTGTGTTCACTGTACCCCACAAAGATTGTGTTCACTGCACCCCAAAAGGATTGTCTTCTCTGCACCCCACAAAGATTGTGTTCACTGTACCCCACAAAGGTTTTGTTCACTGTACCCCACAAAGATTGTGTTCACTGCACTCCAAAAGGATTGTCTTCACTGCACCCCACAAAGATTGTGTTCACTGTACCTCACAAAGGTTTTGTTCACTGCACCCCACAAAGATTGTGTTCACTGTACCCCACAAAGGTTTTGTTCACTGCACCCCACAAAGATTGTGTTCACTGTACCCCCCAAAGATTTTGTTCACTGCACCCCACAAGGATTGTTTGTCTTCACTGCACCCCACAAGGATTGTCTTCACTGCACCCCACAAGGATTGTCTTCACTGCACCCCACAAAGGTTTTGTTCACTGCACCCCACAAAGATTGTGTTCACTGTACCCCCCAAAGATTTTGTTCACTGCACCCCACAAGGATTGTTTGTCTTCACTGCACCCCACAAGGATTGTCTTCACTGCACCCCACAAGGATTGTCTTCACTGCACCCCACAAGGATTGTCTTCACTGCACCCCACAAAGATTGTCTTCACTGCACCCCACAAAGATTGTGTTCACTGCACCCCACAAAGGTTTTGTTCACTGCACCCCACAAAGGTTTTGTTCACTGCACCCCACAAAGATTGTGTTCACTGTACCCCACAAAGATTGTGTTCACTGCACCCCAAAAGGATTGTCTTCTCTGCACCCCACAAAGATTGTGTTCACTGTACCCCACAAAGGTTTTGTTCACTGCACCCCACAAAGATTGTGTTCACTGTACCCCAAAAAGGTTTTGTTCACTGCACCCCACAAAGATTGTGTTCACTGTACCCCACAAAGATTGTGTTCACTGTACCCCACAAAGGTTTTGTTCACTGCACCCCACAAAGATTGTGTTCACTGTACCCCACAAAGGTTGTGTTCACTGCACCCCACAAAGATTGTGTTCACTGCACCCCACAAAGATTGTGTTCACTGTACCCCACAAAGATTTTGTTCACTGCACCCCACAAAGGTTTTGTTCACTGCACCCCACAAAGATTGTGTTCACTGTACCCCACAAAGATTGTGTTCACTGCACTCCAAAAGGATTGTCTTCACTGCACCCCACAAAGATTGTGTTCACTGTACCCCACAAAGGTTTTGTTCACTGCACCCCACAAAGATTGTTTTCACTGTACCCCCCAAAGATTTTGTTCACTGCACCCCACAAGGATTGTCTTCACTGCACCCCACAAGGATTGTCTTCACTGCACCCCAAAAAGATTGTGTTCACTGTACCCCACAAAGATTGTGTTCACTGCACTCCAAAAGGATTGTCTTCACTGCACCCCACAAAGATTGTGTTCACTGCACCCCACAAAGATTGTGTTCACTGTACCCCACAAAGATTGTGTTCACTGCACCCCACAAAGATTGTGTTCACTGTACCCCCCAAAGATTTTGTTCACTGCACCCCACAAGGATTGTCTTCACTGCACCCCACAAGGATTGTCTTCACTGCACCCCACAAAGATTGTGTTCACTGTACCCCACAAAGATTTTGTTCACTGCACCCCACAAAGATTGTGTTCACTGTACCCCACAAAGATTTTGTTCACTGCACTCCAAAAGGATTGTCTTCACTGCACCCCACAAAGATTGTGTTCACTGTACCCCACAAAGGTTTTGTTCACTGCACCCCACAAAGATTGTGTTCACTGTACCCCACAAAGGTTGTGTTCACTGCACCCCACAAAGGTTTTGTTCACTGCACCCCACAAAGATTGTGTTCACTGCACCCCACAAAGATTGTGTTCACTGTACCCCACAAAGGTTTTGTTCACTGCACCCCACAAAGATTGTGTTCACTGTACCCCACAAAGATTGTGTTCACTGCACTCCAAAAGGATTGTCTTCACTGCACCCCACAAAGATTGTGTTCACTGTACCCCACAAAGGTTTTGTTCACTGCACCCCACAAAGATTGTGTTCACTGTACCCCACAAAGGTTTTGTTCACTGCACCCCACAAAATTTGTGTTCACTGTACCCCCCAAAGATTTTGTTCACTGCACCCCACAAGGATTGTCTTCACTGCACCCCAAAAGGATTGTCTTCACTGCACCCCACAAAGATTGTGTTCACTGCACCCCACAAAGGTTTTGTTCACTGCACCCCACAAAGATTGTGTTCACTGTACCCCCCCAAAGATTTTGTTCACTGCACCCCACAAGGATTGTCTTCTCTGCACCCCACAAAGATTGTGTTCACTGTACCCCCCAAAGATTTTGTTCACTGCACCCCACAAGGATTGTCTTCACTGCACCCCACAAGAATTGTCTTCACTGCACCCCACAAAGATTGTGTTCACGGTACCCCCACAAAGGTTTTGTTCACTGCACCCCACAAAGATTTTGTTCACTGCACTCCAAAAGGATTGTGTTCACTGCACCCCAAAAAGATTGTGTTCACTGCAGCCCACACACAGAAAAATGGATGTGGATCACTGACACCTGCCTATCTCCTATCCCACACCACACAGCAATATCGATTGTAGTTTGTAGAACACACTTTCCCTAAAATTCAGCAGACTCTGTCCCTAACAGGATTGAGAAGAGATCGTAGATCAGGAGAACTAAGTGCAGACCCCACCCCACACAGCAATATCGATTGTAGTTTGTAGAACACACTGACCCTATAATTCAGCAGACTCTATCCCTAAAATGCCTACAACTCGCCCTGCCTAAACACTCCGACCTGTCCCTCAATTCTATCCGGACACAAATGGTTTTTTCCTGCCTATCTTTCCCTAATCAGCAGCCAGCACGTTGATGTGTGCTCTGTCCCTGATCTAAGCAGCATAATGACGCCGCTGCGGCTGCCTCAAACTTATAAAGACTTGGTCACATGCTTCAGACGGCCAATCACAGCTACTGAGACATTTGCAGGCATGGCTGGGATGGCTTAAGGCACACCAGTTAAACGATTGTTGATTGGCTGTTGAAAGCCCGCCATGAAAAGAGCGCCAAAGCATGCAAAACCCGGAAATAAAACGACCGAACACGGATTTTTACCCGAATATACAGTAAAGTGTCCGTGTTCGTGTTCGGGTAACAAAAATCCAATTATTCGGTACGAACACGAATAATACAGTCCGTGTTCGCTCAACACTAGTTATACTTGAATGTGGTTTGGGTTCTGAAATTGTCTTCTATTGAAATGTCATGCACATGAAACATGGATTTGCATTTTTTAACTTTTCCATCTGAAAATGCTAGAGCCTTGGCTGATATGGTAACTAGCTTGATTCATTACACTGAGCTTGATTCAAGCATAGAGCCTGTTCATTTTTCTAATGTGTAAATTCACTGTGCAATGCAAATGTTCATTTATCGTAGGGAATGAGGTTAATTTGTGTTCACTTCAATTTGTTCAATTATGTGAAAACAAAAATACAGTTTATTTATTTCTCTTACACATGATTGCATTTTTAAAGCGAACAGAGCTTTTATTAGGCAAAGTCAGCATCTACTTTGCTATTTTAACAGCCTCTACTTGTTAATAAACTAACCCAATTCAATTTAAAGACTGAGAACATGTAATCAGATTAAGAATTTTGACTTTTCTCCGACTTTCCTGATCTGCATAGCTTTTCTGTTTTAAGCACTTAGAACATTTCAAGGCCAGATAACCTATTTAATAACAGGAAACTAGCATTTCTGAATGGAAACCATCAATGGAAGCCTCTGCTTTGTTCTCTATCTATAATAATATTAACTTGTATAAATGTGTTTTACAGCTGTTTTCCATAAACTCACCATAATGTTTTTATATCTCAAGTTCTGAATATCCTCAATAAAACTATATGTGGTAATATACACAGGCAATGGGACCTTGTTAAAAAGGTCACAAACTTGAGGAGAACTCAGAAGGTGAACATTTGCTGTGTTATTAAAAATTTTTTAGAAATGTCATTGTACCTCAGCAGTTCCCTGTATAATGTACCTTTTAACCAGTTCTGGACCAAAAGGATTTGCCCCCTTAACCCCCCTGGTGGTATTAACGAGTGTGGCTCGGGGTGGAATTTCAGTACCATTAGTGGTAACCCTGAGCCACACTCGGGGTACTGCCAGGGAGAAATCGCTGGATCCTGGAAGAGGTTACTTACCTTGTCCCCAGGATCCCGTGATGTATTCTGGCAGTGTACGGCGGCTGGATCTTCCGCCTGATACTGTGTGCTCCGCCTTCTGTTCCCTGCGAGCGTCGCATCGCGGGGGGGTTGGAATCAGCGGCAAATTCAAAAAGTAAAACACACAAACACACTGATAAATTACTAAATAAATTAAATTGACCCCCAGTGCTTTCTCCAGTGCCCTTGCCTGCAGTTTTACTGTACTTTATATATATATATATATATATATATATATATATATATACACACTTTAACTTATTTATAGTTATTTATTATATTATAATTTATGATTTAGTGTTTCAAACTTTATCATACCAGAGATGTTATAAAGAAGAACGCACAGTAAAAAAAAAAATATATATTATGTAAATACTTGGTTTGGGCTGCTCATCCTTAAGAATTACATGCAAAATAATGGTACTGCTTTCAGCACCTAAAATCTGAAATAATCATACCGCCAAGGAGGTTAATGACCAGGCCATTTGTTGCGATTCGGCACTGCGTTACTTTAACGGAAAATGGCGCGGTCATGCGACGCTGTGCCCTAATACAATTGATGTCCTACTTTTCCCACAAATAAAGCTTTCTTTCGGTGGTATTTGATCACCTGTGCAATTTTTATTTTTTGCGCTATAAACGAAAAATAGCGACGATTCTGAAAAAAAAAACAAATTTTTCACTTTCTGCTATATAACATTCCACCCCCAAAAACATTTAAAAATCTAAATTTTTCATCCTTTTAGACCAATTTGTATTCTGCTACATATTTTTGGTAAACAAAATCGCAAGAAGCATATTTTGATTGGTTTGTGCAAAAGTTATCACGTCTACAAACTAGGGGAAAGATTTATGTCATTTTTGTTTTTTTACTAGACAACAATATGCAATTTTTAGTGGGACTGCAACATTGTGGCGGACAGATCGGACCCCTAACTGACCTTTTTGACACTTTTGGGGGACCAGTGACTACTACAGTAATCAGTGCTAAAAATATGCACTGTTACTGTAATAATGACATTGGCAGGGAAGGGGTTAACCTAGTGGGTGATCAAAGGGTTAAATGTAAGCCTAGGGGAGTGTTTACTAACTGTGAGGGGAGGCGCTTGTAAAATAAAAATAGAGACCTGTGATTCTATATAGAAGGATCACAGGCGCTCTGTGATAATTTCAGAGAGAAGAACCGTCGGCTGTGTTTACAACAGCTGACCGTTCTTTTCTCTCAGCAGGGAGCTATTGCGGCATCCCCGCTGCCTAGTGGGGGCGGGAGTGCACCGGCGGCGGCATGCACTCGCCCCCTAGCACCACACGAGCGACCAATGTATTACTACTTTGGTTCGCAAAGCCGAGCCAGCCTGCCACAGTAAAACATTACATTGCATTACCGTATCAAACTATTTCACCTCAGTTTTGTCCCTAGTGCTTTGTCCAGTGCCCTGCCTGCACGTTTACTGTTTTATTCCTTTTATTTTTATTAATTTTTTAAATAATACATTTATAATTTATTAATACATTTATTAATTTAATTTATGAATAATTTAATAATGATTTGTATTCACTTTTAATGTTTTCTTTTCCTAGGAATTACAGGCCTACAATATAAAACAACAGATTTCCTGCAAAACAATATACCGCTTTGACATTCAAAAATACTGACACAATCAGACTGCCAGGGAGGTTAAGCTTCATAGATGAATATCTGCAGAGTAAGCTCAATTAACCACCGTTAAATGAAAAAAGGTTTTTGATACAGAAATGTTGGCTTACTGAAAAGTATGCCCATGTACAGTATAGTATGCACTCAATACTTGGTCAGGGCTCCTTTTGCATGAATTACTGCATCGATGCAGCGTTGCATGGTGGCGATCAGCCCATGGCACCGCTGAGGTGTTATGGAAGCCCAGGTTGCTTTGATAGTGGCCTTCAGCTCATTTGCATTGTTGGGTCTGGTGTGCCAATACACCACAGATTCTCTATTGGGTTTAGATCAGGCGAGTTTGTGGCCAATCAAGCACAGTGATACCATGATCATTAAACCAGGTATTGGTACTTTTGGCAGTGTGGGCAGGTGCCAAGTCCTACTGGAAAATGAAATCATCATCTCTTTAATGCCGGTCAGCAGAGGGAAGCATGAAGTGCTTTAGAATTTCATGGTAGAGGGCTGCACTGACTTTGGACTAAAACACAGTGGACCAACACCAGATGACATGGCTCCACAAATCATCAGGGACTGTGGAAAATGTTGCATTTCATTTGGAAGTGAAGAGAGTCTGGAGAAAGAGTGGAGAGGCACAGAATCCAAGTTACATGAGGCCCAGTGTGAATTTTCCACAGTCAGTGATGATTTGGGGAGCCATGTCATCTGCTGGTGTTGGTCCACTGTGTTTTATCAAGTCCAAAGTCACCACAGGCCTCTACCAGGAAATTCTAGAGCACTTCATGCTTCCCTCTGCTGACAAGCTTTATGGAGATGCTGATTTAATTTTCCAGCAGGACTTGGCACTTGCCCATGCTGCCAAAAGTACTATCACCTGGTTTAATGATGGTATCACTGTGCTTGATTGGCCAGCAAACTTGCCTGACCTAGAGAGTCTGTGGGATATTGTCAAGAGAAATATAAGCCACACCAGACCCAACAATGCAGATGAGCTGAAGGCTGCTATCAAAGCAACCTGGGCTTCTAAAACACTTCAGCAGAGCCATAGGTTTTCACCTCCATGTCACGCAGCATTGATGCAGTTGTTCATGCAAAAGGAGCCCTGACCAAGTATTGAGTGCATACTATAGTGTACATGAACATACTTTTCAGTTAACCAACATTTCTGTATTAAAAATCCTTTTTTTTTTATTGGTCATATGTAATATTCAAATTTACTGAGATACTGAATTTTGTGTTTTCCCTAGCTGTAACCCATAATCATCAAAATTAAAAGAAAGAAATACTTGAAATATATCACTCTGTGTGTAATGTATCTATATAAAATATATGAGTTTCACTTTTTGAATTGAATTACTGAAATAAATTATTTTTTTGATAATATTCTATTTTTATGAGATGCACCTGTAATTAGCATACCAGGGCTGATTTACTAAAAAAGAATCTTGGCTCAGAAAAGTGTGTGAATATTTACTTAACCACTTAAGCCCCGGAAGATTTTACCCCCTTCCTGACCAGGGCCTATTTTGCGATTCGGCACTGCGTGACTTTAATGGACAATTGCGCAGTGTACCCAAACGAATTTGACGTCCTTTTTTCCCCACAAACAGAGCTTTCTTTTGGTGGTATTTGATCACCTGTGCAATTTTTACTTTTTGCGCTATAAACAAAAAAAGATTGTCAATTTTGCAAAAATAACAATATTTTTCACATTTTTTTATATGAAATTCCCCCCCCAAAAAATGGAAAAATCAATTTTTTTTAACATTTTAGGCCAATTTGTTTTCTGCTACATATGTTTGGTAAAAAAATCGCAAAAAACGTATTTTGATTGGTTTGCGCAAAAGTTATTGCGTTTACTAACTAAGGGAAAGATTTTTGTCATTTTTGTTGTTTTTTTTAACGCGTAATGACGGCGATCTGCGATTTTTTTTGCGGTACTGCGACATTGCGGCGGACAGATTGGACCCTTGACTGACATTTTTGACAGTTTTGGGGGTACCAGTGACATTACTGCAGTAATCAGTGCTATACATATGCACTGTTACTGTAAAATGACACTGGCAGTGAAGGGGTTAACTTTTTTGAGAGGGAGGGGTTATGTTACATAGTTACATAGTTACATAGTAGGTGAGGTTGAATAAAGACAATAGTCCATCCAGTTCAACCTGTGTAGGTGTGTGTGGCTGTAATCATCTCACATACCCCTGAATGTTCTGATCCTTGAGATGTAAGTCTAAGAGTCTTTTGAAAGCCACCATACTACCCGCAGAAACCACCTCTTGTGGTAGAGAATTCCACAATCTTGTAGCCCTAACAGTAAAGAACCCCCCACGTTGCCTGAGGTTAAAACGCTTCTCCTCTAATCGCATTGTATGCCCTCGAGTCCTCATGCAATCCCTTCGAATGAACAGCTTTTTTTCCAAGCTGGGATCCCCATTAAGATATTTATAAATTGCTATCATGTCCCCCCTCAGACGTCTCTTCTCCAGGGAGAATAAATCGAGTGATTGTAGACGCTCTTCATAGTCAAGGTCCTCCAATCCCCTAATTAATTTAGTTGCCCTTCTCTGGACTCTCTCCAGCTCCAACACATCCCTCCTGAGGACTGGCGACCAGAACTGGACAGAATACTCCAGATGCGGTCGGACCAGAGTTTTATAAAGTGGAAGGATTATAGTCTTATCTCTGGAATACATCCCTTTCTTTATGCATGCCAATATTCTGCTGGCTTTGGCAGCTGCCGCTTGACATTGCATGCTGTTGCCTAATCTATCATCAACCAAGACTCCCAGATCCTTCTCCATTTTTGATTCCCCCAAGGGTTCCCCTCCTAACGTGTATTGTGCTTTTATGTTTTTAGTCCCCAAGTGCAAAACCTTACACTTCTCCACGTTAAACCTCATTTGCCATGTCCGTGCCCACTCTGTAATTTTGTCCAGGTCATTCTGTAGGATATCTGCTTCATGCTGTGCAGTTATTGCTCTGGCCAATTTTGTGTCATCTGCAAAAACTGATATCGAACTACTGATCCCGACCTCAATGTTGTTTATGAATAAATTGAACAAGGTTGGTCCCAGGATGTGTGTCCCTAGGGGCGTGATTCTAACTGTGATTGGCTGTGGCTTGAGGTGTATGAACAGTGATTAACGATCATACATAGTAGAACCGTATGATCACCATTCATAAACAGGGGAGAATGACAGGCGGCTTGTTTACATTAGCCGCCTGCCTTTCTCCCGCTCTAACGGACGATCGCGAGTGACCGGCGGACATTGTGTCTGCCGGTCATACGCGCGGGGAGGTCCGTGACCGTGCGGGAGCGGGAGCGCGCCTCCGGCGGCGCGCGCTCGCTCCCTAGACCCTTACAGGCTAGCGACGTAGCCCTACGTTGCTCTGCCTGTGAGGGGCTGACTGCCGACGTAAATAGTCACGCGGCAGTCAGCAAGTGGTTAAATTATCCAAACATGTGAAAAGCATCAACACATAGCAGGGTATTAAAAGTGAACAGGTTTTGCTTTTCACATTATTGGCTAATTGTAATGAATGGTCAAACTATTTTATTAAGTAAATGTTCTCAACTACTTTAGAAAATCAACCTAACTGTATATTTTGTAACAAACCACACCCAGTATAAGGTTGCTTGTGGGCCACAATGCAGTAAAAAAGGTAATCAGTTATTATTGTCAAAATGTGAAAGCCTGGGAGATTGGAGACATTGATTTTGATGGAGCCAGGGTCAAAATTCTTCCTGACTTGTCGCACGCTACCCTGCAGCGGAGGGCACTGATGCGCCCACTCCTGGAGAAGATAAGGCAGGCGGGCTGCACTTCTAGATGGGGATTCCCTATATCCCTCACAGTTCACAAGGGAACATCCTCATTTACTCTGCACCATCCGGATGATCTACCAGCCCTCTTTACGTTCCTGGACATTGCTCAAATTCCGGTTCCGAATTGGCTTCAACACCTGCCGAGCCCACCTCGACGATCGCCTGGGCCTTCTGCCTTGCACCCCGAGAAGCCGGCAAAGACTGGACCCTGCTACACCGCAAGACATGAGAGAGGATTGATGCTGCCAACCTACCGATCCTATGCCGTCAACGTAATGCCTTACCTTTCTAGCTACGTGCCTACCCTGTGATATTACCTGAGACTGGGAGATCCTGTTGCCCTTGCTGACACATCCCTGGCTGCCCTGACCATCGGTCTCCACCACAACTCTAGTACCCATGTCGCTCTTTTGGAAACTGTGCTTGACATGCGATGGACAGCCTCCTAGACCAGTAGGTGCTAGACTCTTGTTTACCCCTTTACATGTCCCTGAGGAGCCTGCCCATCGTAGCTGAAGGACGTAGAAGGAGCAAACCTGTCCTGCCCCACCATTTTCTTTGCTCCCATCGGTTGCTGGGACGTTCATCCACTAGACAGGTTCCTGCTGACTACCCTACCTCCCCTATCCCCGTCCCGATCTGATCCTGTGGAGGTTTTTTGACTGTGAGTGCGGGGGTGGGGAGGGCGTTATATTATGTACAGCAGACTGACCGAGAGGGGGCCTGCTCCTCGGGGGGATATGCTCCTGCCCCCTGTGGGGGGGGTGTCCCCTCCTTCTGGGGGGCTCAGAGATGTGACCATTGCCCCTGCTTGTCCTCTGTGCCATTCCTGGGAGGGCCCCGAGATGCACCTTGGGGGGCGCCGGATGTGCTGGTGGGGGGATACGGGATGATGGGCACTGTCCCAATTTTAACAAGGCTTGGGGCGCTGCCCTGCCTTTTCGGCTGAGTTACTCCCCCCCTCCTATAAGGGTCAAGTTCTACCTTGGGTACATGATATTCACTGTTCGTACTGGCTGGTTTATTATAGATACATGTTTTCTGGCACATATGTTTAAAGAAAATAATATTGTTGCGCCAAGTCTTTCATTGGAGATAAATAAATAAATATGTTTGGTGTACAAAATGTTATCACAATAACTCTAAATCAGTCCATCAACTGTGATACTAAAGTGATAAATCAATTTCTGAGCCGTGATTATAAAATCAATAATATTAATAGTCCCAATCCTCAGTAAAAATAGTGACTGAAAGAAAATCAAAAAATCTTCATCCACAAACGTGATCAAAAGTGCTGCATGCTTCACTCCAGGTGCTCCTAGTGACAGATTAGCAGCTCACCTTAGGAACAGACTCCTGAGAGTCAATACACACTCTGGAATAATCACTGCAGTCTGGTTTGCCTTCCCATCACCGTTTCCTGATAGTCCCTCCAGGTTTATATGGCATCGGTGTGGAAAAAATAAAAGCAAGATCTAGTGCTCTCTGATTTTAAGGCTATTTATTAAATCATAAATGGTGAAATCGCACTTACATTTCAAAGCACTTCAGCAGTGCGGACTTATCATAGCATCAAACGCTGCCTGTGGTCTCCGGGAATCGACGTGATGACGTGCAGGCTCCTCCCCCGTACGCGCTGCGTCATAGACTTCGTCAGCGGGGTGGAGCCAATCGTCTTATATATCGCTAATGCTGCCACGGTCACACCTCACTCCTGGCGGGGAGACTCTACAGCGCAGCGCCATAGCAGGACCTTGCCCATATTCGTTTCCGATAATATACAAGAGCCCTGCCTATATCTCAAATGATCCAAAACGGCCTGCATAGACCGTCCAATCCCCTAATCGTAAATTTGCATTTTTGAAATTACTTTCAATAGGAGCCTGCTCGCATCCTGTTCCCGGAGGCATGGCATTAGCATATGCAAATTCCACATCTATGCAGTGTTCAAATACTTTATACATATATGTTATGCTGCAGAAAAAAACAACAACTTTCAAAAAAAATGTATGATTAATTCCTCACCGTGAGTCTGCAGACCTCCACCAATGTGGCAATCAATCATAAACTGTAAGTGGTTCAATGAACTAATATATTTAAAACAATGAACCTCAATTATTTATCTCCAATGAAAGACTTGGCGCAGCAATATTATTTTCTTTCTGATTGTTTGCAGGCTTGTGCACAAGAATATTGATTGATTCTTTTTTTCTGTTTAATGTGGGCTTGCGCTGATTATTTTTGATTTACATATGCTGATAGTTAGCTTATTTCCACGGAGCGCATGTCGGGTGATTTCCTCTATGGCGCTCTGTAGACCTCTTCTGCTGTATGGTATATTTGGTTTTATATTTTTACTTTATTTTAGCGGCATAGTTTTGCTGAATGTTTACATGCTGAGGGAGCTCTGGCCTTAGAGCTTGGGTCCTTTGTCGTGTCTGGTTCTACCCCCCACTTAGGCCTACTCCCCAGAGGGTTTTACTCTCTTAGATGGGTGTCTCTTCTTTCTCTTATCTTTTTCTCCTTCCCTTCCCTGTTGTGCTTTCTTACTCCTCTCCCCTCCCCCTGGTTATCGCGTATACCGCACCGCGGTACCTTTGCCCCATCTGCTACCTTTCCCCCTACCTCCCCCCCCCCCCGCCCCCCCGCACATTCCTTCCCCCTCTTTTTGCTCTTTCCTTTTCTATCTAAAGCCCCGTACACACGATCAGATTATCGAACGATCTGTCGTCCGTTTTTTGTGGCATGCTAGTCTGATGTGGAAAGTGAAGAGGTTATTTTCATACAAATTTTCCTGTACGACAGAATTCTACTTCAGAAGTGATGTCCTGTGTTGTATTGCTTTGTATTTGTTCTTTCTCTCTGAGCATGCCTAGTCTTGCTCTTAAGATTTTGTTCTGTCGAAATCTGTACTAAAGCCCCGTACACACCTACCGATCGTCGGCCGAACGATTGGCCGTCTTTTGTCCAGGGCTGTCGTGTCTGTTGAAAACTGCAAAAGACTGCACACGAATTTTGTTGGCCAACAACAGCCGACTGCAGAAGTGATGTCATGTGATAGTTAACTTTCCTTGTCTTTTTTCTTTTCTGAGCATGCCCAGTCTTGCAAATCTGCTGTCTGTCGGCCGAAATCTGTACTGACTGACGCACAATCGGCCGTTCTGTTGTCGGCGTCCAAAAATTTTAATGCCTGCAGGACAGATTCTGTTCGGCCGAAAATGTGCTGTCGGCTGTCGGAAGCATCATACTAACAAGCCTACAATCGGCCGACGATCGGTACGTGTGTACGGGGCTTTATGAGACGAAAATCGGACATTGTATTGCGGACTACAAAAATTTTGTAGCCTGCACATCAGGATTTTGTCAGCCGAAAAGTCGGAGTTGGCTGTCAAAAGCACCATACTAACAATCCGAAAATCGGCAAATCGGTCAATTTTCTTATCGTGTGTACGGGCCTTAAAGATGTTTTCATCCTGCTCTCGAATAATATCCCTTGGTCCTTACTCGCTTAACCACTTTAATACAGGGCACTTCCCTCCCTTCCTGCCCAGGCCAATTTTCCCCTTTTAGCGCTGTTGCATTTTGAATGACAATTGCGCGGTCATACAACACTGTACCTACACCAAATTTATGTCATTTCCCCCCCACAAATAGAGATTTCTTTTGGTGGTATTTGATCACCTGTGCGATTTTTACTTTTTGCTAAACAAATAAAAAAAAACCGAAAAGTTTGAAAAAAAAAAAAGTTTTTTTGTTTGTTATACAATTTTGTAAATAAATAAGTTTTTTCCTGCACTGATGAGCACTGATGAGACTGCACTGACAGGCACTGATGAGGAGGCACTGATGGGGTGGCACTGATGGGGTGGCACTGATGGGGTGGCACTGATGGGGTGGCACTGATAGGCGGCACTGATATGCGGCACTGATAGGCACTGATATGTGGCACTGATAGGTAGCACAGATATGCAGCATTGGTGGGCACTGATAGGCGGCACTGCTGGGCACTGATAGGCGGCATTTATGGACACTGATAGGTGGCACTGACAGGCACTGATAGGTGGCACTGACGGGCACTAATGGGCACTGATAGGCGGCACTGGTGGGTACTGATGGGCGGCACTGATCGTCACTGACGGGCGGCACTGATGGGCACTAATGGGCACTGATAGGCGGCACTGGTGGGCAATAATGGGCACTGGTGGGCGACACTAAAGGATGGCAATGATGGGCACTTGTGGGCAGCACTGATAGGAGGACACTGGTGGGCATCACTGATGGGGAGGGCAATGGGGGGCTCCCTGAGCCCTGATTGCCATCCCTGGTGGCCATAGTGGGCATCCCTGGGGTCATAGTGGGCATCCCTGGTGGATCTAGTGGCATCCCCCCCCCGAGGGTCTGCACTGGTAATCAATGATCTGATTACCAGTGCCGACCCCCCCCCCTGTCAGGGGAGCCGCCGATCAGCGCTCCTTTACTCGTGCCTGTCAGGCACGAACTAAGGAAAGCCGATCAACGGCTGTTCCTGTTTACGATGTGACCAGCCGTCATTGGACACGGCTGATCACATGGTAAAGAGCTATGCCAGTAGTCTCTTTACCGAGATCGGAGGTGCGGGGTGTCAGACTGACACCTCGCATCACTGATTGCCGCTCTGCGCGCCCCCGGGGGGCGCCCAGAGCTGTGTTATCCTGCCGCCATCATATGACGTCCGGTCAGGATAACACAACCACATTCCCGCCGTCATTCTGTTATAGGGGGGGCGGGAAGTGGTTAATGTGTGGATCCTCATGGTCGTTTTCTGTTCCTTAAGGGGCGTATTGGGGGACAGTTGGTTACGTTGGCCAACATCTATGTACCCAATGCCCATCAGGATACATTCCTGAAGAAAACCCTGACGTCCCTGGTGGATTTCGCGGAGGGCCGCTTACTTCTGGGAGGCGACTGGAACCTTCCTCTAGACTGGTCTACTGACACGTCCACCGGGGTATCCTCGGTACCCCGGGGAGTCCGGGGACAAATTGTCAAACTTCTCAGAGAGCTTCAATTGGTGGATGTGTGGCGCATATTACACGCTGGGGAAAGGGACTATACTTACTTTTCCCATCCACACAATGTGTACTCACGTATTGACCTTTTCATGGTCCCTCTCCTTCTTCTCTCCATGTGGTGGACGTTGAAATTGGCTCCATAACATGGTCAGACCATGCCCCTGTCATTATGGAGGTGAAACTGGGGGGAGCAGATTGTGAGCCAGACTGGCACTGGGGGCTCAATGAGAGCCTGCTCCAGAACCCGGAGGTGTTAAGGGATGTGTCCTAGCAGCTCCAAGCGTACTTTCAACTGAACGATACCCCGACCACCGGGGTGGTCTGGGAGGCCCATAAGGCCGTAATTAGGGGTGTCCTGATTGCCCACAGAGCAAGAATTAATAGGGACATAGAGAAGCAGCTGACAAAGCTTCTGGAGGACATAGCCCAACTGGAGGGATGACACAAGAGACATTTGGATGTCTCCATTGGTGTTGAACTGACCAAATTAAAGAGCCAAGTGGCTGACCTGCTGAAGTACTGAGCGAAGGCAGCCCTCCAGATCCTGTAAGCACATACATTACGAGTAAGCACATACATTACGAGTCGGGCGACAAATGTGGGCGAGTGTTAGCCAAGGCCCTAAGAGACCAGCAGGCCTCTTCTTATGTCCCCTTTGTCACGGGTATCAGTGGCCGTAAACTAAATCTCCCCAGGGAAATCTCCCGATGGTTTGGGGATTTCTACTCAGATCTCTATCACCTGCCCCAGGACCCCTCCCACGCTGAAGCCGTTACGTCCTAGCTTGACTCAGTCCCTCTTCCGAGGTTTCCATCGCTGGCGAGGGACGCCCTGGAGGAGGCATTTACTCCTGAGGAGCTGTCCATGGCCATTAAATTGGCAAAAAAAGGCAAAGCCCCCGGCCCTGATGGTTTCACTGTAATGTATTACCAGCAACTGCAGCCCCAGCTTCTCCCCTATATATTTGAAAATGTTCAATGAGATTGGCCAATCTACCACATTTCATGCTGACTCTTTATTGGCACACATATCGGTTTTCCCTAAGGAGGGGAAAGACCCTTTGGCATGTGGGAGCTACCGGCCGATCTCGTTATTGAACGCTGACCTGAAGCTCTTTACCAAACTGCTTGCGTCCAGACTCCACCAGAGAAGCCAGGGACAATACCACCAAAGCCCTGAACCTGATCCACCTGGCCAAAACCATGCGCCACCCGACTGTCTTCTTGAGCACAGATGCCGAGAAAGCTTTTGATTGGGTGAGCTGGGAATACATGTTCGAGGTGCTGAGACGCTTCGCCATTGGCCCCCGCATGTTTACTTGGATTACAAGTATTTATTCCTGCCCCGTGTGATGGTTAAGGCGAATGGAGTCTTCTCTAAGCCTTTTCGGATTTTTAATGGTGCCAGGCAAGGCTTCCACCCCTTCTTTTTGCCCTCTCCTTGGAACCCTTCTTAGCCAAGGTATGCCTGAACCCTGATATTTCCGAGGTGTCGGTGGGCTCTGCCTCCTATAAGATCTCAGTGCATGCTGATGACCTTCTCTTTTCCCTAACCAACCCCTTGATTTCCCTACCAAATCTTCTGAATTCGAGCTCTACGGGGTAGTATCCCACCTTAAAATAAATTACCACAAATCGGACCCAAGACTCCCTTCGCCACAGCTTTCCCTTCAAATGGGCTGTATCGGCCTTGAAATAACTGGGGACACTGCTGCCACCAAACCCCGCTGATGTTTACCGTCTGAATTTCCCCTCTCTCCTGTCCACTACTCGTGCCTTTCTAGATAAGTGGTCACCGGGACTCCATTCTTGGTTTGGTTGCTGCAACATCCTCAAGATGTCTATCCTGACGAAATATCTTTATCTGTTTCCGACCCTGCCGGTGGCAATCCCTACCGCCTTCTTTAAGCAAGTGTACGCCGCATATACCAAATTTATCTGGGCTGGCTGATGCCCCAGGCTGGGTAGACGTATACTCACGATGTCCAAGACCCACGGTGGGGTGGCAGTCCCCAATGTCAGGAGATACTACCAGGCGGCCCATCTGAACAGACTCGTGGACTGGTGCAGACATGCGAAACTGAAGCTGTGGACCACACTAGAGATGTCCCTTTTTCCAATTCATCTTCCAGGAGCCCCGTGGTGTGTTTGGTCAGTACCTGAGCTCAAACGACACCCCCTTATTGGCCCGGCCCTCTGGGTCTGTTCCTCGGTCCTGACCTCAGTGCACATTCAAACTGCATACTCACCCATGTTCCCGATATTGGGAAACCTGGCCTTCCCGGTGGGCTGTGATGGGGGTCGGTTTCGGGCTCTCTTAGAGCTGGGGCGCTCCGGGTGACACACTTCGGAACTGCTGAGAATTGGCCTTCCCTTCTGCAGTTAACAGCAGTGGGTGGCCCATTTGCTCTTACTCGATGGCAGGCTCTTCAACTGCTCCATTTCCTCCACAAACTGGGACCCCGCTCGCTTTTTGAGAGGCCACTGACACCCCTCAAAACCCTTCTATCGGGAGGCACCCCCTTGCCGTACGCTCTGTCCCAGATCTACACCCTAATTTCAGAGCCCCCGGGGGACTTTGTCCTTCCGGGGCTCTTGAAGTGGGAAAGGGATCTGCAGAGGACCTTCACGGCAACACAACGCAGAAACATTATCTGATTGTCCCTGCGTTCCTCGATCTGCACACGACTCCAGGAGACTAATTACAAATTACTGACGCACTGGTACTACACCCCGGTGCGCATCGCCGGCTTCTTCCCTGATGTATCTGACAGATGCTGGAGGTGTCTGAGCGATCGAGGTTCCATGCTTCACATGTTTTGGAGCTGCCTATGGCTGAGCAATTTCTGGAGGGAGGTGAAGAGGATCTCCCAAAAGATGACCGACTATGTTCTCCAGGATGACCCCGCTCTCTTCCTATTGCACTGTTCTTCTATCCCACCAGCTGGCTATAAGAAATCAGTCCTGCGCCACCTACTCAACGCAGCCAAGGTGTGCATTGGCCTTTGCTGGAAGTCTACGACCCCTCCATCGATACCACTTTGGCTGTCCAGAGTCAAGCTCATTAATGACTTTGAGGACCTGGTGCTGACTTCGCAGGGCAGGAGGGAACACTACACAGCGACTTGGGGCTGCTGGAATATGTTCGTCTTCTCGGGTGAGGGAAGGGCACTCCACGGTATCACCTGAGCCATCGGAGCTATGAGACTGGATGACCACACGGGATCCATTCCGACTATCTCTGTTCTTTTTTCCTTTCTAAGTTCCCTTTCTGCCCTCTTGCCCTCAGTGGTTGCAGACGTATCCATTGAAATCTCCTTATTATACACTCTTTCTCTTTCCTCTCTATCCCCTCCTGGTTCCCCCCCTCCCCCCTTTCCTATCCTAATCTGCCCGTCCCCCCCTTTCTCTCTTTTTTTTTTTCACCTTAGTACTACCCCTGTGTGCTGTACACCTATCTCCATCACTTCCTTTGTGAGAAAAGATATTTTTTTTGCTTACCTTCCTCACGCACTAGAAGACAATGCATACTTCTCTTAACGCTCCTCATTATGTGGATTCGATGACCCATGGCTATGTTCTATGCTAACGGTAATTGTATTACCTTTACAATAGAATTCATGTTGATATTTTCTATGTTACTTTCTCATAACTCTGATTGTGTGCATTGCCTGTTTGACATTACTCTTCTCACTTACCTGCTGTAAGTTATGTTTATGTTGCAACACATTATTGTCCTACTGAGTGTGAAACTTGTTGATGCTGTTTTTGATTACCTAAATAAAGAATTTGGAAAAAAAAATGAATGTTCACCTCCCTTTACATTCACTTGTCTTTCCCTCAATATGTTTTTTCCAATACATTTCTGCTGGCTGAGCTGTTGAATCATTGCATCTTCTACTGAATAAACAATAGTCTTCTTTGAAGAATAGTGATGAGCCGAACACCCTCCTGTTCGGTTCGCACCAGAACACCGCGAACAAGGGAAAAGTTTGTTCGAACAAATGAACTCCATTGAAGTCTGTGGGACTCAAATGTCAAAAATCAAACATCCTCATTTAAAGGCTTAAATGCAAGTTATTGCCCAAAAAAAGTAAATGGGGGTCCGGGTACTGACCTGGGGAACATGTAGCAATGCAAATTTAAAAAAAAAAAAAATCGTTTTTAAAGGAGCAGTGATTTACAGATTTTATTGAGGCTTAAAGTTAAACTAAAAAGAAGAAACATTCCTTCAAATATCGTGCCTGGGGGGGTCCCCTGAATGTGCCTGCAAAGTAGCACATCTGTATGATGTACTGTATGTAGCCTGCTGCTGCAATATTGACATTTCTAAAACAAAAAATGTCATATACAAATAAACATACAAATTTCAAATCGCATGTACTTATCATACAGGTGCAGAAAAATTGGACCTTGGTTGTTGGTGGTGCCTGAACACCGTAACCTCTCACAGTTACCCTTTCTGGGTGCAGGAACGGGCCCTGCTGCTAAAAATTCCATAAAAATTTGGAAATCGCATGTACTTGTCATACAGGTGCAGAAAAATTGGGCCTTGGTTGTTGGTGGTGCCTTAATACCCCAACCTCTCCCAGTTACTCTTGCTGGGTGCAAGAATGGGCCCTGCTGGTAAAAATTCCATACCAATTTGGATATTGCATGTACTTGTCATGCAGGTGCAGAAAAATTGGGCCTTGGTTGTTGGTGGCGCCTGAACACCCCAACCTTCGCAGTTACTCTTGCTGGGCGCAGGAACGGGCCCTGCTGGTAAAAATTCCATACGAATTTTAAAATCGCATGTACTTGTCATACAGGTGCAGTAAAATTGGGCCTTGGGTGTAGGTGGTGCCTGAACACCCCAACCCCTTTTCTTTCGCTGAGCGCAGGAACAGGCCCTGCTGGTAAAAATTCCATACAAATTTTGAAATTACATCTACGTGTCATATAGGTGCAGAAAAATTGGGCCTTGGTTGTTGGTGGTGCCAGAACAATGCAACCCATCGCAGTTACTCTTGCTGGGTGCAAGAACGGGCCCTGCTGATAAAAATTCTATACCAACTTGAAATTGGCAAAGATCAAGTGTTGTATGTGTTCTTATCAGTGATCTAGTGGGGGCACTGTGCTGTCATATGACCTGGCCAAGGTTGGGTGTCAGCTATCCAAACCTGCTGGAGTGATGTGGACCTGGAAAGTTAGTATCGGCAGGAACTGAAACTGATATTGGATACCAATACCAATTTGGATATTGCATGTACTTGTCATGCAGGTGCTGAAAAATTGGGCCTTGGTTGTTGGTGGTGCCTGAACACCGTAACCCCTCACAGTTACTCTTGCTGGGCGCAGGAACAGGACCTGCTGGTAAGAATTCCATACAAATTTGAAATTGCATGTACTTGTCATACAGGTGCCAAAAATTGGGCCTTTGGTGTTGGTGGTGCCTGAACACTGTAACCCCTCACAGCCACCCTTGCTGGGCACAGGGTGCAGGGACAGGGCCTGCTGTTAAAAATTACATACAGAATTGTAATTGTATGCACCTGTCATACAAGTGCAGAAGAATTAAGCCTTGGGGTTGGTGGTGACCTAAACCAAAAACAGTGTTGGAAGCTAGCAGAATCGAGGTTGAGGAATAGGATAGGCAGCATATGCAGTCTTCAAGGGATGGCAGAACCCTAGCAAATTCAATCAGTTACATCAGCATCAGCGGCTTGATGGTTGCTGTTGATCCAGGACTGATTCATTTTGATAAAAGTCAGCTGGTCAACAGTGTCTGTGGACAGATGCACACTTTTGTCAATCACAAAACCTCCAGCAGCACTGAACGTCCATTCAGAAAGCACTCTAGAAGCAGGACAGGCCAGTAGCTCCATTGCATATTGAGCAAGTTCTGGCCAGTGGTCCATCCTCAAGGCCCAGTAATCCAGTGGATGCTCACTTGGAAAGTATAGACAATCAAAAAATCATCGCTAATTCATAAATGAGTGATGTAAAGCAGCAATGATGCAATGAACTAATAGATGATGCAAAACCAATGTGATAAATACAATGAGTGCACAAAATATCACACATGCAAAAGGAACCTAAAATGCATGTAGAAATTCTGATGACGTAAAACAGGTAATGGTATTTAATAAACAATGCAGAAAATAAATGTGACCAACAAAGAATAACAGTGGGTGCACAAAAAACAGATGAATAACAATGTCCAATAAATGGTGAAGAAGTGCACAAGAGGTGATTTCCATAAAAGTGACTGAAGTGATAATTTCACAAATAATAAAGTGGTGAATGTGATTCAAAACAGTGTTGCCGGAAGGTTTGGCGTGTCACTCCAGTGAGCTAAAATAAATGTATGCAATGGCCGCTCACCTCCATGCACACTCAATCACGATTCTCTCCCTGCCTACTCACTGCTAGCAATGTCTCTAATTAGACTACACTGCACCGTTTGATAAACTGCAAATCACTCTCCTCTCCCTGCCTCAATCACGTTTCTCTTCCTGCCTCAACTACAATCTATCTTTCCCGCACAGTCACACTACATGCGGCTGCTGTGAGAGCAGCCTTTCTATAGTGTGGGGCGCGTGCATTATGGATGTGGGAGCTTGAATTTCCCGCGAAGCACATTTTTTCATCTTTTGACAAACGAGCGAACAGCCAATGCTCAAATCAAACTCGAAGCCGATCCCTAATGAAGAATTCTAAACTTATGTTTATGAGAGGTGTTTTCCTTTTCACCATGGGAGGCAATGGTTTGGGCATCAGGATATTTGGCAACACCTATGTAATACTGAAAGGTCTCCCTGGGTTTCTATGTAAAATCAATGTCCCTATTTTATTAATATAAAATAGTTTGAGCAAGCATGCATTACATTTAAAATATATTCATAGCAGAACTTTTGGATGGAGTCAGGGAAGGGTTATAACCCCTGTGAATTATTTACAGCATCTGTGTCCCATTTTAGAGACTTACCTTTACTTCCTGTCCCATAATGAACAAGAAGCGTAAGGAAATCGGCAGAACATATGTCTCTATTGGAAGATTTCCCCTCCATTCCTGTTCTGGGGATGACCTAAAATTTTGGATTTTCTTTTACTTTAGCTTTTGGTGATAATGATAAACAGGACAAATAAAGAGGTCAAAACTCACTAACAAGGGCACAGAGCAATAAAAACCAGACATTTTTTCTAATCCCTCCACTCTATCCAAAAAAAAAAAAAAAAGTTTTCTCTAGTTATAACTTTAAAGTTAAAGTGTTTTAATTATGTCAGGATGTGCATGCCAGAAAACTAGATAACTCTTCTGGACGAACTTTTAGACATAAGCTAAAACATATTTCCTTTGGTGCGCATAAGAATTAGGCACTGGCTAATAAATAGGCGCATGCGCAAACTTTTTCATGCACCTGTTGCAGATGCTGGTGCCAAACAGACTTTTTAAACTCAGCCAGTGCTCAGGATCAGTGATGCTTTGTCTTAAGCCTTCTGTGAACCAGTGATCCTGTGAACCTGTATCCTGCTTCTAGTTGCTGACCTGGCTTGCCTTGACCATTCTCTGAACTCCACCTGCATCGACCTTGGCTTGACCCCTGACCTCTGCTTCTGCCCTGTACCTAATCCATCCTGTCTGTGTATGACCTGGCCTACCCGACCTCGCTACTCGTCTGCTTGCTGAAGACATTGAACGACTTCTACTGCCCAGTGAAGTCACCTGTCCTGCTTCTAGCAAGATGCACAGGTACTCGTGCCACTCTATACTCCTGCACCTCCTATCTACACTATCAGGGGCCCTGAGTTAGAGGTGTAGGAGAGGCCTTCCTCATCCTATCAGGCTCTGCTACCAGGTATGTAATAGCACAATGGAGCCATGTCTGAGCCTGAGGAGCCTCTCTCATGGACAAATTGTGTCATCACCTTGCAGCACTCCCACAAGCAATCAAGAATCTGCAGGAGGGCTGCAACCGGCTTAAGGAGCATTTCCAAGCACTATCTTCACCCATTTCAGCTTCTGCTGCTTTTACCTCGTCTGCACCTTCTGTAGTGATGCTACCACCAAAAACCCCAAGTACCCACTCCAGAAAGGTTCTCGGGTGACCGCAGTAAATTTAGGGTTTTCCTAATGCCTAAAACTTTGCATTACAGCCCTGAACTTTCTCGCTTGAAGCTACCAAGGTGGGATATGTAATTTCCCTTTTGCAAGGTGAACCCCAGTCCTGGGCCCATCGTTTACTTGAACAGAAGAACTCGTGCGTGTCAAATTTACCTTTATTCTTCAAAGCCATGGCCGAGTTATATGAGGATCCCCAGAGAACTGCAACAGCTGAGGCAGCCCTCCATGCGCTCCAGCAAGTCCGCAGAGTGGCTGAGGACTATGTAACAGACTTTAGACACTAGAGTGCAGACCCCAACTGGAATGATACCGCCTTCCACTACCAATTCCGGTTGGGCTTATCTGAACCATTAAAGGATGGGCTGGCCCGTTTAGGAGTGCTCTGGAAGCTCTAATAAACCTGGTGGTCCAGATCGATCAACGCCTGAGAAAATGCAGGTCAGAGAGGGGTGGAAGGCAGTCTTAGCCTCTATGGATGATGCATTAGTCCTCCGGGTCCAGCACCATCAGCCTCAGTCACACCTGCTCCTGACACCCCAAAACCAATGCAGCTCAGCATGCTCCCTCCTTCGCTCTATCCAGAGGAACACCAGCATCTACAACAGAATGATCTGTGCAAGTACTGTGGGGAGAATGGCCATTATGTGAGGACCTGCCCAGCCAAGATTTGTAAGTGCCTGATCCTTTCTACTGTCAACCAGTTGTTGCTGTCCCACAACTCTTCTCACCTGGCTATTCTAATCTCATTGCAGCTTCCAGATGGGGTTATCCAGGTGTGAAGGATGCCCTTCTATGTCTGTTCGCATGTTTCCTCTCCCTGCTTAAAAGACTATATTGAGTATTTGTTTATATGTCTGTGACAAATTCCCCTCTTTTGAGTTGCTACGAGTACCTGGAGAGGACTACTTGCCAGCCTCTTACCATGTGATTATGGTCCCATGTTGAAACACTTTGTCTCCCCCTGCTGTTGAATCTGTACGTATGTGATCTGAGCGCCATTCAGTAATAATGTGTGCTCAGATCTAAGCTATCTGGGGATATGTTGAATGTACCTGTTTCATGCAATAGCTGCATCAGTGGCGGCCTGTGCATAGGGGGCGCCAGGGCGCAGCCCCCCCTAAAAAAAGAAAAAAAAATTACAAAAAGAGCAATAAAGTTTAAAAAAAAATTGCTTTCGCCGGCCTATGTGGAGGTTGTGGGGGGTGGGGTTTACGACCCAGAAAGGCGCCGATTGGCTGCCTTCTGGGGGCGTAACCTGGGCGCAGGGCACAGCACTAGGACACCCCCACTTTCGTGATATCCTGGCTGTGATTGGTCCAGTCTCCAGCCTGGACCAATCATCATCCAGGACATCCCGCTGACGTCGCAATGGGGGCGGTGCCGGTGCATGCATCAGTCACTCACCATCACCGCCGCTCACCTTCCCGCCGGTTCCCGCCACAGAGAAGAGGAGAGGCCGAGACGAGGGAGAAGCCGCTCACCTTACCGCCGCCGCAGAAGAGGACGAAGTATCGAGGAGGGGAGAAGCCGCCGCCGGGAGCCGTGCCGCCGCCAGGTAAGTGCATTAAATTGAAGGGAGCATGCACGCTGGTCTCTGCATTGATTGGGGGACAATGCTGTAGGCACTCTGCAATCATTGGGGTACAATGTTGTGGGCACTCTGTAATCATTGGGGTACAATGCTGTGGCACTCTGCAATTATTGGGGTACAATGCTGCGGGCACTCTGCAATCATTGGGGTACAATGCTGTGGGCACTCTGCAATCATTGGAGTACAATGATGTGGCACTCTGCAATCATTGGGGTACAATGCTATGGGCACTCTGCAATCATTGGGGTACAATGCTGTGGCACTCTGCAATCATTGGGGGACAATGCTGTGGGCACTCTGAAATCATTGGGGTACAATGCTGTGGGCACTCTGCAATCATTGAGGTACAATGCTGTGGCACTCTGCAATCATTGGGGACAATGCTGTGGCGCTCTGCAATCATTGGGGACAATGCTGTGGCGCTCTGCAGTGATTGGAGACAATGCTGTGGCACTCTGCAGTGATTGGGGACAATGCTGTGGCGCTCTGCATTGAAAGGGGCTCGCACGCTGAACTCTGCATTGATGGGGGCACGGATCAGTGTTCATTGCATTGAAGGGGGCACAGCACAGTTGCATTGAAGGGGGCACGCACGCTGAACTCTGCATTGTGTGGGGCACAGCACAGTGTTCATTGCATTGAAGGGGGCACAGCACAGTGTTTATTGCATTGAAGGGGTCACAGCACAGTGTTTATTGCATTGAAGGGGGCACACCAAATTGTTCATTGCATTGAAGGGGGCACAGCACAGTTGCATTGAAGGGGGCATGCACGCTGAACTCTGCATTGTGGGGGCACAGCACAGTGTTCATTGCATTGAAGGGGTCACAGCACAGTGTTTATTGCATTGAAGGGGGCACAGCACATTGTTCATTGCATTGAAGGGGGCACAGCACAGTTGCATTGAAGGGGGCATGCATGCTGAACTCTGCATTGTGTGGGGCACAGCACAGTGTTCATTGCATTGAAGGGGGCACAGCACAGTGTTTATTGCATTGAAGGGGGCATAGCACAGTGTTCATTGCATTGAAGGGGGCACAGCACAGTGTTCATTGCATTGAAGGGGGCACGCACGCTGATCTCTGCATTAAAGGGGGCACGCACACTGGTCTCTGCATTGAAAGGGGGCATGTACGCTGGTCTCTGCATTGAAAGGGGGCATGTACGCTGGTCACTGCATTGAAAGGGGGCATGTACGCTGGTCTCTGAATTGAAAGGGGGCATATACCATCTCCTGTACCATGACCTGTGACATGCCTATACCATATCTGTGCCATGCCTATACCATATCTGTGCCATGCCTATACCATCTCCTGTACCATCACCTGTGCCATGCCTGTACCATCACCTATGCCATGCCTATACCATCACCTGTGCCATGCCTGTACCATGACTTCAAAGTCACGCAATTTTTTACTGTGTTTTTTGGCGCGAAGCAATACCTATTACATTTTTCTTTTTGCGCCCCCCCCAAAAAAAAAATTTGAGCACCAGCCGCCACTGAGCTGCATAGTTATATAGTTTCATGTTTGCTGCTGTCTGTTGCTACAGTGTGGCTAATGGAGTCTTGCCTCTGTCCTTGGGAGATAAGTGGATCACTTCTCAATTGTCTCCAGGACAAAAGACTGTGTAGAACTGGTGTTGGGCAGACAAGCCATGTGTACAGCCAGGCCAAAGAGACTTTTTTACTAACTTTTGAACCCCTGGTCTGATTCATGCCATTTTTGAATATGTTGCCCCCCTGAATGGATTGATTGTGAATATGTAATTGTATAAAGATTGGATGTGTAGTTTTAAAGTTACAGCATGCGGGTAAAACTGCATTTTTCCCTGCCTGTGATAATTATGTTAACCATTGTGTACCATAATTACCTCCCAGACAGAGGGGGGGGGGTGGATTTTATGTGGATTGTAACCTTTGTGTTATTAGTTAATGTGTGTTTGTTTTGGGTGTCTCCCTTGCATAAAAAAGTGTAGTTTTTTTGAATGCCTGTGGTGGCTTCCAGTAAAGTCATGTTCCAGCATTCAGCTTTGGCTCATGTGTGGAATTATTCAGCGATACCAGCGATTTCTTATTTGGCGAATTGGGGATTCTTCAACTATTGGGGATTAAGGAATTACAAGGCGGTGAGATACATTGATACCGTCACACATGGCACCTGCTATAATTGATTCTGGAGCTAGCAGCTGCTTTATTGATTTGACATTCAACATGCAACACAAGGTTCCCCTGCAGCCAAGATCTCAAGGACTTTCAAGTAACCTGGCAGATGGCTCACCCATTAAGTCTGGGCCTGTTACCCAAGAGACTGTTCCGTTACCTGCTATTATATCCAGTGTTCACAAAGAACTGCTATGTCTGGAGCCATAGCTTCACCCTTATTTCCTGTCATCTTGGGTATGCCATGACTTCAGGCACACAATCCCTGTATTAATTGGGACAGTAGGGGCAGTACTTTCCCAACATGAAGGGGCCAAGGCCTTACTACACCCTGTTGCATTCTTCTCACGCAAGCATAACATACAAAATAACTATGACATTGGAGACCATGAACTCTTGGCGAATAAAGCTGGTCTTGAAGAATGGAGATACCTGTTAGAAGGGGCAGCTCATCGAATCTTGATATACATTGACCACAAGAATCTGGAATATTTGCAAGCCGTGAGACACCTGAAACCATGGCAGGCCAGGTGGGCGCTGTTTTTCTTTAGATTTGCTTTCCATATAACTTACAGGCCAGGGTCTAAAAACACAAAACCGGATGCTCTTTCTATCATGTTTGGTGACTCCGAAAAATCTGCTCCGCCAGATACCATTCTATCTTCTGGGAACTTTCTGCTGTTGCAGGGGGACCTGTTGTCCCAAATCAAGCAAGCATCTATAGGAATCTTGCCACCTCCTGGGATGATGTTGCAAGTAAAGGATGCACTGTTATGGCATGAGGGTAACATTTTTGTACCTAAAAACTTGCGAGTCGCTGCTCTTGGTCTCTGCCATGACCATGCCCTTATAGAAAATTTTGGAATTCACAAAACTTCTGAACTCTTGCAGCGTGCCTTTTGGTGGTCCAGCCTAAAGGAAGATTGTAAAAAGTATGTTGAAACCTGTCCTACATGTATCCAAAACAAGACTAGCAGGACTAAGTCTTGGGTTCTGCTGAAACCTCTGTCGATTCAGGAGAGACTTTGAAAAATGATTTAGATAGACTTCATTGTTGAACTCCCTCCATCCGAAGGCCACACTGCTATCTTTGTGGTCATGGACTGTTTATTGAAGATGGTACATTTTATACCCGTGAAGGACACAATGTCAGCTTTGGAGACGGCATCACTTTTTGTAAAAGAAATAGTGAGGTTGCATAAACTTCCTGTTAGTATTGTGTCGGATCATGGGGTTCAGTTTACATCCAAATTTTGGAGAGCTTTGTCTGAAACCTTGAAGATCAAGTTGTCATTCTCTTCAGCATACCACCCACAAACCAATGGTCAAACTGAAACAACCAATCCAACGCTGGAAGAGTATTTATGCTGCTTCTCATCCTTTTCGCAGGATGATTGGTTGTCACTGCTACCAGTACCTGAGTTTGCGTATAACAATTCTCAACATTTTGCCATTAAGCAATCTCCATTTTATTGCCAACTACAGGTTCCACCCTTCATTTCTGACCATCGTAGCTCCTGAATGTCCATTTTCAGCTGTTCAAGAAACAGTGAACTTCTTTAGTTCTAATAATCAGCTGCTACAAGAAACAATGGCTAAGGTACAAGAAGACAATAAAAGGTATTTTGATAAAAAGAGGCTGGGGGATCTGATCCTGGAAACTGGTGATGAGGTATGGTTGGCCACAACAATTTTTTGAAGTTAGCCTGCCCGTCCAGGAAATTGGGTACTAAATATGTGGGACCATTTCCCATGAAAAAGAGAATCAATCATTTTCCCTTAAAATTAACCCTGTTTTTCATATAACTTTACTGAAGCATGCGGTGCCGAACCCATTTTCTGAACTGAATAGTGGTCTCCAGTAATGGTGAAGAGAAATATGAAGTAGAGGCAATCATGGATCGCAGGGAAATACGGAATCCGATCCAGTACTTGGTCAAGTGGTAAAGGTACAGACCTGAGGAGAATTCTTGGGAACCTGAGAGCAATATCCAAGCTGAGAGACTTATCCGACTATTCAGTTGTAACCATCTGGAGAAACTAGCTCAGTTGGGCATCCAGAGGCTGCCCATTGGGAGGGGGCAATGTCAGGATGCGCATGCCAGTGAACTAGATAACTTCTCTTGACAAACTTTTGGGCATAAGCGAAAACATATTCCCATTCATGAGCGTAAGAATTGGGCACTGGCTAATAAATATGCGCATGTGCTAACTTTCACGCACACACAACCCGTCTTGCATTCTCGTGCATGCCAGGCACTTTGGCGTCAGCATCTGTCACAGGTGCACACAAACAGATTATTTAAACTCAGCCAGTGCTCAGGATTAATGCTGCTTTGTCTTTAGCCTTCTGTAAACCTGTGATCCTGTGAACCTGTATCCTGCTACTAGTTGCTGACCTGGCTTACCTTGACCATTCTCTGAACTCCACCTGCATTGACTTCAGCTTTCCCCCTGACCTCTGCTTCTGTCTGCACTTTTGGCTCCTGTTCCACTGATTGGTTCCAGACCCAGCTTGTCTCCTGACCACGTTCCTGTCTGTGCCCTGTACCCGATCCATCCCATCTGTGTATAACCTAACCTGCCTGAATTTGCTATTCTTCCTGCTGTTGCCAGCAGCAGCTGCCTGCCTACTTGCCTGCTTGTTGAAGACATCTGATGATTTCTCCTGCCCAGCGATGACACCTGCCCTGCTTCTTTCAAGACTTACAGGCACTCATGCCACTGTGTACTCCTGCGCCTCCTGTCTACACTATCAGGGGCCCTGAGTCAGATGTGTAAGAGAGGCCTTCCTCATCATATCCGGCTCTCCCACCAAGTGCGTGATCGCACAAAGCAGCTATGTCTGAGCCTGAATGAGGAGCCTCTCTCATGGATGAACTGTCAGGCTCTGCTACCAGGCATGTGATAGATTATGTTTACTGTTCAAAGGCTACTGCATTTACCTGGTCTACATTCATGCTGTAAATAGGGTGAATGTGAATGTGGAATGCTAGGATAATGTCCTTAGGCAAATGTCATTGAAGAATACACTGGGAAATTGGTGAATCCTTTACTGGCATTTTCCTAAATGCCAAATATAAAACATATACTAAAAGTGTTATATATAATTCCTGCAAAAATTATCCAGTAAATTATACGTTGTATTTTGGATTTCTATTCAAAATATCGTCAGCCAGCTATAAAGCTGTCAGATCATTCAAATGTTGCTTCCTTGGAGTCCTGCCATCAGATTTTGTGTTTGTTGGTTTGGCTTACTGTTCTCCTGAAAGTCTGAATGAAGCTTGAAATACATTTTGGGTTTACCTATCAATATCTGTAGTTTTACTGCATGGAACCTTTCATTATGATGGCAGTACTTACATTTGCAGGAGTGCTAATCAAGTTATAGGCACACCTTTTATTTACTAGAAAGAAGTAACTTGAGTGACCTTTCGCAGCATCTTCAGACAGATGCAGGTAAGACTCTTCAAAGAAGTTTACTAAAATCTTTTATATGACAGGCCTAGGGATTTCTGTATATGACAGGCCTAGGGATTTCTTTTTTCTAGAGAAAAGCAGATTTGCACTTTATATTTAGAAAATCAATTAATAGAAAAAAATAGCTATTCTACAATTGTTATCTTAATATTTTGTATATATTTTGTGTGTTTCAGTAATATAAAAGTCATGTTATTGAAAGCAGTACCTTTAATCTTCCTTTGTTCCTTCTGGACATTATTATAATGTAATGTTTTCAAAGTGACCAATAGCATATAATGTGAATAAGGGATGTTTTTAGCGTTCAAGCACTCTTTTTCACAAGTAGCAATAACATAATTGAGATTGTCTTATAACATGAGGTTACATCATTTTACTTTATTATAGAAAATCAAGACCAAGTAATTTGCATTGGCCTGTTTTTTAGTGTTTTGAACACATTCCAAAACCTGTTTTAAGGTTAACAGCTCATCTGCTTTTGTTTATAGTTCATCACTAGAAAATACATCATAAGGTTACTGAATTGGAATTTTGATGAATCCACTGGAGTTGATTTCGCTCCAAGTCATTTGTCTTCTCAGAATAAGCTGATAAAATGCTAGTGCAGCATTCCTATAACTTTATAAAACAATTCAGGTTATTTGAGCTCTTCCAATATATCATGAGTTCATTTACCTAAAGAAATAGCAAATGACAGAGGATTAACAATTAAATGTTTCTGGGTTGCTCTGTTTCCAGACTGTTGAATATGTCTGTTTCTTTATTGATGTATTTAAGAATTATAACCAAATCTGAACACAATAACATTGAGACATTAAAATAATTAATAATGTTCGCTTATTAATTGCAAATGCAGTAAACTGAAATACAGCACAGCATAAAATCATAAGCAGTACTGTGCAGATGAAAAGCTGTTCACTCCGTTTACTTACCAAATTACTCCAATTAAATTAAAAATGCAGGTCAAAAGGGGTAAATTAGATTTTCATGCATATTTTAGGTGATTTTTTAGTAATTAATTAATTAAGTTATTTATTTATATTCCAGTACACATACACAGTATGTACACAACAGGAAAAACAGATACGGCACACGTTTATTTTTAAAGCCTAAGTGACCAATGCTTTTATTTTTTCGTATAGCTGGCTTATGGGTTTTAAGAGTTACCTTTTAAAACTAGAATTATTTCTCTGTCAACAATCTACTTTCCTTTTTAATACATACTTTTTTCTGAACTCTACCTAAACAAATAAACTCCATTTCAAAACTCTGTAATACCTAATGAATGAAGTTATCACAATCCACTAACATGTCTTTAGGCTCCCAATGTCCCCATGGCTCATCAGAATTTCTAAGATATTTTCCATAAATTTATTTTTTACTCTTTACTGTGAATTATAACAGCAAAAGATAGTAGGACAAACCATCAAAAATTCTTAAAATATATTAATAGTAAAAAGGTTAGGTCTGAACATGTAGGCCCTTTACAAAATAATCAAAAGTGGGTGACTGGGGACAAAGAGAAGGCAAATATAATAAATACTTTCTTCACCTCTGTGTATGCAAAGTAGCATGGGGGAGCTCATGACCATAATGGGGATGGTATTGACACAGCCCTAAATGATCCACAATGGCTCAAAAGGGATATGGTCCAGAAATATTTCGACAAAATAAGGGTGGATAAAGCGCCTGGACCAGATGGCATCCACCCATGCATCCTAAAAGAATTGAGCGCTGTAATTTCAAAGCCTTTGTTTCTAATTTTTAGGGACTCATTAAGGACTGGAATAGTACCACTGGATTGGCGTAGGGCCAATGTGGTGCCTATATTTAAAAAGGGATCAAAGTCTTTCCCAAGTAACTAAAGACCTGTTAGTTTAACTTCTATAGTTGGGAAGATGCTGGAGAGTTTAATAAAAGACCACATAGATGAGTTCTTGTTGGAAAAAAAAATATTTTAAGCAACAGACAGCATAGATTCATGAAAGACAGAAGTTGTCAAACAAACCTGATTTCTTTTTATGAGGAGGAAAGTAAAACCTTGGACAGAGAGGTGGCTGTGGACATAGTATACTTGGATTTTGTAAAAGCATTTCACACAGTTCCCCACACATGGCTAATGTGTATGGTAAAGTCTACAGGCTTGGAAATATCAGTTTGTAAATGGATAGAAAATTGGCTAAAAGATAGAATCATTAACCACTACTCTCTGAATTCTTACTCTGAATGGTCTAAGGTTATCAGTGGTGTACCCCAAGGTTCAGTGTTGAGACCCTCACTTTTTAATAACTTTATAAATGATATAGGGTCTGGGATTAAAAGTACCATTTCAGTCTTTGCAGATGACACCAAGCTTTGCAGTGGAGTAACTTCCTTACAGGATGTCTCCAACTTACAAGCTGACCTCAATGCACTGTTTCATTGGGCAACTATGTGGCAAATTAGGTTTAATGTTGATAAATGTAAAGTTATGCACTTGGGGGCTAAGAATATGCATGCAGCATACATACTAGGGGGAGTAGAACCGGGGGAACCCATAGCGGAGAAGGATCTGGGTGTTCTGGTAGATCCTAAGCTTAATAATAGCATGCAATGCTAAGCTGAGGTTTCCAAAGCAAGCAAAGTCCTTTCTTATATTAACAGAGGCATGGACTCCAGAGAGAGAGAGATATAATTTTTCCCCTGTACAAATCATTAGTAAGACCTCATCTGGAATATGCAATTCAGTTTTGGCCACCAGTTCTTAAAAAGGATATCGGGGAAATGGAGAAAGTGCAGAGAAGGGAAACCAAACTGAAGAGGCATGGAGAAGCTCAGCTATGGGAAAAGATTAGAGGAACTGAATTTATTCTCTCTTGAGAAGAGGAGATCAACATGTATAAATACATCAGGGGTCCATATAGTGAACTTGGTATTGAGTTATTCACTTTAGGTCAACACAGAGGACAAGGGGGCACTCTTTACGTCTAGAGTAAAAAAAGATTTCTTCACCAAATACGGAAAGGTTTCTTCAGCATAAGAGCTGTGAACATGTGGAATATACTCCCTTCAGAGGTGCTTCTGGCTAGCTCACTAGATTGCTTTAAAAAAGGCCTGGATTGTTTCCTGGGTGTTCATAATATAAATGGGTACTAATATTTATAGGTAAAGTTGAGCCAGGGAATATCCAATTGCCTCTCGGGGGACCAGGAAGGAATTTTTTCCCCCTGCTGTAGCAAATTGGATTATGCTTTGCTGGGTTTTTTTGCATTCCTCTGGATCAACTGTGGTTATAGGATTGTGTATATGGGATTGTATGGTTGGGTTTTTATTAGTGTTTCTTTTTTTTATTTTTATTTTTTTATTGGTTGAGCCAGATGGACTTGTGTCTTTTTTAAACCTGACTAACAATGTAACTATGTAATGCCAAGTGTAGGCAAGTATTCAAACCCTTCTTAGAGTTTTTGTCTGCTATCTGTGTCCTGCTGAGAAGATTTACAGTGTTTGTAGACCTAAAAAAATTCCTGTCTCTTTAAGCCTCAATCAAAACTGTATAGGGATCCTGCTATGTTATGTAGTCCTTTCCATGTTGTACAATACCTGGTTAATCCTGCCCATTCCTGTATTCCTGTCTGTGAACTGACCACTGTAATCATGGCTGTGGATCCATGATAGTGTGGTCAGTTTACGTCTTTCCTTCATCTGGATCTCTGTGCAGCATGTCTGTATCTCCCTCTCTTTCCCACCCTTACCCCCCCCTGCTAATCTTGTGGTCTGTGTGATGCAAATATTCTCCCCTCCTCTCTCCTCTGCTCTCCTCTCCTCTCCTTGCTTGTATGATTGGGGTTGCTTTACTAAAAGAGAGTGCAAAATCTGATGCAGCTCTGCATAGAAACCAATCAGATTCCAGGTTTTATTGTCAAAGCTTAATTGAACAAGCTGAAGTTGGAAGCTGATTGACTACCATGCAGAACTGCACCAGAATTTGCACTCTCCAGTTTTTAGCAAATCTTTTCTTTTTATTTCTTAACATCGATGTCTGTGGGGAGTTCTGGCTTGTGAAGTGTGCCTGGTCTATTCAGCTGTATTTCCTGGATTACAGACCATTGGCTGGGACCTTGCGGCTCTCTTGTTATGACTGATCCCAAAGTCAAATGTTATTAGACCTTCTGGTAACACAGGGGTCTGATCTTGAGGTAAGCACAATAATTTCACTCAGGGTGGAGGCATATCACCTGAAGTGGATCTCTGGATCTTATACCTCACACGTCTGTTGATTCCCTCTTCTATACAAGGGACTTTTGGGCTTCACTATCTTAAACTGATTATCCTATTTGTTTATATTGATTGCGCTGCACTTATATATGTTTTATGCTTCCTTCAGTGTTCAGCTGCAATTGTGTTAATTGGGTGGGATTACTCTTTGCGCTGATTGTCTTTTGTATATGTATCTTCATTTTTTATTATTCACCTATGCAATGTTACACTGATAATATTATTGCACATTATAGCCACAATGACTTTTATGCTTGTTATGTATAATTTATCTTTGGTGACATACAGTAATTATGTATAACGAATATGATGGGTCCATGTTTAGACTGATTACATTCGATTTTATGCACAGTACATACTGCATATATTATACTGTATGTAACTTTGCATGTGGATCACATTTAAACATCCATTTTGAATAATACTATTGGTTCACATTATACCTTAGGCTACGTTAACATGTGGGCTCAGCGGATCGTGAGCAGAATTACCACCACCAGAAGCACGCACAAAAGAAGCTCTTGTACCTTTTTTGGGCATCATGCGTCCCGCGATTCTGTTTGTGCGATGTTACCGTGATTCGGCAGGTGGAAATCGCGGCAACATCGCACAGCATTTGGGGTGCCATTTCAAATCACGGGCATCGCACAGGCGTCATGCGATTTGCAAAGATTTCCAGATCGCGGGCAGAATCGCTGTGATTCTGCCCACGATCTGCTACGCCCACATGTGAACGTAGCCTTATTCAATTCCTTGGGGAGTGTGAACCTGGAAATAATCGACCATTGTGCATATATAGGAGGTTGCATCTCAAATCACACCCAGCAAATGTGCAATTGTGCAGGTGTGTTTGTAGTATGCATTATATGTTACTAAGGTGGTTGCTGAATCAGTGCTAAAATTTTGTATCATTAGCATATATAGTTTATTACTACTGTTTGAGTAGTTTTTATTTGTTTATTTTAAATATAGGGCATATTAAGTATACACTGTACTGTTGGCATACTGTATACAGTATGTCATTACTATGAATTTTGTCTAAGTTTCTAAAATGATAGTATAACATTTATGTTGCTATACATATACTAGGTATGTAATTTTTGCATAGCCTCCCTGCTTGAGATCCCTGATAAAAAGTTTGCAAAAGGAGGTAGTAAGACTGCAATAGGTCTGGTCCACAAAATTTAAAGATTTCAATACTGCTGTGTCGCAGAAGAGGGTAAGTCGTTTCTGAAACCTTCAGTAGTCGCTATGTTGAATTTAAAAAGCTAATCTGTAGGGAAGTTGTAAACTTCACAATCTGCATGGCCAAGGAAATGTTCTTTATGTTCTTGTTGAAAGTTAAAAGTCCCAATAAATTATTTTGAAAATTAAAATTCTTACATATATAAAAACATATATTATACTGACACGTACTGTAAATGTTCTAGAAAATAGAGTTGAGAAGCTGACAAAAGATTTCTGTAAATCAATATACAATACAGTATATCTCCCTTTTAAAGTTTTAGCATCCTGTTTTTGTGGTTTTATATTGCTTCTACAAACATAACATCTCCTTTTATGATACATGTCCTTTATTTCCATAAAGTGCTTTGAAACTGCGAAATATGATCTCTGTGGATGTAATGTTTGCATTTATTAAACCTGTGAAGCAATCGTCTACTAATCTCTTCAACTAAAGAATGGCACAAACACACACAACTAAAGTCAAATCTGAATATTCTGACAGATTTTCATGTAATATGCAGTATATTCAGTGGCCTAGTGTGTTTAAAAACAAAAAACACACCTAAAATACTCACCTCCACTACTACGCTTTCCCCAAAGACTCATCATTCCCCATTCCAATGATGATTTATTCCATCATACGGCACACTTCTTAGGATCCCTGGGCAGACATGTCAGGAACATGGTGCCAGCTGTCAGGCTAAGGTACACTCTCTAGCTAATTCGTGTGCATATAGTCATAGATGTGCACATTTCTACAGGCAAAGATGATGGACTGCATGTACATCATTGCTCACATGCATGAGCAGTTATGTAAACCTGAACTCTTCACAGGGGCCTTGTATCATGGTCTTAAGGCCAAGTTCAAACTGCTCCGACATGGAAGTCGGATGACTTCCAATCTGACATTGCCCTATGACTTCATGCCCGACTTCCATGCAACTTCAATAAACTGGATTTGATGTTTATCTGACAATACCAGACCCTTTGAGTGTGATATGGATCTTGAAGGGAAACCCCATGCCAAAATTAAAAAAATAAATAAAATGGGTGTGGGGTCCCCTTCAAGACCATACCAGACCCTTCGGTCTGGTATATATTTTAAGCGGAATCCCCACTTATCCAATCATGCAGCCTGGCAGATCAGGAAAGGGAGGGGGAGCGCCCCCCCTCCTGGACCATAACAGGGCCCATGCTCTCAACATATGGGGGGGAGGGTGCTTTTGGGTAGGGAGGGCTCTGATCTCCCCCACCCCAAAGCACCCTGCCCCCATGTTGATTTGAACAATGACCTCTTCCCAACAACCCTAGGCGGTGGTTGTGGGGGTTTGCGGGCCGGAGGTTGGGACCGGAGGTTGAGCTGGACTGCAACGGATCCAGAGTTGCTGACCAAGTGGAGCTGCTGGGCAGAGATCTTCAGGAAAAACAGTGTCGTGAGTACTCAAGATCTGCCCAGGGGTTTGCCTACGAGAGGGGACCATTCCAGAGAGGTCAAAGGTGCTCACACTTGAAAACATGCTTAAAGGTACAGTTGTTGCTAGCGGTAACCCGGGGGACCCACACTCAGCAGCTCCCTTGGGAGCAGTGCTACACATACAATGCCACCAGCTGCCTCTCCTCCTCACACTCATATACCGGGTGGACCACCATAGACTTCAATAGGCAGGCAAATTTTAAAACCCACAGGGACTCTTTCTGGCCACAATAGTGATGGAAAAGTTGTTTCAAGGGGACTAGCCACCTGGACTGTGGCATGCTGGAGGGGGATCCATGGCAAAACTCCCATGGAAAATTACATATTTGATGCAGAGTCGGGTTTTAATCCATAAAGGGCATAAATAATCAACATTCCTAAATTGTTTCTAATAACGTGCTTTAAATCATCCAGTGTGTGAATACGATCAGATATGATGTTGTATTGATCAGGTAGTGTAAGGGTTACGCCTGCTTCACAGTGACAGACCAAACTCCCCTTTTAACGCACCGCAAACAACCGCAGTCTGTGGGCCTGACACTCACTGGCAGGCAACTGCAATTATATTACAGAGGAAAAATGTAATGAATTTTTTATCTGCAAGGTGCTGTGCCACCCTATATGAGTGGTGGGCACTGGCAGTGGGCACAGTTCAGTCAGTGGGCCTGACACACACTGGCATGCAACTGCAATTATATTAAAGGGTAAAAATGAAATGACTTTTTTTATCTGAAAGGTACTGTGCCACCCGATATGAGTGCTTTGCACACAATACAGTCTGTGTATATATATATATATATATATATATATATATATATATATATAGAAAAATTAAATAAAAGCAGACTGATATACCAGCCCTAAAAAGGGCTTTTTGGGGTGCTGTCAGTATTCTGTCCTTACAGCAGGAGTGGACACAGAACACTGGCCTAGCTAATGATTTCCCTATTAATTCAGCAGCAGCAGCACTCTCCCTACTCTAACTAACTCTGCAGCTTCAGAATGAATCTAAGATGGATGTTGTCCTTGCTTTTTTATAGGAGGTGGGAGGGTCTGGAAGGGAGGGTATGCTGATTGACCCTGTACCTCACAGTCAGCAGACACATTCCAGCCAAAGTTTGTTCAATGATGATGTATAGGGGGCGGACCGAACATCGCATATGTTCGCCCGCCGAGGAGAATGCGAACAAGCGATGTTCGCCGGGAACTGTTCGCCGGCGAATAGTTCGGGACATCTCTAATATACAATGCAACCTACTGCCTAATCCACACACTCACATACAGTCCTCTACCCTCTTTCACAAATACATCAATACAGACTCCTGATTACCCTCCTCAATTTAGATAGAATGCAGCCCACTGCTCTTCTCTTCTCACACCTACATATAAATCAGTTACCCTGTCCTCCCTCACACATTGTTACAATGTAGCCCCTCTTTCTCACATTCTGCTCCCCTCTGCTTCCCTTTGACTATTACTCACTTCTGCACCCTTTCATACATCACTTGCCTTTACTCCTTCTTGTCCACTGCTGGTGTTGGGTTGATAAGTAGTCATCAACTATTTTAAAAAAGTTAGTTAGGAAAAGGTGCTAGCTCTTTTTCTATATTCTGTGTGCCAAAAAGCATATGTAATGGAAAAATAATTATTTTTCTAAAGTTTTTTGTATGCCTATGCAATGTTTGCTTGTGTGCCGTAATTAAAGCATATGTTGTAGGTACAATAACTGTAGCATTTGTGTGCCATGTATACGTTGGTAGATCCATTTAAAGTGAAAGTAAAGGCTAAACCTAACTAACTCTAAACCCTCTCTCAGCCACATTCTAAGCCTAATCTATTTAGCCCTGTAAACTATACTAGTTACTATACTAGTGTTGCCATATGGAGTAAATAATTGCTGTGTTAAAGTTTTCATTCAGTCATAGAACTCTCATTATTAACCCAAATATTGTCTGAGATAAATTAACTCTCATATATTTTTGGTAACATAATTGGCAACCATGAAGCATTGATCAGTCTGAAAATTTTTAATACAGCAAATACCAAGATTTGTGTAAGGTTATAGAGCTGGGTTTAAACTGAGGCAGTTTCCCGGTAGTCTGAAGGCCACAGCAATTAATCTAGGAAAAACAATGAAAAATTGTTTTAGTGGGTATTAGAAAAGGATACACCACACAGTTTTTTAAGAAAAAATTCCCATAATTGTGTTTTTATATATCAGATGAACTTTTTTTTTTTTTTTTTTGCATACCGGTCACTTCAATTGGGAGGATATATCTTTAACGGGAAAATTTTGTTTTTTATTGTTTGTTTTGTTCTGTGAAAGCTTACCAAGCATCATTTCTTGCGGTGGCTACATGAATGAAGTTGTTATTTGAAAACCACCGAAAGGGTGTCGTTTTTATTGTTGAGTTTTGAAAAATCTCACAATTTCTAGTTTTTGTTTTGAAGACACAAAGGATTAGCTTGTTTCAGGCTTCCTCTGGTGTTCTTTTGTTGAAGAAGGTTCAACAAATCGGTTGGTTTTAAAAGTTTTTTTCTTCAATTTTTAATATTTTGGTTTTTGTTTTTAAAGACACAAAGGATTAGCTTGTTTCAGGCTTCCTCTGGTGTTCTTTTGTTGAGGAAAAAGTTCAACAAATCAATTTTTTTTTAATATTTTGGTGTTTTTGTTATTTGTCTTTTAACTATTTTGTTTTTGTTTTCAAGACACAAAGGACTAGCTTGATCTTTGGTAACACTAGTATACTTACTAGTTCATCAGCCTCTCTGGTCCGGTCTCAAGGGATGCCCTCAGGGTGCAGGGGAAAGCTGACAATGGCTGAGAAATACCTGGGAAGTGATGTTACCCATAGAGTTACCATGGGGTTTCCATAGGCAGCTGCTTCTCCTACACATTCCTACACACTGAAGCCCCCGCTGACAGCTCAGCCTGGGACCGAACCAGAGAGGCTGCAGAACCGGTAAGTATAGTTATTTTTTTATTTATAGAGCTAGATAGATTGTCTTAGAATTTGGCTGAGAGTAGGTTTGGAGTTAGTTAGGTTTTGCTTTCACTTCCTCTTTAAGTCGCACCAACTTTGCAGTGTATTGTGGCCATGTGCACTCTTTACCAAGGAGGGAAATGTGTGCTACAGCTTTTATCTATTTAGTGTTATTAAGAGTGCATCAGGTCTTTAACAGTCCCAGAAAAATCCTCAATAAGGCCTCACTGAGGTGCCTGCATAAAATCCTTCTGTCTGGAACTCTGCTACTTACCTTTTCAATGGCCCCCAACAGGCGGTTAATTACAAAGCAAAAGACTCTTTTGCAATTTCCTAATGCTTCTTTTCTCAGCAATGTTTCTCACTTTGACTTCCAAGTGAGAAATATGCTCACTTTTACAGTAGTGCAGCAATATGTATCTTTCTGTGCTAGGATAGTACATATTACACAAAAAAAAAAAAAAAAACAAATGTTGCACTTTCTATCCCAGTGATAAATAGAGAGGGTGACTCAGAGAGCAATGCAAACTATTCAACATGAAAAAAAAAGAAAGTTTTGGCTTTATTTATAATGTAATTATATGTATACCCTAAACTCCCATATAATGTACAATCTAAACTGCAAAAAAAATAAAAAATAAATAAAATAGGTCATACTTGCTCATTGGCTGTTCCAGAACTTAAAAACAGCTGGGTATATGATCCCTTTGTTGGCACCATGTGACCAACTGCTTTGGCTGTGTTTATCTGACATCTGGTAGAAGACTGCAGAAGAGCATACATAAGTAAATACTTTTCCTCGAAGTTTAGGTTGCAGATACTGTGGGCCATTGTAAAATAGCTTAACTTTGTAACTTTGTTAATGCCCATTTTAATAAAATAATATCAATAAAGGTATGTCATTACTCTAGACATACTAAATAAACTAAAAAGTCAAACTATCTTTATAAAAAATTGGTTAGGTTACTTATTTTAATTGTTGTGCTCCTAGATGAAGGAGAGGTTTATAATATCTGTTCAGTTTTTTGTAAATTGCAAAGTTTTTACTTATACAGTGCCTTGCGAAAGTATTTAGCCCCCTTGAACTTTGCGACCTTTTGCCCCATTTCAGGCTTCAAACATAAAGATATAAAACTGTAACTTTTTGTGAAGAATCAACAACAAGTGGGACACAATCATGAAGTGGAACGAAATTTATTGGATATTTCAAACTTTGTTAACAAATAAAAAACTGAAAAATTGGGCGTGCAAAATTATTCAGCCCCTTTACTTTCAGTGCAGCAAACTCTCTCCAGAAGTTCAGTGAGGATGATCCTGACTTCCTGAGGACGCGATAAACGTGAAATGCATTGTGGTCTTCTGTAAACCGGAAATCGAGAGAGCCAGCGACGTCACTTCTGCTTTGTCTGGAACGCACGCCACCGCTGCCACGCCACCAGAGGCTGTGTGTGAGACACTGTCTAGGACATAAACACCTAGAGTGTCATCTCCACAGATTCCAATTTGCAAACAGCGCTTCCACCCAGTGCCAGGCTAGGCACTTTACATTGTAAGCAGCCAATTCTTACTTTTATTTTATTTCTCTAATAAAAAATGGAATTACACTATTTTTTTGGCTTCCCCACCATTTCTTTTCACATACATCTGCCTAAGACCACTATCCTGATCCACCATAGAACGTCAACTATTTACCTGGAGTGCACAAGTTTGGTGGAGGATTGATCCATACTTTCAAGGGATCAAAGGCGATTTAGGTCCTTGCGACCTAAAGCGATCTGGTAAGAAGCAAACATTGCCTACTTTTACCAAGAGCACAAAATTGGAGCACAAAAGCACTTTGAAGATTCTATTTATTTATTTATTTACTATCACGGACTATTTCAGCAGTTGCACTAATAATTTTATATATTAAGGATTTTACTGTCAATCATATGCGATTTTATGCAAATCCAGTAATTTAATTATTTATATTTTATCACCATTGTCACATTTATGATTTAAATCATCACCTAAGTCACAATATATATTACTACAGTGCATATATTATTTGGTATATTTTATCATTTTATTAGGTATCATAAACTATTTATACATTGGTTATAAATTTTTGATACAGATACTATTTTTATAGCACTTATCTTGAATATACATTTATTTATCATCACAAGATATACACACAAGCCCACTATATTACCAGCGCTCATTTTTTTCATTAGTTTTAACATTTGTTGTTTTTTTTGGTATTTTACCATAAAATAAAAAAGAGCAGCAGGTATCCCACATCCTACATAGGGCTAGACACGAAAAATAGGTTGCCTTCACCCTGATAAATAATTCATATTTCTATGTATTTTATCCTTTTAAACACTGCATAGATTTTTCATAAAACAATAGTTTGAAAAAAAATATGATTTTGAGACTTGGGGAAAGAGTAAGAAAGTATTTACTATTAGCATATTTTGTGAACGGGCACTTCACTAGGTTATGGTTTGCAGTTCCTCATCCCTTGCTTTTTTTATTATTAAGGTGCTTAGCTTTAAAAAACTACTGCTGTTTCAATTCATGAAATGGTATTTCAACTTCAGATTTTATGGTAAGATTACATAAAGCGTTTTGTAAACATTTTTCCACTGGACACTTCTGAGGACCTTGCAGAAAGAGTGATTGTGGAGAGTCAACAGCAAAAGCCCAAATTCCTGGATCTTGTAGAACTAATGATAATGCATTATTTCTTTATAGTGATAATGTTTTTTGTTTTAATTTATGGAACAAATTTAATGCTGAATTTATGTATATTTACACATGTATTTGTCTTTGCATTTGTACAATGTTCTTCTATGCTTATGACACACATGGCTAATCCTTATTTTCATTAAAGTCACCTTTAGAAATGTTCAGCCCTTATACCCTATTTGTTTGGAATAGTGAAACATGCACCGACATGTTTGCTGAGCAGTTGTTCGATAAAGATATGGAAGAAGAATACTACCTAGCAATGCAGAAAACATGTGGTTGTAAGTTTCTTAACTACAAACAATTGTGGAAGGTCAGCTGGATGGTGTTTTTAGTGAAAAGAAGCATTAGCCATGTGCACCTAAGGCTACATTCACACCTGAGTGTAGCGTTTTCGCGCATTTTTTTACTGCGATTTTACCACGATTTTTACCGCGGTTTTAGTTTTTAGATTGAATAGAAACCAATGGAAAACGCCTGTAATCTGCCCAAAAAGAAGCTCATGTACTTTTTTGAGCGTTGGGCGTTTTGCTTACAGCGTCAAAACGCTCAGATTTGAGCATGAACAGGGGCCATTGAAATGAATAGGATTTGTCTTGTTGGGCGTTTTGAGAGCTGATCCTAGAGCAGAAAAACGCCTACATGTGAACGGAGCCTCAATCATGTGCCTAGAAAAACATTGTGCAAACTTCCTCCATGTTGGAGATTAATGAAGAAGGAGACCATTTGTAAAAACAGAAGAATGAATCCTTCAAGTTCTATTAAAATGAATTATAAGGATAGCAGTCCAGAAAAAGATGATGAAGCAATAGACAAAATTTGCATGCCCTGTATTGATCAGCACTCGCGTGACAGCAGTGCAGGCCACAAGAAAAATGAAAAGAAGATAGCAAGAAACTTTTAGTGACAACAATGTGAAAAAAGTATCCACTACCCCTAACAAGAAATGCTTAGATGGTCGGCAACACAACATGAAGTTTTACATATAGTGAAAATTTTAGATTTAGAAAATCTAGTACCTCTATATGGGTTGTTGGTGGGTCTCCAGATGCTGAAAACAGTTTAAGCTTGGAAAAGAAAACAATGGGAGAGAATTACACGAGCCCTAGAATTCAATGGTATTGAGGCAAAAAAGGGAAACTTAAAGAAGAAAATGGCAATGGACATGAAGGAACAGTTAGTCAGATTATGTGTGATTGCATTAGAAAACATTACTAAAAATGTATTGCATTTCTGTCAAGTAAATGTTACTTCCCCTTTTAAAGACATTATGTACATCGTATATGTTATAATTAATATTAACATAGTCATGCTTAATTCAATTATCCAGAGGCCCCCTTTATGAACTGTAACTGTTTTAAAAGCTTTAGTTTTTCTATAGGATACTGATTCTCAAAGCTATGAGCCTCCTTCAATTGTTTTCCACTGTCAGTTTCCTCCCATTGTGTTTTACTGCGAGAAGCCTGTCCTGTTTCCTAGTTTGTACTATTTTAGAATCGGTCTTTCCTGAGCCACTTCCTGAATGTAAACATTCTTTGTCTCTTCGTATGTGAACACCTTTCCTGCTTTCTATGCATGATGAAGTAATTGTATAACGTATTTTTAGTGGTCTGGGAAAACGAATTGTTACATCCCCTTTTGTACTGTATATAAGCTGTCGTCATGATGTATATTATTGAATACATACTGAAAGACAAAACCTGTCTAGATGTTGTATTTCCGAGCGCTCGTACATTCTTTGCAGATTGAAGGGAGACTGGCCGGCAGAAGTATACCTACCAAGGGGTATAACCTTTCAGTATACATTTAACGTCTCTGTTAAATCAATGCTAACCTTTTCTCTGTGCATTGAATGTTAGACAGACAAGATGAATTCATGGTGATAAGGCTGGCAAGTCAGAATAAATGTGTGTTAATTTATGAAAGGCAAGTAGACTGTGCACTTTGCAAGTGCAATTGGTCCAGAATTTAGTAAAAAGGGAAACTATGCTGATTTACATCATTCAATCATGTTCTGTGCAAAATATTTAATTTGTATTTTTCCTTGCATTTGATTGTTTATTCTTTGTAAAGTGAAGCTTAACCCTCATTTTCAAAGCTCTGGAGCAATGCCACTTGCAGAGTGCAATTGCACTTGCAAAGTCCACATTCTGTTTACTTTTAGTAAATCAGCCCCATCTTGTCTTCCTTTAAATGAATGGACCAAGATGAGGGAATACACTTTTCTTAACCATTTTTACCAATGTCTGACCTGCTGTGTATGAGAAAAGAGCTTGCAAACTCCTAATATGAATGCACTTTTTTAGTCAGTTTTAGGGACCATCTAAACCCTTTATTTAACTATCATTTTACATTAAGAAACGATTAAAAGATATATCATAAATTATTGTTCATCTTAATTTGTTAAAGAAAAAAACTGTTGGTGGGTTACAAACTCATGTTTGTAACCCCGAGTGTGGCTCGGGGTTACCGCTTTTAGCTCTGAAATTTAACCCCAAGCCACGCTCGGGAATACCACTAAGAAGGTTAAAGGCCATTGAAGGGGAAATTAGAGGAATGAAGGCATGTATAAACATTTTTTTACAAGTACAACAGAGTATTGGCAAAGGAAACTGTCTTCAAGTGTTAATTCACTGCCTGATTCCTACTCTTTGGTTTAGTATTGCTAGAGAAAATTGATTGTCATTCGCTGATGTTTTTGAAATTATCATTCTGATATCCATCTGCAAGACCTTCAAGTTGATTATACCCCTCTCCTAACAGCTCAAGTAAGGCAACTTTCTAAGAATATTTGTCTATTTCTAATCAGCTGCCAATAGGTGCTATAAAAAGGGTGTGGGCATGGTGAGTCTGATGCCTATTGTGATGGATGCCAGAATTCAATTTTATCTTAAGACTACAACAACTAAAAAAAATTTCTTTGTTGATAGTGAGGATACAAAATGCAGATATATTCAATAAACTATAGTTGATCCTAAACATCTCATCATTAAGATGATCAGATGTTTAGGCAAGTGTGTCAATCTGTGATGTGACACTCAAGCTCCTTTTGCATATGCCTCAAGACCTATAAGTACAGTTGATCTTCACATTTCAGGTCTAACAATGCTTGGCCTACTAATATGCATGGACCAATTTATTTATTTGTAGCACCCTACAGGTAGGTGCTAGGTAAAATATAGTGGGCTTTATCTGCCAAACAGCAGAGCCATGTTTTCTTTTGTGCAGGTAGGTTGTCATGGCTACCAAGTATGTCTGCTGAGAGAGGAGTCTCCTCACTGGCCCTGTCACAATCAGGGGACACATCCAGGCTTGTAACTACCCCAGGAGGCAGATTGTGCTGCAAAGGATTCTGGGAGTGGGTATAAGTTTGGGGGTGGCACATGACACAATGTCTTTGGCGGGAGCAGAGTCCCAGGAAGGAGAGTGCGGCTGTCTCTCCTCCTGTCTGAGGAAGGTGGATGTCTCAGGGTGTCCAGAGCGTGCTGAGTGAGCTGAGGGGATCTGCTGTGCCGAGAGCCTGCGGAGAGAGAGAGGGGTCCAGTCCCAGAAAAGCCTACACAGGTCTTGAGTACTGAGGATTGCCCCTGGGGGTCTGCCTGAAGTTGGAGGGGACCACTCCGGAAGAGGTTCTGGGATCCAGTGCCAGCTAGTTGTAAGAGGGGGGTACATAGTCAGTGGACCCTGAAGAGTTCAAGGTAAAGGGGGCACCTGCGGTTGGGCCCTGAATTGTACAGAGTGTGTCAGTTGCAAGTACAGCTATACAGAGTTCTAAATGAAAAAAGTCTGGTGCGCTAAAATTGTACCATCATAACCAGGTGATTTGTGATAACAAAACTTTGCCTTAATATAATAATACTGATGACTACAAAAACATAAATAAACTCAAAGTGAATAAATATTTCCCTATAGGGAATGGTGCAATATTCACAAAGAAAAACGAAAGTCAAAATGTGAATGGTTCAATAAGTCCCCAAAAATGTCCAACTAAAGTCCAAAGGTGCTGGATATTAGGACATGAAGAAATGGTGAACTGGTATCAAAAATGAAAGCAATCGTGATTCAACTGGGATGTGACAGTTTCCTACCACCTCACAAGTTTGCTTCTTACCAGAAAATGGTTGTAAAGGGCAGATAGGCAGAAATCAATCCATAGGAGAACCTCTGTGATAAAACCAAAAGGGAGTGCTGTAACCCACACCAATAGATCAAGGGGCTGCTTACCAGATCCCAATTATTTGAGACTTGTGGTGAATTATCCAGTCTCTCCTAGGATAGTGTGCAGAGAGAGACTCCTGGCATATAACTCAATCCGATGTCCAGTTTAGCATAAATGGAACAAGGAAAGATGGAGGCCAATAGTGCATTATCCCCATTAAAAAATGTATTAAAGGTAAAATGGAACACTTACAAAAGGACGATAAAATCTGCCTGTTGTATTGATACCGTGGTTGCCTGCAGTGCAAGCCGCGGCGTGATGAGTGACGGTGCGGCTCCTCCTTCACTCTGACGCATTTCCTCCCGATTGGGCTTCCACTGAGAAAACTACAAAATAGCAGCCATTCTGTGCGAACTTTCAGATCGCAGTGCGATATGCGATCGCAACTGGGGGTGTCGTTAACTTTTAATTGACACCCCCTGCATATCGCATATGGCAGTGTGAGCTGCCAGAGGTGCGTATGCGATGCGGGATATTCGCAGCGTTCCCGCATCGCAGAAATGTGAACCGGCACTTAAAGGGCTTGGACCATTTATAAACAGCCTCAGGTGGAAATGGTTATACCAGGATCATTGCTACAAGTGCAGCAGTTATGGTGCCATAGGAGGAACAACAACAACAAACATATTACTTAATTTAAAATAAATAACTATGACTCGCAGACCTGTGTTGTGGTAACAAATGGCCGAGGCCTTTTATTTTAAATATTTTACAGAAAAATTCAGCCCTAGAGCTCGAACTAATAACACATACTTAACTCAATATGCAACTTAGCCCTAAAGCCCAAGTTACCCATTACTTTTGTAATAAATAATTACAAACAACCCTTCAGCAAAGGCAATAAAACAAAAGAAATAGACAAAAATGTAGACATAGGGGCGGGAGGGAGGGACAAGCCTTTGGTCTGCTCCTGCTGACTAATGCTACCAACGGATTTTTGCCTTATTTTTATAGCTATTCAAGGTTTGAAATTTTTAAGTTATTAGCCAATCATCCTGTCCATTTATTACATTGTCCAATCATTAAAATTTAAAGAAATTGACCTATCCGCATTACCCGCTTAACTGGCCAATCCTATTATTTTTGTCGTTGTCCTGCCATGACCCCATACATGCATGGCCAGTATTTCAACCTGCCATGCATTTCCATGGTGCCATAGGAGGAGCAACAACAACAAACCTATTACTTAATTTAAAATAAATAACTATGACTCGCAGACCTGCGTTGTGGTAACAAATGGCCGAGGCCTTTTATTTTAAATATTTTACACAAAAATTTGTAAACATAGTTCAGCCCTAGAGCTCGAACTAATAACACATACTTAACTCAATATGCAACTTAGCCCTAAAGCCCAAGTTACCCATTACTTTTGTAATAAATAATTACAAACAACCCACAAGCCTTGCTCCACCACTCAAGAGCAAGGCACCACAACCACCACGCCTCCGGCCTGTTCAACGCAAGTCTGCATGTCCAGATTAAAGATGTCATTCGCAACATCAGTAAGATGCACCCCATCCTGCCTATAAAAAACACTTAATCCACACTCCAAGTCTACATGGCGAAAGGAAAAACCACCCATAAAAGGGATGAATTTTGAAATAGCCCTATTAACTCTTTTCCTCTTTTTTTCCAAAAATGTGAAGGCACCGGATAACCAAATTAATCTAGGAAGCACTTCAGAAAAAATAAAGATGCAATTAATATATAAAGACTTAAAATACAACAAATCAGATTTAATATTCAATAAAAGGTCAATAACTTTCCTAGAACCAAGGTCATTACCCCCCAAATGAATGATAACGATATCAGGTGGAGTCCAGCAATGACTTAGTTCGAGGAATGTAGACATCAGTTCCTCCCATTTCATGCCCCTCTTGCCACACCAAAATGTCCGAATCTTAGAGTAGGAGAATCCTAAATTAGTTCCATAGTTCCTCAGAGTCGCTCTCTTGTGGGCCCAGAAAACGTAAGAATGCCCAAATTATCCATACAATTTTAGTCAAATCTGAAATTAAATATAAAGATTAGGTCTTATGTAAGTTTTAAAAGCAGAAGAACGCCACCTACCAAGATTTTTAATATAAGATTCTGAGAAACCTAATGCAGCCGCACTAGTAGCTGCTCCCATCCTAAATGAATGCGAGGAAATAGGCAAATGCCCCATACCCAAATGATCCAAGAATTTTTTTAAAACAGCCCTGAATTGGAATAAAGTCAATGGGGACCCATCAACATGGATAAAAAATTGCGAAAAAGGCAATGGCCTGACGCTCAAATAAGCAAATGCCAAAGCCACAGGGCAGATGTTACTCTCGGACATATTCCCCAAAGTGACCCATTGGCCAACACCCCTCTGGTCAGTCTTGGACTTTCGTAAAAAAATACGTACTGCATTCTGGCTCACAGACACATCACCAAAACGCAGCCCATTTTGAGCATTAGAGGTACTAGCCAACAGTAAAGAAATACGAAAAGCGCCAAAATGGCATATAGAGAAAGCACATGCAAACAATTGCGCCACATGAACAGACACACAAATGGCCTGCGTAGCTGCACATAAATCATGTAAAAGGGGGAGAGACATTGCAAACCTGCCATCCACTCTCGAATGGTCCTGCCTATAACCCTTCAGTGCAGATTTAACACAAAAAAATTGAAGACAGGAAGGACCACCATTAAGCTTAGTGAAAAAAGAAATACCAGCTAACGTTTTAACAACATGGGAATAAGAATAATGAAATGCAAACAGATCATTCAAAAATTCCAAAATGTGAATGTCAGAAAGGAAAACAGGGTTAAAGCCTTTAACATGTGCAAAAGAATCCCACAATGACCACGCAGAGCAGTAAAATTTCCATGTAGAAGGGGCAAGAGAATTTCTAATGGCCACATCCACAGCAGTTAGATCAAGTCCCATAGATGAGGTGGGCAAGGGAGGCCATAAAGATCTGCTCCAGGAGCAAGACTGCGAAAACGCTCCACCTGCATGCGAGATAAAGCATCCGCAATTCCATTAGACACACCTGGAACAAATTTAGCTTTAAGCCATACATTATATTTCAAACATAAAAGTACTAAGTGCCTAAGTAATGAAATAACGGGTAATGAGCGTGAAGAAAGACAATTTATTGCAAATACAACCCCTTGATTGTCAGAATGCAATAAAATTCTTTTATTACAAAAATGACTTCCCCACAACTCAAAAGCCACCAGGACAGGGAACAGCTCCAAAATGACAATAGAACCAGTAAAACCACTAGCTATCCATGAAGGAGGCCAAACGGCAGCGGACCAGTGGCCGTCCCAAAAAACTCCGTAACCAAGAGAACCAGAAGCATCAGTGAATAATGACAAAGCCTCCGAAGAACAAAAATCGTCCTGTCACAAAGAGGTACCATTAAAACACCTCAAGAAAGGAAACCAAACCCATAGATCTTCTTTAATAGCAGGAGACAGAACAACAAATGCAGAAGGTGACAAACCAGAAATAGCCCTGTACATTCTTTTAGTAAAAGCCCTACCCATGGGCATAACCCTAGAGACGAAATTGAGTAATCCCAATAAAGATTGAACAACTTGCCATTTACCCTTATCTTTACTCAAAAGAAAACACAGCATCCGACGCATCTTGTCCACTTTTTCCACAGGTAAACTGAATTCCATGGCAATCGTATCTATTTGAATACCCAGAAAATCCAAACAAGTAGTAGGCAACACAGTCTTAGCCTCAGCCAGAGGGACACAAAACGAGCGACACATAACTTTAAATTCAGTCAAAAGATACAAACATTCAACTGAATTTGGTTTTCCAATAAACAGGAAGTCATCCAAGTAATGAAGAACCCCTGAAGAACCGGACCTAGCAACCTCTACCCATTCCAAAAAAGTTGAGAAAAGTTCAAAATAATAACAAGAGATGGAACAGCCCATGGGTAGGCATTTATCAAAAAGAAACAACCGTCAAAAACAAAACCCAGAGAATTAAAAGCAGAAGGGGCAATAGGCAGCAAGTGAAAAGCTGATTTTATGTCAGCCTTAGCAATCAACGCATTACTACACACTTGCCTAATCTTCTGCAATGCATCCTCAAAAGTAGCATAGGATACTGAACATAAAGAATGGTCAATATCATCGTTCAGAGACAGACCTTCAGGGTAAGAGAGATGATGTATTAAGCGAAATTCTCCCTTTTCCCTCTTTGGGATGACACCTAATGGGGAAACCCCGAAATGTTTAAAAGGGGGGAAAGGAAAAGGTCCAGCCACCCGCCCACATTCAATCTCCTTAAAAATCTTAGACCGAACAACATCAGGAAATTGCAGGACAAACGGTAAATTCGGCACAACCATGCATCCAGAACCAGAAAAACCAGGAAGGGCAAAACCCATGGAAAAACCTTGAATGAGTACACTAGCCGCTACCTGGTTTGGATAAGCTTGCAACCAAGGGAGCATGCTTCCCAAGCTCACCAGAATTTCCGCTCTTGAGAAAAAGTTGTTCCCTGGTAGGCTGACCCACCAACGAAGAACCTTTCTTTAAGCACCTAGTAGCGGGGTGAGATCCAGCACAATTAGAGCACTCATGTTTAAATTTGCATGTTAGGGGCCATTTGCACAGCCCATCGTTAAACCCAAAACACACTCCTTTCCGGTGTTGTCCGAAAGAAGCAGTTTTAGGTAAATTAACAGGTTTTTGGGGCAGTAAAAGATTCAGCCAAAGGCCTACATCCTTTACTCCCCAAGTAAGAGACTTATGGACAGACATCTTCTGACGAAAGGATTCGTCATACGAGAACCAACCCAACCCTGGAAAATTTTTATACGCCTCCAATACCACGTCCAAATGCTGAAAAAGGCCGCTGCACAAATGTGGACTTCGTTCACCCAAAATGCTGGCATAGATACAAAAACCTTGCAGCCAGTTATTGAATGAACGAGGCGGAATCCTATTCTTTTCCCCAGCTGCCTTATCATTATCAAATTTTGACAGCCTGTTGCCAGGCAGTAGAGTAATAATAATAAGTCTACAAATTCCCCTCTACATATCCTATCCTTAACAGAATCCTGTAAATGGAAACCTAAAGGGGATAGACTACAAGGTAAAGCTTCCCTAAAAGACACCTCAGGTACATTACAATAAGCATTAGGTACATTACAAGGATATCCAACATCAACATTACTTTCACTCACCTCAGCACCAGGTCCAGGAACACCAAAGAATGAAGAGGCAGGCATAGTAACAGGACAAACAGTATCCATAGCAACATTAACTGGCACATTAGTATTGAGAAGTCCTCTAGAACTCTCCCTCACAGAACCAGAATGAAAAACATCGCTACCAACAGAATTAGCTGTACTAACTGTTGACAACAAATCAAACAGTTTTTGAAGTATAGCAGAAGACAAGTGGTGCTCACCTCCAGCTGTGTCACTAATGACCGCAGCGGATGGAACCGTTGAGTCACGGGAATCTTCTTCCAGACACCCTGGCACCGAAGGAACCTGAAGAACCGGAACCGAAGGACTCCCGACATGTTCAGAAACCTGCGAAAAGGAAGGCAAATTACCCGGGGGGATAACCGAAACATTGGCGCCAACAGCACCTTTATTAACACTCCCCTCATAAGAAGAACTCGTCCGATGTATTGCAGGCTCGATCGTTCTGGCAGCAGAAGAAGCCTTCTTCCTTGGAGCAGGAGCAGGCCCGAATCTCCCCGGACGCTTGGCTTGACGCTGTGGACGACCAATATCTCTTCCAGGACTCCTGGACGCCGACAAATGATGTGGGGAACGGCGCGCCCGGAAGCCATCACCGGGGTCAATCACAGCAGATCGTTGCATTGGACGGCTGCAGATAGAGGAAGTTGCGCATGACAAAAGGTCAGCCGAAACCGGAACAACGTCAGCAGTGAGCGACGAAGATGGCACACCAGGCGGCAGCGACACCAATTCAACCTCCGGAATCGCCAAGCACTGCTTCATCCAGGCCTCGCCATTAGTGATGTCGCGAACCTAAAATTCGCCGTTCGCGAACGGCGAACGCGAACATCGGCAAATGTTCGCGAACCGGCGAACCGGGCGAACCGCCATAGACTTCAATAGGCAGGCGAATTTTAAAACACACAGGGACTCTTTCTGGCCACAATAGTGATGGAAAAGTTGTTTCAAGGGGACTAACACCTGGACTGTGGCATGCCGGAGAGGGATCACGCAAAAAAAAGTTCTTAAAAATTATAATTTTTTTGATAGAGAGCCAATTATTGGAAAAATTAAAAAAAAATAAAAATAAAAAATTTCTTTGGATTTAGCATCTGGGGGGTCTAAAAAGTGTACCTGTCAAGTTTCAGCTCTGTAGCATGTCCAGAACCCCTAAAAAACAGCATTTGTCTTATATTTTCAGGAATATGGCTTCTCTGCGGCTGGCTTTTTCTCTTGCAGGCATTTATCGGGCATTTTTTTAGGCAGGCATGTCATTTTTTGTATTTAGTGTCTGGGGGGTCTAAAAAGTGTACCTGTCAAGTTTCAGCTCTGTAGCATGTCCAGAACCCCTAAAAAACAGCATTTTTCTTATATTTTCAGGAATATGGCTTCTCTGCGGCTGGCTTTTTCTCTTGCAGGCATTTAGCGGGCATTTTTTTAGGCAGGCATGTCATTTTTTGTATTTAGTGTCTGGGGGGTCTAAAAAGTGTACCTGTCAAGTTTCAGCTCTGTAGCATGTCCAGAACCCTTAAAAAACAGCATTTTTCTTATATTTTCAGGAATACGGCTTCTCTGCGGCTGGCTTTTTCTCTTGCAGGCATTTAGCGGGCATTTTTTTAGGCAGGCATGTCATTTTTTGTATTTAGTGTCTGGGGGGTCTAAAAAGTGTACCTGTCAAGTTTCAGCTCTGTAGCATGTCCAGAACCCCTAAAAAACAGCATTTTTCTTATATTTTCAGGAATATGGCTTCTCTGCGGCTGGCTTTTTCTCTTGCAGGCATTTAGCGGGCATTTTTTTAGGCAGGCATGTCTTTTTTTGTATTTAGTGTCTGGGGGGTCTAAAAAGTGTACCTGTCAAGTTTCAGCTCTGTAGCATGTCCAGAACCCCTAAAAAACAGCATTTTTCTTATATTTTCAGTAATACGGCTTCTCTGCGGCTGGCTTTTTCTCTTGCAGGCATTTATCGGGCATTTTTTTAGGCAGGCATGTCATTTTTTGTATTTAGTGTCTGGGGGGTCTAAAAAGTGTACCTGTCAAGTTTCAGCTCTGTAGCATGTCCAGAACCCCTAAAAAACAGCATTTTTCTTATATTTTCAGGAATACGGCTTCTCTGCGGCTGGCTTTTTCTCTTGCAGGCATTTAGCGGGCATTTTTTTAGGCAGGCATGTCATTTTTTGTATTTAGTGTCTGGGGGGTCTAAAAAGTGTACCTGTCAAGTTTCAGCTCTGTAGCATGTCCAGAACCCCTAAAAAACAGCATTTTTCTTATATTTTCAGGAATACGGCTTCTCTGCGGCTGGCTTTTTCTCTTGCAGGCATTTAGCGGGCATTTTTTTTAGGCAGGCATGTCATTTTTTGTATTTAGTGTCTGGGGGGTCTAAAAAGTGTACCTGTCAAGTTTCAGCTCTGTAGCATGTCCAGAACCCCTAAAAAACAGCATTTTTCTTATATTTTCAGGAATACGGCTTCTCTGCGGCTGGCTTTTTTTCTTGCAGGCATTTAGCGGGCATTTTTTTAGGCAGGCATGTCATTTTTTGTATTTAGTGTCTGGGGGGTCTAAAAAGTGTACCTGTCAAGTTTCAGCTCTGTAGCATGTCCAGAACCCCTAAAAAACAGCATTTTTCTTATATTTTCAGGAATACGGCTTCTCTGCGGCTGGCTTTTTCTCTTGCAGGCATTTAGCGGGCATTTTTTTAGGCAGGCATGTCATTTTTTGTATTTAGTGTCTGGGGGGTCTAAAAAGTGTACCTGTCAAGTTTCAGCTCTGTAGCATGTCCAGAACCCCTAAAAAACAGCATTTTTCTTATATTTTCAGGAATATGGCTTCTCTGCGGCTGGCTTTTTCTCTTGCAGGCATTTAGCGGGCATTTTTTTAGGCAGGCATGTCATTTTTTGTATTTAGTGTCTGGGGGGTCTAAAAAGTGTACCTGTCAAGTTTCAGCTCTGTAGCATGTCCAGAACCCCTAAAAAACAGCATTTTTCTTATATTTTCAGTAATACGGCTTCTCTGCGGCTGGCTTTTTCTCTTGCAGGCATTTATCGGGCATTTTTTTAGGCAGGCATGTCATTTTTTGTATTTAGTGTCTGGGGGGTCTAAAAAGTGTACCTGTCAAGTTTCAGCTCTGTAGCATGTCCAGAACTCCTAAAAAACAGCATTTTTCTTAAATTTTCAGGAATACGGCTTCTCTGCGGCTGGCTTTTTCTCTTGCAGGCATTTAGCGGGCATTTTTTTAGGCAGGCATGTCATTTTTTGTATTTAGTGTCTGGGGGGTCTAAAAAGTGTACCTGTCAAGTTTCAGCTCTGTAGCATGTCCAGAACCCCTAAAAAACAGCATTTTTCTTATATTTTCAGGAATACGGCTTCTCTGCGGCTGGCTTTTTTTCTTGCAGGCATTTAGCGGGCATTTTTTTAGGCAGGCATGTCATTTTTTGTATTTAGTGTCTGGGGGGTCTAAAAAGTGTACCTGTCAAGTTTCAGCTCTGTAGCATGTCCAGAACCCCTAAAAAACAGCATTTTTCTTATATTTTCAGGAATATGGCTTCTCTGCGGCTGGCTTTTTCTCTTGCAGGCATTTAGCGGGCATTTTTTTAGGCAGGCATGTCATTTTTTGTATTTAGTGTCTGGGGGGTCTAAAAAGTGTACCTGTCAAGTTTCAGCTCTGTAGCATGTCCAGAACCCCTAAAAAACAGCATTTTTCTTATATTTTCAGTAATACGGCTTCTCTGCGGCTGGCTTTTTCTCTTGCAGGCATTTATCGGGCATTTTTTTAGGCAGGCATGTCATTTTTTGTATTTAGTGTCTGGGGGGTCTAAAAAGTGTACCTGTCAAGTTTCAGCTCTGTAGCATGTCCAGAACTCCTAAAAAACAGCATTTTTCTTAAATTTTCAGGAATACGGCTTCTCTGCGGCTGGCTTTTTCTCTTGCAGGCATTTAGCGGGCATTTTTTTAGGCAGGCATGTCATTTTTTGTATTTAGTGTCTGGGGGGTCTAAAAAGTGTACCTGTCAAGTTTCAGCTCTGTAGCATGTCCAGAACCCCTAAAAAACAGCATTTTTCTTATATTTTCAGGAATACGGCTTCTCTGCGGCTGGCTTTTTTTCTTGCAGGCATTTAGCGGGCATTTTTTTAGGCAGGCATGTCATTTTTTGTATTTAGTGTCTGGGGGGTCTAAAAAGTGTACCTGTCAAGTTTCAGCTCTGTAGCATGTCCAGAACCCCTAAAAAACAGCATTTTTCTTATATTTTCAGGAATACGGCTTCTCTGCGGCTGGCTTTTTCTCTTGCAGGCATATATATCAGTGGTGGGTGGGCAGTGGCACAGTACACTCTCTGTGGACCTGACAGCAGTCACTGGCACCCAGGCAACTGCAATTTAAAAAATATATATATATTTTTTTTACTTTGCAAGCTGCTGTGCCACTTTATATATCAGTGGTGGGTGGGCAGTGGCACAGTACACTCTCTGTGGACCTGACAGCAGTCACTGGCACCCAGGCAACTGCAATTTAAAAAACATATATATATTTTTTTACTTTGCAAGCTGCTGTGCCACTTTATATATCAGTGGTGGGTGGGCAGTGGCACAGTACACTCTCTGTGGACCTGACAGCAGTCACTGGCACCCAGGCAACTGCAATTTAAAAAAATATATATTTTTTTTTACTTTGCAAGCTGCTGTGCCACCTTATATATCAGTGGTGGGTGGGCAGTGGCACAGTACACTCTCTGTGGACCTGACAGCAGTCACTGGCACCCAGGCAACTGCAATTTTAAAAAATATATATTTTATTTTACTTTGCAAGCTGCTGTGCCACCTTATATATCAGTGGTGGGTGGGCAGTGGCACAGTACACTCTCTGTGGACCTGACAGCAGTCACTGGCACCCAGGCAACTGCAATTAAAAAATATATATATTTTTTTTTACTTTGCAAGCTGCTGTGCTACCTTATATATCAGTGGTGGGTGGGCACACAGTGGCACTGCAGTGGGCACAGTACACTCTGTGGACCTGACAGTAACTGGCAGCCCAGGCAACTGCAATAATAAAAAATATTTTTTTTTTTCAATTTATTGCAACAAGATGCTGTGCCACCGTATATATATCAGTGGTGGGCAGTGCACTGCAGTGGGTACAGTGCACTCTGTGGACCTGACACAGCACTCACTGCAATTATGACAGAGGAAAAAAAAAATATTTTTTAAAATGCAAGGTACTGTGCCTGTGCCACCCGAAATGAGTGTGGTGTGCACACAGTACAGTCTGTGGTAGGTCTGTGGCCTCTCACACACAGCGGGCAGGCAACTGCAGTGTACAATAGATATATATAGATATATATATAAAGAAAAAACTCTATTACCTTACCAGCCCTTAAAAGGGCTTTTGGGGACACTATATATATATATATATATATGTATATATATATAAATAAAAAAATCCTCAATTACCAGCCCTTAAAAGGGCTTTTGGGGACACTAGATAGATATAGATATATATATATATATAAGAAGAAACAACTCAATTACCAGCCCTTAAAAGGGCTTTTGGGGACGCTAGGTATATATATATATATATATATATATATATATATATATATATATAAAAAAAAAAACCACAAATACCAGCCCTTAGAAGGGCTTTTTGGGGTGCTGATATTACAGCAGTAGTGGACCAAGAACACTGCAAGACCAGGAACACTGACTAACTGTCCCTAGCTTAACAGCAGCAGCAGCAGCAGCAGCAGCAGCAGCTCTCTCCCTACTCTCACTACACACACTGCTTCAGAATGATCTAAGATGGATGCTGCCCTTGCTTATTTATAGGAGGTGGGAGGGTGTGGGAGGGAGGTATGCTGATTGGCTGGAAATGTGTCTGCTGACTGTAAAGTTCAGGGTCAAAGTTTGCCTCAATGATGTCTTATGGGGGGCGGACCGAACATCGCATATGTTCGCCGGCAGCGGCGAACGCGAACATGCTAAGTTCGCCGGGAACTGTTCGCCGGCGAACAGTTCTATACATCTCTACTCGCCATCCACACCACCGGCTCTCTCCATCAACTTCCTCAGCAAGGATTCCATCGCAGCAGAAAAAACAGTCCACAGGAACGTAAGTCCACAAGCCTTTGGTCTGCTCCTGCTGACTAATGCTACCAACGGATTTTTGCCTTATTTTTATAGCTATTCAAGGTTTGAAATTTTTAAGTTATTAGCCAATCATCCTGTTCGTTTAGTACATTGTCCAATCATTAAAATTTAAAGAAATTTACCTATCCGCATTACCCGCTTAACTGGCCAATCCTATTATTTTTGTCGTTGTCCTGCCGTGACCCCATACATGCATGGCCAAAATTTCAACCTGCCATGCATTTCCATTCTGGTGTAATTTTGTTCAGCATGTAAAGCCCTTTACTGTTAAAGTGATCCCAGTAGCTCTCAGGCCATCAGGATATTAACCCTCTCTTTATTTGCTCTGATTACCATTATCAATGAAAGTAAAAGAAATTGCTAAATGGTGGGTTGTCCCCAGAAAAGTAATAGAGGGGAAATCTTCCAGTGGAACACAGATGGCAAAAAAAGACAGGGGTTATAACCCTACTTTGCTCTATCCAAAATGCAAAAAAAAAAAAAAAAAAGTTGTGCCTATAGTTCTACTTTAAGGCAAATAGTACATGAGGTAAAACTTCACTTTACAAAGAATACCCCCTCATTCATTAAGTTCTGGAGTAAATGCTCTTGCAAAGTCCTCAGTCTATGTGCCTTTAGTAAATCCACTCCACTAGTGAAATATCTATTTTCTCCAGGTAGTTTTACCAGATTTTTTGAGACTTTTTTGTGTATATACAAGCATATACATCATTTGCTGCAAATCTCCCAATCACTCCAAACATAATACAATGTACATGAATATCACAGCAGTCAAATCCCTAGAAAATATGTCATATGTAGTGGAAATACTTTACTTATTCACAATTATTTTTAGAGACAGGTCAATGCATGCACATTTGCATGCACCGGGAACATTCATCTGCACTATGGACACGGCTTCCCTGACAGTATCCATGGTTTCATGAGATAAATACCGCATATTTCGATCAAATACCGCGTGCAGTATTTTAGTAGCATTTTTTGTAAATTGCAAACATTATTTTTTAAAATGCTATGAACTATTATACTGTAAGTTTTAAAAAGGAAAATAACAATTCATGAATGGAGCCCAGTATCTTTAATATTAAAAAGTGTCCTATCAATAAGCCAACCTCCAGCAAAAAAAGGCACACCCATCACGCTTGGAATACCAGATATTCCATAAAAATCATTCTTAATTTTATCCCACTCATAGAGTGTGGTAATTGGGGAAATATAATTTGATGTGATTTGACTGGAAGGAGGCACAAAAAAAGATGCATCTGATACTATAAGCACCTCTCCAGCAGTCATCTGAAATGTAGCCTTTCCAAGAAAGTGAATGACAGGCAAAAATGTGGTCATTGGTGGAATTGCATAACTGCACTGTGTGATGGACTTAAGAAAACATTGCAATTCCCCATACAGCACCATAATTAGCTCCTTGGAAAGGAGGAATTTCTTTAGCGCTTCTGCTTCTTTGAAATGATTAAGTAAACTTTGTTGTTCAGTGAACCATTCAGACATTCTTCTCCTTCCTGCCCTCCCTTGCTTGGCTTTTAATTTTAAACAAATTTGCTTTAAAAATCTCCATTTATGATGTACATATATGAGAGCAATGCTATATCCAGCTGTCAAATCAAATGTCAATGAAGACTCTCCAAATTCTCATTAGATAGTGAATTTGTGTTTTTTTAAAACACTTCCATGTCTTGCCAATTGAGGTGTGGCCCGCTCCTTATTAAATACATTTCATAGGGCTAAACCATAACTTATTTAACGCTTGCATTTTTTTTTTTTACTTTATTTTAATGCTGCTTTATGCCGTAATTACTGAGCATTTTTGCTTTTTGAGGTAAATATTGGTGTGTAACACACACTTTTTCTCCCTGAAAACAGAGTAAAAATAATGTTTGCAAGTTATACTATTTGGGGAAGGGGGGGCCCCCAGGGCCGACCCTACCATGGGTCCCACTGGGCCCATTGGGCTATTTTGGAGGAGAAGGGGGGGGTGAGCATTCCCAGAATACACAGAGCGGGGATCTCCCACTTACTCGGTGGCCGTTGTTATACAAAGTCTCACCTCCTGGACTGGCTTCTATGATAGACAGCACACTGGTCCAATGCTGGGACATGTGCTGTCTATCATATCTATCCCCACTCTGTGTAATACGGGAGTTCCATGCAATGGTGAAGCTGCAGATGGGCACAGATCAGGCGGCAATGATAGGCAATGGTGAGGCTGCTGATGGGCACTGATCAGGCTGCAATAATGGGCAATGTTGAGGCTGCAGATGAGCACTGATCAGGCTGCAATTATAGGAAATGATGAGGCTGCAGATGAGCACTGATCTGGCTACAATGATGGGCAATGGTGAGGCTGCAGATGGGCACTGATCGGGCTTCACTGATGGACAATCGTGAGGCTGCAGATGGGCCCTGATCAGGCTGAATTGATGGGCAATGGTGAGGCTGCAGATGGGCACTGATCATGCTGCATTGAAGGGAACTGGTGGAGCTGCATTGATGGGCACTGGTGAGGCTGAATTGATGGGTACCGACCCTTATTTTGCTTCAAAGTTCTTCATTTAAAATGTGCATTTTTTTCCTAAAACCTCCCTCTTAAAATTAAGGTGCCTGTTATATGCTGATAAATACGGTACTGCATAAACCCATAATGAATTGACATTTTCATTATCTCATGTGATTTTTTTTTTAAATATGTCATGTGATCCCAATATCACATGCAAAAGCCATTGGTGAATTGAGTCCAATACTTTCTATTCAGTGGGTGCCTATTCTGAAGCCCCAATTTAAAAACAACATCTGGGGAATAGTGTAGCATTTGTCAGGAACTGTAGTTCATCAGCTTAATACTGTAACTCACTGGGAAAAATTAAGTGCGGCGCTAATAACGTGTACATAATATACAACAGATGATTATAAATAAAATGAATAAATAAATCAAATATTCAAATAAAGTCCAATAATAAGGGTAGACTAAAATAAAGTCCCGAAAAAGTGATTAATCTTGTCGGTGAACATACTGTAATCATATCCAAATGTGAAGAGGGTGAATCCCAACACCAAGTGAACAAATAAAATGGACGCTCACCAGATAGAGTGGGTCTGAATTGCCATATAGCAAGCAGACCTACTAAGCTTTACAAGATGATCCCGATTCATCCTACAAATATACAATGGAAGTCGTTTTCAGCTCATGCGACGGAAAGGAGAGGGATGGAAATCTCTCAATGCCAGGTAACACAAAAGCCAAAAAGAGGAGTGCACATAGCGTAATATTGCTAAAAACTTTTAATGAAATAAAAGGAATTGCACTTACAAAATTTGCATGGTAACAGGCAATAAAGTAAATTGAGGTTCTACTGCGAGCTCGCAGTAGAACCTCAATTTACTATATTGCCTGTTACCATGTGAATGGTAAGTGCAATTCCTTTTATTACATTAAAATTTTTTAGCAATATTACGCTATGTGCACTCCTCTTTTTGGCTTTTATGTTACCTGGCATTGAGAGATTTCCATCCCTCTCCTTTCCGTCGCATGAGCTGAAAACGACTTCCATTGTATATTTGTAGGATGAATCGGGATCATCTTGTAAAGCTTAGTAGGTCTGCTTGCCAAATGGCAATTCAGACCCACTCTATCTGGTGAGCGTCCATTTTTTTTGTTCACTTGGTGTTGGGATTCACCCTCTTCACATTTGGATATGATTATGTTCACCGACAAAAGATGCATTACTTTTTCGGGACTTTATTTTAGTCTACCCTTATTATTGGACTTTATTTGAATATTTGATTTATTTATTTATTTTATTTATAAGCATCTGTTGTATATTATGTACACGTTATTAGCAGCACACTTAATTTTTCCCTTTGCTTTTTTATAACCTGTTTATCGGTTATGTTGTGCTGGCAGCTTTTTTCACATTGGTATTAGCGCTTATTAGACCATACCTTCTACTGTAACTCACTGAACAGTTCAGTTTATTTATTTACATGTGGTAGCTAAACAATGTATCAGAAAGCTACAGTAGGGCAATCATAAAATATATTTTTTGATTGTGGAGGCACTTCTGCATAAGTTATCTTAACAGTCATTAACTAATTAGAAATATTTTAATCTCAATATTTTGTATTAGTTAAAGAGACATTGTAGCTAACAAAACACATTGCAGGTAAAGGCACACAAAAGTCAATATTTTAAATGTTCCCTTTCCACAAAAATGTTTTTATTTTTTTGCAATGTGCATTTGAACTGGCTAGTAAATTTGACTACTCATGAAAAAGCCAGTTCCCTCTCACTTTGCACATCATGGTCCTTTCCTCTTCTAGGAGTGTCTAATTGCTTTCTGTGCTGTCCAAGCTCCTCTGCCCCTCCCCTCTTCTCTCTACATACCTTTTTTTGTAGCTGTCACGGGTGGTATATGGGGAAATACTGTAGAGTGACACTTAAGTGTCAGGTTGAAGTCTGCTGGGATGGTAGACATAACATTCAAGATGAATGCATCCAGCAGTCTCAAGCCTTTGGATATCTACACAAGGGAGACTTTTACAGGAAAATACCACTTAGAGAATATGTTAAATGCACATCTTATCTTATGGGAAGGTTGCTGTTTAAATTAATTCTCTGGTGACATAGTGTCTTTACCTACCTTAATCATGAAAAGTAAGGGTCAGGAAAGTGTAACCCATGATCTAGGGAAGCACAGTGAGCAGTATGGGAACTGTGTTCCTATGTTTTGAGTTCTAACAGCTCCTTTACGAATAACCAGATGTGGGAAGCACATATGCTAGATTCATTTTATGTATTTTCTTGTAGTTAAAGAGATAAAATAAAAACAAAATGATAATAAAATAATAATATAAAATTCGAAATAAATAATAAAAAGCCACTAGTGTCAATTTATTGAAGGAGTAAAGACTCTTTACTCTAGAAATTATTTACTTAGCAAAATGAATGCCCACTGTAAAAGTATATGTTTATTTTTCAAAGTGAATGATAGTAAATAAGGTAAAACTGTGTTCACTTTGACAACCTAAACCTGTGTGAGGGGAATAATAAAAAAAGAAGAAATCATTTTTTTGCCAGCCCCAGCTGATTGCTTGAACAACACAGCTTCATCTTATTCACTAAGCTCAGTGTTCATTCACTTTGCAACGTTAACACCTGCTTTTAAAAATGAAAATTATTTTTTCCTTTAGCAAATTACCCTCAATGATTTTGAAGTACACTGGCTCTTTTTTCATTTACAATGGGCTATGATAAACTTGTAAAGAGTCCTCAAGACTTTAAATGTACTAGTATGGAAACAGATTAATGTGTTTTTATCCTGATCATTTCCGGTCTTAGGTCATATAGACCACATTATTATAGGACTTAATTTTTAAGTGCAATAACGTCAGGGTTTTATAAATAGCTAAACATTAAAGATCAGAAATCTTTTTGTCAACTTGCAAAGAGAGGAGATATACAAAGGGTACAGTATTTTATATGACTTTTTATAAATACTACCAGTAACTTCATAGAAACTGAAACAACTCAAAGAACCCCTTAAAGTCTTATTAAATGAGAAGTCATATTTAATTTTGAATCATTTAGAAATGAATACATTTCACAATTTAGAAAGAATACTATTCCTGTTAAAAAAAAATTGTGCTAAACCGTTGCAAATCTTTAATGTTTACAAACTAAGAAATAATGTAATTCTTGTAGTTTCTTTTCAAGTTGTCATTAAACTGTTACCTAGCAACAGTGTTTCTTTTTTGGGCATGTTTTATAAGGCACAATTGAACAGTAGATTGAAGATTTAAAGATGTTAGCCAATTATTTGATTGCTCATTCTTGAGGCTCTAAATTGGAGCAACTCACATTTTCATATAAAACTGACCACATATTATGTTATCATCTGAATATAAAATCTTCTTAGATTTCACAACAAATATGTAGTATAGTCTATTTGAATGGATATATTTGAATGAATTGTTTAGGTGGGCTCTCACCCTAGATAACTGTTGGGTAGGGGTGAGCCAACAATTTGCTTGAACCTTTCATGCCTAATGTGGAATAGGGGAAAATCTCTATTCAAACCTATTTTAAAATGGCATGAAACCCCATTAGAAATTAATACCAAATCCTTATCTAGGTATGCAGCCTGGCTGGCCAGAAAATTGGAGATAGGCGTGTGCTCCCCTCTTGAATAATATTATTGGTAGACCTTGCCAGGGGGATCCCTCCCAAATAAGGCACCTTGTCTAATGTTGATGAAGACAAAGGCCATTTCCTTATAAACCTAGCTGGTGGAATTGGAATCTGCAAGCCCCCTTTAACAATAAGAGGGTCCCCAGATGCTGAGCCCCAACCTAGGTGAATGAGTAGGGGGTACATAATAGCCCTACTTATCCACAAAAAGTTTAACCATAAAAAAAAAACAAAAAAAAACCCCACAGTAATCCACCATCAATCATATCATCACATAGATCCACATAATTTACAATGCCCACCAACGCATTGAAAAAAAAAACCCACCAATGACTGCTCACCTGCTTCTGACAGCTCTAATGGATGGCAGCTGAAAGATACAAAGGGGTAACCCATGTTGAGGGCATTTAGCCTAGTATGTTTCAGGAGGGAAGGTTGTATGCTCGCCCCCCCCCCCACCTTCATGGTCAGCCAGGCTGCATGCTCGGATAAAGGTATGGCATAGATTTTTTAGGGGATCCCATGCTTTTTCCTGCTTTTTACATGGTGTTTCATCCTAAATCCATGCCAGACCTGAAGGACCTGGTATTAATTATGGGGGAACCCACGCTTTTTTGTGTGGGTTTACCCCATTAACATCTATAGCAGACACTCATCTAGAATAAGGGTCTGCTATAGATGAATAGATTCCTAACCTACGCTGCATACAAGCAGAAGAGGAGAATAAGGGGTAGCATGTCTTAAGGCCCCCCTTTCCTCATGGGATCTTGGTGGTTGATAAGTTTCTATGTCCCCCCGTTGATTAAATTCAAGGGGGGACTTGGAACAGGTAAGAAAAGTTCACATGTTAAATAATCTTCTGGAACCCCCAAGGGGTCAGGTGTGATAGGTTAAGTGAGGTCAGTTGACCCTTTGGAAGTTTCTAGAACTAGGCTGAGCCCCTATTTAAGGGGATGGCTAAGGAGATTTGTGGCCAGTCGCCAGAGGATCCTGAGGAGCTCAGCATTAGAGCTATAATACACTCCCCTCTGGTGACATAAAGACGCTCATCAGACAGCTGCTGGAGAGGGCAGAGACAGTGGGAGGAGAAGACTGGCTGTGGCAGTGTCTGGCCTTACCCATTCATTACAGCAGCGGCAGGAGCAGAAGAACCAGGTGTCAGCGGTAGAGGGATGGCAGCCGGCGGCAGCAGAGAAGAGACATCTCACTTGCCTCTTCAGCTGCGAAGCACATAAGTCGGCGGAGAAGTGGATCCAGGATGGCCAGGTCATGAATATGTCATGCCAGGAGGAGGCACACAAGGTCATCTGTCTCTAAAGAGGCAGCTCTCGACTAACAGAAGATACACTCCCTCCCCACCGAGAGCGGCCGTGTCGCGAAGAGGACGGTCGGCTTCTTCAAAGCACAGGCAGCAGGGAGGCAAGGCCCAAGATGTCAGTGTCCGAGGTGGGCGGGGCTTTCAGCCGAGTCACCTAGTGGATACATCGCCATTGCAACAAGCAGGGCCTGTAGATGCTAAAAGGTTGGCTATTGCATCGGATGAAAAGGAACAAGGAAGAGCAACTGAGAGCACCAAGAATTCTCACAAGCTAGATCACAAATACCAGTTCAGTGTGCTGCAGCTCAGCCCATGGATAATTCACTGAAAGATGCTACTGAGGCTGGTGAGTGTAATTGATTAGGGAAATTAAATAATATCTCTTCGGCTTTGCAGGAATTTATGGGTTTGTGTAAGAATTCTGGAAATCTTTCATTGCCTGCTGCGCAATCCAGTCAGGTGTCCACTAGGGTATTATCTGCTACAATTCCTGAATGCACAGGTGCAGATGAGATTGCATTTCATAGGGAAATATCAGAAAATAAAAATAATCCTGTGGTTGTGATTGAGAGCAGCTGTAAAGAAGTGATGCCATGTATTTTGTCACCATTAGGTTTTCATTTGTCTTTGGCAATTAAAGAAAAAAAATTTGGAGAGGAGATTTTGTGGATGTGTTATCTGTATTGCCAACAGCAAAATAATTCATAATAAAATCAGAAAAACGAAGAGGAAGATAGACATAGACTGGTGATAAAATCAATATTCAATTGGTTACAGACTTTTTAAATTTACGCCAGCATTTTTTGTGAAAAGTTCCCTCACAAGGGACCAGCGCTATTTCAACATACAGACATAATTTTGGAAGCCTATTGGAGATTTGGCGGAACTGCCTGGTTTTCATATGATGAGGCTTTCCGCCAAAAGATGTCAGTAGAGCCTGCACTGCAATGGGGCTCAAAAGATGTGGGTCTTTGGTAAATGTATTTATGCCACAAAGAATAACTGCCCTAGACAGCAACCTATAGCTAGTAACACAAATACAGGAATGACATATAAAAAAGGTGTTTGTTTCATGTTCAATGATGGTCAGTGTCGTTGGTTGAATGAATGCATGCAAATACCGCCATGAATGCACATTTTGCCCAGGGTCAAGTCACACTAAATAGCAAAATGTTTTCGCAAACTTCAGACAGGGGCATCAGCCTCAGGTAAGGAGACAGTACAAAAAAGCGTTAATGCAGGTGATCTTTGAAAAATGCTCCCATGGCTGTTGGATTATCCAGACCAGCAGACAGCACAATTCTTAACCACTTTAGCCCCAGCCCTATTTCGGACACTTTTTGTTCACAAGTTAAAACCAGTATTTTTTCCTAGAAAACTACTTAGAACCCCCAAACATTATATATATTTTTTTAGCAAAGACTCTGGAGAATAAAATGTCGGTCATTGCAAAATTTTTTGTCACGCGGTATTTGCGCAGCGGTCTTTAAAACGCCATTTTTTTGGAAAAAATTTGAAAAATCACATTTCACTGCATTTAAAAAATACTAAACAGTAAAGTTAGCCCATTTTTTTTGTATATTGTGAAAGATGATGTCACGCCGAGTAAATAGATACCAAACATGTTACGGTTTAAAATTGCGCCCCCCCGTGGGATGGCGACAAACTACGGTCAATAGAGATCTCAATCTGCGACGCTTTAAATTTATTTAACGGTTACCAGTTTAGAGTTAGAGTGTAGCTCTTTTTTTTTAATTATTGCCCACGCTCTGGCGATCGCGGCGATACCTCACATGTGTGGTTTGAACAGCGATTTCATTTGCGGCTCGACTTGCGTATACGTTTTTTTTTGTGCGCGAGCTAACGGTGACGGGGACGGCTAAATTTTTTTTTTTTTTTTTTTTCCTATTTATTTTTTCTTTTTTTTTAAACTTTATTACAGGTTTTTAAAAAAAAAAAAATCTGATCACTTTTATTGCTGTCACAAGCAATGTAAACATCCCTGGTGACAGCAATATGTCGTGACAGGTACTCTTTATGGAGGGATCGAGGGTCTAAAAGACCCTAGACCCCTCCACTACACTTCCCTGTATGCAAAACGCCGAAAACGGCATTTTTGCATACAGCCGTTTTTCAAATCTGCCGCCTTTTGCAGCACAGTAACCCGGACGTGACGTCATGGACGCCGCCTCCGGGTTACGTCATCGGAGACCCGATCTATGCCGTTTCCGGCATTCATCGGGACTCCATCCAGCCGGCGGACGTGCCGGCTGGGTGCTCGGGGCTCCCGGTGGGACGGTAGCCCCGAGCAAAGCCGCGGAAGGCGGCGGGAGGGGGGGGACGTCCCCTCCCGCCCCCCCGGGTAACGATCGAGCGGCTCCCGAGCCGCATCGATCGTTACCGACGGAAAGCCGACCGTCGGCTTCAAACAACGGTACCGGGATGATGCCTCTAGCTAGAGGCATCATCCCGGTATAACCCCGCAAAGTCTGATCACGTAGAGGTTACGTGACTGGTAGTAAAGTGGTTAATTGAAGGTTTTTCTGAGGGTTTTCCCTTACCTATATTACCTATATATATTACCAGATGGTTTAATTCTTTGCAGTTGATTTGCTGCATCAGTAAGGAATAGGGTTGAGCGGACACCTAGATGTCCGTGTTCGACGGGTTCGGCCGAACTTTAAAAAAAAGTCCGGGTCCGTGTCCCGGACTTTTACCGAACTTTTCCCGGACACCGAACCCCATTGAAGTCAATGGGGACCCGAACTTTAAGGCACTAAAATGGCTCTAAAACACCAAAGGAAAGGGCTAGAGTGCTGCAAATGGCAGCAAAACGTAATTAAGAGCATGGCAAGTGCTCTGCAAACAAATGTGGATAGGGAAATAACTTAAAACAACAAAAAAAAACAGAAAAATAAAACAATGTTCTTCTTCATCTCTGAAGGACGAGGCCCATATGGAGTAGGAGGGAGGTTGAGGTGGTGGTGGATGTGGCGGTGACATAGGCGTGCGCACAGGGTGTGCTGGGTGTGCCTGGGCACACCCTAATCACCTAGGGCACATAGCATTGCCAGTGAGGAGATGGGAAAGATCTCCCTGGGACCTGCTCTGCTCTATTTCTCCTTGCCTACAGGTACATGGCCCCGATACATTACTCTCCCTGCTGGCAAACACATGCATGTGTATTTCAACTTTGGGGTGCACACCTTAATGCAATAGGCTGCGCACACCTATGGGCGGTGTAGGTGGAAGCGGCGGTGGAGGAGGACCAGGGCCGGATTAACAGCATCATGGGCTTGGTGCTGAGGATTTTGAAGGGCCTTAGGGCCGTGCCTTGCCATGCACCCAGAGGAGGAAGGGTGCAGCCATGCATGCCTAATTCAACATGGGATGCTGTCTCTGAAGCCCATAAACACATCCATGCATCGCCAACTGTCCCTCCTTGTCCGGCCTTCACGCTGTGTGGGGAGGTTCTGAGGGTGCTGCCTGGGGAAGCGAGCATAGAAGCCAGACTTCTGTGTTTACAAGTGACAGAAGAGCGGTAACAGTGAATATGGCCAACCCGGGGCCTATATAAAAGGTAGGGGCCTGGAGCTGCAGCTCCAATAGCCCCTACATTAATCTGGCCCTGAGGAGGAGGACGAGGTAGCCAACACTGCTTCTTTTCACAAATTTTAAATGAGGGTACACCCCAAAAGAGTGAGAAAGAGCAAAAATGGAACAATGGGTGGGTAAGGTCGGTATCCATTGCTATTCTGCATAAGGTACGGAAAAGTCCCGTGGGATCCATGCCTGGTTCATTTTAATGAACGTGAGCTTGTCCACATTGTCTCTGGACAGGCGGCTGCGCTTGTCTGTTATAACGCCCCCAGCCGTGCTAAATACCCGTTCAGATAATACACTGGCTGCAGGGCACGCCAGCACCTCCAAGGCGTAAAGGGCAAGCTCAGGCCATGTGCCCAATTTGGAGACCCAGAAGTTGAAGGGGGCAGACCCGTCATTCACTACATGTAGGCGTGTGCACACATACTGCTCCACCATGTTGGTAAAATGCTGCCTCCTGCTAAGACGTTCCATCTGAGCTGCTGGTGCTGCTGTTTGTTGTGGCGTGCTGACAAAGCTTTTCCACATTTCGGCCATGCTAACCCTGCCTTCTGAGGTGCTGGCGGTGCCCTGGTTGCGTTGGCGACCTCCTCCTCCTCCTCCTCTGCCTTGTGCTTCCACTGTGGCCCCGCTGTCAGATGGGAATGCCAGCAGCATGGCGTCTACCAGCGTGCGCTTGTACTCGCGCATCTTGCGATCGCGCTCCAGTGAGTGAATTAAGGACGGTACGTTGTCCTTGTAACGGGGATCCAGCAGCGTGGCCACCCAGTAATCAGCACAAGTTAGAATGTGGGCAACTCGGCGGTCGTTGTGGAGACACTGCAGCATGTAATCGCTCATGTGTGCCAGGCTGCCCAGAGGCAACGAAAGGCTGTCCTCTGTGGGAGGTGTATGGTCCGTGTCCTCTGTATCCCCCCAGCCACGCACCAGTGATGGCCATGAGCTGGCCTGGGTGCCACCCTGCTGTGAACATGGTTCCATCTCCTCCTCCAGCTCCTCCTCCTCCTCATCCTCCTCATCCTCCAGAACTGTGCCCCTGCTGGACAATTGCGTCCCTGGCGTTTGCGTGTGCAGGAACCCACCCTCGGAGCCCCTTGCGAATGACTGCCCTGAAAGCCTTGGAAATGTTACCTCTTCATCCTCCTCCTCCTCCTCATCCTGTGCCACATCCTCTTCCATCATCGCCCGAATTGTTTTTTCAAGGAGGCATAGAAGTGGGATAGTTAAGCTGAGAACGGCGTCATTGCCACTGGCCATGTTGGTGGAGTACTCAAAACAGCGCAACAAGGCACACAGGTCTCGCATGGAGGCCCAGTTATTGGTGGTGAAGTGGTGCTGTTCCGCAGAGCGACTCACGCGTGCGTGCTGCAGCTGAAACTCCACTATGGCCTGCTGCTGCTCGCACAGTCTTTCCAGCATGTGCAAGGTGGAGTTCCACCTTGTGGGCACGTCACATATGAGGCGGTGAGCGGGAAGGCCGAAGTTACGCTGCAGCGCTGCCAGGCGAGCAGCAGCAGGGTGAGAACGCCGAAAGTGCGCACAAACGGCCCGCACTTTCTGCAGCAGCTCTGACATATCGGGGTAGTTTTTAAGGAACCTCTGCACCACCAAATTCAGCACATGCGCCAGGCAAGGGATGTGCGTCAAACCGGCTAGGCCCAGAGCTGCTATGAGATTTCGCCCGTTATCGCACACCACCAGGCCGGGCTTGAGGCTCGCTGGCAGCAACCACTCATTTGTCTGCTGTTCCATGCTCCTCCACAACTCCTGCGCGGTGTGTGGTTTGTCCCCCAAACAGGCAAGTTGTAAAACTGCCTGCTGTCGTTTACCCCTGGCCGTGCTGAAGTTGGTGGTGAAGGTGTTACGCTGTCCGGATGAGGAGGCGGTAGAGGATGAGGAAGCGGAGTAGGAGGAGTTAGGAACAGGAGGCAAACTGAAGCGCCCTGCAATCCTCGGTGGTGGAAGGACATGCGCCAAATTGCTATCCGCCTCAGGCCCATCCGCCACTGCATTTACCCAGTGTGCCGTTAGGGAGATATAACGCCCCTGACCGTGCTTACTGGTCCACGTATCCGTAGTTAGGTGGACCTTGGCACAGATGGCGTTGCGCAGTGCACACCTGATTTTTTCCCCCACTTGGTTGTGCAGGGAAGGGATGGCTTGCCTGGAAAAGTAGTGGCGGCTGGGCACGACGTACTGTGGGACAGCCACCGACATAAGGTTTTTAAAACTGTGCGTCTCCACCAGACGGAATGACAGCATTTCAAAGGCCAATAATTTTGAAATGCTGGCATTCAGGGCCAGGGATCGCGGGTGGGTAGGGGGGTACTTCCTCTTCCTCTCAAGTGTTTGGGAGATGGAAAGCTGAACGCTTCCACGGGACATTGTGGAGATGGTTGTTGGTGACCCAGGTGGTGGTGTTGCTGACAGATCGTCTGTTTGCGGGGTGGCAGGTGCCGGTATCACTACAGATGTGGCTGGAGCGGCCGAGACTGCAGCAGAAGAGGAAGCAGGATGAGCCAGAGACGTTTCTTGGTTTTGAAGGTGTGTACTCCACTGCAGCTCGTGCTTTGCACTTAGATGCCTGATCATGCAGGTTGTGCTCAGGTTGAGAAGGTTCATGCCTCGCTTCAAGCTCTGATTGCACAGGGTGCAAACCACTCGTGTCCTGTCATCAGCACATTTTCTAAAGAACTTCCACGCTAGAGAACTCCTTTGAGCTGACTTTGGTGCGCTCGTTCCCTTGCTGCGTTGGGCAGTAGCGGGCGTAGTGTCTAGGGCACGGCCGCTCCGCTTCTGCACCCTGCTCCCTCTTCTGCTGTGCTGGTGGCTCTGTGCGACCACCGCCTCTTCCTCCAAACTACTCAGTTCACCTGCATGACGTTCATTCCATGTGGGGTCGAGGACCTCATCGTCCTCCACATCATCTTCCACCCAGTCTTCACCCCTGCCCTCCTTGTCGGTCTCCACAATGCTGAACGCCGCAGCAGTTGGCACCTGCGTTTCGTCATCATCGGAGACGTGCTGCGATGATCCTTGCATGTACTCATCTTGAGAAATAAGTGGTTGGGCATCGCTGCACTCAATCTCTTCCACTTCTGGGGCAGGGCTAGGTGGATGGCCCTGGGAAACCCTGCTGACAGAGTCCTCAAAAAGAATAAGAGACTGCTGTATGGCTTGGGGCTCAGACTGCTGGCCTGATTTGCAAGGGGGTGAGGTGAAAGACGGTTGGACATTGGCTGCAGGTGCCAACTCTGACCTTTCTGCAGTAGACTGGGTGGGAGACAATGTGAAGGAACTGGAGGCACTGTCAGCAGCAAACCAATCTACTATCGCCTCAACTTGTTCTGGCCTCATCACTTCTAGGGGCGTTTGATGCCCTACCAAATACTGATGCAGGTTCTGTCGCCTACTCACACTTGAGGAAGGTGTTTCACTTGTGCGTGTAGCTGGCACAGATCGACCATGTCCTCTCCTTGCAACAGGAGCTCTACCAGCAGCACCACGACCCAGGCCACGGCCCTTATTTGACGGTCTCCTCATATTTCTGTAATTTAAGATCTTGCCCTAGAAAGGTTTTTATTGAATAGCGGAATAGAAAATATGATCCAAAAAAAGTGTATGTATATCACACGTACACAACCACACTAGGCCCCAATTACTATTGTTTGTACCCCTAAAAGGCTAGATGAGGAGTAGGGGGAGTATGGAACAGGCAGCACCCTCAAACCTTCAGAAGTATGAGATGAACCCCAACAACTTGGAAAGGTGGATCTCTCTCACACGTACCGACACAGACTATCCCGCAATTCAATTGATCCTCAAAGGTTTTTATTGAATAGCGGAATAGGAAATATGATCAAAAAAAGTGTATGTATCTCGCACGTACACAACCACACTAGGCCCCAATTACTATTGTTTGTACCCCTAAAAGGCTAGATGAGGAGTAGGGGGGGTATGGAACAGGCAGCACCCTCAAACCTTCAGAAGTATGAGATGAACCCCAACAACTTGGAAAGGTGGATCTCTCTCACACGTACCGACACAGACTATCCCGCAATTCAATTGATCCTCAAAGGTTTTTATTGAATAGCGGAATAGGAAATATGATCAAAAAAAGTGTATGTATCTCGCACGTACACAACCACACTAGGCCCCAATTACTATTGTTTGTACCCCTAAAAGGCTAGATGAGGAGTAGGGGGGGTATGGAACAGGCAGCACCCTCAAACCTTCAGAAGTATGAGATGAACCCCAACAACTTGGAAAGGTGGATCTCTCTCACACGTACCGACACAGACTATCCCGCAATTCAATTGATCCTCAAAGGTTTTTATTGAATAGCGGAATAGGAAATATGATCAAAAAAAGTGTATGTATCTCGCACGTACACAACCACACTAGGCCCCAATTACTATTGTTTGTACCCCTAAAAGGCTAGATGAGGAGTAGGGGGGGTATGGAACAGGCAGCACCCTCAAACCTTCAGAAGTATGAGATGAACCCCAACAACTTGGAAAGGTGGATCTCTCTCACACGTACCGACACAGACTATCCCGCAATTCAATTGATCCTCAAAGGTTTTTATTGAATAGCGGAATAGGAAATATGATCAAAAAAAGTGTATGTATCTCGCACGTACACAACCACACTAGGCCCCAATTACTATTGTTTGTACCCCTAAAAGGCTAGATGAGGAGTAGGGGGGGTATGGAACAGGCAGCACCCTCAAACCTTCAGAAGTATGAGATGAACCCCAACAACTTGGAAAGGTGGATCTCTCTCACACGTACCAACACAGACTATCCCCCAATTTAACTGATCCCCAAAGGTTTTTGATTAAATAGCGGAATAGAAAATATGATCCCAAAAAAGTGTATGTATATCACACGTACACAACCACACTAGGCCCCAATTACTATTGTTTGTACCCCTAAAAGGCTAGGAGTAGGGGGAGTATGGAACAGGCAGCACCCTCAAACCTTCAGAAGTATGAGATGAACCCCAACAACTTGGAAAGGTGGATCTCTCTCACACGTACCAACACAGACTATCCCCCAATTTAACTGATCCCCAAAGGTTTTTGATTAAATAGCGGAATAGAAAATATGATCCCAAAAAAGTGTATGTATATCACACGTACACAACCACACTAGGCCCCAATTACTATTGTTTGTACCCCTAAAAGGCTAGGAGTAGGGGGAGTATGGAACAGGCAGCACCCTCAAACCTTCAGAAGTATGAGATGAACCCCAACAACTTGGAAAGGTGGATCTCTCTCACACGTACCAACACAGACTATCCCCCAATTTAACTGATCCCCAAAGGTTTTTGATTAAATAGCGGAATAGAAAATATGATCCCAAAAAAGTGTATGTATATCACACGTACACAACCACACTAGGCCCCAATTACTATTGTTTGTACCCCTAAAAGGCTAGGAGTAGGGGGAGTATGGAACAGGCAGCACCCTCAAACCTTCAGAAGTATGAGATGAACCCCAACAACTTGGAAAGGTGGATCTCTCTCACACGTACCAACACAGACTATCCCCCAATTTAACTGATCCCCAAAGGTTTTTGATTAAATAGCGGAATAGAAAATATGATCCCAAAAAAGTGTATGTATATCACACGTACACAACCACACTAGGCCCCAATTACTATTGTTTGTACCCCTAAAAGGCTAGGAGTAGGGGGAGTATGGAACAGGCAGCACCCTCAAACCTTCAGAAGTATGAGATGAACCCCAACAACTTGGAAAGGTGGATCTCTCTCACACGTACCAACACAGACTATCCCCCAATTTAACTGATCCCCAAAGGTTTTTGATTAAATAGCGGAATAGAAAATATGATCCCAAAAAAGTGTATGTATATCACACGTACACAACCACACTAGGCCCCAATTACTATTGTTTGTACCCCTAAAAGGCTAGGAGTAGGGGGAGTATGGAACAGGCAGCACCCTCAAACCTTCAGAAGTATGAGATGAACCCCAACAACTTGGAAAGGTGGATCTCTCTCACACGTACCAACACAGACTATCCCCCAATTTAACTGATCCCCAAAGGTTTTTGATTAAATAGCGGAATAGAAAATATGATCCCAAAAAAGTGTATGTATATCACACGTACACAACCACACTAGGCCCCAATTACTATTGTTTGTACCCCTAAAAGGCTAGGAGTAGGGGGAGTATGGAACAGGCAGCACCCTCAAACCTTCAGAAGTATGAGATGAACCTCAACAACTTGGAAAGGTGGATCTCTCTCACACGTACCAACACAGACTATCCCCCAATTTAACTGATCCCCAAAGGTTTTTGATTAAATAGCGGAATAGAAAATATGATCCCAAAAAAGTGTATGTATATCACACGTACACAACCACACTAGGCCCCAATTACTATTGTTTGTACCCCTAAAAGGCTAGGAGTAGGGGGAGTATGGAACAGGCAGCACCCTCAAACCTTCAGAAGTATGAGATGAACCCCAACAACTTGGAAAGGTGGATCTCTCTCACACGTACCAACACAGACTATCCCCCAATTTAACTGATCCCCAAAGGTTTTTGATTAAATAGCGGAATAGAAAATATGATCCCAAAAAAGTGTATGTATATCACACGTACACAACCACACTAGGCCCCAATTACTATTGTTTGTACCCCTAAAAGGCTAGGAGTAGGGGGAGTATGGAACAGGCAGCACCCTCAAACCTTCAGAAGTATGAGATGAACCCCAACAACTTGGAAAGGTGGATCTCTCTCACACGTACCAACACAGACTATCCCCCAATTTAACTGATCCCCAAAGGTTTTTGATTAAATAGCGGAATAGAAAATATGATCCCAAAAAAGTGTATGTATATCACACGTACACAACCACACTAGGCCCCAATTACTATTGTTTGTACCCCTAAAAGGCTAGGAGTAGGGGGAGTATGGAACAGGCAGCACCCTCAAACCTTCAGAAGTATGAGATGAACCCCAACAACTTGGAAAGGTGGATCTCTCTCACACGTACCAACACAGACTATCCCCCAATTTAACTGATCCCCAAAGGTTTTTGATTAAATAGCGGTATAGAAAATATGATCCCAAAAAAGTGTATGTATATCACACGTACACAACCACACTAGGCCCCAATTACTATTGTTTGTACCCCTAAAAGGCTAGGAGTAGGGGGAGTATGGAACAGGCAGCACCCTCAAACCTTCAGAAGTATGAGATGAACCCCAACAACTTGGAAAGGTGGATCTCTCTCACACGTACCAACACAGACTATCCCCCAATTTAACTGATCCCCAAAGGTTTTTGATTAAATAGCGGAATAGAAAATATGATCCCAAAAAAGTGTATGTATATCACACGTACACAACCACACTAGGCCCCAATTACTATTGTTTGTACCCCTAAAAGGCTAGGAGTAGGGGGAGTATGGAACAGGCAGCACCCTCAAACCTTCAGAAGTATGAGATGAACCTCAACAACTTGGAAAGGTGGATCTCTCTCACACGTACCAACACAGACTATCCCCCAATTTAACTGATCCCCAAAGGTTTTTGATTAAATAGCGGAATAGAAAATATGATCCCAAAAAAGTGTATGTATATCACACGTACACAACCACACTAGGCCCCAATTACTATTGTTTGTACCCCTAAAAGGCTAGGAGTAGGGGGAGTATGGAACAGGCAGCACCCTCAAACCTTCAGAAGTATGAGATGAACCCCAACAACTTGGAAAGGTGGATCTCTCTCACACGTACCAACACAGACTATCCCCCAATTTAACTGATCCCCAAAGGTTTTTGATTAAATAGCGGAATAGAAAATATGATCCCAAAAAAGTGTATGTATATCACACGTACACAACCACACTAGGCCCCAATTACTATTGTTTGTACCCCTAAAAGGCTAGGAGTAGGGGGAGTATGGAACAGGCAGCACCCTCAAACCTTCAGAAGTATGAGATGAACCCCAACAACTTGGAAAGGTGGATCTCTCTCACACGTACCAACACAGACTATCCCCCAATTTAACTGATCCCCAAAGGTTTTTGATTAAATAGCGGAATAGAAAATATGATCCCAAAAAAGTGTATGTATATCACACGTACACAACCACACTAGGCCCCAATTACTATTGTTTGTACCCCTAAAAGGCTAGGAGTAGGGGGAGTATGGAACAGGCAGCACCCTCAAACCTTCAGAAGTATGAGATGAACCCCAACAACTTGGAAAGGTGGATCTCTCTCACACGTACCAACACAGACTATCCCCCAATTTAACTGATCCCCAAAGGTTTTTGATTAAATAGCGGAATAGAAAATATGATCCCAAAAAAGTGTATGTATATCACACGTACACAACCACACTAGGCCCCAATTACTATTGTTTGTACCCCTAAAAGGCTAGGAGTAGGGGGAGTATGGAACAGGCAGCACCCTCAAACCTTCAGAAGTATGAGATGAACCCCAACAACTTGGAAAGGTGGATCTCTCTCACACGTACCAACACAGACTATCCCCCAATTTAACTGATCCCCAAAGGTTTTTGATTAAATAGCGGAATAGAAAATATGATCCCAAAAAAGTGTATGTATATCACACGTACACAACCACACTAGGCCCCAATTACTATTGTTTGTACCCCTAAAAGGCTAGATGAGGAGTAGGGGGAGTATGGAACAGGCAGCACCCTCAAACCTTCAGTATGAGATTGTGTTCACTGTACCCCACAAAGATTGTGTTCACTGCACCCCACAAAGATTGTGTTCACTGCACCTCACAAAGATTGTGTTCACTGTACCCCCCAAAGATTGTGTTCACTGCACCCCACAAAGATTCTGTTCACTGTACCCCACAAAGATTGTGTTCACTGCACCCCAAAAAGATTGTGTTCACTGCACCCCAAAAAGGATGTTGTTCACTGCACCCCAAAAAGGATGTTGTTCACTCCACCCCAAAAAGATTGTGTTCACTGCACCCCACAAAGATTGTGTTCACTGCACCCCAAAAAGATTGTGTTCACTGCACCCCAAAAAGATTGTGTTCACTGCACCCCAAAAATGATTTTGTTCACTGCACCCCAAAAAGGATTTTGTTCACTGCACCCCAAAAAGGATGTTGTTCACTCCACCCCAAAAAGATTGTGTTCACTGCACCCCAAAAAGATTGTGTTCACTGCACCCCACAAAGGATTTTGTTCACTGCACCCCAAAAAGATTGTGTTCACTGCACCCCAAAAAGGATGTTGTTCACTGCACCCCAAAAAGGATTTTGTTCACTGCACCCCAAAAAGATTGTGTTCACTGCACCCCACAAAGGATTTTGTTCACTGCACCCCACAAAGATTGTGTTCACTGCACACCAAAAAGGATTGTGTTCACTGCACCCCAAAAAGATTTTGTTCACTGCACCCCAAAAAGATTGTGTTCACTGCAGCCCAAAAAGATTGTGTTCACTGCAGCCCAAAAAGATTGTGTTCACTGCAGCCCAAAAAGATTGTGTTCACTGCAGCCCAAAAAGATTGTGTTCACTGCAGCTCACACACAGAAAAATGGATGTGGATCACTGACACCTGCCTATCTCCAATCCCACACCACACAGCAATATCGATTGTAGTTTGTAGAACACAGTTTCCCTAAAATTCAGCAGACTCTGTCCCTAACAGGATTGAGAAGAGATCGTAGATCAGGATTGAGTGCAGACCCCACCCCCCACACAGCAATATCGATTGTAGTTTGTAGAAGACACTGACCCTATATAATTCAGCAGACTCTATCCCTAAAATGCCTACAACTCGCCCTGCCTAAACACTCCGACCTGTCCCTCAATTCTATCCGGACACAAATGGTTTTTTCCTGCCTATCTTTCCCTAATCAGCAGCCAGCACGTTGATGTGTGCTCTGTCCCTGAATCTAAGCAGCATAATGACGCCGCTGCGGCTGCCTCGAACTTATAAAGACTTGGTCACATGCTTCAGACGGCCAATCACAGCTACTGAGACATTTGCAGGCATGGCTGGGATGGCTTAAGGCACACCAGTTAAACGATTGTTGATTGGCTGTTGAAAGCCCGCCATGAAAAGAGCGCCAAAGCATGCAAAACCCGGAAATAAAACGACCGAACACGGATTTTTACCCGAACATACAGTAAAGTGTCCGTGTCCGTGTTCGGGTACAAAAAATCCAATTATTCGGTACGAACACGAATAATACAGTCCGTGTTCGCTCAACACTAGTAAGGAATGATCACTTAAGCAGGGTGTACACACTGAACTTTTTGGGTGAATGGGTTTAAAAAAAATTACAGATGCCCACATAAACACAAGCGATGTTGTTGCAGGGATTTCTCCTGCTATGTCTTTGTATTCTGACAGCGGGAAGCTCACTCTGCCCATCTGAAAATACAGATCAGCACTGATAGCATGACCTTTCAACAGAACCCAGTTGTTAGACAGAGGCTTCTGTTGAACTGGATGATTTTCAGTACCTGAATACTCAGCATAAAATGTTTGTTACCCCAACATTTCATATTCTTGACACATGCCTGCTGTACCATGTACTTGTATGAGAAAGTATCCTGTTCTATCTGCATTGCTTGCTTTGTGTGAAATCCCTGGTGTTTCTGTCTGTCCTCTGCTTTTCTTTAAAAAAAATTACCACACTAAGCAGGAGAACACAGTGCGATCAGTTCTCTAGCTATGCTGGGAACTCAGTGTGCTCCCCTCCAATGATCAGACTTGTCCTGACATGCCCCCACTGCACAACCATTCACCGGCAAGCTCAGTGTGCTGCTTCTTCTCTCCCTCCCAGCTGAGAACAGAGAGAATATGATCATTTATAAAAATGGTATTTAAATGTGTAGCGGGTGCTTCGCGCCTCCCGCGCTATACCAAGCTGACCAAGGCTCTCACTGAGGGAGAACGTGCCTGTCAGTATCTGCCAGGATTTCTCCCGCCTCCTTCTTCTCATAAGACACTGACTCTGTTTTCTTCTGCTCCCTCCCACTGCATCCTCATTGGCAGGGAGAAGGTAGCCACTCAGCAGCAATGTACAAAGCATTCTGGGATATACAGTCCTCACCTGAAGTGGCTCCATAGAATTCTATCAGAACGAAACTACACATCCCAGAATTCTCTGCCAAGAGGAGGAGAAGAGGTATCCATCTTAGCTGGAAGTATATCAGTCCACATGAGGCAGGGGAAGAGACTAGATGCAAGAACAGGAGAGAGCTGCAATCTTCCAAGTCAACCAACCACTGTGCTAGTTCAGATGTCCAGCCTGATTAAAGGGGGATCCTGGTGCATGTCGAGATGCACCTGCATCAGCTGAGTGAAGTGCTTCAGGGTGAGTTGACCAGTCGGGTCATCTGAAGAGACTGTTTGTTCTTGAACATTCGCTCAGGACTTTACTATGGGATTGGTGAGAGGACACCTGCCCAAATTCCCCCTAAGAAAGAACACTGAACCGCTGCTGGTATTCTGCAACACTTGATCAGGGAAACCAGTATTGCTGATACATTCTGCTCAACAGTAATAGTGCTTGCCTGATTTAAATGAATATCCCTCACACAATTCAAGCTCTTCTGTTTATCAAGTTGTTTCTGGATGTACTCTGTCCTTTCATCAAAGACCAGTAAGTGCATCACCTTAAAGTCAGTTAACATCTGAAGGGCCCTGTCTTTACTTTGGACTCTAGTTACTATATGTGTGGGTTAATTGAGTGCATCGGATAGGGTACTGAAGGGAGAGTTCTGTCTTAGGAATAAGGTCATTCCTCTGCCCTCCTCTTGTAGCCCAATCTATGTGGTGTTATTTACCATTTTAAACTGTTTGTTTATCTGAGTTTACCTCTGCTCTTGGGGCTGATTGCCTAAAGGAGTTCTCCGAGAGGAGAGCAGACAGAATTGATTAGAGTATATTATTAGAAATATTGGTTTACTTTAGGGTTACTTTCCATGTAGAGCATAGTGACAACCTGTTATTATCTTTATAGCTCTCCTATCTTCCTTTCTAGAGGAGTGCAAGTAAAAATATACTTTGAGTTCACTACAACTTGTGTGCATTTATTCTGTCATACACTCACACATCACCAGGCATGCCAGTGGGGTTGAGTCTGTTCTTAGGGTTGGAAAGGCAGAGTGAGGTACCAACATTACTCAAGCAGCTCCTGCAGTGCTCCCACATGTAGTACTGTCCCCGCAGGGCCTGTTGAATAATGACTTGATGGGCTCTCCTGATTACCAGCAGACAGTTATCTTGAGATATAGTTCGCTGATCTCTCCTTGCTCCTGATGGCTCGTCACACAAATAAACAGTCTATGGGTGTTAGGTTTTTTTATGTTTATTTGGAACTTGGATAAGAGAAGGGAATAGTTGGATACTCCAGTTTGAACTATTCACAGTTACTGTATGTTCAGGACACTTTCACTAGCATTCCCTTTCAACCGACACCTATCCACTGACTATCCTAGGAGCAGGGGTGGCCCCCCTCAGGTCAGGCCCCTCAACACGAGATTCTGTACTCACTGTACTGCATAGACAGATTCCCCCAGTGTCTCCCCTCTCAGTCAGCTCCTCTGGACCTCCAGGTTCAGTTCCTCACTGCTACTCTCCAGGCCCTCAGGATGACCCCCTGAGGCCTCATGGCACCTTTACAGAGGTGTAGGCAGTCCCTTCCTCTGGGACTCCGCTATGCAGAAGAAAGACCTCAAGCACATGTTCCCCTGGCTTTTATACAGTATCCCAACATGCACCGAGGCACTTTCCCTCTGCCAATCATCAGGACTGTATCAAAAGCCTATGCACCCATTTCTCAGGTTTCCTACAACTGTCCAACATGCCTCCCAACATGTGAAACATGCCTTCCAACATGTGTAACACTCTCCAGACAGAATGAGTTGCATCTTGAGGACAATGAGCAGACCTCACCAACAGATGCTGTTCTCTGGAAGGCAGAGATCAATATAGATTTACCTACGGCCCCTTTGGTAAGCAGACAGAGCTCAAAACTATCTCAAAACTTTCTCACTAGCACCTACCTATGAGGGTGCTACACTTGCACCCCCCCAAACTAAGCCATGTCCTCACTGGCTCCAGGCAGCCGCTCCTACAAAAAAATAAATAAATAAATGCTTTTTTAAACTGAATGGGTTGTTTTACAGGGTGATCATTTACAAACTGTAATCATCATATCATGTGCAAAAAAAAAAAAAAAAAAAAAAAAAAAATCTATTTTTTTTTTTTCCTTGCACATGGTATGATATTCAAAGTGAACACAGCCTCACTTTGATTATGAAGCCAAATGAATAATATCTACTCATTTAGTAGGAATTTGTTCTAGCACGTATGATGCTAAAAAATAAATAATAAAAACACCATCTAGAAATATTTGCATTATTTAGATATTAGTTCTTTTAAAATCATATATTTAAGAACTTGTATCTTGGTAACTGCTGACTTTAACATTTTCAAAGAGCATTTGATCATACAATGAATACAAAATAGTTTGCAAAAATGTATTATTTAGAAACATATATATATATATATATATATATATATATATATATATATATATATATATATATATATATTCTTTAAAGATTCTTAAAGTGGAACTTCAGTCTTACTTTTTTATCTATGAGTTCATCCTCACTATATAGCAGTAAAATATTTTTTTTTCTTATCCAGTCATCTTCTCAGAAGAACTACACCTTGTCTTTCTGCCCATTTCCTCTAAGAAATCAGCCTGTCATTTTTTTGCCCTCCCCGCCTAGTAGAGCGTGTCATCAGGAAAGTGGGGATTGCAGTACTCCAGGACTGGCATTCAATCATCATTATGTCAAATGCCCTTCAGTCCTGGAAAACTGTCTGCCCTCCTAAAGTTTAAAAAAAATACATGTCGGGCTTCAGGTCATTATGAGGAGCAGGTGGCAGGGTGAATGGTAAACCTGGAGTTCTGATTTCATGGTATCCATGCTCTAATATGCCAAAATCACAACACTGCATGTAAGTAAAAGATCTACAAAACTAGTGTATTCAAAATGTGCTACACAAGACTTTTTTTCTGCAGTCTGAGAGCAGATGTTTTATCTTTCTGGTGGCAGCTAATCATACGATGATATAACAAATCGTTTCGTGTAGTTATCTCAACACATTTGACTCCCTGGAGTTATTGATCTCATATAGCCTCAAGGAACATGCTTCTTAATTGACTGCTGCAATAAATGTTTCAGGGAAAGTAATTTTTTTTGTAGATCTTGTGAAATCGACACATAAAATAATGATCAGCTTGCAACCATTACTCTTTCCATAATAAATGGAATAAAAATGTGCTTCTTTAACAGAAGTCCAGTGGTCATAAAGTGAATTAGTTTGTTGTACAGCAAGGCCTTGGAGAACTCATTACACTCTTAGACAAGATATTTTTCACAGTAAAGATTTGCAATCAGAACTTTTTCTGCTTAGATATCCCATGATCTTAAATTTAAGTAATCACTATATGAAATATTAAGAGATTTATATCAGAGCATTAGGGATCACAGTCATCATTATAAGTTTATTCACTTATGTTTAGTTTTTAATGTGTCTAATCCAGTGTTAGATTACCACTATACTGTTCCTTCCCTTGGGGAATTGAAAGGAAGTGATTTGATTCATCTCCTGTAGAGTGGAAAATTACACAGAGCTATTGATATACACTATTCTTCACAGCTTCCACAATCATAGAAAAAAAAGACCAAACATTGATGTAAGAATGTATAAGCATCTATTTCCTATAATTATGTACATTGTAGCTTTTTAAATAAATAAATAAATAAATATATGCAATTACTAGACCAGAAGCATTAAACTATTAGAACAAAATCAGTTGTAAAGTAAAACTCTAACCTACGCAGTTTTAAGTGTTTTATTAATATTTGTGTGGGGAAATTTTGCCTCATTTCTTGTAAATTCCATGACAGGGCTGTGCATTGAAATTTCTGTTTCCCTTCACTCTAGTGCATATTTACATATTGTTTTGTAAACTCCACAAGAAGGTGTTATGGATACTCTATAGGACTACAAAATGTCTGTACCTTTGAGAGAGAAACAAGGAGCTCAGATCACAGCAGTACCCTGGGTGTCAGAGGAAAGTGTCAGATTAAGGCTTTGAAACCTAATTACGAGTAAACCACTGGTCAAAATTGGATTATTGCAATTTTTATTCTTCTAAATTATGATCACCTGGATTCTTAGGTTGCATGACTCTCAGCAGCCACCTGTTGTGCATGTGGCCTCTTGCTCAATTCCTGTCTCAGCACCCATGAAAGTTGGGACAATGACCCCTAGGGCAATGAATGGGTGCAAGTGCCAGGAGGATGGAACAGCGGACTTGAACTTGACAGTGCTGGTGTCAAGTAAGTAGAAGCACAAGAGTGAGGGCACTCCAACTTCACCGAGTCCAGTAGAGCAGAGCTGGTTTACAGGCTGAATTTGAAAACAGTTGAGCAGGAAGGCACCAAATCACAAGCAAGATCAAGGTCAGTAGGGATAAGAGCAGGGGTTGGAAACATGCATGAAGCAAGGTACAGAATCAATGGCAAAATCTTGGTCAGGAGTCCAGACCAAAGTTGGTAACACAGGTAGGCAGCAAACATAAACAAACAAGGGTAATCCAAAGGCAGATCCGATTAAAGCCACATCAACAACAAAGTCAAGCAGATTCAGTATCAAGAATAACAGGGATACAAACTGAAAGGCCATCCAGCAATGATCTCATGCAGGGCCCAGGTTTAAATAGGCCACGTTATGCCAATATTTGTGGTAGACGTGCCCGTGTGCCAACATTCACAGCATTGTGTGTGCGCTCTTGTGTGCATGCACATTCTTGCACACTTAGTGCACGGGCATATGCATGAGCCTTAGAGCTGGCATGATTTGTCTGATAGCTGACATGATGTTCCTGACAGGAAGCATTTTTTCTGCTTTACATTTTCTTTTTGGCGGACACGTTAATGTATAGAGGGTAAAGGTCATATATACAATGTCAATGTAAATATACATGGTAAAGCTTACAAATGCAAAGGGCTTGTTGGGGTTAGTTTTGAGGCACCTAATATAAATAAAGCTTCTAAAGTTAAAATGTTGCTACAAATTGAAAACACAGCAAGAAGAACGTGCCTGTCTTATAAGTGATTTAAGCTATCCATATATCAACTAGGACACCAAAGAAAATGTTTATAGTAAAGGATAACGCACATTAAAGTACTGTACATGATACTTTTTTATTTGCACTAACAGTTTATTTTTCAAGAGAAGCCTTCAGGAGATCTATTCCCTTCCTCCAGTCCAAGCAGTAAAGGGCACAGTTATTATCCTCAGTACAACACAATTAGCTTACACAAGCTGTGCCGTAACCAGGTAGAGGTAGAGCTCTGTTAAATGAAATCCTTTTTGAAACAATGTACCTAGTGTGAAGATTGAGAAATATTGCAGCAAAAATGACCACAATGAGGTAACATTAGAGTTAGGATTAGATAAGGGTTTCAGCAAGTGTTACAAAAGCTATGAACATTTTCAGAGTAATATGTATCTCAGAAAATCAGTGTTATAGACTAAAAATGTGTATTGATGATGAAACATACTGACACCAGATGGGGACACTAGCATAAGGAACAGGCGCTTTATTTGTGTTATTGTAGCTCTATGAATGCTTTGCAGCTCTATGAATGATTTGCAAACTCAGAGTCTGAATTTAAAAATGACAGAAGAATGTGTAGTACACATGGTAAAGTTGCATTGCATCCACCACATGTTGTCTTGCATTGATTTTGATTTCAGTCAGCAATACTTGACAGGAATTGGAAATTTACCACATTTTCCAAACCTCTCAAATTTATGTCAATGGAAGTGTGTCAAAAGTGCACCTATAATGTTTAAGAAGCCGTTTGGATGCATTTGGCAGGGTGTTAGGTACGGATTCTGCAGAAACCAAGTACCGTGAAAATCACTGGGAAAAGACAGAGATAGAGGAGTTGCTGCAGCCATTTCTTGTTTGCATTGTTGCAGCACACTATGACTGCAATGAATATAGCTGAACTTTGTTATGCAGTGAAGAAGCACTCTGAGTTCCTTGAGTTCAGCTACAATGATACATACAGAAAAAAGACTACTTTGAAGAGGTTTTCTAGTGTCCACTTGTATTTATGGACAATAGGAAAGCTTTCTTTCCAAAGGAAAACCTAAACACAGTGAAACTGATTTATTGAGATGTGGTTCCTAAACAGCCAAGCGTATCCCGGGCATGGAAAGTAAGAATGCACATTTACTCTGAGAATTGTTAAAGAAAGCTGAAGACTAATTGAATAATGGAAATGAGGCCGTGAGGGTTTTTTTTTCCTATTTTCTTAGCATCTTTTGTGTTTTATTGCTGTCTGGGTTGCTATTGGGGAGTTTTTCTTTTACTTCCTATCAGGACAGGAAGCAATCAAAAATCTCTCCAACATGTACATATCATGTGTAGTATGCATGTCTCCAATGAAAATGAGAAATTAGATGTGGAGGAGGAACGTGCAGAGCCCATTCCTTCTGGTCAGGACCAGCACAATGCCCTCTTCTTCTTCCATTGGGTTGTTCCATCCAAAATCATCTTCAACTGGATTAAGCTGAGCATCTGACATATGATAGTGTAGGAATCATGATATTGTCATAAATAGGTCAGCTGGGTCTGTAACCTGCAAAATAGAGCAACAATGTAGCAACAATCACCACAGGATTCCCCCCCTCCAAAAAAAAAAAAAAGCCAGATCAAACACCACAAAACTGAACACACCTCAAAGCAACTTACTTCCTCTAACTGTTTTCTTTTCAAAGAAAGAGGGCACTTGGAGCATTTCAGATAACACATTTGACTTTGACTGAAACCCATTTAATGCAATTTAATGCAAGTCTTATCACTATAGGCATTGAGGATACATTAAACCTTTATTTTCCTACCATAGCCTATGCAAATTGAGTCTAAAATAAAACGTGGCAAACGTATAGAGATCAAAGCAAGAGCTACACTCCTAAAGTATATCTAAACCCAAGAAAATAAATGTGTGAGTGGATCTTTTTATTTTAATAAATTGGTTATTACTTCTACAACATGTGGAGTGTCTTATTTATCTTTACATGATATGGTTTACCCGCGGAGAGGACCGTTAGAGGATTATTGGAGGATATTATTACCATCTTTTGCTTGATTTATTTTGCACCACCCGTATAGACCTTTGTAGTTTAGTATATTATATGGTAAGAGGCTGTGTGATTGGGTGCCGGTGGTGGTCCTTACATACAGATTGAAGATACTCACGTTTCTTTCCACTGGGACTCTATCTCTGGATGTGGACTTTAAATAGTGCTGCACCATTCTTATATTGCCTTCTATTGTTTATTTCACAATATTGTGTCAGCTGCTTTTTTGCTACAATTTGACATTTTTATTCATTACCAGGCGCAGCAGTTATATTATATATTCTCCTTCATACACACTCATGGGTGGCTTCTCTGGCTGATCGAGCAGCTGAAAACTGGGAAGCAGATATGGCAGCCTGAGAGTCCTTTACTTCAAGCTATCTGGTAACTTGCGAATAGGGTTTCCTTTTGTCACTGGAGGAATTCTCTCCATGCTCCATCTGTGCTGCTACAAGCCCCTACACTGCACACAAAGAACTAGAGAACTGCTGCTAGTATTTTTTTGTTTATATTGCAAAAAATAGAAAAAACTCAGTTGTAAACAAAGCTCTATTTGTGTGAAAAAAAAATAATAAAAATTTCACTTGGGTACAGTTTTGCATGACCGTGCAATTGCCAGTTGAAATAGTGCAGTGCTGAATAACAAAAAATGGCTCTTGTCATGAAGGGGGTAAAGCCTTGCAGAGCTCAAGTGGTTAAATATTTTAATACATTTTAAAACGTATGTTTACATATATTTATAAAATTGTGCATGTATTTTATATATATATATATATATATATATATATATATATATATATATATATATATATATAGAGAGAGAGAGAGAGAGAGATACGCATGCACATGTGTTTGTTGAACTTAGGGGTGCACACCTGTGCACCCCTAATGCAATAGGCTGTGCACACCTGTATTACCCATATAATACTCTCTAGAGGTGATTGTATCTTCCACTAGGATGAATCATAAAGAATTACACTAAGGCCCTTTTCAGGCTCGCCTGTCAGTTTTTCAGGCGGACCCGATCGAACGCTCCATTTACCCCTATGGGGCAGTAAATGTTAGCAGTGACATGTTCGCTGACACCCACTGCTGTCCGATCCGATCCTGTCCATGAAATCCAGATGGATTGTGACCCTATTTTCCATCTGTCTAGTGGATCAGATCGGATGGGATGAAAACGGACCACCTATCTGTTTTTATCTGATCCCATCCGATCTGATCCACCAGACAAATGGAAAATAGGGTCACCTTTCATCTGGATTTCACGGACAGGATTTCCCCATAGAGGAGAGCAAGGTTCTGACAGGTCCGTCTCAGCATAGTGAGCGGAGATTGATCTGTCCTCCAACTGCTCAGTGGGGATCTACGGATCGATACCCTACTGAGCAAAGCAGAGTCCGCAGGGCGGAACACCAGTGTGAAAGGAACCTAACCCTTGTTTATAAACCTCTGAGCAAAGGTCAGAAAACACAGCCCAATAACCCTCTCACTTAGGGCTTTCATAATCTCAGTACTTCCAAAAGTGTAATTCCTCATAAATATACAGAAAAAGGACATACTTTAGCTGAAAAATGTTTTCCTGTAAGTCCTGATGTACATAAACAGCCAGGATAGATGGTTTGCTGTGTTCAGAGGCAGGTAAACACTGACTCAGCATTCAGCTGCACTCTATACTATGGCTACACACAAACTGGTCAATTAGCTGTGGTCAGCCTCTGTGCAGCAAGAAACTCCATAGAAATGCCATCCCTATCTGCATCTAGAGCAGGGGTGTCAAACTTAATTTTTTTGTGGGCCGCATCACCATTATGGTCGCCTTCAAAGGGCCAGTTCTATCTGTAGCCCACCACTATTAGAAGTCAATAACCGCCACCCTCCCTTACATCACAGTGCATCCCCTTTACCATGTGCTGTGGCTGGGTAGAAGCTGGAGGCAGAGCTGGGCAGCAGCAACTGCAGGGTCTGGAGGAGGGCTGGAGTCAGCTGCCGGAGTCTGCTGAATGCGAGACCAGTGGAGGTGGAGAGGAGGGGGTGCTGTGACTACAAAGAGAGGTGCAGGATCTGTCGGAGGAGTTGTGACCTCATTTCTGCTGCCAACTGCTGGGTTGGGGAGGGGGGGGGTCCACTCTGCAGCTGAAATGGGAAGCACAGGATCTGGCAGAGGAGTTCTGTCCTCTCTGCTGCCGTCTCCTGAGACAAGGTGGGGGAAGAGAGCAGAGATGAGGGAGATTCAGCAGCTGCAAGAGAGGTGCAAGGGCCACATGAAATGGCCTGGAGAGCAAGATTCGGCCCACGGGCCTTGTGTTTGACACCTGTGAGCTAGAGACCTTGTTCACATAAGCATATACATGCAAACAGAGGCAGGAACAGCCATTGATTTGCACAGTACAAATCTGGCAGCCACCTATGACAGTCGCTATCACTGACACTATATGCATGCAACATGTAGCTTAACTGGCAAGAACCTATTACTCCTCCCTGGTGGCTACCCCTTGCCACCTGTGTAAATATAGCATTATAAAACAATAAAAAGGAAACAGGAAGAATCACATATAACTATGCCCACACCCAACACTTATAAAAACTCATAGGAAATCAAATGAGACCCCCCCCCCCCCCCATCGCAATACTCTCTGTAGCTTTAAAACATAGCAAGGTTACATACATCTGCTAAATGCATAGCTAACTCTAAGATGCAGTAGGGCAGACTTGCCCAATCTTAGGATCATTTGTTCCAGATCCAGTACAGTCATTTTCACATAGTGAGGGATGAACTTTACCTATTTACAAGCAAACAGATAAAAAAACACAGTAAAGAGACATAGAAAGGTAGACATTAGGACTATCTCAAAATATCTTTAGATAACAAAAGTCACTGTAGAGAAAACAAACCATTTATCTACCTTAAAAAAAGAAAAAGAAATTTTAGATGCAGACAGACAGTGCCAGCCAGGCAGAAAAGATTGCACAAACAACTGCAGGCTTTTCATTCTTCATCCTTTTGTTGGATTGAAAAACTCTCACAGATTTGAATTAATTAGCTGCTAATTCATCTACTTTCTCTTTTATTTGAGCTTGTTAGAATAACCTATTTTGTAATATATTTCTGGATGTGAATGTATTTGCAGAAATGGAATCAGCTTGGTCAGCTAGTCTGCATGTATTTATAGACAGAAAACCTTAGAGGGGAATATACTGTGTTTTATATAATTATTTTTTGGCTTTATATATTATAATATGTTGGTAATGATACAGTAACACATGATTGAATTTTTACTGATTTTGGACTACAGAAGATGAACTGTCTTTATTTCTGATTACAGTAGTTATTACCTATCTACTAGGGCCTCATGGGCTTACCTCATCCTTTTTCCTTGTTTTCCTCCTCAGAGGCCATTTTACATGAGACCAAGAATAGAAAATAAATTAGAACTGTAAAAATAAGTGGGCTCAGTTTATCTACTGCAGGCTAGTGTGATCAGGGAATTAATGCACTACAATGCCACAAGAGAGGGAAATTTTGACATAGTGGTTTAAGTAAATTAGGCACAGAAACCTTATAGGAGGATAACTTTTACAGATGATGCATTTGTACAATACAGGTAGAGTACATAGAAGCACTGCACATGCTGACTAAATGTACATCACCATACATACTACCAGGGAAGGACTGGTATATTTTGGCCTGGAAGGAGAACACAACGAACTACTTTTGCATTTAAACAACATATTGTGACCTCTACTGCAGCACCAACAGCAAACATCTTCCTATATGTACTTAAATATTGTGAGGATTTAGTTTAAATGTAGTCTTTTTCATGAACTTCAGTCCAATTGTGAATTGTGTTTCAGGGCTTTCTTTGCCCACTTTTATTTAAATGTAAAGGTTCCTTACAGCAGGATATCCACTTAGGGTATAACATCCAATTTTTAAATAATTTTTTTATTCAGCCTTTTTATGCAGCCCATCTCAAGCCACACTGCCTCTCAAACTAATAGAATGCAATCTCTTAAGCTGAATACACACTATACAATTTTCTTTAGATTTTTTTCCTTTAGGCTTACCAAAACCATATAATATGAGTTCAGACCTAAACACTTTCAATTTGTATGCAATGAGGCAGGCCCTTGCACTACATAGTTGAAGGTAAATCTAAAGAAAATCTACCAACAAAAGTTGTATTGTGTGTACCCAGATTAAGTCCAGAACAGCATCCACAAGTTGCTCCTTCAGAAACTGTATCTCCAGGTGTCGGCCTGGTCAGTGCAGACAGAAGCACATCCCTAGTTTGCCAATACACCTAAAAGGCAGTGCACACCTGCTGGCTGCTGACAGAATGCTGCATGCTGGCAAACCATGGACCCAGGGCTGGACTTCATTCCCCACAGTACCAAACCTAGGGAAAACAGCAAAGCCTGTTTTCTTAACTTAAAGTATAACTAAAGGCAAAACTTTGTTTTTAATAAAAACAGAATGGTGTAGCGCTAGATTATGAATGACAAACACCTATACTGAATCAAAGTATGATGTTAACATATACAGTCCAAAAAATGAACACTAAAAAACTCCACAAAGGAAGGTATTGGCTGAAACTGATTCCCAGGAAAGGAAAAGCTCCAAACAAATGAAGAAAGGTGAAGATCAGGTGTGCCCAGGAGTAGAAATGAATCCACCAGACAATATAGTGAGAGATGGCTCCTTACCAAATAGCTCTTGCCACTAGATTATAGGTGGCTGAACGCTCATATGAAAGAGAGATCCTCCGATGTAGTGGAATGGCCAGGCAGGAGCATAGGCCACTCTCTCTGGGGACAACCAATCATAAGTCACAGGGATATCCAGTGTATAACCATGGAAATAAAAAGGGGAAACACTCTTATAGTGCATTACCATTGTATAACTTTAATAAATAAAAAGGGATGCACTCACATGTAAAAACGTTGTATGTCAGCGGAACAAACAATGACATGCAGCCGCAGCGTTCCTACAGAACATTCCTCCTGGGATCATGGGTCACCCGGCAATATGGTGGAGAGCTAACGCTGATGATCCATCTAAACATCAGGGACCAATACGAACTCTCGCACCGGCAGTAGGGATGATCGAACTTTTGAAAAGTTTGGTTCGACCAGAACACCCGAACTTTGGGAATCAAAAAACACCATTTTGAAGCCCTAAAACCTAATAAATGTCCCTAAAAAGTGCCTAGGGTTCTGGGTCATGCCCCAGGGACTATGAATCAGGCAAAAAAAAAGTTCTTAAAAATTGTCGTTTTTGATAGAGAGCCAATTATTGAAAAAAAAAAAAGAGATTTCTTTGGATTTAGTTGTGGTGGGTCTAAAAGTGCACCTGTGAAGTTTCAGCTCTGTAGCATGTCAAGAACCAGAATTATAGCATGTCAAACCTTCAAAAATGTGTCAGACACATCTGCTTTATTTAGCGACAACTTTGGGTCGCATAGCAGTGTGCGTCTTGCAGGTGATTTTCACATCGCACAGTTGATAAAGCCTCAGTGACAAGTTAACGCCTGTTCTTGTTGTAAGTGTTAAGTCCACTGCAAAAGGCTTTGCTACCTTGTGTCACTCACATCTGCTTTATTTAGAGACAACTTTGGGTCGCATAGCAGTGTGCGTCTTGCAGGTGATTTTCACATCACACAGTTGATAAAGCCTCAGTGACAAATTAACGCCTGTTCTTGTTGTAAGCTTTAAGTCCACTGCAAAAGGCTTTGCTACTCTGTGTCACACACATCTGCTTTATTTAGCGACAACTTTGGGTCACACTGCTATGCGACCCAAAGTTGTCGCTAAATAAAGCAGATGTGTGTGATGCAGATTAGCAAAGCCTTTTGCAGTGGACTTAATAATGCTTACAACAAGAACAGGCGTTAACTTGTCACTGAGGCTTTATCAACTGTGCGATGTGAAAATCACCTGCAAGACGCACACTGATATGCGACCCAAAGTTGTCGCTAAATACAGCAGATGTGTGTATCGCTGAAATGTATTTTGCACAACAGCTGACTATCAAGCACGTATACCTGCTGTAGATATATCAGCAGTGCAACATGCTCACTAGACAGAACACTGACACTTAAAACTATCCCTACAAAAACTAGATTATTGAATCTAACTATAGTGGTATATAGTACCCTAACTACACTGCATATCCCTTTCCTCACACTAAAAGAACAGCTCCATACAGCAGAAGATAATTTCTAACTGACACTGTCCCTTTAAATTTTTTTTTTTCTAACTCAACAGCACAATCGCTGTATTTCTTTCTTTTTTTTTTTTTTTCAAGTGTTTTATTTTATTGAATAATGCAAGTGAGTAACAACGTTTGACATACAGAATAATGCAAGGTAATGTAAACAAAGCTTGGTAACAGAGCATGACCAATAACTGTAACTACAGCAAATTGTGAGGGTTAGTAGACTTGGGGCGGTAAAATGGGCGGTCATGAGAGAGTAGTGATTGGCATCGCCAACCCACTGGCACCCCATATAGGGAGCACACTGTGCCTAGGTGGGGAGGCAAATTGTTAAACTAAAAGGGAACAGTACCCAATACAATTGCTGTATTTCTAACTACACTGACAATCTTTCTGTAAGCTGACTGCTCTTCTGCTGATCTGGAGCTTTACAAGCAATCTGCAATGCAGCAAACGTTGTTTAATACAGCAGGAGAAACACAAATGCTTCCAGTCTCTTCCAAAGCCTCTGTATTACAGTGCTAGAGGTTAGGCGGGGGCTATGTTATATACTGGGGGGCGTATTCACTCCTGATTGGCCTCTGGTCCCCGTAGTCACCCCAATCACATTCCTAGCACACTCCTGCCCCCTCATTGGCTTTTACTGACGTTTCTGGGCCAATCACAAGCTTTTAAAGCCCACTTCCTGTCCCATTGCATTTTGGGCGGTTCGGGTAATCCGAATTCCAAACTTTTACCGCAAAAAGTTTGGAATTCGGCCGAATCTCGAACACTCAATGTTGGGGTCGAACCGATGGTCAACCCGAACCGTTCGATCTTCCCTAGCCATCAGGATAAACTGCACCCCTACATGTTTCGTGGTAACTCACGTCCTCTGGCGGTTGGTCCTAGGTGGCGCTGTGCGAGGTCAGGGGTTTAAATAGGCAAAACCCCATATTGGATACTGGCAGTTTGCCCATAAACCACCCGAAATGAGGAAAAACAGGAACAAAAATACTTGGGAACAATAAAAATATGAATATATACATACACTTCCATAAAATCACTACCTGCTGCTAAATGCATCCATATGGTCACGCAAACGGGACCAGGGAGAATTAAGTAGTCATGACAACATACAAATACATACAAAAACGACAAAAGGTATATTAATAAAAAAAAAACGCAGAAAAAATAAAAACCCAGAAAAAATAAAAATAAAAAATATAAAAATAAAAAGTAAAAATAAAATGAAAACGCAGAAAAAATAAATAGAAAATAATAAAATAAAAAACTACAGAAATAAATCAAGCATTATTAATAAAACAATTGATGTCCCAGTCGATGTTTAAACCGAACGGAGTGAAAGAACGCATGTCAAAGATCCAACGGGTCTCAAGGTGAGAAATCGCCCTAACTAAATTGGTGCCCCTCCAATTAGTTGTAATCCTGTCAATGGCCAGGAAAGAGGTACCCGATGGATCTTTGTTGTGACATTTATCGAAATGTCTCGATAGACTGTGACCTCTGAACCCTCGTCTGATATTGCCAACATGTTCTGAAAGGCGAATGTGCAGTTCTCTTTTTGTCCTTCCAATGTATTGTTTAGAGCACGGACACTGGATTAAATACACAACATACTTAGATCTGCATGTGATGAAATTGTCAATATCAAAAGATCTACGTGTATGTGTGGACGGAACTGCATACACCTCCCAGATCTGAAGCTGTTGATCTCACAGATACTGCAGCTTCTACAAGGAAAATAATCTGGAAGAGGCTGGTGGAATGAAAGAGGTTTAGGCGGATCCACTACATTCAGTGCGATCTGATGATGCACCGATGGAGCCCCTCTAAAAATGAGGGTCGATCTGGCAAGATGGAACCTAAAATCCTATCATTCTTAAGAATATTCCAGTGTCTTCCCAGGATTTTTTTCACAGAAAAGTTCTGGTTAGAATACCTGGTAAACATGGAAAAACTAAATTTACTATTATTATTTTTTTTACAAGTAGAGATCTTCTATCCATGTTCGCCACCTGGTGTACAACCCTATCAATATCTAGTTCACTATTTCCTTTCTCAAGGAACCTGACCTTTAAAGTATTGGCCTGTAAGTGAAAATCCTCGATATTAGAACAATTGCGCCTAATTCTTTGGAACTGGCACTTAGGTACCGCATCCAACCAGACCTTATGATGACAACTCATAAGGCCGCCATGGCTAACAGAAGATAGACTTAGAACTAAACTAGAGAAACTTAACATAAATAAATCACCGGGACCGGATGGCTTGCACCCGAGGGTTCTTAAAGAGCTCAGCCAGGTGATTGCCAGACCCTTATTCTTGATCTTTAAGGATAGTTTACAGATGGGTATGGTGCCAGCTGATTGGAAAAAAGCCAACGTGGTACCAATATTTAAAAAGGGGCCGAGGTGTATCCCGGGGAACTATAGGCCGGTCAGCTTAACATCTGTAGTCTGCAAGATTTTGGAGGGGATATTAAGGGACCATATACAAGACTTTAGTAATGAAAATTAGTATTATTAGTAGCAATCAGCATGGATTTATGAAAAATCGTTCTTGCCAAACCAATCTATTAACCTTCTACGATGAAGTGAGCTGCCACCTAGATAAAGGTAAGCCGGTGGATGTGGTGTATCTGGACTTTGCAAAGGCCTTTGACACCGTTCCCCACAAACGCTTACTGTACAAACTAAGGAAGGTAGGTATGGACCATAAGGTGAGTACCTGGTTAGAGAACTGGCTCCAGGGGAGAGTCCAGAGGGTGATGATTAATGGGGAGTACTCGGATTGGGCGGGTGTGGAAAGTGGGGTCCCCCAGGGTTCGGTCCTGGGACCAATCCTGTTTAATTTATTCATAAATGATCTAGAGGAGGGGATATCTAGTACAATCTCGGTATTTGCAGATGATATTAAACTAGGCATGCCAATATCTTCTATGCAGGATGTGGAAACCTTACAAGCAGACCTGAACAAAATAACGGGGTGGGCAACTACATGGCAGATGAGGTTTAATGTTGAAAAATGTAAAGTAATGCACTTGGGGGCCAAAAACCAGAAAGCAAGCTACTCACTAGGGGGGGAACCTCTGGGTGAGTCTAAGATGGAAAAAGACTTGGGGGTACTGGTAGACAACAAGCTTGGCAGTGGCATGCAATACCAAGCCGCTGCAAGTAAAGCCAACAGAATACTGGGATGTATAAAAAAGGGGATTCACTCCAGAAATAAAGAGATTATTCTCCCTCTCTACAAGACTCTGGTCCGGCCACATCTGGAGTATGCTGTCCAGTTCTGGGCACCGGTCCTCAGGAAGGATGTGCTTGAATTGGAAAGAGTCCAGAAAAGGGCAACAAAAATAATTAGGGGAATGGAGGACATCAGCTATGAGGAAAGGCTACAAGCACTGAACCTATTCTCTCTGGAGAAGAGAAGATTGAGGGGGGATATGATATCAATGTACAAATACTGTACTGGCGACCCTGGCATAAGGAACAAACTATTCAGAGTAAGGGAATACAATAAGATGCGTGGCCACTCACTAAAACTAGAGGAAAGGCGGTTTAACCTTAAAATGCGTAAGGGGTTCTTCACTGTAAGAGCGGTAAGGATGTGGAATTCTCTTCCACAAGCAGTAGTATCAGCAGGGAGCATTGATAGTTTCAAAAAACTGTTAGATGGTCACCTTAGAGACCACAACATACAGGGGTATACAATGTACGGTTAAAAGCAAACACACACACACACATCATAGGTTGAACTGGATGGACTGTTGTCTTTTTTCAACCTCACTAACTATGTAACTATGTAACTCGATCTGGGGATATAAGCGTTCCTGTCCGTACTTTTAAAGAATGTAGAGGTGACGAGTTTCCCATTCTGAACCTTAATATCCAAGTCCAGAAAGTGCAACTCGGAAGCACTGATTTCAAACTCCAGTTGAATACCCCTGTTATTCTGGTTTAAACATTCAAAGAATGCGCATAGGGAATCAGAGTCTCCATCCCATATGACGAATATATCATCTATGTAGCATTTCCATAATCGCAGTTGCGATGGGGGCCATGTCCAGATAACATCCTCCTCCCAGTAGGCCATAAATAAATTGGCCAAACTGGGAGCGAACTTGGCCCCCATCGCAACGCCGCAAGTTTGTAAATAGGAACTGCCACCAAACCAGAAGTAATTGTGTCTGGTTGCAAAAGTAAGGGGAGGGAGTCATCAGCATTAAGAAAATGCCGCACAGCCTCCAGTCCATGTGAGATGATGGTATACAAAGAGGCCATGTCTGCCATGGCCAAAAGGTATCCATCCACCCACACAAACTCCTCAAGAGTGGTAAGCACCTGAGTAGTATACCTGAGGTAAGAAGTGGTGTTAATCACATACGGTTGTAAATATTCATCTACATACTTGCCTATCCTGTACGTGAGTCATTCCCACTTATGATGGAATGTCCAGGGGGTTTGGTTTGATTTTTGTGGATTTTAGGCAAGTAGTAGATGACAGGGATTCTAGGAGTGGCTGGGATCAGATAAGCTCTTTCCTTTTTGTTTAAAATACCCAAACTGAAACCTTCATGCACCAATAACTTCAGATCAGCCTTATAGTTACTGGTAGGATTAGATGCTAGTGGGATATATTTGGTGGTAGTTGAGACGGGGGCAACCTCTTCCTGTCCCATTTGGCAATGCAACACCAGACTCCTCCAAGATTCTGGGAGTGCACAACTCATCAATGACCAAATTACTAATTTCTTTAAGCTCAATGTTCCCTCAGTCCCTGACTCATTCATGACATGGAATGCCCATAAAGCGTTCATTAGACGGATTTTAATCCAACAAGCGGCCAGACTGAAGAGACGCTATGGTGCTCGCCTAGACACCCTTCTGCATGAAATACATGACCTAGAATGCAAAAACAAGGAGGCACCATCCTTGGTGATGTCTGACACTCTGCAAAAGCTTAGAGAGGACCTCAGACTCCTACTGCTGCAGAGATACGATACCCAACTCAGGCGGTTGAAATTGCAAACCTACACCAATGCGAACAGGGCTGGCAAATACCTGGCCAACAGGATCAAAACAGCTAGGTCCAAAAAAACAAAATAATGTATCTTATACACCCCACCTCTAAACACAAAATATTTAATCCCCAAGAAATTGTCGATCAATTCGCTGGCTACTACGAGGCCTTCTATAACCTGAAAGAGGACGCACACACCGCCAAAGACACCGAGGAACATATCCTGGCGTTCATATCCTGGCGTTCTTTAGGAATATTAATCTCCCGACATTGTCGGACTCCCAATTACAATTCCTGAATTCTCCTATTACAGATCAGGAGATAGAAAAAATCATAGCGTTTCTTCCGAACGGCAGATCCCCGGGACCTGATGGTTTACTGAACGAGTACTACAAAACATTTACAAAAGTGCTACTTCCGCACCTATCTTTCGTCTACAACCTGGCGGCTGCTGCCTCTGCTTTTCCCAAAGAAATGCTTACAGCATATGTGGTCACACTTCCCAAACCAGGGAAAGATCCAACTACACCTGTCAATTTCAGACCCATATCTCTCCTCAATTCAGACACCAAGCTGAAAAAACCTGAATGCCTTCTCTGCTGCTGTCTATTGATGCAGAGAAGGTATTCAACAGAGTGGAATGGTGTTATATGTCCAAAGTATTAACTCATTTTGGGTTCCAGGGTGTTATAAAATCAGCGATTATGGAAGTGTATTCTTGCCCTACAGCCCAGGTGTACACATCAGGACTTCTCTCCAAACCCTTTAAAATAGCAAACGGCACCCGTCAAGGCTGTCCCCCTATCCCTATCAATATTCAATCTGATGATTGAACCACTAGCGGAAATAGTTCGCAAACACCCCCTTGGCCCCCTTGATTCCACTTCCATAGCGAAACTCATGTCATTAACCTTTTCACTGATGATGTGATTCTCCTCCTAACGAACCCTGAAAAATCTCTCCCCCAGGTACTAAATATTCTGAATGCAATATTCTTGTCAGGGATCCACTGCTATACACAGGCGCACTGGTGCCGCAAACCGGCAAACGCCTATACGCATGCGTGTACGAAGAGGCGCCTTGAATAGCTAGAGGCTACCTTAGTATAGCTAGAGGCTACCTCAGTATGGTTCTAGGCTACCTCAGTATAGCTAGAGGCTACTTCAGTGTGGTTTGAGGCTACCTCAGTATAGCTCGAGGCTACCAAATTGGCCTATTTAAACACAGCTATCACTACAGGAAGTTGCTGTGTTATCTTCAGCTCTCCCTTGTGATCCGTGTTCCTGTGTACCTGTTGTTCCTGATTATTTGACCCGGCTTCCTCTTGTCTTTGCTACTTGCTGCCCGCCCTGACCTTTGGCTCGTCTGACTACTCTCTTGGTTAACCCTTGTCTGCTTCTCTGCTTCTGGACCAGAACCTGCGCTCTGCCTGGCTGGGTGATCCTGGGGACCGCGACCGGGTGCTAGCTTGCAGCGTAGTCCAATCCCACCATTAGGGGCCCTGGTGAAAACCAGCTAACACTTAGACTCCGCACCTCAGGTGAACCTGTGTCCTTATCAGATGTGTGCATACGGCATCCAGCTCTGCTACCACGGCCTTCTCATCAGGTGAGAGTTCTCTCTATTAGTCAGGCTCCACCTGCCATCCTGACAGTATAACACAGCCATCCTGGACTGGCCAGCACCCTCAGACAAAAAGGGGGTACAACGTTTTATTGGTTTTGCCAATTTCTATAGGAGGTTTATTAAAGGATTCTCCGCCATCATTGCTCCTATTACGCAGCTAACCAAGCAGAATAATCGTTTCTGTGGACCTCTGAGGCACAGGCCGCCTTCAGTACTTTGAAGGGACTATTCACCACAGCACCAATCCTGAGCCACCCTGATCCCACTTTGCCCTATCTACTTGAAGTGGATGCCTCAGAAACGGCTGTAGGTGCGGTCATTTCCCAACGTCAGGGTCTTAAAGATTTAGTCCACCCTGTGGCTTTTTTCTCCCGCAAGCTTTAACCAGCAGAGAAAAATTATGATGTGGGTGATCGGGAGCTGTTGGCCATCAAGGCTGCCCTGGAGGAATGGAGGTATCTATTAGAAGGAGCAGCACACCCTATCCTGATCTATACAGATCATAAAAACCTTGAATATTTAAGGACAGCCAAGCGCCTGAAGCCACGCCAAGCTCGTTGGGCATTATTTTTCTCCCGATTTTCTTTCCACATTACGTATCGGCCAGGATCAAAAAACGTTAAGCCTGATGCGCTCTCCCGGATGTTTGACGACCCTAAGGAGACTTCAGCGCCAGACACCATCCTATCCCCAAACCACTTTCTGCTGCTTCAACCTGACCTGCTGTCCCTTATGCAACAAGCCTCGAGGGATGTCCCCTGCCTCCCTGGAATTACATCATCTTCCCGAGATGGACTATTATGGCGGGGTAACAAGATTTTTGTCCCTGAAAGCACTCGAGTAATGATCCTGGGCCTGTGCCATGACCACCCTTTGGCGGGTCACTTTGGGGTTCACAAGACTCTGGACCTTATACAACGCACATTCTGGTGGCCTGATTTAGAAAGGGACTGTAAACAGTATGTAGGAGCATGCCCCATCTGTAACCAGAGCAAGACGGTTAGAAGCAAGGCCTGGGGGTTACTCAGACCACTGCCAGTCCCAGATAGGCCATGGAAAATGATTTCCATGGATTTCATTGTTGAACTCCCTCCGTCTGAAGGTTGCTCTGTCATTTATGTAGTGGTTCACCGTCTATCAAAGATGGCTCACTTTCTGCCACTAAAGAACACCCCCTCCGCCTCAGAGACTGCTAAAATATTTATCAAGGAGATAATCAGGCTTCACGGGATCCCAGCGGACATCATTTCCGATAGAGGGGTCTAATTCACCTCCCGGTTCTGGAGATCCCTGTGTGAAACCCTAAAGATCAAGCTATCCATGTCATCAGCATACCACCCTCAGACAAATGGACAAACAGAGAGGACAAATCAAACTCTCGAACAGTATATTCGGTGCTTTACCACGTTTGTCCAGGATAACTGGGTGTCATTATTACCTTTAGCGGAATTTGCCTATAACAACGCCAAACACTCAGCCACAGGCCAGTCACCATTCTTTGCCAACTACGGCTTCAGTCCATCATTTTTCCCTTGTGTTGTCTCGGAGTCCACAGTCCCTGCAGCTCGGAGTGTCGCTGAATTCCTCAATCTCAACAGCAAACTGCTACAGGAAGCGATGGTCAAGGCACAGGCAGCTAACAAGGTGATCTTCGACAAGAAGAGGCAAGGTGAACTGATCCTCCAACCAGGGGACAAGGTTTGGCTATCAACAAATAACCTCCGCTTGGCCTGCCCCTCGAAAAAATTGGCACCCAAATTTATTGGGCCATTTCCAGTAAAGAGGAAACTTAACAAGGTATCCTATGAACTGATCTTGCCAGAGTCACTTAAAATCCACCCTGTATTTCACGCTTCGCTGTTGAAGCCTGCCTTACCTGACCCCTTTCCGGGTAGGGATTCTAGGCCTCCTGACCCTGTGGTGATTGACGGTGATGAGGAATTCGAGGTGAAAGCTATCTTGGACTGCAGAAGGAGGAGGAACCAAATACAATTCCTGGTTAAATGGAAGGGCTATGGCCCAGAGGAGAATTCCTGGGAGCCCGAACAGGATGTCCATGCCCAGGAATTAATTCGGGCTTTTTTCCGCAGCCATCCTCAGAAAAGGAATCTTTTGGGCACCCGGAGGTTGCCCATAAGGAGGGGGCAATGTCAGGGATCCACTGCTATACACAGGCGCACTGGTACCGCAAACCAGCAAACGCCTATACACATGCGTGTACGAAGAGGCTCCTTGAATAGCTAGAGGCTACCTTAGTATAGCTAGAGGCTACCTCAGTATGGTTCTAGGCTACCTCAGTATAGCTAGAGGCTACCTCAGTGTGGTTTGAGGCTACCTCAGTATAGCTCGAGGCTACCAAATTGGCCTATTTAAACACAGCTGTCACTACAGGAAGTTGCTGTGTTATCTTCAGCTTTCCCTTGTGATCCGTGTTCCTGTGTACCTGTTGTTCCTGATTATTTGACCCGGCTTCCTCTTGTCTTTGCTACTTGCTGCCCACCCTGACCTTTGACTCGTCTGACTACTCTCTTGGTTAACCCTTGTCTGCTTCTCTGCTTCTGGACCAGAACCTGCGCTCTGCCTGGCTGGGTGATCCTGGGGACCGCAACCTGGTGCTAGCTTGCAGCGTAGTCCAACCCCACCATTAGGGGCCCTGGTGAAAACCAGCTAACACTTAGACTCCGCACCTCAGGTGAACCTGTGTCCTCATCAGAGGTGTCCATACGGCATCCAGCTCTGCTACCACGGCCTTCTCATCAGGTGAGAGTTCTCTCTATTAGTCAGGCTCCACCTGCCATCCTGACAATCCTACAACAAGGTAAACTATTTGAAGTCTCTTATTTTAAACCTAGGAGTTCCATTAGAGATTAGGACACACCTGCAGGAAACTCTACCCTTCTCATGGAGTGACAACGGTACCCCATACCTGGGCATCACCCTCACGCCAACATCCAAATCCCTAGCACATGCCAATTATGAGCCCCTAACCCACAATATACATAATCAACTGCATAATATGGCCAAAACGGAGCAACATCCAGCATATACAAGACTTTTTACACTCATAAAAACTAAGTAACTGGGAAGAAATGAGGGACAGGTTCTCTCTTGCACTATCATTCCAATTCTCCTGTTACCGCATAATACACTTCTTCACTAAACACTCGACACCCTCTTTACACATTCCACAAATAGCATGGAAATTGTGAACAGCCCACACCCCAGCAAAGGGTGGCATATCACTCTTCTATAATATTCTACAAAACAAAACCGTACTTCTAAAATCTATACCCATCCAAAATGGGAAAAGAACCTCAGAATGCAGAGTACACCTTAGCTAAATGGCGACTGGCTATTTGCTCCAACTATCTATTTTCCAAATGCACTGACCACTGGGAAATGATGCTCAAGTTATTGGACAAATGGCATTATACCCCTTACAAACTTTACAGATTCTCTCTGCAACATCCTGCTACATGCTGGCGACAAGTGTGGACAAGTAGGTACGCTCCCCCATATTATGTGGAATGTCCCTGCCTAACTAGCCTTTGGAACCCAATTTTCCAGTTGATATCCTCCACCACTGGAGTACTAGGCCCCCCTAACATGGGATTAGCACTCTTAAACCTTGGCATTGACTGATATCCACAAAGTATGAGACAGGTAGTATGCCACATTTTGATGGCTGCACTCAATAACATCCTCAGGAATTGGGGCTCATAACAATCTCCAAATGTAACAGACGTTAAAACCACAATAAATAGCAACAATGTCTTTGAAAGTTTGTTGGCAATTAATCAACGTACTTGCATTGCCTTTGACAAAAGATGGGATATATGGATAGACAAATTTGGTAGGTACACTTAAAGTGTTCCTTTGATTTTTACTGTGCGTCAGGGTGGAACCCAGTGGGGACCCGTGCCTATCCGCTCCCTGCACAGTATGCTCCCGAGTGGGGTGTGGGGAGAGGTGTGGCCAGAGCCTGGCTGGGGCACACCTGATTAGTATTCTTCGATGCTTCTTTAGGATTATTCCACGGTTCAACTGCATGTTAACTGTTTATTCTTCTATGCAGCACTGTTAGTTCACATTTGTACAGATTTCTGTTTTTTCGCTTTTTTTTTTTGTACATTGTACTTGGTTTTTAATGTATGTTTTGTATCGCAAATACCTAATAAAAATTATTGAAGCAAAAAAAAATATTTATTTAATTAAGTGTGTTCATTTCTGATTAAAGATAATGGGGGAGATCAATAAAGCTGCTGCACCACTTTTCTGGTGTTATTCTTGGTATTAATTTTGGAGTTATTCTTGTTAATGTGTTGCACCGTGACCTAACTGAAGAAACATCTGCTGCAGTTTTGGTTTTGAGAGTGACAAAATTGTGTCAAATTCAGGTAGTTCCAGTTTGCATCACTTCTACATTGTGGTGCAACCCCTGCATCAAATTCAAAATTAAATACCAACAGTTTGTATCTATGAAAGTGGAGCTACAGTAATTAGGACCGATTCTCTTTTGGCATATTACACAAACAAAACAACACCGGCCAAAGTCATTGGATCAGTGCTCACTGGTGCACACAAATAATGATGGGTGAATTAAAAATTGATGACAGGAAACAAATAATGAATGCATAAATGAAGACCGTTAAAACATGAACATTAATATCAAGAGCCTAAGCTGGCATGAGTCCAAGGCAATTGGGGGGGGGGGGGGGGAGTTCCTGTGGATGTGATAGCTAAAGGCACTGTCAGAATATATCCAAAGGAGAGATGAGAGCGACCAGAAATGACGTTGCAGCCCCCCCCATCTATTGTTGCTGCTTTTTGTCCCTAGCCTGTACCTGTGGAGGATCCGGCTTTCGGGGGGTGACGCCACTTCTGGAACCCAGCATCTTGCTGCCGATGCTTCTGTGGAGTGGGAGCGTGTCCATTGCATGATACATCCCCCTGCTGCTGCAATCTGTACATTGTATACAGCAGTGCCTGCGCTGGCATCCACGGCCTTTGTCACCCTCCAGCCCACACCATCATTCATCATAATTTATGAGGAGGATCTGCCTGTTACCACACTGACCTCTGCTATTCTCAATGTAAGTGTATGAATAATAAATTTGCTTTTATCATTTCTTCTACTGACCTGGTGCCCTTTGTCTTTCATTGCATGTCTCTGTTGGCATACAGAGAGATAGAAGTCAGAATAGACCCACAAAGGTGTGTATACATGCCTTTGAGCTCAACTCTCTAGCCTAGACTTGCACGTCAACCGTCATAAATATAAATGTGTATTCTTGTCAAATAATAAAATAACTTGTAGTATTCTATAAAAATCTTACTTGTTACTCCTACTTGTTATCCAATCATGTACAAACAAAAAATTTTTTTTTTCCTTACACCTGATATTCTTTGCAAAGTGAAACTTTTTTTTATTTCTAGGGTTCTGAATATGTATGAGTCCTGTACGTCATTGAAATGTGACTTACCGTGCCTAAAAATGATAAAATGCAATACTAAAAAACAACTATGCAATCAAACCCATGAGGCTTACAATCCATGTAGCAACCATAACCACCACGCCACAGTGTTTTTTTTTCTTATTGCAATGTAGGTGAAGTGGATGTACTATATATAGAAAGAAATTGCAGTGTAATATCAGTAAAACAATTATTTTAATGGCTTGGCTTTTCATGATTTGGGTACTGTAATTTGAAGATGTTGCCTTGAGAAATGTCCTTTAATAGCAAGATTAGACCACCGGTTCTCAAAGATGACAGTTGCAAAAGCATTGCACCAAATTCAAGTATGAGTTCTAGACAGGTACATGACTTTGGTGCAGGCTGCACCACTTTTAGGACACCCGAAAGACATTTTCTAAAAAACTACCTGTGCTTGTCTTTATGAATTCCACAGTTACTCAGCTACAGCATTCTTTGTGTAGTTTTTAGGTAAGGAGGAGCCAGTTTGGCCCTACCACTGGTCATGTCCTCTGATCTAAAGATCGGGCCCTCAGTTATAAAATAAGTTGTGTAACACTGAAAATAAAATAGTTTTCTTTTTGCAGTTGTTTGAACACTGCCTATATTTGGTTGCTCAAAAAAAGAAAAAAAAAAAAACACCTTTGCTACGTATACACACAAAACATTTTTCATCTGACAAAAAAACACAAAAATATTGACTCACTAATGTCAAGTAATGTGAGATAATAATGTTTTAATGAATATCAGTACATTTTAATGTTTTATTTTCTCCTCAAAATGTTTTTTTTTGGAAATATTATTTTTAAATATACAAACATATTGCAAGTACAAAATGTATATCATATTGCAATGAAATAGATAGATCTATCATTTCATGTTGATAGTATTGTGTGCAATTGCTTTGAATTGTACACATTTTTTTAATGGTATACCACATTTCATACATAAATATTAAAATTTTCCACAACTGATAGTTTATATTTATTATCATGTTTATTATTATTTTAATTTAAACAACAATAGCAATCTTTAAGGCTACATTCACACCTGAGCGTAGCGTTTTTCGCGCGTTTTTTACCGCGATTTTACCGCGATTTTTGCGGCGTTTTTTACCGCGATTTTACCGCGATTTTTACCGCGATTTTTGTGCAGGCGTTTTTAGATTGAATAGAGATCAATGGAAAACGCCTGTAATCTGCCCAAAAAGAAGCTCATGTACTTTTTTGAGCGTTGGGCGTTTTGTATACAGCGTCAAAACGCTCAGATGTGAACAGGGGCCATTGAAATGAATAGGATTTGTCTTGTTGGGCGTTTTGAGAGCTGATCCTAGAGCAGAAAAACGCCCCAAAAACGCCCCAAAACGCCTACATGTGAACGGAGCCTAAAGCCTCTGACTTTCAGCCCCCATTCACACTGCAGCGGCACGACCCTGTACTACTTCGGGGGTGACTTGTGAAGTCCCGTGCACCGCGACTTCGGCGCAACTTGCATGGACTTCATATAATGAATGTCTATGCAAGTCTATGCAAGGGGTATGGGAGATGATTACAGCCACACATGCCTACACAGGTTGAACTGGATGGACTATTGTCTTTATTCAACCTCACCTACTATGTAACTATGTAACTATGTAAGTCGCTCCAAGGTCACCCCGAAGTAGTACAGGACCCTTTTTCTAAGTCGGAGCGACTTGTGTCGCTCCTATTAGAACGGGTCCTGTAGCAGTCAATGGACCGCGAGGGACCGCGACTTGTCAGGCTGACAAGTCGCCTGACAAGTCACGTTAGTGTGAATGGAGTGTCACTGTGATTCCTAAATCCATTTTTGTCCTCTGTTTTCATTTGAAGGACAAGGCTCTAGAAAATGTTGGTACATCATGCAGCCCCTATTACTCTCCTTCTGGTAGCTGCCAGAAATTTAATTTATGTTGCTTTCTTGAAAATAAAATGAGCCTGCTGAAATTATACAATGACCAGCAATTTGTTTTAAAGTGGTATTAAACCCAAAACCAAACATGTATTATATTTTTCAGCTTACCAATTTGATGTGGTGACTGTATCAGTCTTCTTTTCTTTGGCTTTTCCACTGGTGATCTGGTCAGTAAAAAACCTCCCGTGTTAGTAAGACACTAGCCTGGAGGAATGAGCACAGAAGGTACAGAAGACAGCAGAATTGTCAGACTTGGGGGGGGAGGGTAGTGTTAAATGTATTAGCAGATTTTGATACACTAACAAATTGAAGCCAAACTCCATCTCATATGCTATAATCGGTTACAGTAAACAGTTTTTTTCTTTACTTTTGGGACAGAGGTTTTGCATGAATAATAGCTGATCATTTTAATCACATCTGTCAGTATTAAGTGGTTTGTCTCATCCATGTAAACTGTTACAGACTTGCTGGCTGGATCGCCAGATGAAAATAGAAAAAAGAACGCCTAAAAAGGAAATAAATACAACCATCACATCTACTGTTTGCTTTTGGGTTTAATACTGCTTTAAATATATATGTATTATAGGTAATATATGTATTATGATAGTGAATCCAAATTTAAAGAACAAGTAATCCGTTTTATTGGTGATGATCCAGTTAAGACCCTGAAAGATATACTATATACATCTATTTGTGTTTACTAAAAATACTTGTTACCATTATCATTTGCATCCATTAGCAAACATGAAGTTTTAATGATATTCTACCACAGATTCAATTTAAAATTGTTTTGAATTTCCAGACTAATTTGTAACCAGAAAGAAATAAAGATGGAAAAAAAGAGAAAAAGCAGCGCTTTATTTGTTGGCTCTGTCTCAGTTTTGAATGCTTAATCACTATAATCGGATACCCAACTCCAAGAATTCAGTTACGCAGAGTGACATTCACACTGATTTATCGTTATATGCAGATGTTCCTAAGTAGATGAAAGTTTGTCAGCCAGCTGAGGCTATAAGAGGAACTAGATACTAAAAACACAAATGATAGACATTCAGTATTTCCACACACTCATCTGTTTTCTCCAAGATTTGTCTTTAAGGGGCTGCTCCCACCAGAATACTTTCTTTTAATGTGCTTTGAAATGCTTGCATTGAAAGACTCCATTTGAATTAACCTAAATAGCAAACTGAAGTTCAACAAGCCCAAAATGCAACATGCACAATGTTATTATTTGATTTTCTGATGTCTATACATTTTACTTTCATCTGGTGGACTCAAGTCTAGACAACATTATTGTAGCAAATAAAAATGTCAACAGGAAAGTTTATTTTAAAGGCAGTTACACTACCTAGTGGATCCAGGGTACTCCTGTGAATATATACTGTGCAGCTCGGTTTTTAATGTATGGTGCTCATCCTCAATCATGAAGCTTTCATTCCTCAGGCAGTAGGTACTCCAGGAGATATGCAGTGTGAATTTGTTTGGGAAATTAAAGTGGTTGAAACCCTAAAAAAAAAAAAAAAAATCAAAAAAACAATATGCTCCTGTTCTTTTAACCATTTGAAGACCAGCCTTTTTTTTCTGGCACTTTTTGTTTACATGTAACAATCAGTTTTTTTGCAGGAAAAGTACCTAAACATTATATATTTTTAAAAGCAGAGGTCATAGAGAAAACATTGCTTGGTTTTGCAATTTGTTATGTCATATAGTATTTGCAAAGCGATTTTTCAAATGCAATTGTTGGGAAAAAATACACTTTTTAAAATTGTAACCCCAAAAAAAATTCCTAACCCAATTTTTGCAAAATATAAAAGATGATGTTGCACCAAGTAAATAGATACCAAACACGTCACACTTTAAAATTGTGCACACCTGCACAGCAGAAACAAACAATGTCAATTTTACTATCCATAGGCAACGCATTAAAAGCCTTAACAGGTTACCACTTTAGATTTACAAAAGTACTAGCATTACTGCCCATGATCTGACGTTCGTGGTGATACCTCACATGTGTGGGACGATCACTGTTTGTGGGCATGCGGGAAAATGCATGTGTTCGCCTTTGCGTCCTTGCACAGGGGGACTAGGGCACTTTAAATTATATATTTTTTTAATTATTATTTATTTTATTTTATTTATGTTTACAGTGTTGCTTTAATTTTTTTTTTTTTTTTAATCACTTGTTTTACTGTCACAAAGAATGTAAACCTCCTTGTGACAGCAATAGGTATTCTTTATGGAGGGATCTGGGTTAATAAGATTCCCAAATTCCTCCTTTGCACTTGAAAACATTCAAAATGCCAAGATCTGCATTTTGAATACTTTCTATTTTCAAAAAATGGCACCGTTGACAGCCAGGTAAACCGGAAGTGATGTCATCACTTCGGGGTTACCATAGCAGAGACCCAATCAAAGCGGATTCCAGCTTTGTATGGGTCTCTGGCCAGCCGGCAGACGTTCCGGCTGGTAGCTTGCGTCTCCCAGTGGGACGGGAGACCCGGAGCCCTCCCACTGCTTGTAATAGCAATCGAGTGGCTTGTTAGTCACAGATTGCTATTACAAGAGAGCCGATTGTCGGCTCTAAAAAATTTTATCAGGGTGATGCCTGCAGCTGCAGGCATCATCCCAGTACAACCACTTAAAATATAATGACGTACCAGGTATGGGATTTGGTGGCAAGTAGACATGTGCAGTTCATTTAGTTCTGAATCAAAATTCGGATGTCTCCGAATTACAATAGCAATGAGTTTAAACAAATCTGAAATAACAAAATGAAAATAATTGAATGAAATTCAAATTTGAATAGTTTTCAAATGAAATTCGAATTTCAGAAGAGAATAAAATAGAATAGAAAAAAAGGAATATAATAGAAAAGAATAGAATAGAAAATAAAGGACTATAATAGAAAATAAAAGAATAGAATAGAAAAGAATAGAGTAAAACAGAACAAAATAGAATAGATAATAAAGTATAGAATATAATAGAATAGAAAATAAATGAAAAAAGTAGAAAAAAAATTGAATAGATTAAACAAGAAAGAATATATTCATATTAAGAAATTTGAATTTCAAAGAGAATAAAATTGAATTAAAAAAGAATAGAAAGAATAGAATAGAAAAAAGAATAGAATGAAATAGAAAACAAAAGAATAGAAAAAAGAATAGATTAGAAAAGAATAGAATAACAACAATTAACAAATAACAATGGAATAGAATAAAATAGAAAAAACGTAACCTTCTGAAATTCAAATTTTCAACAGAACAAAATTGAATTTGAATAGAAAAGAATAGATCAGAATAGAAAATACATGAATAGAACAGAATAGAGTAGAAAAAACAATATAATAGAATAAAATAGAAATAATATAACCATCTTCCGAAATTAAAATTTTGATCAGAATACATTTTGAATAGAATAGAACAGAATAGAAATTTAAATAATTGAAAAGAATAGAATAGAAAAAAAACAATAAAATAGAAAAGAAAGGATATAACAATATAACCATATTCTGAAATTCCAATTTCAAATTGAACACATTTGATTTCAAATGGAATTCATATTGATTCAAATTTTCTGAATTTGGTCAAACTGAGTTCAATTCAACCAAATTCGGAAAAATCCAAATTGATTTGAACTCGAACAAACGAAACAAATTCCGAAAAAGAAATAAGTGAATTTAACTAAAAAATGTATTTAAACAACAGATGGAAATGAAACAAAACAAATGTTTTCATTCTGGACATGTCTAGCGGCAAGTGGTTAATGCATGATATTGATATATAGCACAGTGCTTCTGCAGTGGCAACTGGCCCTTTGCATGTTCTAAAATACCTGATTGATCCTGCCTGTTCCTGTGTTCCCTTGTTTAAACTGAATATGTTAATCATGGCTGCTGATCCATAATAGCGTAGTCAGATTATGTGCATCCATCATCCTGCTATGTTCTCAGCGTCTCTGCATCTCCCCTTCTCCACTTCGCTTTCTCCCTGTCATTTTTGTAATCTGTATGTGAGCCGATCTCCTCCCGCCCCACCCTTTGCCTCCTGACTTGCTTTAAATTGTTTGGCTAATTACCCCCTGGAGCTACCCCTCTCCTCTTTTTTTTTTTTTCCTTTACAACATGTTCAGCCAATCAGCACACAACATGCTTAGCCAATCAGCACACAAAATGCTCAGCAAATTACTACACAAGGTCAAATTGTAGCGCTTCCTCTGCTGATGTAATTTCATAGTCATTGAGGAATACCAGTCCATCCCGCTGGAGTCCCTGTGCTCGGAAAAGAGAGAAAGAAAACCACATGACAGCACAGAAGCTGTGCTAAAAAAGGTATTTAGAGATATAACAGAAAAAAAAGCCAGTCCCATTGCTCTGTAAGAGAACATAGAATGGCAGTTTTCTTGTTAAGAAAAAAATAAATACATTTGGGTGGGCCAATTCAAAATTGAACCCTACAGACTAAGACTGGGATGCCATTAAAGTTCATGTGCCTTTATACTCACATGAACTTTAATGGCATCCCAGTCTTAGTCTGTAGGGTTCAATATTGAGTTAGCCCACCCTTTGCGGCTTTAACAGCTTCAACTCTTCTGGGAAGGTTGTCCACAAGGTTTAGGAGTGTGTCTATGGGAATGTTTGACCATTCTTCAAGAAGGTTAGGTACTGATGTGGGCAAGAAGGCCTGGCTCGCAGTCTCTGCTCAAATTCATCCCAAAGGTGTTCATCCAGTTTCATCAGGACTCTGTGCAGGCCAGTCAGGTTCTTCCACCTCAAACTAGCTCAGCCATGTTTTTATGCTAAGCCTAGGTTTATTGTTTTTTCCTGTCATGTAACTGTCTGCCTATACGAGGTATGAGCAGACAGTTTACACTGACAGTCTGCTGGAGTCCTACATTGCACTCACGATCTACAGATCACGGGCGGTAGCAATGCTTTACAGGCTCCTAGTAAAAAAAAAAATGATAAATGCACACTATTTTACCTGCAAAAAAAGTACATTCATTTTTTATATTTTCACAAAGATGAACTTATCCTTTAAAATAATTTTAGTATAAATATACACCATGTAGTCAGTATTGTGGATAAAGACAACAAGCTCCATGAAAAAATGATTGACCCCTTGTCACCACCAATCCTTGGACGTTTAAAAGGATCTAAATGCCAAGAGGCATAGCCGGACTTTCTAATCATGTGATCAATGTAATTGACTCTCACAGTGATCACAGGATCAGAAACTCCAGACTGTAAGTAGGCATTTGGAGTTGCTAGTGACAGCTCAGTTACTGTGCAGTGAGCCTGCTCTCAGCACAGCCTTTTTCCCATGGACATTTACAGTATGTGTACAGCCAGCAGGAACAGGTTAAAAAACACAAGACAATACATTTCTTAATTACTGTATAATTAAATCAGTCAATAAATATTTGTAAAAGTATTGCACAACTGTAAATATGCAAAAAATGGGCCATTCATTAAAAGTTAGTGACCATACAAACAGGAGACTAGTGGGAGAGCTTGCTAAGATATCTATAACCACAGACTTCAATGTCTGAGACTTGGAAGATAATGCAAACAACTGTTGCCTGGGTAGTTCATCCGTTACAGTTTTATGGTAGAGTGGCAAAAGAAAGCCACTGTTCATAAAAGCTCACATGACATTCCAACTATAGTTTACCAAAAAGTACCTGGGAGATTCTGAATATAGCTAGAAGGTTCTTTGGTATGACAAGAACAAAGCCTTATACATCAATAATGCATTATTCTCACTAAGAAGCTTGGTGGTGGCAACATCATGGTGTGGGAATGCATCTCTTCAGGAGGCTCTGGTAGGCATTTGAGGGTAGAGGCTCAAATAACTATAGAAATATGCAGTGGAAATCCTTGAGGTAAACATAATACAGTCTACACAAAGTTGAGCAAAGGAAGAACATGTGTTTTCCAGTCAGACAATTACCACAGATATAAAGCCAAAACTACACATTAATAGCTTAAACACAATGGAATGGTGTCCTGGAATGTCCAGTCAGAGTTGAGATCTTGATCCAATAGAGAATTTGTGGTTGGAGGTTAAAAAGGCTGCTCAACTTGTGGACAGATTGCTACGGGTTATTTAGATAGTCATTGACCCAGGCTGGAAAGAGGCTACTACTGTGTCTGGCTGTTCCCTGGCTTCTTGTACCCAGCTATCTGTCTGGTATTATCAAAATGGGGAAGGTTTGGGTCCATGGCCCTTCCTTCATTCCCGCTAAAAGAAGAGGTAATTGCTGCAGAGCGGGACTGAACCAGGGCCATCTTACCGAATGGGAATGCTGGGCAGTTGCCCGGGGGCCCCACTTGTCCTGGGGGCCCCACCTTCCCAGCAACCCAGCCCTTGCCAAGCATTAGCCCTGATTCCAATGTGCATCCCGCCACCGGACTTAGGTGGCAAGCACCTGCTGGTCCTGGCACCTGTCTGCCTCCACGGGAACAGGCGCACACAGGACAGTCAAGTCTGACTCCCGTCCGTGTGTGTGTTCACCGGACCCAGCCACCGAACTTGGAAGCTGTCATTAGCCTGGCACTGCTGTAATATCGCCTTATCAATAATTTGCATTTTTATTCTCCTGGGTGATTGTCTAGGCAAGGCCCCAGTGCACTGCATTTCCTGGGGCCCTTTAATGCTCCTAAAATGGCACTGGACTGAACCTTGTAGGACGTCTAAGGCACTGGGAAACTGGAGATTTACCAGTGGCTAGAGAACACCAAACATGAAAAATGCAGTGGAAACTCTTGAAGTAAACACAATGTAGTCTACACAAAAATGGGCAAAGGGAGAAAATGTGTTTGCCATAAAAGACAATTACCCCAATCATGAAGACAAAACTACACAATAATGGCTAATGGCTAATGCAGTGATGTGCTAGAATGTCCAGTAAGAGTTGTTGAAAAAGGCTGTTCAACTTAGGCAGGTTACCTAGACGTTATTTAGATAGTGGTTGACCCAGGCCGGAAAGGAGTTAATACTATGCCTTGCTGCTCTCTGGCTTTTTGTACCCAGCTATCCCGCTGATATTAAAAAAACAGGGGAAGGCTGGGGTCCATGGCCTTTCGACTGTTCAAAACTGAAATGAAGATGCGATTGCTGCAGTGCAGGATCGCTGCACCTTGCAGTCTGTCAGAGGCTCTAGGAAGCTGGGGATTTACTAGCGATTGGAAAGCACCAAACATGGACTTCTACCTTATGGAGGTATACCTGGGCAGTCTGCTAGAGTTAGTTAGGGACATTCCATTGTTACTGTTCACATTTGACTGTTATTCATGTAAAAGATACATTAACTATTTTAAGCCTGGTCTGAAGTCATTTAAAGGGGGAACACAATGGCCCCTGGTGTATGAAAGAACTAGGATTAGTAAATCATATGTGGGGTATAAAGCACTACAAATGTCTATTCACTAAGTCAATGTCAGTTACCTTGGTGGAGGCCGAAGTGCTGAGAGGGCTTCCCTTGCAGCTCGGTGCGGATCACCCCTGGTGGTGAAACAGGAGATGACACGTCCCAAGGAGCACTGGATGCGGATGGATCCCGGATGGATGGATGGTGATTTAGGACCGCTTCCAGGAGATCTATAGATGCTCAGAGAAAAGAGACAAGGTTAATGCCAGGCCGAGGGTCATACACAGTGAATCAGTCCGAGGAAATGGAGGTACAGAGGGGGTAAGACAAGGAGAGAGTCCGTGGAATCCAGGCCGAGGTAGGTACACAGAATATCCAGCAGAGGTATGGTTCAGGCAAAGAGTCGTCAGGCAAGCCGAGGTCAAACAAGGAGAAGTGCAGATGGGTCAAGGAGCAAGCCGGGTCAAAAGCAGGAACACAGATAAACAAACAGGTCACAGGTACTAGAGCTGATGATAAACCAGCACTGAAGCACAGCCAGAGAGTGCTTTATATAGGGCCAGGGCTGGGGAGATGGGCGTGGTGACACACCTGATCTGCCTCCAGCGTTCTATTGTTGCTGAATGGTAATTCCTTTCCTGACAGTCAAGCAGGAGGAGTAATGAAGTTGCTATGGATAATCAAGTACTAGCACAAGTTAAAGCACAGCAAGACATGATGCATGGTACCTGGTGCAGGTGATAAATCCTCCAGTAGCAAGGGGGTCAGTGTCCTGGCTCCCTCCCCAGCGATTGGTCTCCCATAGCAACTGGGATCGACCCCACATTACAGAGACCTGGCCAAATGGTACAGGAAGGACAGAGTTAACAAGTGCACACATGAGGTTCATTCTATTTGCACAAGGGGACCCTATTCTGTCACTGGGAGTGAGGTGGGAGAGGTATGTTGAACTGGTGGAGAAGGCATAGGGTCAGTTATTAGCCAATTAGAGATGGGGCAAACACCACCCTATTCGGTTCACAGCAGAACTCCCAAACAGGGAAAAGTTCTGCCATGAACCACAAACTCTGTTAAAGTCTGTGGGAGCCAAACATGAGAAATCAAAACTGCCCATTTTGAAGGCTTATATGCAAGTAATTGGCCATAAAGGGGTACAGAGGCCTGGGTACTACCCTGGGGGACATGTATCAATGCAAAACTATTGTTTTTAAAGAAGAAGTGATTTTGATGATGCTTAACGTGAAACAATAAAAATGAAAATTTCCGTAAATATAGTGCCTGGGGGGGTCCCCTTAGTCTGCCTGTAAAGTAGCGCATCTGTAGCATGTATAGAACATGCTGCAGCAAAAATAAGGTTTCTAAAGAAAAAAAACGAGTCAAATCCCATTTAAATTGACTAGCGGTTACAATTGCTGACAGCCGCGTGGGGTCCCCTCCCTCGGGGTCCCCTCCCTCGGGGTCTGGTATGGGTTTTAAGCGGAACTCCATGCCAAAATTTAAAAAAAAAGCTGAGGGTTCGCCTCTTCTGAAATCCATACCAGACCCTTACCTAAGCAGGCAGCCTGGCAGGTCAGGAAGGGGGGATGAGCGAGCACCCTCCCTCTTGAACCATACCAGGCCACAAGCACTTGTGATGTCACTAACTAGCGCATGCTGAGTCTTTAATGTCACAAGGGGGCAGTGCCCCCAGGTGACGTCTCCAGTTCACCACTCTTATCTATATAAGAACTGTCAAGTGGCAAGCCAGCCATTCTGCAGTTTGCCTTCACATGGGGCGGATCATTTTTTTTCCCTTTTTTCGGGTCAGCGGTGTGGTGGGCTTCCTGACTGAAGATGGATCTACATCGGGGGACATTGTTTTCTTGTTTGTCAAAAACCTGTGTGTCGTTTTTATTTATTTTGACACTTTTTTGGTGAATGGGTAGGTCCTCATTCACATGGGGGGGGAATCTGAAGAGCCCCCTTATTAAAGGGGGCTTCCAGATTCTAAAAAGTCCCCAGGCCGCAGACCCCCAACAACCACAGCCCAGGGTTGGGGGGAAGAGACCCTTGTCCCCATCAACATGGGGACAAGGTGCTTTGGGGTGAGGGGCAGAGCCCCTCTGCCCCAAAGCACCCCCCCCCCCATGTTAAGGGCATAAGCCCTAGTATGGTTCAGGAGGGGGGTGCTCACTTATCCCCCCTTTCCTGACCTACCAGGCTGCATGCTCAGATAAGGGTCTGGTATTAATTTGGGGGGGGCGCAATTTTTTTAAAACATTTTGATGTGGTGTTCCCCTTAAAATCCACACCCGAAGTCTGGATTCTAGTATGGATTGGGGTGGATCCCCAAGTTTTTTTTTTTTTACTGCACTGCAGTGTGCTCGGTGGGTAGAACACCCACCGAGCACCCTGCAAATTTGGGTGTTCGCCAAACGGGGCAAACCGCCAATGTTCATCCCCTAACTAATTCGGGCAGAAACGTTTGCCCAACACCACTCCCAACTGCAACTTACATCAGACAACAGTGTGTAGTGAGACGGAACAGCATTTTTCAGAGGAACTTTTATTACTGCACACAGTGACACGGCTGATCTCCAGAAAGTTGAGGAACTGCCTTAATGTTTGATTCTCACTTGACTGCTGTCCCCACCTGGTCTCGAGCATTGATGAGCACACTCAGCACGAAAGGTACCCCCATATACAGTAGAAGTGGACTTGCCCACAAACTACTATCCCAACATAAACTGGCAAAGCTGGAACAATTTTGAAGAGGAAGAATGGGGACATTTTTCACAGAAATGTAAGGCTGTGATTGCTGTCAAAAATGCATCTACTAAATATTAACTTGAAACAGATTAACTTATTTAGTCAGTGTTTTGTTTTACTTTATTGAAATTATTGAAATTTAGAATTGTTTATGCTTTGCCATTAAGTATATTTTATTGTTCTGAAGTGTAAAAGCAAATAAATATGTTGTTGTTCCATGCTCCATGAAACTAAAGCATGCAAGCTTCCAAGGGGTGAATACTTTCTATAGGCACTATGTATGTTCATATAGTTTATAAAATAAGATCAAGCTCTGTTCACTTTAAATACCCATACTTTGCTTGCTTGTAAATGATTGATTGAAATTACCACAGCTTCACTAAATTCATTAAGTAAACATCACTTTACAAATTGAACATCGATGTTGCTAAATTAGCAGTCCATCACAATAAGCTAACTTTGCAGTGACCTTTCACCTATCAAATGGCTGAGAGTTTATGTATACAGGGTTTTTTTTTCACAGGTATTCACTGACTTGTTCATTGTAAACAAAGAAGCTAGTACTTGCTTCATTTGCAGGGTTCTGCGTTTACAATGACAGAACACCTCTCTGGTGGCTCCAGCTCATACATTACCTGTCACAGCAAACACAGAGGAGAAGGTCAGCCATACTAGCCTTACAACAGTAGCTCATCCTCCAGCAGCCCTTGCCTTAATCAAGGACTTCCCCATGTGGGTACTTGCTGCTCACAGCAGAAACTGGGGGGAATCTGTACTGGGGGGTATTGAGAGGCAAGCCCTGTACTAAGGGGAAAAATGGGAGGGATAGATCTGTACTGGGGCGGTTGGGTGGAGAGCTCTGTACTGGGGGGGTATTGGGGATGATCTGTACTGGGGGGGTTAAAGGTAGAGCTCTACTTGCAAAAGTTTTTATTTTGTAAGACAAAAGTAGAACAACAACATACAATCTCAGGGAACATTGCAAAAGTCAGATTCACAATATGACATAAACAAGGCCCACATGGGAATGGCCCTCGTAAGGAAGCCAATAGAAACAGTGCAAAACGATATAGGCATGCCTACTAAAATAGAATTACCAAAATGTCCGAGGACCAGAACAGAGTCCCGGCCCGCTGATGGAGCATAGAAATACAAAACAGAGGACATGTGTGTAAGTGACAAGTGCCCACTGCAAACCCCCCCACCCTGAACCCTATTAACTGGGTTTGCATATGAAAGGTAGAGCTCTATACTAGGGAGGGGGGGTTGGAGGGAAAGTTTTGTGCTTAGGTTAGTTGGGGGGGGGGGAGCTATGTACTGGGGGTAGTTGGGGGAGAACTTTGTACTGGGGGAGGTTGGGGCACTCTGTACTGGGGTCTGTGTTATCCACCCCTGAGCCTTGCATCCTGTGTGTTGCTCATTTCTGATCCCTGAACTCTTTGCATTACGCACTCCTGAGACATGTACTCTGGGAATTTACATACTTCTGAACCCTGCACTCTGGACCTTAAGTATTCCTTAGCCCTGCACTCAGAACAATACAGAATCCTGAGCTGTGCATTATACACTCCTAAGTCCTGCACTATACAGACTTTATTATACATATCATACTCCTTACCACTGCTTTCTATACTCAGGGATGTATATGACAAATTCCTAATCTAATGCTATATTTTACATTACATACTGCTGACCAAGGTTTTTATTGTCTCAACAGTTGCAGGTTGCTAGGTAGTCACCAACTCTTTTGTGAAGTTCTTCTTTAAGGTAGGCAGAAAAGCATATGTAATAGAGACGTTTCTTGTTTATCCACTTAAGCCCCGGAGGATTTGGCTGCTAAAAGACCAGGGGTTTTTTTGCGATTTTTTACTGCGTGACTTTAACGGACAATTGCGCGGTCGTGCGACGCTGTACCTAAACGAATTTGACGTCCTTTTTTTCCCACAAACATAGCTTTCTTTTGGTGGTATTTGATCACCTGTGCGATTTTTCGATCATGCGCTATAAACAAAAAAAGAGCGTCAATTTTGCAAAAATAACAATATTTTTCACATTTTTTTATATGAAATTCCCCCCAAAAAAATGTAAAAATCAAAATTTTTTTAACATTTTCGGCCAATTTGTTTTATGCTACATATGTTTGGTAAAAAAAAAATCACAAAAAGCGTATTTTGATTGGTTTGCGCAAAAGTTATCGCGTTTACTAACAAAGGGAAAGATTTTTGTCATTTTTGGTGGGTTTTTTTTTTAACGCGTAATGGTGGCGATCTGCGATTTTTTTTTCGGTACTGCGACATTGCGGCGGACAGATCGGACCCTTGACTGACATTTTTGACACTTTTGGGGTTACCAGTGACATTACTGCAGTAATCAGTGCTACACATATGCACTGTTACTGCAAAAATGACACTGGCAGGAAAGGGGTTAACTGTATTGGACAGGGAGGGGTTAAGTGTGTCCTAGGGGTGTTATTTTAACTGTATAGGGACATTGCTATTGGTGTAAAAACAAAGATCAACGGTCCTACATAGTAGAACCATCTGATCTTCATTTTTACACCAGGGAGAATGACGGACGGCTTGTTTACATAAGCCACTCCGCCTTTCTCCCTTCACCGGAGCGATCGTAGTGTGAGCGGCGGACATCGGGTCCGCCGGTCACACGCACTGACTTGTCAGTGAACGAGCCGCAGCGGGCGCGCGCCCGCCCGCAATTGGCTCTCAAGTCAGTGACAGGCGAGTGACGTATCCATACGTCACTCTGCCTGGCCGGGGCTGACCACCGCAGTATATAGTTGTGCGGCGGTCGGCAACCGGTTAAATAATATTTATGCTGGTTGTTGTATGTGTCAGTTAAGCCCCATACAAACGATCAGAATATCGAACAAACATTTTTCCTTTTCATGCAATCGTAGGATAATCTGTTCATTAATACACAGCTTTTGTCCAAAATGTTCCGAACATTTTTCTTGTACTATACCAAATCGTATGATATTTGTTTATTTAGTACAGTTTTCAGCTGAAAACACAATACAAATACATTGCATCAGTTCAGAATTTGTATTCTATTGTACGACAATTTTCTTACTTTAGTAACCTAATGCCCCATACACACGTGCAGATTATCTGCAGACTTTTGTGTGGGTAGGTGTGTACCGCGCTCAGGAAAAATTAAATAAATATTTATTAACTAAATTAGTGGTGAACTTAAATGCAGCTGTTCAAAATGGTAGTGACCAAATCTGTTAAAGTGCAGTGCAAATACAGCGCAAAGATAAGTGAAATAACTAATAACAATATTTAAAATTTCTAGAATGCAGCTGTTCATAAATAGTGGTAACCCAAAATTCATAAATACGAGAAAAATATATCACAGCGCAAACAATAATGTATGATAGTAAAGTGATTACGTTCTACTTAAAAGACTCATAAAGTGCACCGTGCAATTGTGTGCAAAAAATGGGGTGTAGAAACCATATAAACATATACTATATAAATATAATTAAAATATATAAATATAAAGTGCCAGTCCAGATGTAATAGTTGTTTAAGATCTCAGTAGATGATAAGATGTACACAGTCCCAAAAATGTCTCACAAAGGTGCTGGGGTGCCAGGAAGAAAGTGCACAAAACATGCAATCTTTTGTGGTGCAGTGAGCCAGTGCCGGACCTCCCCCTTTGGGTGTTCACTTACCGGACAATGGTGACCCCTATGCTGTATAGCAATAGAGATCGACAAGGCTTATGTCCTAGTAAGGAACCGGCTATTACAACTCCTCCAAGGCGAATGTATCTCCACAGATGTAAATGCCCCGATACCTTTTCTCATTATCAGAAAGTAATAAGGTTTCCGGGATGACGTCCGGCTACTCCTCACGCCCTGAACTTTAGAGCTGGTCAACTTTTTGCAAAGGTTTAAGCTGTACTGCGCAATTTCATATTGTACACAGAGAAAAGAAACCAGCCAGAGTTAAAAACAAGATCACAATTGCCTTGCGCACATTCTCCAAACACTCAGTGAGCCGGATCCCTGAGGGGAAACGTACATCTGCTGGGGCCACCGACAGTACTGCAACTTGATAGACCCCACAGGGTCAAAACACGCCCAGAGTATATTGAAGTCTGTAGCAGGGAAGGACCGATCACATCCAAACACTTCCTCCCACTAGCGACCAGATTGGGTTCCCCCAAAGACTCCTTCAGTATTTGTGCTTCTACTGTGAATCAGGAAGAGCCAGAGTCCCAGTATAATTATCCAGACCAACAGAGATCAGAAGCCTCTATGTTATTGCCTTTCAGTTGTCTCTCCAAATCTCTGGTTAATAGATGATCTATTAACCATATTAACCGTATATAAACGCATAGATTACAGATCAATGCATTGTTACTTAAGGCATATACATACAGATAAGCATTCAAAACTTACCAACACGTAATTAGCACTACCCCGCGTCCATTTAGGACCTGGGGGAGGGTCCAGCACCACCCAACATGCACGACCAGTTATGCAGTTCACAGTTGCTCTGTTTATGCTAATTACGTGTTGGTAAGTTTTGAATGCTTATCTGTATGTATATGCCTTAAGTAACAATGCATTGATCTGTAATCTATGCGTTTAAATACGCACAATGAATACTACTAACATTTCTATTTATTAGTGTTTAGAGCCATTGCGAGAGGTCACAAGTCACTTGGTCCGTGACGAAGCCATTGAAATGGCGAAACATGTAGGACCCCGGTGACCCGCTGCATCTCCTCGGTTCACACAAACGTGGTATTCACATGTATATCAACTGTAACCTTTGTTTTATGGAATAACCTTTGACTATGAACTTTTGGATACAGCTTACGTATCCTTTTAATTCACAATGTTAATTAATAAAATTTAATATTTTTAATTCACTTTTTGTTTGCTCTGTCTGTGCCACAACCATACACCTTTAAAGTCCCATCACTTTGGTGGTCCTATGGCTGGTTTTCCAGTCCATTGAACACCGGATTTTGCTGTTATATGTTCATACCAGGGATGTGGTGGTTTTGGTTGGCAATAGGTGTAACTCTGTCAGTCACCCAATTCCATTTTGTCAGACATTATTCAGATTCACCTAATCACTTCTATAAATTTGGATACATGTGTTCTTCTCCCTTTTCTATGAAAATTTTGGGTATTGTAGTTTGTCCTTTCACAGACATAAAGCAATTTAACATTTTGACATATTTGGTATCAATTTATTCTTCTAAGTCTAATATTTTACATTTTATAGAAAATTTAGAGATTGTATTCTTTGTCTACATTAAAAATAGTTTGAGTATATTTTTTACTGTTTGATAAACAGCTGCACTCATATGATGAGATATACTTGAAAAAAGTGCAGCTAACATCTTCTTATTCATTTTAGTCCTCTGCTTTCACAAAGTATGTAATTTCTGTAGTTAAGTGCAATTTCTTGAAAAAAAATGGACACTTAAGCTTGAATTTTTTTAAAGCAGCAAAAGGGTTAAAATTAGGGTTGAGCGGACACCTAGATGTCCGTGTTCGACGGGTTCGGCCGAACTTTAAAAAAAAGTCCGGGTCCGTGTCCCGGACTTTTACCGAACTTTTCCCGGACACCGAACCCCATTGAAGTCAATGGGGACCCGAACTTTAAGGCACTAAAATGGCTCTAAAACACCAAAGGAAAGGGCTAGAGTGCTGCAAATGGCAGCAAAACGTAATTAAGAGCATGGCAAGTGCTCTGCAAACAAATGTGGATAGGGAAATAACTTAAAACAACAAAAAAAACAGAAAAATAAAACAATGTTCTTCTTCATCTCTGAAGGACGAGGCCCATATAGAGTAGGAGGGAGGTTGAGGTGGTGGTGGATGTGGCGGTGACATAGGCATGCGCACAGGTTTGCCGGGTGTGCCTGGGCACACCCTAATCACCTAGGGCACATAGCATTGCCAGTGAGGAGATGGGAAAGATCTCCCTCGGACCTGCTCTGCTCTATTTCTCTTTGCCTACAGGTACATGGCCCCGATACATTACTCTCCCTGCTGGCAAACACATGCATGTGTATTTCAACTTTGGGGTGCACACCTTAATGCAATAGGCTGCGCACACCTATGGGCGGTGTAGGTGGAAGCGGCGGTGGAGGAGGACCAGGGCCGGATTAAGAGCATCATGGGCTTGGTGCTGAGGATTTTGAAGGGCCTTAAGGGCCGTGCCTTGCCATGCACCCAGAGGAGGAAGGGTGCAGCCATGCATGCCTAATTCAACATGGGATGCTGTCTCTGAAGCCCATAAACACATGCATGCATCGGCAACTGTCCCTCCTTGTCCGGCCTTCGCGCTGTGTGGGGAGGTTCTGAGGGTGCTGCCTGGGGAAGCGAGCATAGAAGCCAGACTTCTGTGTTTACAAGTGACAGAAGAGCGGTAACAGTGAATATGGCCAACCCGGGGCCTATATAAAAGGTAGGGGCCTGGAGCTGCAGCTCCAATAGCCCCTACGTTAATCTGGCCCTGAGGAGGAGGACGAGGTAGCCAACACTGCTTCTTTTTTTTTACAAATTTTAAATGAGGGTACACCCCAAAAGAGTGAGAAAGAGCAAAAATGGAACAATGGGTGGGTAAGGTCGGTATCCATTGCTATTCTGCACAAGGTACGGAAAAGTCCAGTGGGATCCATGCCTGGTTCATTTTAATGAACGTGAGCTTGTCCACATTGTCTCTGGACAGGCGGCTGTGCTTGTCTGTTATAACGCCCCCAGCCGTGCTAAATACCCGTTCAGATAATACACTGGCTGCAGGGCACGCCAGCACCTCCAAGGCATAAAGGGCAAGCTCAGGCCATGTGCCCAATTTGGAGACCCAGAAGTTGAAGGGGGCAGACCCCTCATTCACTACATGTAGGCGTGTGCACACATACTGCTCCACCATGTTGGTAAAATGCTGCCTCCTGCTAAGACGTTCCATCTGAGCTGCTGGTGCTGCTGTTTGTTGTGGCATGCTGACAAAGCTTTTCCACATTTCGGCCATGCTAACCCTGCCTTCTGAGGTGCTGGCGGTGCCCTGGTTGCGTTGGCAACCTCCTCCTCCTCCTCCTCTGCCTTGTGCTTCCACTGCGGCCCCCGCTGTCAGATGGGAATGCCAGCAGCATGGCGTCTACCAGCGTGCGCTTGTACTCGCGCATCATGCGATCGCGCTCCAGTGAGTGAATTAAGGATGGTACGTTGTCCTTGTAACGGGGATCCAGCAGCGTGGCCACCCAGTAAACAGCACAAGTTAGAATGTGGGCAACTCGGCGGTCGTTGTGGAGACACTGCAGCATGTAATCGCTCATGTGTGCCAGGCTGCCCAGAGGCAACGAAAGGCTGTCCTCTGTGGGAGGTGTATCGTCCGTGTCCTCTGTATCCCCCCAGCCACGCACCAGTGATGGCCATGAGCTGGCCTGGGTGCCACCCTGCTGTGAACATGGTTCCATCTCCTCCTCCAGCTCCTCCTCCTCCTCATCCTCCTCATCCTCCAGAACTGTGCCCCTGCTGGACAATTGTGTCCCTGGCGTTTGTGTGTGCAGGAACCCACCCTCGGAGCCCCTTGCGAATGACTGCCCTGAAAGCCTTGGAAATGTTACCTCTTCATCCTCCTCCTCCTCCTCATCCTGTGCCACATCCTCTTCCATCATCGCCCGAATTGTTTTTTCAAGGAGGCATAGAAGTGGGATAGTTAAGCTGAGAACGGCGTCATTGCCACTGGCCATGTTGGTGGAGTACTCAAAACAGCGCAACAAGGCACACAGGTCTCGCATGGAGGCCCAGTTATTGGTGGTGAAGTGGTGCTGTTCCGCAGAGCGACTCACGCGTGCGTGCTGCAGCTGAAACTCCACTATGGCCTGCTGCTGCTCGCACAGTCTTTCCAGCATGTGCAAGGTGGAGTTCCACCTTGTGGGCACGTCACATATGAGGCGGTGAGCGGGAAGGCCGAAGTTACGCTGCAGCGCTGCCAGGCGAGCAGCAGCAGGGTGAGAACGCCGAAAGTGCGCACAAACGGCCCGCACTTTCTGCAGCAGCTCTGACATATCGGGGTAGTTTTTAAGGAACCTCTGCACCACCAAATTCAGCACATGCGCCAGGCAAGGGATGTGCGTCAAACCGGCTAGGCCCAGAGCTGCTATGAGATTTCGCCCAGGCCGGGCTTGAGGCTCGCTGGCAGCAACCACTCATTTGTCTGCTGTTCCATGCTCCTCCACAACTCCTGCGCGGTGTGTGGTTTGTCCCCCAAACAGGCAAGTTGTAAAACTGCCTGCTGTCGTTTACCCCTGGCCGTGCTGAAGTTGGTGGTGAAGGTGTTACGCTGTCCAGATGAGGAGGCAGTAGAGGATGAGGAAGCGGAGTAGGAGGAGTTAGGAACAGGAGGCAAACTGAAGCGCCCTGCAATCCTCGATGGTGGAAGGACATGCGCCAAATTGCTATCCGCCTCAGGCCCATCCGCCACTGCATTTACCCAGTGTGCCGTTAGGGAGATATAACGCCCCTGACCGTGCTTACTGGTCCACGTATCGGTAGTTAGGTGGACCTTGGCACAGATGGCGTTGCGCAGTGCACACCTGATTTTTTCCCCCACTTGGTTGTGCAGGGAAGGGATGGCTTGCCTGGAAAAGTAGTGGCGGCTGGGCACGACGTACTGTGGGACAGCCACCGACATAAGGTTTTTAAAACTGTGCGTCTCCACCAGACGGAATGACAGCATTTCAAAGGCCAATAATTTTGAAACGCTGGCATTCAGGGCCAGGGATCGCGGGTGGGTAGGGGGGTACTTCCTCTTCCTCTCAAGTGTTTGGGAGATGGAAAGCTGAACGCTTCCACGGGACATTGTGGAGATGGTTGTTGGTGACCCAGGTGGTGGTGTTGCTGACAGATCGTCTGTTTGCGGGGTGGCAGGTGCCGGTATCACTACAGATGTGGCTGGAGCGGCCGAGACTGCAGCAGAAGAGGAAGCAGGATGAGCCAGAGACGTTTCTTGGTTTTGAAGGTGTGTACTCCACTGCAGCTCGTGCTTTGCACTTAGATGCCTGATCATGCAGGTTGTGCTCAGGTTGAGAAGGTTTATGCCTCGCTTCAAGCTCTGATTGCACAGGGTGCAAACCACTCGTGTCCTGTCATCAGCACATTTTCTAAAGAACTTCCACGCTAGAGAACTCCTTTGAGCTGACTTTGGTGCGCTCGTTCCCTTGCTGCGTTGGGCAGTAGCGGGCGTAGTGTCTAGGGCACGGCCGCTCCGCTTCTGCACCCTGCTCCCTCTTCTGCTGTGCTGGTGGCTCTGTGCGACCACCGCCTCTTCCTCCAAACTACTCAGGTCACCTGCATGACGTTCATTCCATGTGGGGTCGAGGACCTCATCGTCCTCCACATCATCTTCCACCCAGTCTTCACCCCTGCCCTCCTTGTCGGTCTCCACAATGCTGAACGCCGCAGCAGTTGGCACCTGCGTTTCGTCATCATCGGAGACGTGCTGCGATGATCCTTGCATGTACTCATTTTGAGAAATAAGTGGTTGGGCATCGCTGCACTCAATCTCTTCCACTTCTGGGGCAGGGCTAGGTGGATGGCCCTGGGAAACCCTGCTGACAGAGTCATCAAAAAGAAGAAGAGACTGCTGTATGGCTTGGGGCTCAGACTGCTTGCCTGATTTGCAAGGGGGTGAGGTGAAAGACGGTTGGACATCGGCTGCAGGTGCCAACTGTGACCTTTCTGCAGTAGACTGGGTAGGAGACAATGTGAAGGAACTGGAGGCACTGTCAGCAGCAAACCAATCTACTATCGCCTCCACTTGTTCTGGCCTCATCACTTCTAGGGGCGTATGATGCCCTACCAAATACTGATGCAGGTTCTGTCGCCTACTCACACTTGAGGAAGGTGTTTCACTTGTGCGTGTAGCTGGCACAGATCGACCACGTCCTCTCCTTGCAACAGGAGCTCTACCAGCAGCACCACGACCCAGGCCACGGCCCTTATTTGACGGTCTCCTCATATTTCTGTAATTTAAGATCTTGCCCTAGAAAGGTTTTTATTGAATAGCGGAATAGGAAATATGATCCAAAAAAGTGTATGTATCTCGCACGTACAAAACCACACTAGGCCCCAATTACTATTGTTTCTACCCCTAAAAGGATGGATGAGGAGTAGGAGGAGTATGGAACAGACAGCACCCTCAAATCTTCAGAAGTATGAGATGAACCTCAAAAACTTGGAAAGGTGGATCTCACACGTACCGACACAGACTATCCCGCAATTCAATTGATCCTCAAAGGTTTTTATTGAATAGCGGAATAGGAAATATGATCAAAAAAAGTGTATGTATCTCGCACGTACACCACCACACTAGGCCCCAATTACTATTGTTTGTACCCCTAAAAGGATGGTTGAGCAGTAGGAGGAGGAGTATGGAACAGGCAGCACCCTCAAATCTTCAGAAGTATGAGATGAACCCCAAAAACTTGGAAAGGTGGATCTCACACGTACCGACACAGACTATCACGCAATTTAATTGATCCCCAAAGGTTTTAATTGAATAGCAGAATAGAAAATATGATCAAAAAGAAAGTGTATGTATCTCACACGTACACCACCACACTAGGCCCCAATTACTATTGTTTGTACCCCTAAAAGGATGGTTGAGCAGTAGGAGGAGGAGTATGGAACAGGCAGCACCCTCAAATCTTCAGAAGTATGAGATGAACCCCAAAAACTTGGAAAGGTGGATCTCACACGTACCGACACAGACTATCACGCAATTTAATTGATCCCCAAAGGATTTAATTGAATAGCGGAATAGAAAATATGATCAAAAAGAAAGTGTATGTATCTCACACGTACACCACCACACTAGGCCCCAATTACTATTGTTTGTACCCCTAAAAGGATGGTTGAGCAGTAGGAGGAGGAGTATGGAACAGGCAGCACCCTCAAATCTTCAGAAGTATGAGATGAACCCCAAAAACTTGGAAAGGTGGATCTCACACGTACCGACACAGACTATCACGCAATTTAATTGATCCCCAAAGGTTTTAATTGAATAGCGGAATAGAAAATATGATCAAAAAGAAAGTGTATGTATCTCACATGTACACCACCACACTAGGCCCCAATTACTATTGTTTGTACCCCTAAAAGGATGGTTGAGCAGTAGGAGGAGGAGTATGGAACAGGCAGCACCCTCAAATCTTCAGAAGTATGAGATTGTGTTCACTGTACCCCACAAAGATTGTGTTCACTGCACCCCACAAAGATTGTGTTCACTGCACCTCAAAAAGGATTTTGTTTACTGCACCCCACAAAGATTGTGTTCACTGCACCCTAAAAGGATTTTGTTCACTGCACCCCAAAAAGATTGTGTTTACTGTACCCCCCAAAGATTGTGTTCACTGCACCCCACAAAGATTGTGTTCACTGCACCCCAAAAAGGATGTTGTTCACTGCACCCCAAAAAGATTGTGTTCACTGATCCCCACAAAGATTGTGTTCACTGCACCCCACAAAGGATTTTGTTCACTGCACCCCAAAAAGATTGTGTTCACTGCACCCCAAAAAGGATGTTGTTCACTGCACCCCAAAAAGGATTTTGTTCACTGCACCCCAAAAAGATTTTGTTCACTGCACCCCAAAAAGGACGTTGTTCACTGCACCCCAAAAAGATTGTGTTCACTGCAGCCCAAAAAGATTGTGTTCACTGCAGCTCACACACAGAAAAATGGATGTGGATCACTGACACCTGCCTATCTCCTATCCCACACCACACAGCAATATCGATTGTAGTTTGTAGAACACAGTTTCCCTAAAATTCAGCAGCAGCAGCCTCTCCCTAACAGGATTGAGAAGAGATCGTAGATCAGGATTGAGTGCAGAGTCACCCCACCCCCCACACAGCAATATCGATTGTACTTTGTAGAAGACACTGACCCTATAATTCAGCAGACTCTATCCCTAAAATGCCTACAACTCGCCCTGCCTAAACACTCCGACCTGTCCCTCAATTCTATCCGGACACAAATGGTTTTTTCCTGCCTGTCTTTCCCTAATCAGCAGCCAGCACGTTGATGTGTGCTCTGTCCCTGATCTAAGCAGCAGAATGAAGACGCTGCGGCTGCCTGGAACTTATAAAGACTTGGTCACATGCTTCAGACGGCCAATCACAGCTACTGAGACATTTGCAGGCATGGCTGGGATGGCTTAAGGCACACCAGTTAAACGATTGTTGATTGGCTGTTGAAAGCCCGCCATGAAAAGAGCGCCAAAGCATGCAAAACCCGGAAATAAAACGACCGAACACGGATTTTTACCCGAACATACAGTAAAGTGTCCGTGTCCGTGTTCGGGTACAAAAAATCCAATTATTCGGTACGAACACGAATAATACAGTCCGTGTTCGCTCAACACTAGTTAAAATGACTTTTTTTTTAACTTTTTTTAATTGCCTTAGATGTCCAGTTGGCTTTCGTACCAGAACAGTTTATTTCTTTAAAACTTCATATAACATTTTTCATATGGTTTTTAACGAAATGCCTCTTTTGCATTAAACTTTTTTGATTCTAAATTGCTTCAGAAGTTCAGTTTGGTTTTTGAACCTGTATTTGAAATGCATTTGTGTGTACTGAGACTAATCATTTGTACCATGCATAGGTATAATTAAGACGCAAGAAGTGTTTATCTTTGCATACTGAAACCTTGTGCGGGATTTAACTGTGAAGTGAAATAATTATTCAGTGAATACTGTGTAAAAATAATTTCAGATATTATTCTGCCCAGAGGCTTTACCGTATTAAAGAGTTTGAGATAATTAGCTCTTCCAACATGAGTATTTTATATAAATGATCACTTATTACTCTATGTTACACATAAATGCTTGTCAAAATGCCTGTACATGCACTAATCAGTCTTTATTATAATATATATCTATATATCTCAAATAATTTGCTCTTACACTACACTGCCAGCTCTTATGGTATGATATATGCCCACCTGAAATAATTAACTACCAGACATTTTTTTTCACACAAACACATACACACACACTAAAGAAAAAAGTTGTCGGGAAATGGTCTATTAGTTGTTACAGTTTGCGGTTCCAGTGTTGACCTAATGAAAAAAAATGAACTATTGTGTGACCTGTATATCAACTTGATGATAAGCTGCATCTTTCCTGTGCATGAGCCAGCTTTTTACAAGCCCAGCTTCAGTTATAGTCCACATCAAATAGTTATTACGTTGACATGACTATATTGACCTGGAAGTAAGAAAATAGTGCTCCTAGGCCAGGAAGGTTCTGGTGAGAGAAGGAAGGCAGATCTGGGCAGCAGTTATGGGGAGAAAATTAAGTTCATAAATGACTATTTGTTCATATTTCCTATTTTAATAAATATTAACACTTTTAAACTAGTTTTTATTTTTCCTTTTTTTGTTTTTTTTTATTAGAATAGTTTTGAATAGAATAGTTATTCCCTCCATCTCAGGGACATGAATTGGGAGGAAATCTCTCAAAAGAAAGGGTTATGTCCTACACCAGTGATGGCCAACCTGGGCACCCCAGATGTTTTAGAACTACATTTCTCATGATGCTCATGCACTCTACAGTGTAGTTGAGCATCATGGGAAATGTATTTCCAAAACATCTGGGGTGCCGAGGTTCGCCATCACTGTCCTAGACAGTTTACTTAAAATTGATAAATAATATAGTCTTAAAAAGTTTTAAATGAAATGAATAGTCTCCAAATTCACTGGAAATGTAAAACCAATATAGTTTAAATAGGTGGCATTTAAACTTGCTGAATAGCCACAAGAGCTTACGTATACTGTATGTCTGCACAGCCTGAATGCAACATTTATAAGGGACAGTTCCGTGGTACTTATAGGTATTTCCACTTTTCCAGTGACATTTGAGAAAACCCCACTATATGTTTGTTGCTGACCACATGTTGGCGTCCACCACCACCTTATACTCTGGGTAAGACAATGGAGCATCTGGCTTTGGGGTTTGGTACTTGTTGACAGTCATAGGTTATCTAGCTGTTTTTGTGTCTGTGGCAGCTTTTATATTATACCTATTGACAGGTATAGATTGTGTAGCTATTTTTATGTTTGTGGAAGCCTGTATACTCTTTTTAAGCAGCCACAATGTGTTTTTTATAGCCCAAAAGTCTTATCTTTGACTGCTTTGTATGATCACACAGTATACTTTAATTGGGTACTCTTACTTATCACCTTTTTTAGGAACTTTTACATGTCTTCTAGTCGTTGAAAACATTGAGGTCCCTCTTGTATATAAAGCTATACATGCATTACGGGTAGGAACTAAGAGCTGGCTAAACTTTCTGACATTGTTTATATGCCCCACACACACATTTTTTTTCTTTGAATTGAAGATTCTGATATGTGTTTACCTTGTAGGACCAGCATCTCTGATCTCAGTGATCGCTGTATTCTCCTCCCCCCTTGCTCAGGATTAGGGGTACAGGCCCTCTATGGCTATTACACAGTAGAGATGAGATGAACCCTCCCAGTTCAGTTTTCGCCAGAACTCTTGAATATCGCAAAAGTTCAGACCCAAAACACAAACCCCATTAAAGTCTATGAGACTGGAATCTGAAAAATCAAAAGTCCCCATTTTGAAAGCTTATATGCAAGTTATTGGCCAAGAAAATGGCATAGGGGGGTCAGAGTATTGCCCTGGGGGACATGTACCAATGCATAAACACTTTTAAAAAATATTGTTTTTAAAGAAACAGTGATTTTAATGATGCTTAAATTGAAACAATAAAAATGAAAACATCCATTAAATTTAGTGCCTGGGGGGTCCCCTCAGTCTGCCTGTAAAGTGGCACATCTGTACCATGTAAAGAGCCTGCTGTAGCAAAACTAAAATTTATAAAGAAAAAAAAAATGACATTTAAATTGCCATGTTTTTTTTTTTTTTTTGAGTTGGCAAAAACTGTGCATGTGTTTTTCTTTCTTTTTGACACTTTTTAGGTGAATATTTAGGAGTACTATGTACCCCATACACATTCACATGGTGGGCCTGGTTTTTGGGGGCCCCCTTGTTAAAGAGGGCTTCCAGATTCCGATAAATGCCCTGCCCGCAAACCCTTAGAACCACAGCCCAGGGTTAGGGGGAAGAGACCCTTGTCCCCATCAACATGGGGACAAGGTGCTTTGAGGTGCTGGGGCAGAGCCCACTCTGCCCAATGAATCCCCAATATTGATAACATGTGGACAGGTATGGCTCAGGGGGGGGGCTCGCTGGCTCCCCTTTTGCTGGTCTGCATGCTTGAAAAAAGGTTGCTATGGATTTTGGGGGGTCCCTACGCAATTGTTAAAGAAAATGTTGACGTGGGGTTACCCTAAAATCCATACCAAACCCAAAGGACCTGGTATGGACTGGGAGGACACCAACGCCTTTTTTTTTCACATTTTTCTATCGCCGGCAATAAGCCCATTGACAGCTGATGACTCATCCATTGTTAAAGACGCAGTGGCCACCTTCTTATCAACCAGCTATTCACTTTGCCCTATCAGGGCTTAGAATGCACTGTGCAGCGCCCCACAACATTCAGGTGTTCGCTAAACGGGCGAACAGGTGATGTTTGTGCTGAAATTTTGCTTGGCTTGAACTGTTCGCCCAACTCTATTAGGCAGGGTGGTAACAATCGCACATTTTTTTAAATACTACAACTTTCTGTTTAAACCTATTACTGTCCATTTCATTGTAAGTAGTCAATATGTAATGATATGTTCACATAGATGTGGATCCATACTTTGAACAGATTGTATACATGTATAACGTTATTCAATTATATTATAGAGATGTCCCTCACACCCTTCAAGAAAGAGTTGGAAACCTCTGAAATACGTTGGTTGAATGAAAGCACATCACAGGCGTTTATGTAATTTAGGACAGTTTTATATACTGTGACAATCTTTGAAAGCTGTATGATGGTTTTAGTATATAATTTTTTAGTCATGTGACACAATACTATTGTGTTTTATTTTTTTATTCTGGTTGTGTATTTATAAGCCTTTAAAGTTCTTTGAGGGTTCATTAATTTGTGTAACACTATATGTATGTTTTTCACATTCACACAGCAGACAATTTTTTTTAAACTATTGTTAAAACCTTTAAATTATTTCTAAGGAGCAGGTCTCGATATTTGCAAAATTTCAGAATAAAGCTAGGTATACACATACCAAAAATCAGCCGGTTCAGCATTTGTGCCACTGCTTGTACAAAAGAAGTCAGTGTAATGACCGGTTTCTGTCAAACGGTCATGCTGGAAAAACCAACATTAGGTCAGCTCTTAAAGCCAATAGCTACAGCACTGATCTGTGTGTTCTGAGGGGGGGGGGGGGAATCCTCTCTGTCAGAATACCATAGAACAATCGGTGAGATTCCTGCTCTGATGTCACTTGTGTTGATGTGGGGATCCGTAAGATTTTGGTTGAATGAAAGAAAAAACCTGACAGTGTATACTCTGCTTAAGTCTGTCCTATGAACACACTGCAACAATTTTAAAACATTGCGGCTACGAGGTGCTCTGCTCCCATGGCCACTTTATTCATTCAATGTTTCCTGTGAATAAATACCTACAAGTACCATCAGCCATTGCAGGTGACGGCTTGTAGTTCTCAATGAGCTGTGAGGGGGCTGGTGAGCGCTCTTTTATTCCATTCATTTTCCTGCTTTCTGGTAACTGCCCGTACATGCTAAAAGCAGACAGCTAGGCTGAAAGTTTGCAGGAACCTGAGACTTTACCTGTGATTTTCTGATCACGGTGCAATACTCAGCAGGCATAAATAATAAATGTATTTATTTATTTTTAAAGGTGATCTTATCCTCTGACACACAATACAGGTAGCCTAGCTTCTATACCTTTAACCCTGTTTACTTATGTGTGCGAGACCTATGTTTGCATTCGTATTTGTGCATGGTCATGAGGGAACGGAGACACCTAAAACATTTTTTAAATTAATTTTTTTACACTATCTCTTTATTATTATTATTTTTTTATTATTATTTATTTTTTTTGCTATCACAAGGGATGAACAACTTTCCTTGTGATAGCATGGGCAGTGACAGGTACTTTTTATGAAGAAATGTGAATTGTGGAATGGGCCATACACACTATACAATTGTCTTTACATTTTTTCCTTTAGATTTACCAAAAACATATAATATGAGGTCAAATCTAAACACTTTCAATTTGTATGTAATCAGGCATGTCCCTGCACTACATAGTTGAAGTTAAATCTAAAGGAAATCTAACAACAAAGTTATATAGTGTGTATCCAGCTTTAAACCCAATGTCCTTCCAAAGCAGTCAATCAACCTGATATAATTTTGATCAGCTGCTTTACTAGCCAGTAAAGTCTAGTAAAGAAACAACCAGACTGGAAGTTGCAAAATCTTCATTGCTTCTGGTCACATAAACCATAGGAAAGATCAGGGAATGAAAGTTCCTCCTTTTTTTCTGCATCTGACCCCTGAAAAGGTTAATGAGAATGAGGTGGCAAATTTTCCTAAGAAAGTAAAGGGTAAGTAAAAGGTAAACAAGAAAATAATTAACGATATAAAAAAAAGGTGGAAAAAAAAACCCCTCTAACATCTTTGTTTTTAGTTTGCTGTATAGATTGTCTGCTGATTTTGAAATCTTGACAGTTATCTCATACAGTAGCTGGATCTTAAGCTGACCATACGTAGTTAAAAATTCAGCCGGTTCAGCAGGGACTAACTCAATTTCAATCCTTGCAGTGTGCTAATCAGTGTATTATGATGCTTGGGAAGGCTCTCTCCTGTCAGAATACAAAGACACAGTAGGAGTATTCCCCCACCCCCCTCTTTCAACCCCCTGATTAAATAATTAAAAAAAACAGACTCACATATGGCCAGCTTTAGGCTCGGTATTTGATGGTTGAAAAGATACCTGACTTGAACCTTCAGTGAGTGGAAGAACCCATAATAGGGGCTTAGCTACATACCCTGGGCCACCATAGCAAAGTTTGGATGGGGTTCTATGACAGCATATTTCTCTGATACCTAGCAGTGCCAACTGTTGCGTTTAACTTAAAGACAGGGAGCAATAGAGCTGTCAGCATAATCACTACTCTACTAGGGATCAGTGCTGTGGATAATTTGTGAAGGAAGAGCAGCAATGCAGGAAATTCAATTTTTACCTTCATTTTCCAATTAACTACTTTGTCTTCAGTAGCTAACCCATTTTTTCAGCATATCAGATCTCAGGATCTTAGTGACCAGCATGCCCCCTTTCAATGCAGAGTGACCAGCGTGCCCCCTTTCAATACAGAGTGACCAGCGTGCCCCCTGTCAAAACAGAGTGACCAGCATGCCCCCTTTCAATGCAGAGTGACCAGCCTGCCCCCTTTCAATACAGAGTGACCAGCGTTCCCCCTTTCAATGCAGAGTGACCAGCATGCCCCCTTTCAATACAGAGTGACCAGCATGCCCCCTTTCAATATGGATTGACCAGCGTGCCCCCTCTCAATGCAGAGTGACCAGCGTGCCCCCTTTCAATGCAGAGTGACCAGCATGTCCCCTTTCAATGCAGAGTGACCAGCGTGCCCCCTTTCAATGCAGAGTGACCATCGTGCCCCCTTTCAATGCAGAGAGACCAGCGTGCTGTGCCCTCTTCAATGCAGAGAGAACCGCATGCCCCCTTTCAATGCAGAGTGACCAGCATGCCCCCTTTCAATACAGAGTGATCAGCATGCCCCCTTTCAATACAGAGTGACCAGCGTGCCCCTTTTCAATGCAGAGTGACCAGCATGCCCCCTTTCAATGCAGAGAGACCAGCGTGCTGTGCCCCTTTGAATGCAGAGAGACCAGCGTGCCCCCTTTCAATGCAGAGTGACCAGCGTGCCTCCTTTCAATACAGAGTGACCAGCGTGCCTCCTTTCAATGCAGAGTGACCAGCGTGCCCTTTTTCAATGCAGAGAGACCAGCGTGCCGTGTCCCCTTCAATGCAGAGTGACCAGCGTGCTCCCTTTCAATGCAGAGAGACCAGCGTGCCGTGTCCCCTTCAATGCAGAGAGATCAGTGCACTTACCTGCAGCGGCGGCTTCTCCTCAGTCCTCCACGTCTCCTCGAGTCCTCCGGCCTCCTCCTTGGCCAATGGCATGGGTTCGCCTTTCGGCCAATCAGAAAGCGGGTCTCGGACCCCCTTCCAGATTGGCCAGGTGGAGGATCTGTGGAACAATAGCGAATTTTCATTCACTATTGTTACACACATGGGTGGGCTAGGGTGCAGTGCTCTGCACCCCGGGTCCACCCTTTTCTGAAGCCTATTAGAGCCTCTGGCTCTAATCAGGTGATTCAGAAAAAAAACCCCCATTGAACTCCATGCGTCCGGCGCGTCTTATGTAGATTAGGGGGTTGGACGCATGGATAGGGGGGACCTAGTTACAGTGGGCCTGATTCATAGTACGGCGAATTAGCGTTTCGGCGGGATTTTGCGAACCGGCGATTATTTAAGTCTGAAATTGGCATTCAAAGAACGGCGGGCGGAAAATAGCGCCTAGTGTGAGATTCATTAAGATGCAATATGGTCAGAGCGCGACTTAAAACCACGCCAGCTAAAAGCTCGACTAAAGTTTAGCCAAATTTTCCCCTGTACCCCCAAAAATCCCAAATCACTGTGGAAGGTGTGGAAGTCAATTTGGAGATGACTTGCGTTTAAAAAATGTCAAAAACTGACTTAGAAAGAGAGATATCTGCGAAAGTGTAGAAAGGTTAAACAGCTCCTCCAGCCTCGAGCTGCGAATGTGCGCATGCGCAACGCCAAATAGGCTCAAAAAATTTCGCCAGCGCGATTTTGGGTCAAATTTTTTTTGAATACCGCTTGGAAATCCGCTGTCTCGCCCATAGAAAATGGCAAAAACCGGCGGAATTGGAAAAACATGCACACTTCCAACAAGGGATCCCTTAGTAAACACCATCACATTCCATACACCTTTCCTGCTAACTCAGAAATCATAGCAGTCAAATCTACAGTGTTTATATAGAACCTCCACATTATCTGAAAAAACCCACAAAATATTACATTGGGGAATTGGTCGTCAGATAGAAAAAAAATAGATGTAAAACATATTTCAAAGAAAGATTATTAGCATTTCACACATATCAAGGAAATGTCACAATTTTGACAATATTTTATGTGTTTCCAAAGAATTTTTTTATAAATATATTGCAAATACTACATTTTCTTCCATATGGGTATGGCCAAGTGTTACCATTTTACTACACATTTAACTGAAGGTATATATATATATATATATCTCATACTTGGCTAATTAGCAAAGTATGCCCAACAAACAAATAGAGCTTTAGCTCACAATATTGCTACATATTGACTGGCATCTTTTGTATTTTGTTCATGTCTTTAGATTAAAAGTTTGCTGATACACATGCCTTTTTCAAACATGAACAAAATTATTGATGTCAACATTTGGAGAATTGGAGATATCCAAGTGTTGCCCATACAGAGGGCTCCTTCCGGATTCGAACTTACAAACCTACAGCAGGAAGGCAGACTCCCTAATCATTGTGCTATTTCTCAGTGAGCGTTGGGTGTTTTCCTCATGCCGTCAAAATGCTCACATGGGAACAGGGGCCATTGAACTGAATAGGATTGGATTTTTTGCCTGTTTTGGGAGTTGATCCTTGAGCTGGACAAATCCCCCTCAAACGCCCCCAAACGGGCTACGTTCACATGTAGGTGTTTGTGGTCTGTTTTTGGGGCTTTTTTAGGTGATTTCATATAACAATGCCTGCCCAAAAAATGCATGTCAAAACGCCTGTGAAAACGCTAGCCAAAACGCACATAAGAACGCCTGATATAATTGCCACGCCAAATTTAGGGATGTTCATGAGTGATGAGTCAGATTGTTGGCTTACATATCTGTTCAATTGTCACAATCTCACTTCCCAAATCCCAAAAGGTGTGTTTCAATTGTTTCCCTAAATATATATTTCTCTCTCTCTCGCTCTCTCATGTAATTGTATATATATATGTATGTATTCCTGTATCTAAACATTCTAAATAATGACTAGCAAACTTGAAGAGAGAATTTTATCAATTCACATATACTATACACACCTACATACATACATACATGGATTTGGGCAGTTTAGGTCTCTCTCCTCCTCCTCATTTCTATTTCCCTTGTTTTGGCAACTGAGCATGCTCCAAAACACACAGGACACACACAGTTAATTTTTGGACTGGGCGTTACCATTCTGGGTGTGTGTTTGCTTGGATTATATATAGCTCACTCAGACATCAGGAAAGATTTGACATATGAAGAGGTCCAAATTATTTGTGTGTCACATTTGTGGCCCTTTGTTATTTATGGAGGTGAGATTTGGCTGTGTTGTGTGTTGACTCTCTGTAAGTATTTATTGCTGTTAACATAATTCTGTCAATCTGCACATGCATCTGTTGATTATGGGCTCTTTGTCGATGTATATGGTCTAAATGTTGTACAAAGGTTGTTTTTGTTTGAAAAATAGAAATCTGTGGCTTCAATGGGATACTGTGGAGACTGTGCCAAAAATATGTCATGTGAAATGTTTGAGCTGTGTATTTGTGTATTAAACAGCATGTTTACAATCTTTTTTACAAATGTCTTCATGTGTCTAAATAAAGTTTTCTGGTGTCCACAAATGTATGTATTTGTATTTCTTTTTCTAAGTTAAATATGCTTAATGGTTGTGTATGGTGACTATTCGCGAATTCGCGAATATACAAACCCGCATTCTCACATTTATACATGAAACCGGAAACGAAACTTTTGGTGCGTGCACACGTTTCCGGAAATTGTCCAGGCCCTTATCGCAATCATGGCTCCTGCGCTCTACACGTCCGAAATTGTGGCATTTGTGTGTAAGGTAAGGAGGGGGTGTGAATGTGCGGGATTGGGGGGGGGGGTGGGTCGCTTATCTAGCGGGTGTGCAAGAAACTTTTGGTCTGCTGATCTGCGCATGCACTTTCTGCCTATTAGACGTGATCTAGAAACTTCCTAGATGTGAACCTGTTCCATATATATATATATATATATATGTATATATATATATATATATATATATATGTATGTATGTGTATATATATATATATATATGTATGTATGTGTGTATATATATATATATACACACACACAAAATATATATTATAGAAAATATATATTCGAGACAATATATATACTATGTATATATTATATACAATATATACATTATAGAATATGTTATATACCATATATTAGTGTATATAATAGGGAACAGGTTCACATCTCTGAACTTTCTATATATATATATATATATATAGATAGGCATACCCTGCTTTAAGTACACTCACTTTATATACAATCGTGAGTAAGGACACAGCTTGTTCAGCTTGCCATGACACTGCTCACAAACCATAAGTGACAGGGATAACAAACTTGGGGAGCAACGAGAGGGTACCCAGGACTACACCATATCCATTTTGTGGCTGGGCAGCTTGCCTAGGTAATCTATCATGTCATAGTCCTGGATCCCCTTAACATGCTCCCACATGGTTTCGGAGTAAGGCTATGTCAATGTGGCCAAAATTTACAATGGAGCTGGTGTATTTTCATGCATTGAGAAAAGAAAAAAGGGATTGCTTCACTTTAAGTACATTTTCAGTTTACATACATGCCCTGGTCCCATTGTGTACTTAAAGTGGGCTATGCCTGTATATAGATGGATTTGATTAGTTTCAACGTTTACACAAAATGAAACACAATTATCTGTGACAGATTGCTCTAACGCTTTGGAATCTGTCTAGATAAAGACAAATGTATTGACCCTTTTCATATATGCAAGATTAGAAACATTATATTCCCAAAATGCATAATGCCAAAAATTATTGCCTTACATACATCCATACACACTGCAAGCTCGGCACCGTTTGTCTTGTCTGACACTCTTACCATCATAAGCTGGATCTGCACACAGCAGCTAATTGGTTCACCTGAGATGGAATCAGTGATCACAAAAATCTGGAATGGTCATGTCTTCAAAGGATTGCCTTGAACAAATCACCTCTAAAAGAAACACATGAGTGTATAATCACTTTTCTTAATGGATCACATTCCCAACACACCCATCTCACACTGCCATATGATAATGAATGGGGGTGTCCATTGCAAGTTAAATACACCCCCAGATCACATTGCTTTGTTAATTTACAGATCTAACTGGAATTTGATGGCACTGCTGTGAACCACTATGCCATCAAATTCTGCTGGGGACCTTTAAAAAGGATTATGTGTGATTGTGTGGATAATTATGCCACCTTAAATTCGCATCTCCCACATACCATGTGCAACTCTTGCAGGAATTGCGAATCAAGGATAATTCAGCACAGCATAATGAACAGACACATTGAGGAGTGTAGGAGCACACCGTCAGATTCCCCGATCACACTATGGGGTTTTAACTCCTCCATAATTTTGCCACTTTGGAAACCAAGTGCTTACTTTATGTATACTTTTTAGACGGAACTCCAATTTCTAATAGGGTGATATCATTGCATGAGATTTCCCCTCACTTCCTGTCTTAGTGTCACCAAGACAGGAAGTGAGGGGAATATCACTGTGGGGAAATAGCTTGCAATTGTTGCCTTATAATGTCCATAGTATATATAAAAGGAAAGAATTGCTGGCTATATCCCCACGGGAGATTCCCTCATTTCCTGTCGTGGTGACACCAAGACAGGAAGTGAGGGGAAATCTCATGCAATGATATAACACTGTTACATGTTCTAGTTATGTAGCAAACTTAAGAATATACAAAGCAAACCTCTTTTTTTTTCCATTTTGGCAAAATCATGGATTAATTACAAAACTATCTTTGTTTGTCCCGTGGCTTGCAGGAAAAACATTTTGCCTTGATTCCACCATCAACACAGACAGGGGAAACCCTCCTGCGGAGCCATTGTGTTCAACCGGTGCTGCACCTGCCAGGAAAACACAGTGATTATTGCTAGTGGCTACAAGAGATGCTAGCGATAAGTGTGTGTAAAATCTGACAGACTGGTTGTACGTTGTCCTCCAGGTGATCGAGCAATCCACTTGGGTACCTTCAGCCTGGCCATACATAGTTTAAATCTGCATCTCAAATGAAGCAATCCCATTTACATATAACACTCCATTAAGGAGAATTGAGGGGCTTATCAGGTCTGCGTCAAAAATTAACAGCCACACCCAATCAGACAGCTCATGTTAAAAGGGACCTGAAAAGCAATCTGCATGGCTTGCTTTTCCAAGCATTGGCTAGTTTAGTGAGCCTGGACTAATAACAGTCACTGTAATGCTACCCATACTGCTGTCCTTTTAACATGGTGACAAAAGTTGATACCTATGCTACATGTGTGTAAAGTTACTTGCACCCTGCTAAATGGACAGCAATAAGGTTGTAAATACAGTGACTGCCTGTCCCCCCCTGATGGTGGCCCTGGTTGTGTCATGAAAGGCCAATTGAGAAAATGGCTATATCATGTAGAGGAAATCACCAGTGTGGGGCAACCTATGTCATGGAGGTAGATTTGGACATCGATGTATATGTATCCCCAGAAATGGAATTCTTTGTTCTACAATATCTCAAAGACGACCTAGCATGTTATTTGAAGACTGTACTATTTTGGACATACTTGGACTCAAACATACACTGCTCTTTCCACAGCTCCTCCTCCTCTGGGGGTATGATAGCATTAATATGCATCTTCACCAAAAGCACAAGATGATGTGTCGTGTCCGGATGAGGCTGCAGCGGAGATTTCAGTTCCAGGCTGATATGGTGGATCTGCAGCGGGCCTGGAGTGATGCCAAAAGGCGCTCACCCAGGCTCCTGCTAAAGGTTGTGGAGCAAATCTCCGGTAAGTAAAAATATACATTACATGTGACCAGATAGGTTATAATTTTTTGGGTAGGTGGACATGTGTTTAGCTATGCAACAACACTAATACCAACACACCCCCCCCCCCCTCCCTCTCGCTCCTACCTTTCCTACCTCCATCAAGTGTCTCTTCACAACCTTTAATACTACTATGTACATTCGTATTTTTTATGTTTCTTTTTTTTCTTCTGCTTCTAGCCAAAGCGGACGGCCGGCACCCTCTTGTGCTTTTGGTGAAGAAGGGGAGGAGGAGGACGGCCACACTCCAATATGCCTTACGAGGCAGCGAGCCATTTGAGCAGCTGAAAATTGTGGATCGTAAGTAGAAAATAAAAATGGTAGAAATTTCAAATCTCTAATCACATTTTACAGAGCCCCCTTTACATCGGAGTCTCCAGACTTACTACACTGTAAGAGGGAAGTGTGAAGACTCTGATGTAAGGAGAGTTCTGGGAACCATTATTTGAGGGGGGAAGCTGTGGACTCTGGTGTAAAAGGGAACTCTGTGGTCCCCAAAACTCCCCCATAAATCTGAGCTTACAGAGACCCTCTTACACTTCCCTTCCTCAGTCCACCACAGTCAAGGGCACAACAAGTCCCACTGCAGAAGGCTACCTGCTTGGACTTGTAATGCTCTCTGTAGGGGAATGAGGAAATACTGCCTGCTATGCTAAGACTTGTAGTGCCCTCTGTTAGTGACTAAGGATTCCTCAGTCCTCAACATTCTAGGGCACTATAAGTCTCAGCATAGTGGGCTGTCATACCTCAGTCCCTCACAGCTCGGGTCAAAAACAACACAGTTAAACATCTAAAGGACAACTCCAAACAAAACTACCAATAATGGACAGAGTCCATATGCTCTATAATGTCAAATACCCGCTACCACTCACCTTCCACCTCAGGTGCTGTCATTGTGTAGGGCAAAGGGCTCCATCTACACCATGTTTGGCTTTCATGTCAGATAGGCAGGACTTGCTCAGCTCCACTCTCTTCCTTGGCAATTGACTCTGGCGTCATTGTGGATCTTTCCTCCTCTAGAAAACCCCCAGGGGCCCTCTCCTTGTCCCCCAGCCACCCAGGGCCTTCTTCTCCTCCTCCTCCACCAACCATTTTCAGACTCTTCCAAATTCCCTGGGGCTACTCAACCCCTTTGCATAGTGGACACAACAAATCTATGACCAGCCTGCAAAATATCAAGTCTGGGCCTGGTTACCTGTATGTTCCGGGTCCAGGGCGGAGCTCTCCTCCCAGAGCAACAACTGATGATAGCAGAGTGAGTTGACCGGCCAGTCACTTCCTACTGGTGCAGGTACACACCTACCGATTCCTCCACATCTTAGGATAACATGATCAGACGGCCAATCCCCAGGCAGAGAAGGAGGAGTAAGTGTCAGCGGACAACAGACACCTGGCAGACGCAGTGAAGGGACTGCAGCACACTGCTGCAACTTTTTGATCCGAGGATTGAAAGCAATCTTTTACTTGGGAGATTTCCCTGACTGCGCCCTTCGAAATGTTGGTGCTCCGCCACTGGCCGCAAGGCCCCTGTAGGTGCGAGGCCTTAGGAGCCCGCTTAATTTGCATGGTGCCCTCCTGTTTTAAAACATGGTCAATGCATCTCATTGGTGTAAGTGCACTTCTATGTTCTGAATTGTAGGGGCATTGAGTATGGTGCTAGCATGATGAGAGGTTACTGCCTATTTGTGTCCATAAATAATATATAATGTTTTTCTTTTATTTTAGAAACCAGTGATCAGGATGTGGAGGCTCAGCCTTCTCAGGCCCACTGTAAGTAATGTGGATGTGCTGGTGTGTTGTGTATTAGGTCGAACTTGGAGGAATGATTGTTTGTTTTGTTTTCTTTTGTGGTTGATGTAACTTCAGCAAGAGAGGAGCCTCAGGCAGGGCCAAGTCGCCTGGATCCGGGCCAGGAACACATTGTTGCCCAAGAAGAGGCCAATTGGTCTGAACCGGATGAGGACCTGGGCTCTCCTCAAATGGGAAGTAAGTATTCTACATGTGTTTGTGTGTTCAATGTGTCCTGGGAAATCTAAGGGCTGTAATATCTATATTTTGCCATTGGGGTTATGTAGCAGCTGACATTGAGGATGTTAGTTGTGGAGGACTGGGGAAGAGGGGCCGCTGCTTACCCAGTCCAAAGTAACTACTACCTTCAATGTTTCCCAACTACTTTCTGTGTGCCTTTATCAAATAGCTTTGGTTCAAGGATTGTATTTGTGTCTTTGTGTTTCTAGGAGATACGACGCCATCCCCCCATGAAGGGACACCATCCCCCCATGTAGGGTCTCCCCCATCCTCCCCCACTCCAGGCTCCCCTGAACTAGTCTGTAAGTACCTAAAATTAGATTCTCACATGAATTGTGTGTGCTAGGATGATGTGTATCTAGGATAATCTAAGTTGGAGTCAAAGCAAGTGTAGTTTTGCTATATGTGACAGGAAGGTTGGTCATGAAACACTCTTGCTTAACCTTCATGTTTGAAAGGTGGTTTTGGGGAGCATTACAGGACATGTTATCTTTTGTAAGTTATCTCAAGCCACCCTATTCTAAATTGGTGTTAGTTTCTCTACATTGGAAATGGTGTGCTTTGTACTTGTAAATTTTTTGGGGACATTGTAATTTAATCATGTCCTGATTTAGTCAACACTGAAAATGTGTGTTTGTCAATCTTTCATAAATACTCTTCCTCGGTAATGTACCACATTCCAGTTCACAATTTGTGTTCTTTTTGTGCAGTTTCTCCAGAGCCAGCCACGCCATCCACTTCAGGGGCCCAAAAAAAACCTGATGATGGTAAGTTGTGTGCTTTTCCAGTAATGTGTCTACTTAGTAAGTGGAGAAATGCTAACTGTGTATGTCCCCGCTCAGGCTTCAAGTTGTTCTAAAGGCAGCAGGTTCTTTATGTGAATGTGAATCACTTGTGAATTAGTATTCCAAGTGATAGGTGTGCATATTCCCCCTAAGACTTACTGGGACCATTTTTTACGGTCCAAATTTTTGCACTAATACTTGTCTGGAACAGACTCCCCCTCCTCCTTAACTGAGGTGACAGCATGCCAATATTGCCTCCTGATGCTGTCACTCCTAATCATTGAGACCATTGGAAGGGAGGGGGGCAAGGCTGGCTCACAGCCTAGTGCCTGAACAGGCACAGGGTGCTTGGCTTCATCTCATGTGCCTCCATAGCAAGCTGCCTGCTGTGGGGTCAAACAACAGGAGGGAGGTGCCTAGAGGTGTGTACAGGGGCCATGTAAAAAGGAGGATTGTTATTTCTCTTGTCCCCAAAAACCTAGAGAGTGTAAGTCTAACCTGATTAGTTTTCCGCAGCCCTCCCAAAATGATATGTTTCCAACACTTAGAACAGGCAGGGCTGAGGCACAAAAAACATCCGAAAAACACAATCAGCACCAAAGCAGGGAGTACGTATCCTTAACGCTACAAGCTTCACCCAGTAGAATGACGCTTGCACTGTACAAATCTGCATCACCACCATATCAAAGTCTAAATCAAACTGTCAGGGAAATGTGGAGGGGTAATGAGTGGGTGTTAGAGCGTTTTCATGACTGCGTAACCTACAGTTAGCGTGATTCGATTTTTAGATACATTTTTTATTTTCTCTTAACACAGCTGGGATGGCGGAAAAACATAAAGGGGAGCAGACATATCTCCTCCGGCCAGAACTGGCCCTCCGAATTCCAAAGGGTAAGTCTCTACTATGTGTCAGGTTCAATCTATAGACAGTAAGAGGGAGAGAGAACGCTACACAAACTCCAATGGTGATAGAGATAAATGTGTGCACATGTATCGTGTTGACCAATTGAACCCAAAACACCTTACATTCTTCTAAATGATTGCTTGTGTTGACATGAAGAAAAGCCTTTTACTTAGCTTTGGTGGAACTGCTACTAACATTCCAAGCCATCTTATGTAACCTTTTGACCAATTTGCTGTGAAAGTTTGAGTTCAAGGTTTACAACAGCAATTTAGCATATTTGCTTCAGAGTGTTGATAAAAGCCAAACAATAGACTCCTAAGCATATTTGTTGAGGCACATTAATTACAATCGTTGTTTGGATCATTTTGGCTAAAACTAATTGTTATGTCTTTTTCTACCCAGGGCACACCCACCTCACCTATGAGGAACTTTTGGAGTATGTGACATGGTGTATTGACCGAATTCTAGTTTTAGAAAACATTTCGGGGGTTGCTCCAGACCCAAAGGAGCCATTTGTGCGGAATGTCACCCCGTTAAAAAGATCATAGTTTTTTTTCATTGGTTTTGTTATTGTACCCAGCAATGTGACATTTCTCCCTTTAAAAAAAAATTATAATTAAAAAAAAAAAATTAAAAACCCTTTTTTTTGGGACCCAAAAAAAAAAAAAAAAAAAAGCCTTGTTTTTGGCAACCAAAAAAAATATAAAAATTAAAAAAAAACCCTTTTTTTGGGACCAAAAAAAAACAAAAAAAAAAAAGCCTTGTTTTTGGCAACCAAAAAAAATATAAAAATTAAAAAAAACCCCTTTTTTTGGGACCCAAAAAAAAAAAAGCCTTGTTTTTGGCAACCAAAAAAAATATAAAAATTAAAAAAAACCCTTTTTTTGGGGACCCAAAAAAAAAAAAAAGCCTTGTTTTTGGCAACCAAAAAAAATATAAAAATTAAAAAAAACCCTTTTTTTGGGACCCAAAAAAAAACAAACAAAAAAAAAGCCTTGTTTTTGGCAACCAAAAAAAAATATAAAAATTAAAAAAAAACCCTTTTTTTGGGACCCAAAAAAAAAACAAAAAAAAAAAAGCCTTGTTTTTGGCAACCAAAAAAAATATAAAAATTAAAAAAAACCCCTTTTTTTGGGACCCAAAAAAAAACAAACAAAAAAAAAAAGCCTTGTTTTTGGCAACCAAAAAAAAAAAATGTTTACAAAAAAGCCTTGTTGTTTTTGGCAAAGGAAAAAACCAAAAATGTTTACAAAAAAGCCTTGTTGTTTTTGGTAACAAACTAAACCAAAAATGTTTACAAAAAAGCCTTGTTGTTTTTGGTAACAAACTAAACCAAAAATGTTTACAAAAAAGCCTTGTTGTTTTTGGTAACAAACTAAACAAAAAATGTTTACAAAAAAGCCTTGTTGTTTTTGGTAACAAACTAAACCAAAAATGTTTACAAAAAAGCCTTGTTGTTTTTGGTAACAAACTAAACCAAAAATGTTTACAAAAAAGCCTTGTTTTAGTGAAAACCTCAAAAAAATTTTTTAAACACATAAAATATGTTTATCTAAATAAAATTAAAGTATGTTGCTCTTTGCAACACAAATGTTACATTGGCAATTTAGTTCATTCTATTATATATTGTAATATATTTTTTGTACGCTACAGTTGGTAGACACACACATGTGTTATTAAAACATTTATTTTATTACCCAAGTTTTCTTTTTGGTGTCTTTTGTGTTGTATTTGTTTAGTCGAGTGGTGTGGTCTGTAATTGTTAGTATGTTGGCTTTGGTTTATGTTAGCCTTGAGACTTGTTTTGAAGCTACATTTGAAGGGAGACCTTTTCTTGGGTCGTTATGTGAACATTGAGTTATCTAAATTTACATGAAATCATATGTTTGGAGATCGAGAAGCACGTGTGTATAAATGCCTACATTAACCAGGGCCATTACTTGGCCACCAACACTCCTAAAAAACCAAAGAGCAAACACAAACTAATCATTTTGCATAAAATTTTATTTCATCCCCAAAAAAAGCACTATAATAAATCATATTGTGCCACCCTCAAATTAAACAAAAAAATGGCCCAACAAATTGGCCAAGGTAACAATCATTAACAAAACTAAACCAAATTAAACAAAAAAACAAAAAATTAAGTTGGTGGTGGTGCCTGAAGCAGTGTGGTGAGCACTGTTAAGGTTCCTGCCATCAAATGGTGGGCCAATAGTTCCATCTGGTCTGGGGTTAGCTGTAGAGTTGTGGTCAAGTGGCCCATTAGGATCATATCTTGTGTCTGAGGCTGCTGATGATGCAGGGTGTTGAACCTTGGAAATGTCCCAGACAGAAGATGTTGTGCCAATAGTCTCATCTGCTCTGGGGTCAGCCTAAGAATTTGGGCAACGTGTGCCATTAACATGAGATGGGATAGTTGCTGCTCCGAGGCTATTTGATGCTGCTGGTGGTGCAAGGGTTGTGAAGATGTGTGGGGAGTGGTGGTTGATTGGTTGTTGTGGTCCACGGTGCGGGGGCAAACGACATGTCGCATTGGTGACAAAAAAGAAGAACGGCCTGGGGAGGAGTGAAGTGATAAAGGTGTGGAGGGAATGTAGTCAGGTGGAAGGGGTACTGTGGAACCAGTGCGCATTGAGGTTGTGCAGGAGGATTGCTCATTGAGGGGTGTGGGAGTCCGAACGGAGTGTGAAGTGCTAGGAGTGGCTACAGGAGGAATTGTCCCATCCCCAGCTGCCTGACAAGTGGCCAACACTGGCATTACCCTCCCACTACCACAACCTGCAGTGGCAGGTGAGTGAGATGTTTGGGAGGGCTCTGCCAATGGGGCATCTTCAGATCCAAACAGGCATTGGCGTGTGGCCAGCACCTGAGTGTCAACACTTTGCCGATCCCATTGATGCTGGTCTGCTAAACTTACCAAGCTGTTACGCATATCCTGTTGAACCTGTACCATATCCTGGTGAACCTGTACCATTGTTGCTACAGATTCCTGTATGAGCCCGAGGAGACGTACTGCCTCAGTAGATTGCTGAGTACGCCTCCTTAACTCATTTTGGATCCGAAACTCATCAAGCAGCCTCTCGGCTACATCCAGCATAGATGGACTAAGTTGGGTAGGTGACAATCCCTCTGCATCTAAGGCTACCTGAAAGCAGAATAAATAGACCAAATCATTATCAAACATCATGACTAAATATTTCAGATTAGTTTGACAACTTAACACCCCAAGCAGAACGTTGAAAAGTTTGATGTGCTTCTAATGAGTACTTGTTCATTGTAAGATTATCCAAGCTAGCAACACTTCTGATAATGGGTACATATTATATTGGTAGGACTAATATGACAAAGGCAAAAAAGATTCAACATGAAGGTGTTCCCAATTAACCCTGGTGTGGTAGGTTGTTTATGCTTTTGGTAAATCTGTTACTACACCAATGACTTTATACATCTACGTATGTTGTCTAAAATCTTGCCATCAATCGGCTACAGGACAACCCAACCAAACGATACCCATGAATTTGGACCTGGAAAATCAAAGACTGGCCGGACTTTAAAGATCCTGGATGTTTTTGGAACATTAGTGGCACACCAAATTATAACATAATTCCCTGATGTTCAAGATAGAACTCTTGTTGTGCTGGTGCATCGTCAGAATGTCATAGCACTAATTTAACACACACAATGTAAGCCACATCTAGTCCAAAATCAATGCTACCATTGAAATGTTACATGTGCACCTTGTTCCCTTATATCACATACCACAGCACTGGATGCAGAATCGTCGCCAGCTCCTGATCCAACTCCAGCTGCAACGTCAAGAGGGGCCTGATGTTCTTTTAAAAACAAAAAAAAAAAACATGTTTAGTACATAACCTTAGTCAGTAATGATTATGGCCAGATTGCCCTCCTAGCTTCATGAATGAAGCATTGAGGCCAAACATTCAAAAGTGCTTTCCTGGGCTCATAGGACACTTGCTAAACCCTCCCAAAGGTTAAGAAGGCTTGGTCTGCCTACTAATGACGGCACCCATTAATGCTGTCAACTGTGTTTTGCAGGGTAAACATCTAAAAGGCAACACTCTTTCATAAGAAAAAACATGTGTGTTAATGGGGTTAATAAGATTCCAAAAAACATTATTTGGCTAGACATACCAACACCTTCCTCCAGGCCTAGCTGCACTGGGTGTGTTCCCTGCTGCGGATCTTCTGTAAAGGACATAGCAATATGAGCTATCTTGGAAAAAAAAAAACATCTACATTGTTTGGCACAGTATGATATTGGACCTACCAGGAGGAGGGTCAGCACTGATGTCAACACCTGTGAGTCCGTCTGGTTCGCCAAGCTGCATGGGCTGTGGAGGGGCTGAGATCCGTGCTACAGATGAACAAATTGCAGGTTGGGGAAAACAAAAAAAGGACAATTGGAAGGGCAAGTATCACATTCTATTAATGTCACACATAGGATAGTAGTTAATCTTTTCCAAACAACTCACACAATTGACATCCAAGATAATATCCTACCTCGGTGCAAAGCATCCGAATCTAAGTCCTCTCTGGTAAAGATGGTATCAGGTCCTATGATGTTCAAGAAAGGTAATTGATAATCCCAGAGAGAACTTCGTGCACGTTCATCCAGCCGACCTTGTCGGTCATAAAGACCCTCCGCAGCCCATGCAATTAGCTTCTTCCGAACGGACCCACAGATGTCGTTGACCTTCTTCCGCACACTGTCACGGTGGCGAGGTGCTTCACCCAGTGCATTTACAGCATCCCGGATTTCATCCCACAATCTGTTCTTCTCTGTTACTGAGTAAGACGCGGCCCTGGTCCCATGTATCGCCTGATATCTGGCCATATAGGCGTGGACCAGGGCACAGCACTGATTGTGGGTGAAACGGGGAAGCCGGGATAATGTGGACAAGCTGACTCTGGTGGACGGACCCGCTCCAGGACTACTGTCAGAAGAGCCAGCTTGTCCACTTGGTGTGTTACCACCTCCCCCGGCTTCCTCCTCCGGGATGGGGATGGTGGACTCCCTCATGGAGACAGCTGGAGCCTCCCTCACACCAGAGCCAGACGATCTGCCCACCCTGCCCCCCCTGGCCACCCTGGCCACCCTGGCCACCCTGCCCCTTCTCATCCTTCCAGTGGGTGGGGCCATGGGAGCACGAGGTGGGCAGAGAATCTGGCTGTCCAGCAGCAGCAAAGAGCCCCAAACTCCTAAATCTGAAATGACAAAAGAGAAAACAGAAAAAACAGGATTTGCAGATTGCTCTTCATATACAGTATAATTAGTGAACAGTTACAGAACACACTTACCTAATGGCACAAACAGACTTGGTGGTGGTGGTGGTGGTGGTGGTAGTAGTGGGCAAAGAGCAGAAGAGGCTGCAAAGAAATGGAAAAAAAAAAACACATAAGAAAACGCATATGGGTACAAATCACACGAGGCCCTCCAAACACTTACCTAATGGCACAAACACGGTGGTGGTGGTGGTGGTGGCAAAGAGCAGAAGAGGCTGCAAAGAAATGGAAAAAAAAAAACACATAAGAAAACGCATATGGGTACAAATCACACGAGGCCCTCCAAACACTTACCTAATGGCACAAACACGGTGGTGGTGGTGGTGGCAAAGAGCAGAAGAGGCTGCAAAGAAATGGAAAAAAAAAAACACATAAGGAAACGCATATGGGTACAAATCACACGAGGCCCTCCAAACACTTACCTAATGGCACAAACACGGTGGTGGTGGTGGTGGCAAAGAGCAGAAGAGGCTGCAAAGAAATGGAAAAAAAAAAACACATAAGAAAACGCATATGAGTACAAATCACACGAGGCCCTCCAAACACTTACCTAATGGCACAAACACGGTGGTGGTGGTGGTGGTGGCAAAGAGCAGAAGAGGCTGCAAAGAAATGGAAAAAAAAAAACACATAAGGAAACGCATATGGGTACAAATCACACGAGGCCCTCCAAACACTTACCTAATGGCACAAACACGGTGGTGGTGGTGGCAAAGAGCAGAAGAGGCTGCAAAGAAATGGAAAAAAAAAAACACATAAGAAAACGCATATGGGTACAAATCACACGAGGCCCTCCAAACACTTACCTAATGGCACAAACACGGTGGTGGTGGTGGTGGTGGCAAAGAGCAGAAGAGGCTGCAAAGAAATGGAAAAAAAAAAACACATAAGAAAACGCATATGGGTACAAATCACACGAGGCCCTCCAAACACTTACCTAATGGCACAAACACGGTGGTGGTGGTGGTGGTGGCAAAGAGCAGAAGAGGCTGCAAAGAAATGGAAAAAAAAAAACACATAAGGAAACGCATATGGGTACAAATCACACGAGGCCCTCCAAACACTTACCTAATGGCACAAACACGGTGGTGGTGGTGGTGGTGGCAAAGAGCAGAAGAGGCTGCAAAGAAATGCAAAAAAAAAAAAAAAAAAAGAAAACGCATATGGGTACAAATCACACGAGGCCCTCCAAACACTTACCTAATGGCACAAACACGGTGGTGGTGGTGGTGGTGGCAAAGAGCAGAAGAGGCTGCAAAGAAATGGAAAAAAAAACACATAAGAAAACGCATATGGGTACAAATCACACGAGGCCCTCCAAACACTTACCTAATGGCACAAACAGACTTGGTGGAGGGGGGGTGGTGTAATCCTTTATAGGCAAAAGGAGGCTGCAAACATTAAACATACATGAGAAATCGCATGACCTACATACGTGCACATAATAAATTACAGTTATCAGGAAAGCAAAAATGGTGTCTTTGGAAGCTGGGAAGGTAAGGGGGCAGGTTTAGATGCCAAATCTAGACTGCACACCTTTAACAAACATGAGAAAACACATGTCCAAACCACATGCACATGGGGCCAACTGCCAATGATTAAAAGACACTTGAGGGGTTCCCAAGCTATTGTGGGTTGGAGGGGATTCACCATAGACAACTTAAGCACACCCAAGATAAGTACAAATTCTCTCCTTCCTTTTTTTTGGGAGAGAGAGATACAATTGTCTTACCTCCAGATAATGTAGGTTGTGGGTCACAGGGTCTTGCTAGCACATAAGAAACATCGATCTATAACATCCAGCAGCCATATTGGCCATGTGCTCCTTTTATAGCTGGCTCACAGGTGTGATAATTAGCGGCCGTTTCTATATATATCTGCGCATTCGCGAATTTGCGCGTTCAAAATGGAGGACGATATCCCAGACGCATTAGATGGTGCAATGCTGGCATTTATCGGTGCCTTGTTTGAGGAGGCCCTAGCACAGGAGGCAGCAGAAGGTGGGGAAGCTGCAGCAGAAGGTGGGGAAGCTGCAGCAGCAGCAGCAGCACCTCCAGCAGCAGCACCTCCAGTCCGTGTGCCCTTACCTCGCCAGCCACGCATTTTTGCTCCAAGGATCTATTTGGACAAGCTGCGGGATTCTGATGTCAGGAGGAAGTTCCGGCTCGAGCGAGGAACTATTCTACACCTCTACCAGCTCATAGCAGACAAAATTGACCCGGACACACAGCGCGGCCATGCAGTGCCCGGCATGGCCAGATTGCTGGCCACTTTGTATATTTTAGGGCGTGGCAGCTTCCAAGCCACTTCGGGAAGTATCATGGGCATTAGCCAGCCCACAGTTTCAAGGGTGTTCATGTTGGTCATTAATGCCATAGTCGATATAGTGCCCAATTTTATCCACTGGCCACAGAATGAAAATGAGTGGAATGAAGTCAAGTTGGGTTTCTACCTGCGGGCACACATGCCGCAAATCCTAGGGGCAATCGATGGCACCCACATAGCCATTAGGCCACCAAGGAGCCACGAAAGTGAGTACCGGAACCGCAAGCAGTACCACTCCGTGAACGTCCAATTAGTGTGTGACGCCAAACAGCGCATCATGAGTGTCAACACTGGTCACCCAGGGTCGTGCCATGATTCCAGTATGTTAAGAACCAGTACTCTGTACGAGGTGTTTGAAAGTGGACAAATGCCCGAAGGGTGGCTTATTGGTAAAGTATTTTGTCTTAACAACATAAACTGTAAGATTACATAGACATAGGAATAAGCTACATCGGTGTACACCCTGATTTAAGCAAAGCCTACCTAAAATGGATGTGTTAGGAGTTGTCAGGCTGTTCACACACAACCAGATCAGCAGCTTAGCAGCTCACAAAAGAAAGATTTGCAAAGTTGTCTTTGAGTCCAATGAAGGTGGTTAACCAATGTGTAAATGGTGTCCTCTAGCCACCCAAAGAAAACCTACAAATGATTCCAATGGTATTGCCATATCCCCAAAGTACTTTGCATAAGTGAGTCAATATTGGTTTCCTCACTCTAGTTGCAGATATATTCCAGAAGTAAGACCTAGGCTAATGTAATAGGAACAAAATAGGGGCCAAGTTGGAACTTGCAAGAGAAACCCACCACTTTGTGTGTCCTTTTTCCCATTTGTATTAGTGATTTAGGCAGTTAGACAGAGTTGAGATGTTTCATATGAGTTTTTGCAAACAGACGAGCAGGTTGTTTAGTAAAATGCCTAATTGTCTCCCATTTTGAGGAGTCATCTAAAGTCACATGATAGGAAGAACTAATGTATATTTTTCTTATTTTTCAGGGGATGCTGGTTACCCGCAGCTGACGTGGCTGATGGCTCCAATCAGGTACCCCCAGGGCCCAGCAGAGAGGAATTACAACAGGGCCTTGCGGAGAAGCCGGAGTATCATTGAGTTGACCATAGGTCTTCTCAAATCCCAGTTTCTCTGCTTGGCCCGGCCTGGGGGTGAACTCCTGTACTCTCCTACAAAGGCTTCCAAGATCATCCTGGCGTGCTGCGTGTTGCACAACATGTGCGTTGCCCGGGATGAATCTTGGGAGCTGACGGAGGAGAGGGAGCCAGAGGTCCGTCAGCCGGCGGCCCCCAGGCGGCGGAGCACCGCTGCAGGTATGGCCACCCGGAATACCCTGGTTGCTAGCCACTTTACATGTAAGTACTGTAACAGGTCAAGATAGGGCATGTGTATTAATTAGCTAGTTAGCAGAGGTGCCACTCACAGGGAGACAGAGGGTCATTATCATCTGCCAATGACACTTGCCATTGTAGATAAAGTGTAGTCAACATTGGTAAAATTGTGTTACTTGAGCAAAAACATGCACCTCTAACCATAAACATGTTGGTATTGTGAATAGTGTAAAGGGCTGAGAAGAGCTGGCAGGTGTTTATTTGTGTCTATGCCACCTGTGTAGTTATTGATAACATGAACGGCTGCTTGGTATCTTATGGTGTTGTAATTTTCCAGAACATCAACATCTTGGAATCATGGCACGTACCATGGGAAGCCTGTGGTGATGGGCTGTCTGGCGTCACAGGTGTGTATTCAAATGTTTACATTAATGATTTCTGGTTTGTGTAAGTTGGCATAAAATGTGTTATTTCACTCGTGATGTCGAAATTAAATGAAGTTCAGAATGAAGCAAACAGGCATTAAGATGTGATTTTCATAATGAAATGTCGTATCCTTTGTTTTATTTTTCCAGGAGTGGTACTGCTTGCGGGTGTAGGTGGTAGAAACCCACCTTGAGGGACTCCACTCATCTTCTTTTGTGGTCAGTGGATATTTGGTAAGGCACATGGCCAATGACCAACATGAACACCCTGGAACTTCGAAAGTGGCTTGGAAGCTGACCAGCAACCTTGCCATGCCTGTCCCCTATGAGCTGGTAGAGGTGCAGAATGGATTCTGAACTCTGCCTGAAGTTGTGGAAGACATCAGAATCCCGTAGCCATGGAGCAAAGATCGTGGTCTGGCGCTGTAAAGGCACACGGACTGGAGAGTGACAATATTATTTTGCTGCATCCCTCCTTCTGCTGTCATTCTCAAATAAATAAAGACTTTAGAATTGAACATGTGTTTTTTTGTTTTGTGTGGGTGCCTACAGACAAAAGGGCCATCCACACTGTAAGATTTAGAGAAGACTTTATCCTTCAGATTGACATTTTCTATGTAGTGCAAGGGCCTGCCTGATTGCATCCAAATTGAAAGTGTTGAGGTTTGAGCTTATATTATATGGTTTGGTTAAGTCTACAGGAAAAAGTCTAGACAAATTGTTAGTGTATGGCCCATTAAGCTGCCAAGGCCGGAGTTTTGCACTTTGCATGCTGCTTGTACTGGTGATGTGAGGGGTTGTAATGTAGAGTAGGGATGTGACAGTGTTGTGTTGAGGTGTGAGGCAAATGTAGTGTTGGACTATGAGGGTCTGTGTTGTTGAAATATGGAGAGAGTCCAATATCAGACACCTATGTTTATTGGTCAAGAAATTGTAAGAACCATGGTAAATATGTAAAGAATTGCATCTCGATAAAACTAGGACCACACTCATAAAATCAAAATTGTGTTGTTTCCATTGATGTGCTTGAAATTTGGGTAGGACACCCCCCCCCCCCCAAATTCAAGATAGTTTTAAAAAACTGTTAAAAAAAATGAGAGTGAAAAGAGATCCCAAGTGTAGTGATGTGATTTGAACCCATGACGTTGTTAACTGCAGTGAAGTTGCAAAGCACTTAGCTATTGTGCAGAATAAAGCTGTATGGTGGAAAAAAAGGAGTGTGTTAAGGCTAAAAAGCACATATAGCTAAAGAACTAAACATTGTATGGAATGTGGGAAGAAGACCATGGTAAAATTGTGAGGTTTCATCTTGCCCTGAAGTAGGGTAGGGGTTTGGTCACTTGCCTTTGGTACTTTCAATCATAAGATCGATTCGACACACAGACAAGATCAAAAAAACACTTAAAATGGTGTAAGCTTGCAAGCGCTTCTGAGTGTAACATTATTTAGCAATATATATGATGTAATCCGTTACATTTTAGCAATATAAACAAAAAAAGAAAATAAAAAAAGTAGGTGGAGATGGTAAGCCTCGAACCTACAGCAGAGGGAGATGAATTACAGACGTGTGATGTGTGCACTAATCCACTACCCCACATCGCTATGTGAAACTGCTATAAGCACAAAGACATCGTGAGTGAATCCCGCTGACGGCGGAATTCATTATTGCTGTTTCACTAGCCAATTCGCCGCAGCGCCAGTTAATTGATTTGAACGCGGCGAAACTGAAACACGTCATAGATGTTTGAAGCTGCACTTTCTTTAAATCCGGCCCCCCATGTCTATGAATGTCAGAGATTTACATTGCCTCATGGAAATTGTAGTTCCTGAACAGCTGGAGGGCCATAGTTTGGACACCCCTGCGATAGATGAACTAAAAAAAAAAAAAAAAAGATCTATGTATAAAGGAGAACGCCAAGCCTAAATAGCCAATGTACCCAGCAAGCTTTCACCACATCCCTGTTTAGACATAGAAGGAGAGGACAGCGGTGTAACACACCCTGCGGACTCTTATTGGGCCCCAAAGAGACTGTAAATTAGGGGTGTGAACCAAAAAATTGGGATTTTGAAGGTGAAGCTTGCTGAGGTATATAATAGATAAATAAAAATGAGGCAAAATAAAATAACAAGGTTTTATTACAATGTTTGTAAAAACAATCAAAGACAGTGATCTGTGATTGTTTTTACAAACATTGTAATAAAACCTTGTTATTTTATTTTGCCTCATTTTTATTTATCTATTATATACCTCAGCAAGCTTCACCTTCAAAATCCCAATTTTTTGGTTCACACCCCTAATTTACGGTCTCTTTGGGGCCCAATAAGAGTCCACAGGGTGTGTTACACCGCTGTCCTCTCCTTCTATAAAAAAAAAAGATCTGTCTAAATATCAAATTGTGATCAGTTGAAAAGTGAATGACAGATGGCAGTGACCTTAGAGGGAGATAAATAATGCGGAGACTGTTGTATTCTGTGAAGAATGCAGTCACTTTTGATCAATCTTGGGTGGAGTTGACCAGATCTGGTAACTTTCTTTGATTGGGATTTTATAGCCACCCCAGCATCTCTGTGAGGAATTAGAAGTTCTGTGTTGCCTGTATTCTGGATATGTTTGTAATTGCATCAATGTTAGGAGTGCTTCCTTGTAATGCCCTGTCCCTTGACCAAGTTAGCATGCTGGAATTGGTAGGAATCTACTGAATGCAAGCTTGGGAGGCACTAAACTAAAGAAGTGGCAAGCATGTATTTTAGTTAAGTGCTTTCTATGGTAGAAGAAGCATCCTGGTTTTGGTGCACTGCTTAGAGTGTGACCCTAAAAAAATAAAATGTCCCTGTCTGTGTTCGAACCACACACTTTGGATTTACAAAGCCCTCCCTTTATTTCATTTGACATCAAAAACAGAATTCGAAATAAGTTGAATTCCTGATTATCCTTCTCCAAGAGGACTTTGTGTCTGCTGCTTTTTTGCCCTTCATGGACTCTTTTTATATTTTCTTCTAAATATTTTTTAATATATTTATGTCCTAGCGCAATCTACTCTTGTTTATCAAAAACAGAATGGTGCTGTTTGAAGGATGCCTTGAGTGTTCAGATTGGACAGTATCTTTAGCCCTTTATACAATAGGCTGAGCCTGCAAGTAGGAGTCAGAAGTTAAACCCCAACATAAACATGTCTTGAAGGACATGCCAGCTCATAGAGAACTGTGTGGGAGCTGAGCAGTTACTTTCTATGATGGGATACAGCAAAACCTTTCATGCTTGCTGAAATTTTATTTGCCTACTAGTGAAGTATTAGTCTATACTTGCCTAGTCTTTTGACTCAGAGCAGAGATGGCCTTGTGCATTCTTGAGCCAATCGAGTTAATGCTGCCAACCAGTCCTTCTTGCCAGAAAGTTACAACTGCACTTAAGACTTGGAGAAAGTACTGTATGTGTGCTGGGATTAGATCCTGTTTGAATTGCTGTGGATTTAACCAGGGATGGAAGATTTGCAAGGGGAACGGGTACAAGGCATGCAGCAGAAAAATGACTTGATTGTGCCTAATTTCAAAAACATCAGGGCAACCTGATGCATTTTAGAACGATTCCTTCATTAGAGGAAGAGAGGGGTGTGTCATGTGCTGTACATTCGTGAAAATAGCATGACATAGAACGTAGGGTAAAATCACTTACGTAATAGGCTGCCAAATTCTTGTTCACCCAGCAAGGGTTCAAAGCACAAGGCGCCCCCTGGACCACTATGCACATGCTGGGGCCACCATGTGGTCAATGTGTAAGAGATGGTTCGACTGTTGGTTCAACCAGTGGTGTAGGTTGAGATCTACACAAACTTTCCTTTAACATCTGCCTCCCCTCAATTGACTAGTGAGTAGGATAGATCGGGTTTGATCACAAAACCTTTTCCCATCACCCCTCTCCATTCTGCAAGGGCTGCAGTTCAGGCTGAAGCTGAAGACTGATATGTCACATGAGTCCAGAATTCATATTTAACACGCATAGAAGGATTGGGAAGGTTGCTTACAAATTTAATCATTTGCAATGGTTCATGAACTTACATAGATTTCACATAGGTTTCCAAGGAATTAAAAAAAAAAAATAGAAAACAGCATTAGAGGATTTATGATAAAGCTACCTGGTACTATCTTAAAGTACCAAATACCAATCATCACTGCAGGGAAGGTAATCCCATGAGCAATGGGTTCTGCAAGTTCTTTCATGAATTTAGACTGGGAAGACATATTATAAAAAAAAAGGCCTTACCTTGAAACTGTTTCTATGTAATCTGGAATGCTTTGTTAAATATCACAACAGAGAAATGAAGATGATATAGCTTCCTGATCCCAAGAATCATAGTATATTTCATTGAACTGGTTAGTAGCCTTTAGTAATTGATTCACTTTTTAAAATATATCTATATTCTTGAAAATTGTTCTTTATCATATATATATATATATATAATTTTTTTTTTTTAATTAATCATGTCAGAAGATGTTTTACCTGTCCCGTTAACATGGAAGAGTTTCCCTCCTATTTTGGAGTTTTCATGCTAAGAGTTGAAGAGATAGTGCCCTGAAGATTTTCACAGCAAAGAGACTAAATGTAAAGCAACTGTTGTTCAGGAATAAATAACCTGTAAAATTATTATTATTTTTTTTTTTCAGATCCATTCATTTAGACATCATCATATTTAATGGCACAAGAAAAGATCCCGAATTGAATGGACGAGTAAGGGGATAACCAATGGAAAAATTATAAAAAATAAGTTTGGAGTAGGGCTTATGCCTTGTTCCTGTAAAGAGAAAATTGAGTGATAGGGGAGCAGTAGTAATAAATCTACATCTAGTTGTAAATTCTCAGTGGCAAGTACAGAAAGTATCCTGGTTGGGGTGCACTGGCATAGAGTGACAGATGAAGAACGACTACCGAGTTTCAGATAGTCATGCATCTGGGAGAAGTTATCTCCTCCTATATGTATGGAGTTGAATCAGACTTTGTGACCCTCCCCCCTTTCTTCCTTACATGATTAGTGATATCTGTGGATTAAGTGAGTGAACAGACTGACACCCAGCAACATTGATTAGCACTGCTTATATAGTACTATGCTTATATATTTGATGTTTCTATATTTTTTTTGTTTAAGAGTTTTATTGATGAATTTTGTAGGTCAAAACAGTATCAACAATGACCAAGATCCCTGGTTAAGATACATACCATAATAGAGACATACAAAAACATCATTGAAAAAAATGTATTTCAAGTAGGTAAGTACTTGTGTAAGAAGAATGTAATAGATGAACAAAAAGTCAGCACAACAGTAACAACATACTGTACATGGTTTAAAATAAAAATATAAGTAAGTAGGTGACATACTGTATGCTGGAGAAGGAGAAATTATGTTTCTATATTTTAAGCACATGATTTTGTGTTTTTATTGAAATTTTTATTTTGATTATGGGTTTTCATTGAAATTAGGGCACACTTGAGGGCTTATACGTTTTTAAGATTGTTTTGAGGTAAAATGTATATTTTCTTAATACTTTTTTTAATAAGGGAAATAATTTTTAAGAATGACTGTTCTTGTATATATAATTTTATACATTTAATTTAGATGCATACATTGTATGTCTGTTGCATGTTTTAGAGTGGTGTAAAATTTGTTGCATTCATCACACTTTAGTAAAAGGACCACACATCTAGGGAGTAACAGTATATTATAATAGCACTCTTCTTTCTGTCCCTCTTTTAGGTTTAATGTAAAGAGGTATTGAACAATAAATAAGTCTGATAACATATTTATTCTTTTAAGTCCTTCATAGCCTGCATAGCAGGTTTGATTGGGTGTGCCATTTGCTCAGAGCAACCAATGTTTAAAAAACTACTGTCAGATATAAAGTATTTATCTTCGAAAAAAACTCACTGGTATATATTAAGTAGATAAAAACTTTGCTCTACTCTATCCTCTGATACCTAATTATTCTACATTGGGTGCCACTATTTTGCCTGGAGATAATGTAATACCAGGCATTTGGCAATCACAGCTGCATATCACAGACACAGATGCTCTTTTTCTGACAGTTATGTGTCATGATTTCTGCACGGCAATAGTTACTTGACAGTGTTCAGGGCAATGCCAAGAGATGGAGATTTTGGCTTAGTTTTTAACTGGTAGCAAAAAAGCTAAATTTGCATACAAGTAACAACTCTGTTTAGTGTGATTAGGTTGCTTGTTTTGGGGAAAGGAATGTGTTTAAATCCAACACGTGTTGCAGTAACTTGTGGCACAATGCAAATTACTGCAACACATAGTAACTCGTGCACCAGGGTGCAGTGCAGTATTATATAAATTACACAATTATGCATGCATTGTGGCAGCAGGTGGTATACTACACATTACTGCAGCATGAAGATAATACTGAGCCATTAAAATACCTTAAAACTGATTTTAGAATGGAAAACAGAAGAGTGCAATATTTTATTGGACATGAATAAGAAAATCAGCCAAGTGACAACTCACATGAAATATAAAAAGAGTAAGCCGACGCTGCGTTCCACACTGCAATCCACACAGTGAGTACCCGGAAACCACCTTATCCTCACTAGAGATTACACGCCACACTGTGGCTCCATATCCCTCAGGTTGGATGCGTGGATTACCACAGATGAGCTTACTCTTTTATATTTCATGTGAGTTGTCACTTGGCTAAATTTCTTATTCATATTCAATAAAATATTGCACTTAGAGGCGCTCTTCTGTTTTCCTTTCCACATTCATTCCAGAGTTGGCTTCACTCCAGAAGAGAGCTTTGCCCTAGTGCTTATTGTTAATTGATAAACCACAGCTTATTCACCTATTTGATATGGACATTAAAATGGACTATATGGACCTCTGAAGCTAATATACTGTATTATATATTTTTTTTATGCCTTGAGTGCTAGCATTTTATGTTTGTTAAAACAAATTTTAGACCATGCATTAATATATTAATATTATATTGTAACAGATACGGTAAATAAAAAATAATGTATTAATGAAATCTAAAATAACAAATCCCTTGGGCAACTTTTCAACATCTGATCCTTTGAGCTAATCTGAGAATCAACATACTGTATATATGACCTTTGAAGCATATCCTATCCCCCTCACCTATTTTCTCCTGCAGTCTTTTCTATCCTCTCTCCTATCACTCGTTGTTCTCTCCTTTATCTCACTGTTCCTCTGCCTGCTTGAGGAACAATAGCAATGAGGACCCATACGTATCGCAACCATACACTGGTGCATGGACCCTGCTATCTACAGCTAATGTAGTAATCTTAATTTTCCTGTTCTCACTCTTTAATACAGGTTTATATTGTTCACCTAAAGCTACAGACAAGTTACACCATGTTTTTCTATGCAACCTTTATCTGTTTGTACTACGGTATACTTTTGATTCAGTTCATATTTTGTATTCTTGAATTTGTTATTAATAAAAAAAAAGTTTGAAAATAAAATGATAAAAGTAAAACATAGTAGAAAGCTAAAAAAATAAAAATAACAAATCACATAAACAATCTAAATTTTGAGAAGATTGTTTGGACACCCAGCAGGGTTGTTTATTGCTTTACAGTTTTAAGGAGGAAAATATGGTGAAAGAAGCCAATATATATGTTGGATTGTTAATAGCTATTTGTTACATTATAATAATATTAGGTAAATGACCTAAAATGTGTGACCCTGGAGAGTGTAGCTATGATTTTATGTTTTAAGCTGATTAAAAAATTAGTTATTTGTTTTAGGTCCATGGCACATTAGTGATCCCATTGGCGACCACTCATCAGTGACAGGATCGTTAGCATGCCATGACCCTTTTTTGACAGAGTTAATACATTTATTTATATCTCTTGAGTGATATAGTATAATTCACAAACTGTTGATCTGCTTTCACTTTGTCATGAACTTTATTAAACTTCCAGGACCAGAATTCAAAGCTCTCCTTGTCCTGTAATACAACAAAAATCACCTGACCCACAGTTCTTTCGGGAGGAAACTTATCTTGTCTATCTTTACATCTTACGTCTTCTTCTTTTTAAGCCTCCATTTTTTAGATATTTGCTAGGAGATTGGTATAAATATTATGATGTAATAAAGCAAGCAAAGTGTATTAAACAAATAACTAGGCACTGTATTACCAACAATTTAAACTGAAACATAGCTTTCAAAATATTTGAAAAAAATAGATCCCCCTTGTTTAAAATAAAAAATTATTTGAAAGCTGTTTTGCAGCAATAAACCAAGACAGGACTTTGCATTATATCCAAGAACATAATCTGCTTCAGCAATTTTTTTTCACAAAATTAATAAATTGATAAGATGCTTGAATGTTTTCAAGTACAACAATGCCCTGAAGTAAAGACTGCCAACAAAATAAAGATGACATATATATGAACAGATCCACTGTAATCTACTTGCCAGATGTCTGGGAAGTGCAGTAGGGGTTATAGAGGAGAGAAAATGAAAGAATTAGTGTAATAAATATGTTGTAGCGGAATGTGTACAACAGTTAGATAAAACCACACTAAAACAGCAGAATGTGGGAATAAAAAGCTAAAATAAATCATTTGAGCCACAGGAAGTCATACTGCAAGCTGTTACCACGAACTATAGGCTGTCACATTTTTACCATACAAAGAAAACTATGAGGATTACTGCCTGTTATCAGAAAACCATATTTAACAAATTTTTTTGAACATGATAACCATGCAATCTGAAAAATAGTTCAAAATGTAAAAAGAAAATTCTACATAGAAGACCTAGAAAACATTCACTCTCTGTCAATTCAAGCAAATCAGAGACAAAACTCAGACCGTTGAATAATATCTACCCTGGTAATATACAAATCAGCAAATTGGGGTGTTAAGGCCTTTAAGAGCGGAACTTGAGCAGACATAAAATAAATAAATTAATGCAGCTATGTATTCATTAATACATCCCTAAATGCATTTTAATGCTAGCAGTGTAAGGCCCCTTTCACACAGGCTTTCTGATCAGGTCCGCCTGTCAGTTTTTCAGGCAAACCTGATCTGACCCTCCATTCACCCCTATAAAGCGGTGGATGTCAGCACCACGTTCATCTGATCTCCCCACAGAGGACTCTGACAGGTCTGTCACAGTGAGTGGAGATGGACCTATAATCCGCCTGCTCAGCAAAGCAGAGTCCGCTAAGTGGCACGTCATGTGAAAGGACCTTTTGTGGCCACATTCAATTTGGTATCAGCCTATTTGTAATCACAGCAGGACTCAGAGCTGAAGAAGCAACATAAGGAGCGTGCTGTTCCTTTTTATGTCCAGCCAAGCCTGGAGGAAAGATTATGACCAGTAAAGATGGCCGTATGCTTGTAGAATTTTACATGAACTGTGCCTTGGTGTTTTCACATCCATTTCAAGGCTGTAGTCTCCACATTGGTCTTGATGACATCGGAGGACTTTGGATCTTAGAGTACTAGCCTGCAGGGACCAGTCCAGCAGTGTGGAGGAGCCTGTGGGAATGGAGGATAGGGTACTGTATTTTCCGGCGTATAAGACGACTGGGCGTATAAGACGACCTCCTAACTTTTCCAGTTAAAATATAGAGTATACATGTAAACATAAAACAGTGCAAGTGGATTTAATGTTTCCAAATTCACTCTAAAGCTGAAAGGAAGGATAAAACAATAAACCCATGGGAGGCTCCACAACCCCCCTCCTTGCATCCCAGTCCCCCTCCTTGTATCCCAATCCCCTCCACAGTCCCCCTCCTTGTATCCCAGTCTCTTCTACAGTTGTCCCCCCTTACTTGCACATTACTCCCTTTCACAGTCTCCTTTACAGCCCCCTCCCATACCTTACAGATAGAGGATGCAGCATGTCCGAGCATAAGGCAGGAGCTGTCCAACTTTCCATTTAACAGGCAGATTGGTTGCTAGGACATCCCCTAGCAACAACAAAGAACAGGCTTTTTAACTTAGACAGCTCCTGCCTTCTGCTCGGAAATACTGCATGCTCTATCTGCTACCTGCTGTGTAAGTATGAAATCGCATGATTTCAAGCCAGCATTTCACAGACAACTGACACTGCCATAGATACACATTAGATGTTACTTCTAATGCGATTTGTTAATCGCATGTTGTACCTGAAGTCGTACTGGTGTGCCTGGGGGGCTAATGGCGATACTCGTAGGACATTGTTTGTTCTTTAACCTGTTCCCAACCACCCGCCGCAGTTATATGGCGGCAGGCAGCAGCTCCCAGGCAAATCGCTGTACATGTACGGCGCTCGCGTTCACGAGGCTAGGGGCCGCCTGACACCTGCGATCATTCCTGCTGACCATTCTTCTCCCTGGAATGATCATAGAGCCCATGTGATCCTTCTATATAGAATCACATGTCTCTATAGTCATTTCAGAAGCCACGCCCCCCACCAACAGTTAGAATCACTCCCCTGTGCTCACATTTAACCCCTTGATCACCCACAATGTTAACCCCTTCCCTGCCAGTGTCATTATTACAGTAACAGTGCATATTTTTAGCACTGATTACTGTAGTAATGTCACTGGTCCCCCCAAAAGTGTAAAAAATGTCAGTCAGGGGTCCAATCTGTCCACCGCAATGTCGCAGTCCTGAAAAAAATGTGCAGATCGCCGCCATTACTAGCAAAAAAAAACAATAAAAATGACATAAATCTTTCCCGTAGTTAGTAGACACAATTACTTTTGTGCAAACCAATCAAAATACACCTATTGGGATTTTTTCCACCAAAAATATGTAGCAGAAAACAAATTAGCCTAAAATGTTAAAAAATTTAAATTTTTTTATTATTTTGTTTGAGAATGTCATATAGCAGAATGTGAAAAATATTGTTTTTTTTTTTTTCAAACTTGTCGCACTTTTTTTGCAAAAAATAAAAATTGCACAGGTGATCAAACACCACCAAAAGAAAGCTCTATTTGTGGAAAAAAAGGACATCAATTTTATTTGGGTACAGCATCACACGACCACGCAATTGTCTGTTTAAATAATGCAGTGCCAAATCGCAAAATAGGGCCTGGTCAGGCAGGGGGCAAATCCTTCCTGTCTTAAAGTGGGTAAACTGTTTTCCTCAAATAATGAGTCTCAGATAGTTGACCTTGTTGCTATTGAGTCTTCTAGGGACTTTGCTATGTAGCCACATATTATCATGACTGAGCCCAGAGACATTGTTGTGAAGAGTTCATGTGAAGTGTATTCATGTGCTTTGCCATTCTGGCTCTGTTTTGCATTGTTGTTGCTGACTGTGCACCAGTTTAGTCATCTGCAAGGTAAATGTACCGTCTTTCTGATAATTCATTAAATTTTTCATCCTGTTCTAATAATGCTTAGGTGTGTAATATATATTATTTAAACTGACTTTTTGACATAACTTTGTGAAAGGAAAACACAATATCTTGGACGTTCTTACCCATACAGGGTAAAGGGTTCCATAACGAATGTCTTATTGGGAGAAAATGGGATTTTCAGTTTTCCCTTGCAAGTCATGGTCTGGATCATGGAGCCCAGAGCCTTTGTATAGTCTTGGGTGAAATTAAGTCTCCAAACCTCCCCATTTGCTGGAAACAAAAGTCCCCCGATTGTGCAGGTATACGCAAGGTGTATGGAGCGGGAGCTGACTACAGTTCAGAGCCCCACCCAGAAGACAGCAGAGCTTCTCCCACCAAAAATACAGAGTAGGCATGTGTAATGCATTTTGTTACAAATTGAAATTCGGACAAAATATTTGTTATTCTGAGATTTGGATGTATCCGAATTACGAAATCAAAATAGAAATGAATTTCAATGAATCCCCAAATAAATTCTAACAAAACAAATTATCCGAAATTGAAAATTAACTATAAAATAGGAGATAGAAATTAAAAGATTTTAATTTCTATCTCCTATTTACCAATATTCTCTGGCTACAAAGTCCCCTAGATATCAATATCTATTGGGTAGTATAATTTTGGTTTTAATATGCATATTTGATACACATGTTTTTATGCTAGTAAGAACTTGTGACTTATGCCTCGTACACACGTACCGATTGTCGGCCGACCATTCGGCCGTCTTTTGTCCAGGGCTGTCTTGTCTGTTGAAAAGTGCAAAAGACTGCACACGAATTTTGTCGGCCAACAACAGCCGACTGCAGAAGTGATGCCATGTGATGGTTAACTTTCCTTGTCTTTTTTCTTTTCTGAGCATGCCCAGTCTTGCAAATCTGCTGATTGTCGGCCGAATTCTGTACTGACTGGCGAACAGTCGGCCGTTCTGGTGTCGGCCTACAAACATTTTAATGCCTGCACAACAGATTCTGTTCGGCCGAAAATGCGCTGTCGGCTGTCGGAAGCATCATACTAACAAACCTACAATCGGCCGATCGGTCGTCGGCCGAATCTTTACGGCCGACAATCGGTACGTGTGTACGAGGCATTAGTTCAGCAATTTAATTGTATTTTTATTATTTATCTTTTTATATTGGATCTCCTTCTTTATGTTCATTTATCCACACACTGTAATATAGTGATTGTTTAGATAAAGGATCCTGTTTTTTAATTTCCTGGATGCTGGTCTGGCATTGTTTCCCCCTCTATGTGGATTATAAAGTGATTTCCGGTGTCTGCGGCTTCTTATTGATTCCGTGAAAGCCTGTCGTTCCATCTCTGAATACTTCCTCCTTCAGTGTGAGGCTTGGAACGCTCCGGAGCGCGGCGTACCTCACTTCCGGTCTAGACCGCATGTGACGTTACGCTTGGCGTTTACACCCATAGTGATTTGTGATTCATCGGCCAATCACTGTCCACACTCAAGATGAGGCTTGGGGCGCACTGCTAAATTAAATCAGCTGTAGACCATTTCACCAGCATACGGGACTATAAATATAGTTATTTTCCTCCTATGCAACGAGCAATATCCTCTGATAATGTCTATGTGGACGATACGCGTCAGGAGCTTGCAATATAATTTTCATCCATATCTATATTGCCTGTTACCATGCGAACATTGTAAGTGCAAGTCTTTTTTTATTAAAAGTATTTTTTAGCAATATTACGCTATGTGCACTCTTCTTTCTGGTTTTTATGTAACCTGGCTATGAGAGATTTCCATCCCTCTCCTTACTACTTCATGAACCTGAAAGTACATCCATTGTCGCATCCATAGGAGGAATCTGGATCACCTTTCAATGCCTAGCTGGTCTGCTTGTTATATGGCAATGCAGACCCATGGGATCTGGTGAGCGCATAATGCATTTATCTATCTGGTGATGGGATGTCCCTTTCACTCTATGATAATATTGTGATCACCGACAAGATACACCACGTTTTTTGGAACTCTATCTTCAATTTGATTTATTTCCGTTTTCTGATATGGGACTATATTTGAATTATTTAGTTATTCACTTTTAGCATGTCATCACAAGTTGGTATTATCATGTGTATACCTTTTCCAATTTCTTTCAGCGCTGCACATATTTTTTCCTTTATATTTCTATAACTTGTATATCAGTTGTTTGTGCTGGCAGCTTCATTTGTTGTGGTACTAGCGCTTATTACATCACCTTCCATTAATAGTATAAAATAGAAATAATATAGTCGTCTTCCAAAACTCAAATTCAATATTTTCGATTAAAATTCAAATACTATTGGAATCTATTGGAAAAATTTGAATCCGGTTGAAAATGGATAAATGAAACAAAAAAAAAAAAAAAAAACTAAACCAAATGAATTTGGATATGAATGCCACGAAAAAAATCTAGTATCTTAAAGTGTTTGTTACGTCAACATTTTTTTTTTTTTTCCAAAATATTTTTCTTGAATAACAAGATGAGAGTCATACAGAAAGTCAAAATGAACGACAAGTGTATATCAACAAATTGAACAGAGTAAACAGAGAGTAACAGTGAATACACTAGACTATAGAAGCAGATGCGATACAATGGTATAGATGTAGGAATACACTGGTTAAGAACCAAAAATATTATATAATAATTAGTATAATATATATATAGAAACCAAAGTACGAACAGGGTCATAGCAAATAATCGGGAAAAGGCATTGTGTATAATATGGAGACCAGTAGTATAATATGTTCATATATATGAAACTTTTAAGGTCTAGCAAGGGATATATGTAAAGATGTATGGGTTTATAAGTTGTCAGTAAGGTACGTATGTCAGCACCTGAACTCATAATATTCTAATGAGTTTGCTGGCTGTATGAGAGGGCATAGGAGAGGGGGGGAGGACCTGTATCCCTTTTTATAAGGGTCCAAGTCTTTGATATTGAACATAAAGGTAGGAAGGGAAGGGGGGGGAGAGGGATGACAAGGTAGGAGAAGAGGAAAGAAGGTGGTGGGGGATGTTTTTATCCCAGTCTCTGTCCCGTTAGCGTCCAGTAGTTGAATATTGCCAGAAAAAAAATGCAGTGTGTATAAGAGGGATTGGTATCCCAAGTAGGAGTGGAGGACAGTGTTGAGGTTACTTCCCACCTTCATCCCTTGTTTAGGGGCGGGAGCAATCCTGTAGAGTAAGTAGGGAGATCTGGAGGATCCTCCACTCCCATCATTTAAGCAAGGTATGTTATTGATGTAATTCAGGGGAGAAACTGCGGGGAAGATTGGTCCGTGGTTATTAATAGTTGGAGGTGGGTATATCATTGGGGCATAGTGATGTCATTAGTAAAGTCTATAATGGTGATGTGGTAAAAGAGGTCCAGGGATCCCATATGTGGGCGTATTTGTCGGTCGTATCTCGCGCTATAGCAATCAACTCTTCAAGTTTTGCAATTTTGTAAATTTTTGTAGCCATTCTTTAGTAGAGCGTGGATTATGTGATTTCCAGTGTGTAGGTACACACGTTTTTGCTGCATTGATCAGGTGTGGGGTCAATGTTCTGCAGCAGCGGTGTGGCGAAACATCAGTATGGTGGAGTAAGTATTGTGCTGGTGAATAATCTAGAGACATATGTAAATGCTTTGTGAGGATTTTGTGGATTTGTTTCCAGAAAGGTTGAATTCTGGGGCATGTCCAGAAAAGATGTATAAGTGTGCAGGAATCATTATGACATCTCCAGCATTCCGCCGAAGAGTTGGGATAGAAACCGTCGGTGTTCTATACCAGCGGGTTAGGATTTTGTAGCAGTTTCCCTGCACCGAGATGTTGAGGGAGCTTTTGTGTGTGATGAAGCAAATATTTCTCCATTCGCGTTCGGTGAGGGAAAGGTCAAGATCTGTTTCCCATGCATTTAATGCTTTAGTTGAGATCCATGGGGAGCCTGGGAAAAGTAAGTTATAGGTAGTAGAGATCAGGTGGTGTTGAGGGGAATTTCCTAGACAGAGATTTTTGAATGTTGTCATATCTCTAGTGATAGCTCCTGAGCGATTTAGAGTAGTAAGAAAATGGCGTATCTGGAGATATGCCCATTGTGGAATGAGGGGTAAATTTATCTCAGATTTGACTTATGTGCGTTTGATTATAGAACCCTCCTTATAGAACTGATGTGCCCAGATTGGTCCAGTTTTCCAATGATTCGATAAAAAGGATGATGACATACCCGGTATGAAAGCAGGGTTAAGTCTTATCGTGTGAGGGGGCCCGGAGTAGAAGAGAGGGAGGAGTGTTCACATGCTTCTCTGAAGGCAGATATGGTGGCGTTGATTAGTGGGTGAGTTCTGAAGTTTTGCGGAATATTATTGGGGGTTATCCAAGGTAAGGATTGTATGGGAGTATTGTTGAGGGAGTTTTCCAATGAGATCCAATCTTTATTTTGTTCGTGGAGGAACCAATCTAAGATTCTTGTAAGGTGGTATTTTTTCAAATCAGGTAGGCCGATTCCTCCAGCAAGTTTTGGTTTTGTCAATAAATTGAAAGAAAGTCTGGGATGATTCTGGTTCCAAAGAAATTTTGTGCATATGGTTTTAAAGGATTGAAAAAAGGATGAGGGGATTTTAACTGGAATCGTTTGAAGCAGATATAGGAGGCAGGGGAGAATATTCATTTTAATTATGGCTGCTCTGCCAAACCAAGAGAAGTGGGATTTTTTTATATCGTCTCTAATGGTTGAAAGTACTGGAAGGAAATTCTTAGAAAAAATATCTGAGAGATTAGCCGGTAGGTATATGTATTTTATATGTATTTTATGGAATCTCGTTGCCATTGAAGTGGATACGTTAATTTTGAAATTGGATAAGAGTTGAAATTCTCGTAAAAGAGTGGGAATGGATAAAAGTGGTTTGCCAAGAAAGAGTAGTATGTCATCAGCAAATGCCACTATTTTATATATGCGGGAGCCAATTTGAACACCATGTATATCTTGGTTGGTCGCTAGCGAACGCAGAAAGGGCTCTAAAGTGAGGATAAATAGGATAGGGGACAAGGGGCATCCCTGCCTTGTCCCGTTGCCTATGGAGAAGGCGTCTGACAGGCAACCGTTCACCTTGACTCTTGCTGTTGGGGTTGAGTATAAGGACATAATGAATTGATACATTCTGTCTGGGATGCCCATGTGTTGTAGGATGTTTGCCATGTAAATACAGTCAAGCCTGTCAAACGCCTTCTCGGCGTCAAGTGAGAGCATGAATCCCTAGAATTTGGAAGAAATCATCCAGTGATGTACATTAATGGCCTTTATCGTATTGTCTCGGCTTCTCGGCCCGGGACGAAACCAACCTGATCTTTATTGATTAGACTGGGGATGATAGGGAGAAGTCTGTTTGCTAGTATTTTCGCGAACAGTTTTATGTCTACATTTAATAAGGATATGGGTCTGTAATTAGTTACCGATGTAGCGTCTTTGCCTTCTTTATGGATGACAGTAATGTGGGCTTCTAGTAGTCTGTGGGGAGGGAGAGAGGGAGTAGATAAGTGATTAAAAGCGTTCGTCAGGGGGTCAGAAAGTAGATCTTTGAAAGTCCTATAGTATGGTGCGGTAAAACCGTCTGGGCAGGGGCTTTTAGCAACTTTAAGTTCTTTGATCGCCGTAGAAAGTTCGTCATGTGAAATTGGGTTGCCCAAATCGCGTGCTATTGCGGGAGTAATAGGCATTGGGCAGTGTTTGTGTAAGACGTCTCGGATAAGAGTGTCCTTATCTCTTTCTGAGGGGGAGGCAGTGAGATTATTAAGATTAGAATAGTATCGCTCAAATTGTGAGGCAATATCTGGAGTATTAATAAATGTGTTTACTTGGCCGCCTTTGATCTTGTGTATGGAGAGGGATGCTCTTTTCGCTTGAAGGGCTCTCACTAGAAACTTACTAGTTACTACTTGCTTTTATTTCCATATTCATAAAATAGTTTTTGTAGGATAAACTTATGTTTAGTTTTGATGTGTAATTCATCTAAGAGTAGCTGTCTGTAGTGTACAAGTTCTTGGTAGGTGCATTGGGCTTGCGTATGCTTGTGCGTCGTTTAGAGTGCTTTGATCTTCTGTATTAGTGAAAGGGTTCTGGCTTGGTGAGCTTTTTTCTTAGCTGCTTTAAGTGAGATTAGTATCCCTCTCAGGACGCATTTGTGTAATTCCCAGAGATTGATGGGTGATGTTTCTGATGTGTCATTCATTGAGATGAAGTCCAAAATTGCTGCGCGGATACGTTGTATGTTTGGTTCCAAAGTCAGGAGAGAAGAGTCTAATCTCCAGAATTTGGAGTGTGGATTGTCCGATGGTAAAGAGAGTGTCAGTGATACAGGGTGATGGTCAGATAGAACCATTGGTTCAATGGTTACTTTCTTGATAAGGGGAAGGTCCTTTTGGGAGAGGAAGATGTAGTCAAGTCTAGAGTATCTTTCGTGGGGGGAGGGGGGAATAAAAGGTGTAATCTTTAGTGGAAGGGAAGAGAGTACGCCACAAATCATGTAATAAGAGATCCTGGAGTTCTGTCCTGATTTGCTTTAAGGCTCTATAGGGTATGGAAGATGAACCAGTAGAGGTGTCAAGTAATGGATAGAGCGCCACATTGAAATCTCCGCCTAATATGGTGATACCGTTTTGGAATTCTGCTAGTGTGTTTGCAATTTTCTTGAAAAAGGGAACTTGTTTTGAATTGGGGCTGTATATATTGGCTAGCATGAAAGGCTTGTTAGAGATTTGTCCTTTCAGAAAAATAAACCTGCCTTCCGGATCAATAACAGAATCAAGTAGTGTCCAAGTAACTTTCCTGGAGATGAGGATAGCAACACCCTTGGTTTTACCTAGGGGGTTTGTGGACAGGTATACAGTTTGGTAGAGGTGATTAGATAATTTGGGTGTATCTTTGGTGTGGAAGTGTGTTTCTTGGAGATATATAATGTCCGCTTCAAGTTTTTGCATGAGGTCAAGGACTTGGCTGCGTTTCTCTGGAACATTTAAGCCCTTGGCGTTGAGGGGTACTACTTTAATCGGAATAGAATTACGTATGTTAGATGGGGTTGTCATGATGGGATCTGGTGAAGTGGAGTGTGAGACAACGTGTGGAGATTATATGTGTGTTAGAGTGACCAGTTGTTTGCCAGGTGTGGACAAAAGTAATTGGCTGAAGGGACAGAGACTGGGAGGGTTAGGAGGGGGTTCTCTTTATGTGTGGAGGTTAGGGGGGTAGGGTGAGGAGGAAGAATTAGGGGAAAGAAAGTGGATGGGAAGGAAGGGAGATGGGAAAGGTGGTAGAGAGTACCGAGGTTAGGGAGGAAAACTATGTCCTGTCCTAACTAAGTATATACAAATTGGGGATAGACGACAGAGAAAAGGGATGTCCAATTCTCATCTCTTGGAGGTGTAGTCTGCGCCTGGGTGAGAGAAGGGTATGGAAATATCCCGTGCCAGGTGGGGAGACGTGCTTGAATGCTGGTATTGAAATCATCCAATAGGTCATGAGGTTTATGAGGATAGTAAACCATGAGGGTACAGCGTTTGAAGAATAGTGAAGGAAATATGTGGGGTGAAGGAAAAAAGTTTCTACTCACATGAATTGTGGGGTGAGTCAATTGACCTATGAAACCTTGTGTGACTTCTTTTGGTAACAGTTGGCAATGCGTGTCAGGGGTTGTCATGGGTGTGGATAGGTCTTTTTAAGTTGTGGACGTATGATGTATTAGGGAGTAGTGATGGACGAACATCGGCCGGGGCGGTTCGCGAATGCCAGCCGTGAATTTTCTCAAAAGTCCGTGAACCGCGAGTTTGCGGCGGGCCCCATTGACTGTAATGGGAGGCGAACTTTAAAAACATTTAGGTCATATTTGCAGCCACAAAAGACGTACTAGCTGTGCACAAATAGTCCCAGCACATGGACAATGTCATAACAGAAGTATTGCAATTGAAAAAGTTGCCCTAAATGTTTTATTTATTTTTTTTACAGCAATCAGCCAGAACTGACAGCAGCCGGTAAATACATTGTCTAATACATATAGGGTCCATTCACACATCTGTAAAATGGGTCTGCATCCATTCCACAATTTGGCGGAACCTTTACAGACCCATTGTTTTTCATTTCCAGTCTGAAAAATTTGGCATTCACAGGATAAAGAAGTAAGTGTCGGCCATTCTAGGCCCCAAAAATTAGCCCACATGCGTATACCTGACAGCTAAGAATGTAGTATTCTGTGGCTGAAGGTGCATTAGGCATTCACAGGTAACAGAAGTAAGTGTCGGCCATAAAAGGCACCAAAAAATAGCCCACATGGGTTTGCCTGACAGCTAAGAACATAGTATTCTGTGGCTGAAGGTACATTAGGCATTCACAGGTAACATAAGTAAGTGTCGGCCATAAAAGGCACCAAAAAATAGCCCACATGGGTTTTCCTGACAGCTAAGAACGTAGTATTCTGTGGCTGAAGGTACATTATGCATCCACAGGATACAGAAGTAAGTGTCGGCCATAAAAGGCCCCAAAAATTAGCCCACATGGGTTTACCTGACAGCTAAGAACGTAGTATTCTGTGGCTGAAGGTACATTAAGCATTCACACAGTATACAGAAGTAAGTGTCGGCCTATGTAGGCTGCAAAAATTAGCTCACATGGTTTGAACTGACAGCAAAGAAGGTAGTATATGATGGCTAGAGGTACAGTAGGCGTTCACAGTATACACAAGTAAGTGGTGGCCTGTATAGGCTCCAAAAATTAGCTCACATGGTTTGAACTGACAGCAAAGAACTTAGTATATGATGGCTAGAGGTACGGTAGGCGTTCACAGTACACAGAACCGTAAGTTTCGGCCTGTATAGGCTCCAAAAATTAGCTCACATGGTTTGAACTGACGGCAAAAAACTTAGTTTTTGATGGCTAGAGCTACGTTAGACATTCACAGGATACAGAACCATAAGTGTCGGCCTGTATAGGCTCCAAAAATTAGCTCACATGGTTTGAACTGACAGCAAAGAACTTAGTTTTTGATGGCTAGAGGTATGGTAGGCATTCACAGTACACAGAACCGTAAGTGTCGGCCTGTATAGGCTCCAAAAAATAGCTCACATGGTTTGAACTGACAGCAAAGAATGTAGTATTTGGTGGCTGGAAGTACATTAGGCATTCACAGAAAAAATAATTGTCGGCCCTTAAAGGCCCCTAAAATTTGCCATTCAATGGACATGAAATGCCTTTTATGCCGCTGTATGTAGCGAAGCCAAGGACCAGGAATTGTTGTGGGTGGAGGAATTTCGATGAAACCTGGGTCTACTGGTCACATGTGTTGAATTCCTCAGAGATCCGTATTCCTCAGAGATCCATGCCTCATTCATTTTTATAAATGTGAGGTAGTCTACACTTTCATGAGCTAGGCGAGTGCGCTTATCGGTCACGATCTCCCCTGCTGCGGTGAACGTCCTTTCGGAAAGGACACTGGGCGGGGGGCAAGCCAACAGTTCCATTGCAAATTGTGCAAGCTCTGGCCAGAGGTCAAGCCTGCCCACCCAGTAGTCCAGGGGTTTATTACTCCTCAGAGCGTCCACATCGGCCGTTAACCCGATGTAGTCGGACACCTGTCGGTCTAGGCGTTCCCTCATGCTGGATCCAGAGTACAGCTGTCGATGGTTCTCATATCTGAAGTGACCAAGACATCTTCAAACCGCCCTCTTCTTGCAGGCGCTGTTGGATTGCTACCCACAACTGTCTCTCTGTGACTGGACATTCCTCTGCCAGCGCACGGAAAAGCAGAATGCAGCATTTCCCTCAGCAAGGCCATTCTGACCGCCCTCTGTGATTGTGGTAACATTTCCGCCATTTTGTGTTTGTACCGGGGGTCTAAGTACATAGCCACCCAGTACTGGTCCTTGGCCTTTTTGCGTTTTATACGGGGGTCCCCCTGAAAACACCGCAGCATGTAGGCCCCCATTCCCACTAAACTGTAAGCGGTACAGCGGACTGCTTCCAGCTCATCATCCGGAATAATGTCGTCCTCGTTCTCCTCCCCCTCCCCCCATCCACGGATAACACCAGGGATCCCAGAAAGGTTTAAAGCATGCTCTTCTTGCTTCTCCTCATCCCCCCCCAGCACCATCCTCCCCCTCTGACTCCTCTTCATACTCCTGCTGTTGATTTGTCTCAGATGGAGTAGCATCCCCTGGGAATTCATCCAACATTGTGACTCCCTGATCTTCCTGCTCCTGCTCATCAACGGCTTGATCAATGACACGGCGCAATGCACGCTCCAGAAAGAAGGCGTAAGGTATGATGTCACTTATGGCGCCCTGGCCGTGACTGACCAGTTTGGTGATCTCATCGCATGGCCGCAGAAGTCTGCATACGTCCCGCATGAGCAGCCACTGGTCAGGTGAAAAATACCCAAGGGCAGCATCCATCTTAGATCATTCTGAAGCAGTGTGTTAGTGAGAGCAGGGAGAGTACTGCTGCTGCTGTTAATAGGGAAGTTGTTAGATAATGTTCTCGGTCCACTCCTGCTGTAAGGACTGCATCCTGACAGCACCCCAAAAAGCCCTTTTTTAGGGCTGGTATTTCAGTAAATTTTTTTTTTATATATACTGTATATATATCTATTTTGTAGTTGCCTGTCCGCCGTGTGTGAGAGGCCACAGACCCACCACAGACTGTACTGTGTGCACACCACACTCATATCGGGTGGCACAGTACCTTGCAGTTTAAAAAATATTTTTTTTTCCTCTGTCATAATTGCAGTTGCCTGCCGGCTGCCAGTGAGTGTCAGGTCCACAGAGTGTACTGTGCCCACTGCAGTGCCCACCACTGATTTATACGGTGGCACAGCACCTTGCAAATTAAAAAAAAATATTTTTTATAATTGCAGTTGCCTGGCCTGCCAGTGAGTGTCAGGTCCACAGAGTGTACTGTGCCCACTGCAGTGCCCACCACTCATATATACGGTGGCACAGCACCTTGCAAATTTATAAAAAAATATATTTTTTTATAATTGCAGTTGTCTGGCCTGCCAGTGAATGTCAGGTCCACAGAGTGTACTGTGCCCACTGCAGTGCCCACCACTGATTTATACGGTGGCACAGCACCTTGCAAATTAAAAAAATATATATTTTTTATAATTGCCGTTGCCTGGCCTGCCAGTGAGTGTCAGGTCCACAGAGTGTACTGTGCCCACTGCAATGCCCACCACTCATATATACGGTGGCACAGCACCTTGCAAATTAAAAAAATATATATTTTTTAAAGTTGCCTGCCAGTGAGTGTCAGGTCCACAGACTGTACTGTACCCACTGCAAATGGACTGTTTGCGGTTGTTTGCGGTGCGTTAAACGGGGAGTTTGGTCTGTCAGGGTTTGGTCTGTCACTGTGAAGCGGGCGTAACCCTTACACAACCTGATTGATACAACATCATACCTGATCGTATACACACACTGGATGTTTTAAAGCATGTTAAGCCCTGTACACACGTACCGATCGTCGGCCGAACGAGCGGACGTTTTTTTTTTATCCAGGGCTGTCGTGTCTGTTGAAAACTGCAAAAGACTGCACGCGAATTTTGTCGGCCAACAACAGCCGACTGCAGAAGTGATGTCATGTGATGCTTAACTTTCCTTGTCTTTATTCTTTTCTGAGCATGCCCAGTCTTGCAAATCTGCTGTCTGTCGGCCGAAATCTGTACTGACTGGTGAACAATCGGCCGTTCTGGTGTTGGCCAACAAACATTTTAATGCTTGCACGACAGATTCTGTTCGGCCGAAAATGCGCTGTCGGCTGTCGGAAGCATCATACTAACAAGCCTACAATCGGCCGATCGGTCGTCGGCCGAATATTTACGGCCAACAATCGGTACGTGTGTACGGGGCATTATTACAAACAATTTAGGAATGTTAGGTGATTTATGCCCTTTATGGATTAAAACCCGACTCTGCGTCAACTACGTAATTTTCCATGGGAGTTTTGCCATAGATCCCCCTCCGGCATGCCACAGTCCAGGTGTTAGTCCCCTTGAAACAACTTTTCCATCACTATTGTGGCCAGAAAGAGTCCCTGTGGGTTTTAAAATTCGCCTGCCTATTGAAGTCTATGGCGGTTCGCCCGGTTTGCCCGTTCGCGTACATTTGCGGAGGTTCGCGTTCGCCGTTCGCGAACGGCAAATTTTAGGTTCACGACATCTCTAGTCATTAACTGCATGTTTCTGCTGGAACAGCCTATCGAGCATATGCAACGTTGAGTTCCATTGTGTCGGGCAGTCAGAAATAAGACGCCTGAGGGGCAGGTTGTGTCGCCGCTGAATCTCAGCAAGGCGAGCCATGGCTGTGTAAGATCTTCGGAAATGGCCCGAGATTTTCCTGGCCTGCCGCAAGACGTCCTGGACCCCAGGGTATTTGCCAACGAATTGCTGCACCACTAAGTTCAGGACGCGTGCCATGCATGGCACGTGTGTTATTTTGCCATGTTTCAGCACGCTCAGCAGATTGGCACCGTTGTTGCACACCACTTTACCAACTGACAAATTCAGCGGTGTCAGCCACTGATCTGCCTGTGAACGCAAAGCTGAAAGGAGTGCAGGACCAGTGTGGCTCTTGGCTTCCAGGCACAACAGATGCAGCACAGCATGGCAACGTCTCACCTGGCATGTGGAATAGGTTCTGGGAATGTTGGGCGGCGCAGGAGAAGAGACGGTAGCAGCGGAAGAGGAGGAGTCAGCTGAGGAGGAGGAGAAGAAGAAGCAGGCCTGCTTGCAATCCGTGGCGGTACAACTTAATCTACACGGTTGCCACGGGTTACATGCTTAACAGCAATCAGAAGGTTCACCCAGTGGGCAGTAAAAGTGATATACCTTCCCTGCCCGTGTTTGCTAGACCATGTGTCTGTGGTCAGATGTATCTTGGCACCAACAATGTGTGCCAGAGATATATTCACTTGCCGCTTAACATGGTCATGCTGCTCTGGAATGCCCTTTTGCGAGAAGTATTTCCTGCCTGGGACCTTCCATTGTGGTGTTCCAATGGCCACAAATTTACGAAAGGCCTCCGAGTCCACAAGTTGATATGGCAGTAGTTGGCGGGCTATCAGTTTCAACAAGCCAGCAGTCAAACGTTGGGCAAGAGGGTTATCCGGCGTCATCATTTTTTTACGCTCCAACATTTGGACCACAGAAGCCTGCCTTTTTCCAGAACAACGTGACGACGGCATCATGGAAGGTGGAGTGGAGGGCAAATGTGAGGAGAGAGGAGAAGGAGAAGCAGAAGAAGGGGCTGAACGGTGAGAGCCTGGAGTGTGGCTTTGTGCATTCAACTTCTGACGGTGTTGCTCCCACTGGGCTCGGTGATGGGAGTTTAGGTGCCTTCTTAAGGCGGTTGTCCCTAGGTGAGTGTTGGGCTTACCTCGACTTATGCGTCTACTGCAAAGGCTGCAGATGGCAATACTGGTGTCAGCAACGGACACATTAAAAAAAGCCCACACTGCGGAGCCATGTGCCGGCGTCCTTGGAGCGCCAGATGTGACTGTACATGGCTGATGGCTCGCTCCTGATACATTTGCAGTCTGCTTTCTACCTCTTGTGCAATGCAAGTTCTGCCTGCCTCTCCTCTCTATCTGCCGGTCCGTCTCTCCCTCTGAACTCCCTTCCTCTTCCTCTCTTGTGGAATCCCAGGTGACATCCATAGACTCTTCATCATCCATGTCATCTTCCCCACCACTAACATTCGAGATCTCGGAGTAGGCAGGGGGGCCACAGGTTTAGCACACCAGTTCTACAAATAATTGGCCAGTAACTGTTGTCACTGTGTGTAGCACAGGCAACACAGCAAGAGAGGCCACATTTTTGCAGGACTAAAATACACTCTTAGAAAAGTATACTGTTAGATAACACCCCGCTTCAATATATGCTATCAGGGGGCTACTGGTTTATCACACCAGTTGTTGAAAAAATTGGCCAGGGAGTTTGGCGCTGTGTGTATCAGACTTCCCACAGCAACAGAGGCAATGTTGTTGCCAGGACACAAATACACTTATAAAAGTATACTCAGATAACACCCCACTTCAATATGTGCTATTGGGGGGGCCACTGGTCTGTCACACCAGTTCTACAAATAATTGGTCAGGGAGTTTGCCACTGTGTGTAGTGTTGCTGCAGAAACGCTCAGTCTCACCACCACACCTGTCACAATGCTGCACAGTGCACAATAATAGTACTAATCCACTATAATATGCTTTCTACAAAATATATTATACTGTGGATTAACCCCCTCCCCCACCCCCCCCCCCTTTTTAGTGCACTGCACGGCAATACCAAAACATTTGCAGCCCTTTAAATGACTTTTGTGGACATTGACAAAGTGATTTCTGTGTGACTGCAGCCGATCTCTAACTGCCCCTACAGCAACCACAGGATACCTGGCCCTAATGTTAACCACTTGCCGACCGCCGCACGACTATCTACGGCGGCGGTCAGCCCCTCACAGGCAAAGTGACGTAGGTCTACGTCGCTCGCCTGTGAGGGTTTAGGGAGCGAGCGCGCGCCGCCGGAGGCGCGCTCCCGCTGCCGCGTGGTCACGGACCCCCCCGCGCGTGTGACCGGCGGACCCGATCGCCGCCGGCCACTCTGCGATCGGCGGGGGAGAGGGAGAAAGTCAGGCAGCTTGTGTAAACAAGCTTCCTGTCATTCTCCTCTCTGTATGAGAGATGATCACATGGATCTACTATGTAGATCCATTGATCACTCTGCATACAGTTGAAGCCACAGTCAATCACAGTTAGAATCACGCCCCTAGGGACACACACAGCCCCTCCCTCTCAAATAAAGTTAACCCCTTCACTACCAGTGTATTTTTACAGTAACAGTGCATATATATAGCACTGATTACTGTAGAAATGTCACTGGTAACCCCAAAAGTGTCAAAAATGTCAGTCAAGGGTCCGATCTGTCCGCCGCAATGTCGCAGTACCGCAAAAAAAATCGCAGATCGCCGCCATTACGCGTTAAAAAAAAAACAACAAAAATGACAAAAATCTTTCCCTTTGTTAGTAAACGCAATAACTTTTGCGCAAACCAATCAAAATACGCTTTTTGCGATTTTTTTTACCAAACATAGGTAGCATAAAACAAATTGGCCGAAAATATTAAAAAATTTTGATTTTTACATTTTTTTGGGGGGGAATTTCATATAAAAAAAAGGGAAAAATATTGCTATTTTTGCAAAATTTACGCTCTTTTTTTGTTTATAGCGGGTGATCAAAAAATCGCACAGGTGATCAAATACCGCCAAAAGAAAGCTCTGTTTGTGGGAAAAAAAGGACGCCAAATTCGTTTAGGTACAGCGTCGCACGACCGCGCAATTGTCAGTTAAAGTCACGCAGTGCCGAATCGCAAAATACCCTCTGGTCGTTTAGCAGCCAAATCCTCCGGGGCTTAAGTGGTTAAAGAGACTGTAATAGACCCTAAAACGACATTAGAGCTTTTTAAATGACTTTGGTTGACATTGACAAAGCGATTTGTCTGTGACTGCAGCCGATCTCTAACTGCCCCTAAAGCAATCACAGGATACCTGTCCCTAACCTGAAAAGAGACTGTAGGAGGCCTATACCGAAATACCAGCCCTGAAAAGGGCTTTTGTGGATCTTTACAGCACTATATGTGTCTAGCAAACTCTCCCTAATGAGCACATCAGACCTCTCCCTACACTGGCAGAAAGCGGAATGTGAAATGGCCGCCAGGTCAGGTCTATTTATAGGGTAGGGGGCATGTCCATGTGCTGAAATGTTTAAATTGGCTGTCCCGTTCCACCTGACAGCTGTGTCACGGGTCAAAGTTCTCCCCAATGTAAACAAATTTGGCCGCCCCGAACGACGCCATGTGTCCGAAAATTTGGCGGGTAGCAAACAAGCAAAGTTCGCCGCGAACCGACCGCCGGGCGAACCGCAAGGCCACCTCTATTAGGGAGATCTGGGGTAAGTGAGCACCAGAATGAATGAGAGTATCAGGGAAGGAGGGAATCTTACGTGTGGGTCGACACTCCAGGAACCCCAGGGGTAAGTGAGCACCAGAATGAATGAGAGTATCAGGGAAGGAGGGAATCTTACGTGTGGGTCGACACTCCAGGAACCCCAACTCAGTCCATAGGATGTAAACAATGTGTCTATTCAGTTTCTTGTTTAATCTCGGGTCTAAGTAATTACAAAATGGGCAAATTTGCAGGAAGGATAGGGTTAGCTGGTGGTAGGGGCGTGGTGAATAGTTCTAAGAATATACGCAACTGGTAAAAGGCTAAGGTTCAGGGATTATGGGGTCCCGGAGCGCCAATCCACACTCATAATATTGATCAGTATAAAACATTTGTGGCTTCTATTAAATATTAACATGCGACAATAACATATAAAAAATGAGCCGTGAGAAATTGTTGTCATCGGATCAACCTCTCTAGGTCTGGGGATAACAGGGAGTCTCTGAATGGGGTCTAGATATGAGGTGTGTCCAAGTTATATATTATATGAAATAAGTGGCACACTATGGAAGGTTCTTGGGGCAAGCTTTTTTTTTTTTTTTTTATTCCATGGGTAGGTAAATTAATGTTCAAAATGTTTGAAAAAAGGCATGTAGAAGTAGAGTACGTTACCAAACCCTAAGTGGTAGTAGACGGGGGATAACATGGAGAGTTTGTATCACTCGTGTCTAGGCGGCTAATAGTCCCAGCGATTATGTGGCATTATTGAGGCACATATCAATTTTCAGACTGGAGAGGTTGCTTTAACTTGATCGTCATTCACGGTCTAGAAGTTATGGCACCTGTATCAAAAAATGAGAAAGAGAGGGAGGGGGAAAGAGAAACGGGAAGCAAGATGGAGTAGAAAGAGGACAATCTGAAGACTGTGGAGTTAGCAGAGGTTAGTCCATTCTTTCTTGACACGGCCTTCTATGAACAGGGGATGCTGTGGTGCTTCCACTCTTGTGCATCCGGGGTTGAGATGAGTAGTCGTGTCTGGGAGAGGTTGACCTGCGACGTCTTAGATTGAATTCATCCCTTACAGGTATAGTGTCCATAGACGTAGCTCTCCGCATGGAGGGTGGTTGGGAGCTTCTATACCAATCAGGGAGGTAGACGTGCGGGATGTCGAGGATGCTGCAGAATGATATTAGGTCTTCTGGAACGTGAAGATTTGCGGTGTGCCCATTTGAAGATGCTGATGAGCAAAAAGGAAATTTCCAGCGGTATTGTATGTTTCTATTAAGCAGGGTTTCCAGTAGGGGGCGGAGGTCTCATCTGTGTTGCAAGGTTATAGGTGATAGATCTTGGTATATTTTCACTTCTGATCCATGATATAGAAGTACACGGCGGTCTCTGGTGCGTCGAAGGCTGTCCTCCCTTAGTTTAAAGTTTACAAGACAGCATACAATGTCTCTTGGGGGGGTCCGTAATACTCTCAATCTGGGTCTCAGTGCCCTATGTATGCATTCAAATTCTATAGGAGTATCTGGGGGTCTCCCAAGAATATCGTTGAAGATCGTTATTGTTGCATTGGTAATCTGGTTAGGTTCTACTGACTCAGGGAGACCGCTTACCCTGCAGTTGTGGTGGCGACCTCTGTTGTCGAAGTCCTCTACATGACGCTGGAGGTCTCTCAGCTGGGAAGAGTGTGATTTGGACATGGCATCAAGGGATTGCATGGATTTCGCTTCCACATCATCAATCCTGATTGTGATATGTTGGATGTCTCTTTTTAGGTCTGCTACTGCTAGTGCTAGTGAGGCCTTTATGTCATCTGCCACTGCCCTCAGGTCTTGCAGATTAAGAGGTGGGGTGGAAGTAGGGGCCAGTGGTCCTGGGAGTGTAGCAGTGGAACGTTCAGGGCTGCCATTAGCAGAGTGTGCAACAATAGTTCCACTTGCAGCATCAGCGTAGGTCCTAGATGAAGCCGGGGCCTCGCATAATGGCTGTTGCTGGCGGAATAGATCCAGGATGCTTCTGGTCGCTTGCATTGCCGGATCGCGTGGTGAGCGAGAGCGGGAGGGAGAGGAGTGCGTGGAGGATTTCCCCATATTTACCACTGCAAATTAGATGGATGATGAGGCTTATGAAAGGGCTCTGTCTCCTTCACTGGCTGGGAATTGTGAGGTTAGGCAATCATGCTGCTCTTTCTTTTATCGTCAAAATGGCGGATGGCATGGCTTATGCGTAATGGTGGGTCTCCTGGAAGGGCCGAGGCTATAAATAGACTGATCAGGCCGGGCACAGGGATGAGAGAGGTGTTTATAAGCAGTTACTATAGGTTGTTAGGCTTACCCAATCCCCTGGTGTGCACTCACAGCCGAGTGCAGGAAAGGCAGCGGCGGCGGCTGAGGGAGTAGGCCTCCCTGAGTAGCGGGTTCCGGGTCTCCTCAAGCACAGTTATAGCTGGTACTGAAGGGTGAGGTTAGTTAACTGGAGTATTTTGTTGCAATCAGGCACTGTGGGTAGTGTGGAGGCTGCTGACAGGTGCCTCGGTCCAAGATGGAGGCCGGAATGAGGAGGTAGGCCTGTTATGAGGGAGACGTGCCACTTGCACAGTGAGGGCTAGTGGATGGAGGTTGCGGAGGATGGCCTAGGGCACTGTAGACTGCGATGTTGGGCCGTAGTGACTGCGTAGTCGGCGGGGCACTTGAGTCACGGGCTGCTTGAACTTTAGCACGCTCGCCGAGCAGGTGGTGAGCCTCATGTAGGCCGCGGCCGGTAATCCGTGTCCCAGAGGGGTAATATGGGTGTCCACCGAATCGGGATAGTGAGCCCGGCTGTTTGGTGTTGGTTGCCGGCTGGATGAGGCAAGGTCAGCTCGGATGGCGGTGGATTTAGTGTCTACTCCAGCGGAGCTCCCGAGAATCGCGTCCGCTGCGGCTCGCTTCCGGTCAAGCCCCTCAACATTTTATATTCCTGATATATGCCTGCTGTCCCCTGTACTTGTATGAGAAAGTATCCTGGCCTCTTTGTATTGCTTCCTTAATGTGAAATCCCTGGTGTTCCTGCCAGTCCCTCTTCTTTCCTATTTAAAACTGACCACACTAAGCAGGAGAACACGTCGTGGTCAGTTCTCTAGTTATTCCGGGAGCTCAGTGTGCTCTCCTCCAATGATCAGACTTGTCCTGACACCCCCCCCCCCTCCCCCACTGCACAGCCATTCACTGGAAAGCTCTGTGTGCTGCTGTTGCTTCTCTTCCCCCCATCTCTTATGCAACTGAGAAGACAGGGGATGTGATGACCTATAAAAAGGAGAAAAAAGGTATTTACAATGTATTTTTATATCTATACAAAAATGTTTTGCCTTTCATTTCTATTTTAAACTGAATGGGTTGTTTTACAAGGTGATCACTTTAAAGTGTTTTTAAAGGCTTAAGGTTTTTTACCTTCATGCCTTCATGTAACAGCGTGGCTGCCCCCTAATACTTACCTGAGCTTTATCTTCCTACAGCGGTGTGAGCGAGAGCCTCATTGGCTAAGATATCAGTAGAAACCATTGGCTCCCGCTGCTGTCAATCACAGCGATTGAACCAATGAGGAGAGAAAGGGGGCGTGGACTCTGTGTGTGAATAGATATGCAGAGCTGTAGCTTGGGAGTGAGACTGCTCAGTTGCTCTGTGGGAACCAGTCAGGAGGGGGGGCCAGGAGCATCAGCAGAGGACCCGGGAGGAGGAGGATGTTGGCGAGTGTCTGTGCCAGTAATATTCCTAAGACCTAACGTGAGTGAATTTGCAAGGACATTAAAAATTATATTTCACAATGAGGGAGGTATGTGCAGGTAAAGACTTTATTTGCAGCGCTTGGCCCTAGTTAAACCCAAAATAAGGTCACAGATGAACCCTCTTGGTTATTAAAGTACAGTGATCAACAATAACTTTATAATGACTGACAGGTTAAGTGAATAACTTATCTCATTATTATCTCATAACAATGGCATTTTAATGTTGATAGAATATATTACACAGCAAGTAAACATGTTGTCCCTGAAGTTGATGTGCTGAAAGCTGAATGGGCATCGCAGTTTGTTGTGTATGGGTGTGCCCATGCTGACCCGTGTCCACAGGCAAAAAAACCTATAATGGGCATGTGAGCATCACAATTGGCCCGCAGAGCAATTAAAAAAGGTGGCCTGATCTGATGAATCACATTTTTTTTACATTATGTGGATGGCCAGTTGTGTGTGCTTTGTTTACCTGAGAAAGAGACGGCACCAGGATGCAATATTGAAAGAAAACAAGCTAGTGGAGACAGCGTGAGGCTTTGGGCAATGTTCCTCTAGGAAACCTTGGGTTCTGCCATTCATGCGGATGTTATTTTGAAATGTACCACCTACCTAAACATTTCCTACCTAAACATTATTGGTGACCAAGTACACCCCTTCATGCACATGATATTCCCTGATGGCCTCATTCAACATGATCATATGCCCTGCTACACTGCAAAAATACATGCAAGATAATGGCGCTGCAACCCAATCATGCAATCAAGGCTGGCGAAAGCTCTCTGTTTCCACTCACGGTGCCTGACTTGCAGTCAACACCAGAGTCCTTCCATATAGATAAAATTTGCAACCAGGTGAGGATGAATAAAATGTCTCTTTATTTCATGCAAGGAGTACATGTGTTTCAAACAGAGCCAACACTAATGCATTTCAGCCTATCAAGGCCTTACTCCTAGTTCTATATAAAGAGACATTTCATTTAGCCTCGCCTGGTTTCCAACTTTATCTACATGGAAGGTAAATGGTTCAAGAATGGTTTGAGGAACACAACAATGAGTTCAAGGTGTTGACTTGGCCTTTAAATTCTGTAGGTCTCAATCCAATGGAAAATCTGAGAGATGTGCTAGAAAAAAGTTTGATCCATGGAAACCCCAGCTCCCAACGTATAGGACTTAAAGAATCTGCTATTGATGGCTTGGTGTTTGGAAAGTAGGGAGAATATCAGGAAAGTGTCTCTTTTGCAGCCTGCTGACTGCATACAATCAAAGGTTTCCATGTGCAGGGCCTTTCTGGTACATTGGGGCTGTTACAATTTCCTCTTAATTATTTTGGACAGAGCCAGGTCTTCCTGCAGACTTATAGATTGTGTATGAGTTATACATGGCCATTTGAAATAAGTAGATGGACACTTATATTTGCCAGGTAGGGCTTCATCAACTGGTCATTGAAAACTACTGCTCCCATATAGAGATTATATTTATGTATGCAAAGGGGCTTTTCAACTAGACTGAACGTTCCCTGAATGTCTACTGAGAGGTCTTGGGGAATGGATGGAAGGACATAGACTTCCACTTATCCCTTCATTTCTTTTTACCAAAAGTTCCTTATTGTGCAAACTTGTTGACTCCCCTCTTTTCAGCTTTAGAGTAAAGCCCTTGTGATTTGGTCACATTATATCTTAAGCTAAAGTTTGCTGTAGAAAAAGGTGTCTGAAATATGGCACACCTAAATAGATGTTGTTCACATATAAGTCGGATCCCTGATGGAATAAGGGTGACAAGAGGTCCCACACTATCACTTCTCTACTACCCAGAGAAGTTGGGCATTGAACGAGTGGCCATCTCTCCCTTCATAAGCATGTAATTCATATGTGTACCCCATATTACCTTATCAATACAGATATTTTTGTGTGTGTGTGTGGGGGGGGGTACATTTTAGAAACTTTGGGTGAAAAAATGGTAAGTAGTCTAACTTTGTGGAGCCTACAGTATCACATGCCAAGAAAGGTTTTCAGTTCAAAAACAGTGATGTGCTTCCACTCAAATAGATGGACAAGGAATTGTGATTACTGGCAATGTACGTTTTGGCATACATGTTACATTGCTCGTCAATTAAATATAATAATTCTTTAAAGTAAAAAGAAAACAAAACTGAAAGTGTTTAAAATGTTCTATTCCCACTGGAATGCCTGGTTGGGTTGTAAATGGGGGGGGGGGGGGATAACAGGGGCTGCTGTATTAGAGGATAGCCAAAATGGATTGGAAAGTGCCTCTGGGACACTGGTATGGGCCCTAATTTTTTGTGGATAATATTGTAACATCCCATTACTTGTGCTTGCAACTTCACCAGGATAAATAGCATTGCTGGTGCTTGCCTGCTGCAATTCAGTAGGATGTTTCGTGCACTTTACTCTTTTAGCAGGGACCCTTTCATCCTCTGAATCTGAGATGACCGTTAATAAACCATTGCTTTCCTCAGGTTTATACTTTGAATCAGAATAGGACTTTCAGATCTCCTCCCAGCTACTCTCATCATTTATACACAAAACTTGAAAGGCCTCCTCACTGTACTTTTTTGTACATTTTTGGCAGTAGCTGTACTTGTACCTGATAAGCTGCTTGGTGTTCAGGGCACTGGTTCTGGCTGGTAATCAAGTTATTGTTTCTGTAAACACTGGCTCTGGTGACACTGCACTGTTGTGGCAGCAATCAGGACACTGTTGCTGGCTTCACGTATTCTGATTGCAATAGCACTGGTGTGGCTTGTGATTAGGATAATGTTGCTGGCTTATATGACTCTGTTGACACTGGCACTGGTGTGGCAGCAATCAGGAAAAAGGTTTTAGTTTACACTGGCTCTGGTGTGGTGGTTCGCAATCAGAACACTGTTGCTGGATTACACTGGTCCGGAGATACTCTGACTAGTGCGGTGGTGATCATGAATACTGGGACTGAAGTGGTGGTGATCAGGAACACTGTTGATGACTTACACTGATCTGGTGACACTATAACTGGTGTGGCTAGTAATTAGGAGCACTGTTGCTGGCTGCACTGGTCTGACTAGGATCAGGAACATTGTTCCTGGTGTGCAATGTCCTGGTGACATTGTGGCAGCAATCAGGAACACTGTTGTTAGCTTACAATGATCACATAAAAATCATGAGCACTGTTGCTGGCTTACACTGGACAGTCAGCGATCAGAAACACTGTTGCTGGCTGCAATGGTCCTTCCCCTGTGTACCCTGACACAGGTGTGCTAGAAATCAGGGGCACTGGGACTGGCCCTGTACTCTGCTTGCAATATCCGCACAAATCTTCATTTGCAAATAATGTGACAAAATTGAGATTCCCCTTGGAGTGATGTTTGGTCTTTTTAAATGTGTACAGTAAGACAAAAAGTAATTATTAAATACCACCAAAAGTAAGCTCTATCTGACTCAAAAATGATAGAAAATTAATTTGTGTTTAATGTTGCATGATGGAGTAAACATAAGCCAAGCTATAACAGTACTGAAAATTGAAAAATGGCCTTGACAGGAAGGTGGTGTCACATGCTGATCCTAAAGATTATTTATGTGATTTTTTAAATACCATTTTTATCCATGACCTGCAAAGCACACCTTTTTTGTAATACTATATATAAAAATATCTACAGTGCATACATTTAATTTATGTTTTACTTGAACTCCCACATTTGGATTTTGCTAGTATTAAGTACTCGGTTGTATTAAGCATCTTAATTAGTTTTTTTTTTTTTTGCAATGACTTTCACATTAAGATGTCCTAGTGTTTGTATAAAATGTTAAATGTATTAGGTAATTTGTCATAAATGCCATCGACTTTCTTGCCTAAATCTCAAACAAATGTTTATCGCTTTTTAAATAATGCTCTATAGTCTGGGATCCTTATCTTAAAATGTGCTATTCTAAAGATTTCTACATCTTTATTTTAAGTCAGAAACAAAGGAGAGGAAAATGTTGAATTCTGTTAAAAAAATAAAAAAAAAGGGTAGATAGGTAGGATAAAAGGCCTAATTCTAATGCTATCATATAAACTGAATATATATCTATATATCTATTTATATATCTATCTATCTATATATATATATATATATATATATATATATATATATATATATATATATATATATATTTCCCAAGGCATACAACTTGATATATTCTAATGCATGCATTGTTCATGAATAGAAAGAGATAAAATAGCTGTATTTGAAGGTCCTGCAATAGTCCTTTACATTGCTTGGTCTGTACTGCTTTTTTGACTGTTCTTCCTGGATGACATGGACCAAAAGCGCCACGTCTTGCTTTCAGAGTATAGGCTTCCCCTAAAAATCTGCATTGAAAGCTGTGAATTAACTGTCCTTGAAGCAACATGATCTCAAAAAGAATATTTTTCTTCACCTTTACAATCACATTCAAGAGAGGTAAACAACAGGTGCTTCCCACCCATCCCACCTCTCATAGTATTCAGCTTATATACGGACATGTTCGAGCAATATAAAGTAAAATTACCTAGGATTATATGATTTTCCTTGTTGAAAAGTAATTCCAGCAAAGCATATGAAATAAAAAGTAAACAATTCAATTGACATTTTCTGTTATCACGTATAGGGGATTCAATAATGAGTTTGCAACACTTTTTTTTTGGCAGTATTGGCCTATTAGAAAGTTTTGCACCTAATTCATGAAAGCCTTTTATAGTTATAGTTTTATTACCAGTTCTTATGTGTGCAATAGACTCAGGTGCAGTACACTGTAAGTGAAATTTTACATTTTCATAATATCTATATATAAATTAGAAGTTTATGATATATATAGCTTGAATTTAACTGGTACCTAATGTTACCCAGAAGATATGAGATTTAATTTACCTCAGACAGTATTCGGGTTAAATGAGAGCTCTTTGACTATGAGTGAAAGCTTCAAAACAGCAATTATTTTATTGGTATATAGCCTGAAAGCCTAAATTAATTTACAACAATCTATCTATAGTACATACAACAAAATGGAAAATATTCCTAGTTTAACTGAACAAATATAGAGTATGATACTCATATGCGAACACAGCACTACCAACACAAAGAGGACAAGCAATGTATACCTTAAGATCCATAATTACCCTTCTCATGAGTGTTTCATCCTAGTCTGCTTGCAAGAGAGAGATCTCTCTCTTTCCTCCTTCACTAATATAGAACCATATCGCATAGACTTGTATAGGGCTATTCTGATTGGTTCAGCTATCCTGCCCTGTTCCTCCCTCTGGGCGTATCTCGTTCAGGATTGGACAAAATCATCCTCGCCTAGCTTAGCATAATTCAACCCCTTGCTAACCCCTCCTCTCTGTTGGAGGGAGAATTTAATCATACCTGTTAATTTACTATGAAATTTAAAATTTAAGATATGCAAGGTTCATCTCCGGAACTCATTGTCCAACCCTCAACATAGAGTCCATCTTCATTGCATATCTTAATGAGAGTTCTTTGATATGGAGACTGAAATAAGGGCGGACGTGACATGATCTATTCCCCCAATTGCATTGGCCCCAGAATGTCTGGCTATCAGGAACTTAAGTACAGGATGATACTATTTGGCATATCAGTTTGTTTTCTAGTGTAAATAGCAGGGCTGGCATTTCAAATGGACTTGTTAATCAAGTTACTATTGCCTGCAGACTGAAGTCACACAACTTCCAAATCTACCAATCATATAGCAAATATGAGGTTGAAGTCCAAAATGTGTACATTTATATTTACATTAATATTTACAATTACAAAATGGAGATTTATACATAAACTCCTCATCGGGCAACAGTCTAATGGAGATTACACATAAACTCATACGGCAACTCTAATCATATCAAATATCCACAACAAAACTTAAAAAAGTTTAGGACTTTACTGGTACCAGAGAGGGACAATGAGACATTATATTAGATAAAAAAGATTGTTTTATTACAAACTGTTTTAAAAGAAGAAAATTCCACATGTAATCATACAGAATGGTGCTTATAGGATAATGCAGATCATCAATCACAAACTTCAATATTTCTTTGCTTTCCAGTGAGGAGGTCAACGCATTTTACAATTAATGCTTCCTCAGGACCTTAAACATTATAGTTTGCAAAGAAAGGTAATTGATCTATCCAAGCAAAAAGCACAACAAAGTATCTATCAGTCAGCAAAAAAGATCAAAATCAATAATGCTGTATTATTCCCACAACATGACCACCACCCAATCTTACCATCAGGCAGCCCAGGGCATATCATACGACATAAGGATATCATGTGATACGGTAAAGGATGTCAGGATATTGTAGTATCAAAAAGTGCTATTATGTCAAGACCTACAATAAGGAGCTTGGGTGGATGATAATTCGCTATTCTAGCCAGCCATATCTATCTAATCATACAAATCCTGAGAACTTACTCTATAGGGTCTCTTGTGAAGATCCAGAGAGGATGTAGCCAAATCCTAGATGTGTCCTTCCATAATAGAAGTATTGATCAAATAAGTAGTCCTCCGATATCCAGAGCACCACACTTTCCTGAATGTGTCTCTCTCCTCATGTGTAGCTTCAGCCCACAGAAGAGGTTTTCCTAAGGAGCAAATAATAAAGGAGTCTAAACAGATTATGTATAATCCCATATTATGTTCTACAAAGGGCTCAATACAATATTCATATAATAGTGCATCCCTAAGCCATCAGCCAAAAACTTCCTCTCTTACCTTAAAAATGTCAACAGCATTCAAAACACCATCTACCATTGCTCCCCTACTGTGACTGCTATTTAAAGCCCCAGCTCACGCCAATCAATCCCCCTAATCAACAGTAATGTGCACAATCTGTGTCTCTGTGTGGCGGTATCTGTTTCACTTCTGCCCACACCCCAGGACAGGGGAGGTACATCCCTTCTCAAAGCTTCCACCCTCATCTTCCCAGCCGTTAATCATTTTGCATCGGACGTAATTTCCGACGCTCATGCATGTGCAAAGCCTCCATACATCCAGTGATGTGGCGGCTCGGCCATCACACATGCGCCGCACTGTCACATCCACTGGATATTACTGATCTGCAGCACAGCCAATCAGACACCAGGGGAGATAAGGGAAAGGAGGGGGGAGATTGAGAAAATGGGGGAAAGAGAAAAAAAAGGAAAAATACAGATTAGCAGCACAGCTATAATTGCCCCTACCGGTATCACACACTATATGTTTTCAAAACACCCTATACATTAAATCTTATTTTAATTGTAGTTCCACTCTTCCACCTAACGTTTTTTCTGGTGGGATATCCCATGTCTCCACCACCTGAACTCCATTCCCTTGGCCAGGCAGGGCACATTATTATACCTCTGCCCCCAGTGTAAACCATGCATGGGATAAAATAAGTGATAATTGCATCAAAACGCATGTCATCCAATCATGTTGACATGATCCTGTAATACCTTATGGCAAGATCTCGTGGAATCGAATGGTATACAGAATTGTAGTAAACAATATCTATATTTTCCCATTAAGGGCAAGGTAAATACAATACCACTAGCTTTATAGCTCTTATTCTAATACAAATACATCTAAAATATTATATAAATATCTATTATTCTTTCGAATACAAAATTACAGTGACAGCATTAGCATAACAAGATAGCAGCTATATATGGAGCCCTTCAGATATCTCTGTTGGGGTGACGGGCATTCTTATAAGAAAGGCTTATAACTAAGAGCATCATTTAAGCCTGGTGGGAGGTAGCATTTAAAATAATCATCCACGACTCCCAGTGGACAGGAGGGAGTGGTCTGATTGAGATGGAGTGAGGAAGCACACGCCCGGAGCTCTGCTACCCCGAGCCAGATTCATGTCCTGCGGCTAGCAGTTTCAGATACTCACCCCTCCAAAGCGGCAGCCCTCCTCTGGGCCTCCCGGGAAGACGGCTGTACAATCAGCAGACCTCCGTGGTCTCTTCACTGCGGTTCCTGGTGACTGGCTGGCTATAGAGAAGGTGGATCGTGGTACTCCCTGCACTTTGGGAATGGGGGAGGACAACCCGCTGGCGGGAAGCCCCCTACAGCAGTTACAAGGAGGTAACATAGACACATTACAGAGCTTAATTACAGACTCACCTCCGACCACTGATGCCGGGAACAAGGAAGAGGAGTGGGATTGGAAAGCTCACATCAGGGCCCTCCCAACTAAACAAGAGATTGTTCACCTTATTACTAATATGGCTGAACACTCAGTAACACAAGCTTTGGAGGGCCTGCGGATGGATGGAGCTCAGGGACATAGAGTGGACACTTTAGAAGCTGGACAGGATGATTTAATTCAAACCCTGACAGTACTGAAAGAGACATCCTTACAACAGGAAGTGGCCATGAGGTCCCTTTTGGATCAAATGGATGACTTTGAAAATCGTGACAGACGTCAAAATATTAGAATTGGGGGTCTGCCTGAGGCCACTAGGATGTTAGATCTGGTTCCTACGATGCAGGGCATATTTCGCCAAATATTGGGAGATAAAGCTCCAACAAATATAGAAATTGATCGAGTTCATAGGGCTTTATATCCTCAACCTCAAGAGGGAGAAAGGCCCAGGGATGTGGTATGCAAGCTGCATAGGTACTCCTTAAAGGATGATATCATGAAAGCTGCAAGATTTTTATCGGCCATCGATTTTGATGGAGTACAGCTTACTTTGTTTCCAGAACACTTATGCAACAACGCTCTTTGCGCCCCCTATTGGAGACTCTTCGCTCAGAAAAAGTGGTATATAGATGGGGGTTTCCTTTTTGTTTGTCAGCAACTAGAAATGGCAAGACTGCTGTCTTGTGGAATAAGGATGATTTGAAACATTTTTGTGAGATTTTGGATATACCCTTGACTGATTTTTTTTGATTGGCGAATACAGAGCACTATTCCTATATCTCAGAGACCTGAGAGGTGGCGGCAGGTCCCCGCTAAATCAAAAAAACATAAAAAGAATCTACATCAGGGAGACTCTCAAATTACTTAGGAATGACATGGTTATAATTATTTGTAGGAATGTCTACTCTGTCCTTATGATCATGGTTGTTTAAGCAGACAAAATTATTCCAGTGGGGGGATGGGGGGAGGGGGTGCAGGGATTAGAGGAGGTTTTTTTTTTCTTTTTCTTCTCTTTCTCTTTTTTTTTTCTCCCCCTCCCCTGCCCGCCCCCTTTTACCCCCATTTTTGTGGGTGTCTTGGGGGGTGCCCTGTGCCTATTGCTGGGCTGGGATCTTTTGCAGGACACCTTTTTTTTCTAATAATTTTTTTTTTTTTTTAGGTGAAAATAACTTCCTACTAAACCCGGAAGACATAGAAATAATTTAAGACCAGGGGTTAATTGAATGCTTGTAGAAGGTTAGTTTTGTTTAAATGATTATGGGTGGTTATATAAGTTAAATCTCCCTTAAGGGGAAAAATCTAGAATCTAATGGACTCAGTTTCCACTGTTGTGACTTGCAGTGCGACTTGACACATGTCGAGTCGCACAGCAGGTAAAAACCCATTTTTTTCAATTAGGCCCGTTCTAACTGCTGCGACTTGAGTCGCAGCGACTTGTAAAAGGGTTTTTGCGCTGCTCTTGGGCCGACTTTAGTGCGACTTGTCCCTCATAGAAGGGGGTCGCACTGGGGTCCCCAGAAGACAAGTCGCACTACAGGGTCGCGCTAGAAGTAGCGTGGCTTTGTGACCGCTGTAGTGGAGGCGTAGCCTCAATGGGCTGGGAACCCACCTTTTTGAACATCGTAGGATATGCCTTTAAAATGTATTAGTTATGATACTTTGTAATCATTTTCCCCTTTTAGGGGAAGAAAGGAGAGAAGAAAGAAGAGGGGAAAAGAAAAAAGAGAGAAATTTTTTCGGGGTTTTTTTTTTCTTCCCTGGGAGTGGCAGAGGTCATTGCTCCCTCTATTCAGACACTACCTCCTGGTAGGTGGCACCGGTGGCAGGTTTTCCCCAGGGCCGGTCGAGTAGTATTTTTTGTTATGGCTACAGGAAAACAAAGCTTAGGCTTATTTTCCTTTAGTGGAGGTGGTTTTTACTTCCCTTCAAGAGACACACTTTACTGCCTCCTCCACCCTCAGTTATCCACCAGAATGTTTTCCCAATGGTTTCATAGTGTCTCTCCAATCACTAAAGCAAGGGGGTATCTATTGCGGTACATAAACACTGTTCCTTTGCCCTGAAGGATTGCTTTCAGGATCCGGAAGGACGGTTTTTGTTTCTTATAGGGACAATCAATGGTCAACTATATACTTTCGCAAATTTTTATGCACCTAATAACAGTGCTGCCCCCTTTCTGACCTCCATGTTGCGGTGGTTTGTGGGTTTTAGGGAGGGCATGGTTGTACTGGGGGGGGGGGATTTCAATGTCGTCATGGATCCAGAATTGGATTCCTCCTCGGGTAATTCCCCCTTATCCTTTAGAGCACATAGACATCTTAAGAAAATGCTTAAATCAATGCATTTAGTGGACTGCTGGCGACTTTTTAATCAAAGTATTAAGGATTATAGTTTTTATTTCAAGGTACATGATATGTATTCTAGGTTGGACATTCTATTGGTGGATCAATTTTACCTGGACCTTGTTGAATCCGCTACCATTGGGTCAATTACTCTTTCTGATCATGCCCCAGTATCTATTGCATTTAGACCTCCCGGAGCTTATCACGTAACACGGACATAGCAATTAAATGAGAATCTTCTGGATGATCCCCCTACGTTGGAGAGGGTCACCATGGAGACTCGTGCTTATTTTGAGTTGAACTCATCTTCAGAAGTTGCACCATCTGCCATCTGGGAGGGATATAAGGCAGTGATATGGGGGATTCTGATCTCTCAAGGAACTAGGTTAAGAAAGATGAGACAACAGGAAGTATTGGGCCTATTGGAGAGGATCCACACGCTGCAATTAAAACATAAACGGCTTTGGGTATGGAAGAAAAAAAACAGCTGTGTAAGAGCGCTAAAAGCCGCCAGCATATGAAGGGTGAACAAGACAATTAAAATGGGGAGAGGGAAATGGGGAATGGGAAATGTCACAAGAAAAAAACTAATGGACAAATATATAAAGATATAAAAAGATACCAAAAAGTTCATGGATGTACAGTCCTGGATGTAAATGTCCAAAAGCACTGAGCTGCTCTTCACAGAAAAGAGGAAATCTGAAGTAGAAACGAAAAAAAAAGAGAGAAAAGCGCTCTAAGTGCAGACAATATTTATTTATAAATAAGGCATAAACTGTAGCAACTCACTAGAAGCCACGATATATGAGCAGTGTAAAATCAAAGGATGTAGGATGCTCCTCTGGGGGGTGCCATCCATCCACACATGAGGCAGTCCATGGCTCAGTATTTACTGCCACAGGAGAAAGGAAGCCGGCTATCTCCAGCAGCGGTTGGCGTCCGGAACAGCAGCTACGATGTGGGGGTGAAAGATGTGATGTGGCCACGTCACCAGGAGGACTGGAATGCTAGGCATGCACGACGCGTTTCTGAGCATGCGCGAGGTCCCATACGGACATGCGCGCTCTTTCATCAGGTGCTAAGGGGCCGTGATTTTCATAGGGTTTTTATAGAACAGGAATATGTTACTTAAGAACAGCCCAGGGGAGAAAGGGACTGATAGCCTAAAAGTTGCATATGAAGCAGGGCAATCATATATAACACCGCAATAAAACATATTAAAAAATATTAAAAACATATATGAAGTAGTATGCATGATTAATCCTATACAAATGCATATATATATATATATATATATATATATATATATATATATATATATATATATATATATATATAAAAAAAAAGATTGATAATAAAGACATATGAAAATTTAACCAAGGATAAACACAAACTCCCTTGGAAGGGAAATAATGGTGTATCCCACCGAAGCCTTATACAAACAGACAATCAATGCAGGATAGACATAATTAATATAAAGAAGAAATAATAATCATCAATCTATTAAAATAAAGAATAAACTATTTTTATAAGGAATAAAATTATAAATATTATCGTATATTTTTATGTGAAAAGGTGCCATAAAGGAAAAAAAAAAAAAGGGGTCATATCATGACCTAATCTTATGATACAATATTACAGAATGGTATGTACATCTAGCTCTTCATTTAACCCCCCATAGTGCAAGAGCATCCAGGGTATATATCCAAAATGTTTCTCGCATGCAGAGTTTTGAGAAACGTTCTGCTTCTGACAATTCTTTGGAGATGGATTCGATGACCCAAATTTTTAAGCCATCAGTAGATTTGCCATGGATTTCTAGAAAATGTCGCGGAACGCTATGGAGATCACATCCACCTTCAATGAGGCGGCAATGTTTCCCAAAACGCTGCCTCGCCGGTCTAATGGTGTGACCTACATAAAGCAACTGGCATATCAGACAGTATACCACATATTCGGTTGAGCAGTTGTAAAAGCCTTCCAAAACATAAGTTTTATCTTTGTGTAAAATCTTTTTGGCCATGTCGTACAAAGTTGCACATTTTACACAACTTTTTACGGCACGCATACATTCCTTTAAGGGGAATCATCCATAACAGGTTATTAGTGGTCTTAATATTCTTTAATTTACTTGGAGCAATCTTGTTTTTGAGGGTTGGGACCCTCCTATACGTCACCTTTGGTTTGTCCCAGACAACAGAGTTTAGATGAGGATCTTGTTTCAAAATGTCCCAATGTTTTAGCAGAATCTTTTCCATTTTTTTGTATTGACAATGAAACCTGGTGACGAATCGCTCCGGGTGATTATCAGTAGTAACCCTAGAGCTGGGGGGTTTACCGGGAATATAGGCCTCATAGGCTTGACTTACCAAATCATCCGGGTACCCTTTTTCTGAGAATTTTAGCTTTAGGTGTTCACTTTGGGCTAGATAATCCGAATCTCTAGTGCAATTTTGTCTTAAATCTTGGGTATATTTTTTGTCCATTGGGGATGATGGCAACTATTGAAATGAAGATAAGAATTTCCGGCCGCAGGTTTAATGTAATTCTTGGCATAGATCTGGTGAGATTCATGTCCAAGTTCCAAGTCTAAAAAAGGTAAGGAATCAGGGTGTGAGATGGATGTGAAGGAAAGACCCAGTGGATTGTTATTACAATGTCCGACAAAATCGTCAATCAGTGAGGCAGAGCCACCCCAAATGACGATAATGTCATCAATGTAGCGGCCAAAAAAGACGAGATGTTTAGCAAAGGGGTTGTTCTGCCAAATATACATAATTTCCCAATAGCCCATTATCAAATTTGCATAAGACGGGGCAAAGTTAGCTCCCATGGCTGCGCCATGGGTCTGTAAATAAAATGTATCTTCAAACTGAAAATAGTTATGCATTAAACAAAACTGTGTAGCATCCAGTATGAAAGATAATTGGTCATGGTGTATAGAGGAGTCCTGAAGAAGAAAGTATTGAATGGCTTGTAGGCCTATGTTATGGGGAATAGATGTGTATAATGAACTAACATCCAAAGACAACCAAAAATAACTGTCTTCCCACCTATATGGAATAATCTGTTCTAGTAAATGGCCGGAATCCCATATGTAGGATTGCAGATTTTGGGCAAGGGGTTGTAGGTAGATGTCGATAAGTTGTGAAAAACCACTGGTTACACTACCCATTGCTGCAACAATAGGTCTACCTGGAGGATGTAAAGGATCTTTGTGAACCTTAGGTAAGTGATAAAAGTAGGGGGTGTTATAGTAGTCTTTCTTTAAAAAGCAGATTTTTCTTTATTTATCACTTTTTTCTGTAGTGCAGACTGTATCAGTTGCTCAGCCTCAATTTTAAAATCAGGTACGTTTAATTTATCATTCAATAAACGGATTGCTTCGGTGACATATTCCATTCTGTCTTGGAGGACAATACCTCCACCTTTGTCCGCAGATTTTATAACAAGGTCAGGGCTATCTGTGAACCTCTTTAAGGCCTGAGATTCACCATAATTAAGATTATGGTGGGAATATTTTTTCTGCTTAGAGGTGTCAGAACACAATGTTTGAAAATCAGAAAAGACAGTCCTATGAAAGGATTCTAGATATGGGCCATTAGCGCGGGTGCGGTAGAACACAGATTTTGGGCGTAGATCAGTATGGGTAATATGTGGCAACTCAGGAAAGTGCTGTGTGAATAAGAGTATCCAGGTCTACATCATCATTTTCACAAGGTTCATAAGTACTAAAAGGGCTTCCAGGGATACTTTGCTCTGCAGGATTAGGAGGACATATATCCATACTGTCAGTGAGGGGACCAATATTAGCTTGTTTGGACTTGATATTAAAGAAACGTTTTAAAGTAAGGTTCCTTATAAATTTATTCAAGTCTCGGAATAATAAAAAAACCTTTGTGTGGCGGACAACTGAGCCTCATGTGTGGATGGATGGCACCCCCCAGAGGAGCATCCTACATCCTTTGATTTTACACTGCTCATATATCATGGCTTCTAGTGAGTTGCTACAGTTTATGCCTTATTTATTAAAATTTGTTAAATATTGTCTGCACTTAGAGCGCTTTTCTCTCTTTTTTTGGGTATGGAAGAGGCCTTGGAACTTGAGTCTCTTCGGGAAACATTGAAGCAATGTTTAGATCATAGAGCTAGAGACAGACTTTGCTTCTGGTCATATAGATATTATGAACATGGTAACAAGTGTGGTAGGCTTCTGGCGCGGATATTGCAGAAGCGCACGGAGGCCCGTCACGTACATGCGTTAGATATACCAGGAGGAAGGGTGGTTAGTTCCCCTCAAATACCAAAAGCCTTTCGATCATTCTATGAAAAATTGTATAGCCTTACTAACCCAAAAGGGGTGGACAGATTGACTAGGATCCAGACTTACATACAGGAAACTGGGCTCCCTAAATTACCAACCAAGGTGTTGGCTGACTTGGAAGCTCCGGTCACAGTGGAAGAAGTGGAGAGGGTAGTATCTTTGTTACCCTCTGGAAAAAGTCCAGGGCCTGACAGTTTTACGAACCAATATTATAAAGTCCTGTTTAATACAATAGGCCCTCGTTTATGTACATACTTCAATGCTGTTACAAGGAACAATCCTCTTCCTCCAGAGGCCTTAATGGCCCATATACTGTAGTTGTACTAACTAAACAAGGCAAGGATCCTAGTCAATGTGCCAGTTATCGACCAATTTCGCTTCTTAATACTGATGCCAAAATTATGGCCAAGGTTCTGGCATTGCGTCTTCAAGATAGTTTGGCCGCTTTGATCCACCAGGACCAGGCCGGTTTTATGCCCAACCGAGAGGCCCGAGATAATACCATACGGGCCCTGCATGTACTGCATTGGGCACAGAAGGGCCCGTCCTTGGACCCGAGTCTTATCCTGTCGTTAGATGCCGAAAAGGCTTTCAACAGAGTGGACTGGTTCTACCTGTCGGAAGTCTTAAAGGCTCTGGGACTGGGGGATCGAATGCTAGGTTGGATACTAGGAGCCAGGGTCAGGGTAAATGGTCTTCTTTCAGATACTTTTGATATTTTTAATGGTACAAGACAGGGATATCCTCTGTCCCCTTTGCTCTTTGCCCTGACCCTTGAACCGTTCCTGAGGAAGATTAGAGATACTCCGGATGTTGCTGGAATTAAGGTGGGAATGGTGGAACATAAAGTCTTGGCTTATGCCGATGACTTATTATTCTATTTAGTCTGACCTCAGCTCTCATTACCCGTTTTGATTCGTGAATTGCGTGCATTTGGGGAGGTATCAAACTTTAAAATAAATTATGATAAGTCAGAGGCACTGTTGATCCACACTCCACAAGATATGGCAGATTCCTTACGTCACTCCTTTGGATTTAAATGGCGAGAGGCTTCCCTTTTATATTTGGGGGTACATATTTCCTCAGATGGGAAAGTACTTTATGATTGAAACTATGGAGATTTGCAGTGCAAATTCATTGGACCATAGATGTATTATGTTTATGTTGGAGCTCTACATGTCTTCCTATTGAAGTATAAAGGAGATTTTTTCGAATACAATATATATATATGATCGTATATTATTTTCCAGAATTTCCTAAGGGTCTTTCCTACATAAAACACTCCACATTTTATATATATATATATATATATATATATATATATATTGTAGCAGAGCGTCCCAGAGAGAGACAGGAAAAGTCCTGTTCGGGGTTTATACATCACCCAGGCATCTCTCGTATATCTTTAGTGATCTCAGATGCCATGATCCAGTTCGGATCTTGGTCCTCTTCACCAGGCCAATTTAAACTCACCTGAGACAGACAGCAGGTCTCTCTCAGCCTGGGAAATTAGACAACGTTTGTCTAGGAGAGCAGAAGGTTGGTAACACTGTCAGTGTGTGTCTTTGGAAGCTGACAAGCTGTAGGCTTGCTCAGTCTGTGTTAGTTAGGGACTGCATTGTTTGTAGTAGGTGCCGGGACACGGCTAGGCTTTTGTTTATTATTATTATTCCTGCTTTTTTTCCTTAAAGCACTGTACAGCACCTGTTTATAAACTTGTATATAGCACCAATAAACACCGCACTGTTTGTCACTACCTCAGTGGACTTGGTATCTGTGCCTGAAAGACAGCTCATCCCAGGGAGCTTTGCACCTGCTACCTGTTCCCCAGCTTACAATATATATATATATATATATATATATATATATATATATGACTGCATTAGATGTCTTTTTAGGTGTTCTTTATTTTATTTTCACTTGGTGTTCCTGCCAATATGTCTGTTGATTTTCAACAGAACAAGCTGTCCTGCAGATATGTCTGTTAAAGTTTTAAGCTTGCCATTCAACTTTGACAGGGTTGCCTACAATGATTAGCTTTTATTTATTTATGTAAATTGTTTATCCCAAAAGGAACAAACCTGTTTGCTGTAACTGCTTAAAGTGTTAACTGGCGTTTGGCTTTGATTTGTTAGTGTATCTAAATCTGCTAGCGCTTCTAGCACTACCCTCCTCCACAGACTGGGAATGCTGCTGTCCAAAGGTGTCTCTGTTGCCCTTGTATCCAAAGTGCAGGCACTGTAATACAGGTAGTGTATTACTGGCCAGATCATCAGGTAAAAAAGAGGGGAAAAGAAAACCTAAAAAACAAAACAAAACTAAAGCAGTCACTACATCCGATGATTGGTAAGATCAAATGTATTACATTTTTGGTTTTAGATAAATATATTTATTTATTATACAAAATACTTTATTATATATGTTGTACAGGAAAAGGCTGATGTTCGCCTTTACCCAAGCCCTGCCTTATGTTTTATGGATATGTTTTATTTCATTTTACTGGAAAATTAAGTTTTATTTTTTGTGTTATTTTTAAATATCACAATGATACAATTCGTCATCTTACTGCCACAGAATAGCATCAGATAATTTAATTTAAAATATGCACCATACCCTTTTTCACATAGATATATAGGTCAGAAAATGCATTTCAAATTGCAAAACAGATTAATGTCCAATCCAATCTGTCAAAGTGATTCATGAAAGGTATTTATTAGGTACAGAGTTAAGTTAAAAGAGTTAAAGGTCCTTAAAAAAAAAAGCACCATGGTTTACAAGTGTCACATTCATTCCCAGTAAAATAAATTACAGTACATCCCATGAGATTCTTGCCTTTCATGATTACCTGAGAGAAAATCTAGCTATAGAGGTTTAATAACTAAGTAGAGACCTAATCGGCATGGTTCCATCCTCACTTTGAACAGGTCATGAGGTGACACACCAGAGTCTTCCACATGAGAGTATTTATTCTGAGCTCTCTGATCTTTTCTCTGCTCATTTTTAAGATTATTCTCGAAAGAAACAAACAATATAAGAATGTATTATAAAAAAGACTTTTCTTCCTGTCTGGACAGATCAAACAGATTAAATATATCCCCTTCACTTGCAGAAGATGAATAATTTATAGCCAAATTTAATGCTAGATAGATTTGGATGGAATTATGAATCTAGTACAAAAAAAAGGGAAAAACTCTTAAACATTCAAAATAAATGTATTAAAAGGCATCAGATTTTATTAGCTATTCAATTGTTGTGCTCCATTTGTAGTGTATTTTTTAGTGTATTATTTATTCTGAAAAATGTACAAGTATAGCAGCTGCTCTTTTGTTTAGATGTAATTGTGTTCCTGAATAGCATTATAACAAAAAAAAAAAAATCTGGGAATGAAAAGTATAGAAGAAATAAATAATATAAATTGTATTCCTTTTCTAAGAAATAAAGTAAATAAAAAATTCTGAACTTTTCTCAATACATAAATTAAATCCCTCATTTTGTACCAAGAATATCAAGTAGTGTTTATGCATTAATACTGCAACATAAGTGGGGCCCAGTGCCAAAGCCATTAATAGAGATTGCACATAATGGAGATAGGAAAGCAGACTTTTTTTTACAAGAAATGTTTGTAACTCTAAAAATAAACTAGCAAAATAAAATAACACACAGCTATGTTAGAATTTAGTCTGTAACATATTAAAATTTACAGAAAGTGCATAAAATATACCTTAATGTAATAGGCATTATTTTTTTAACAGATGCTCCTCCAGGGCCAGGTTTTGAATTAATATTCGCTTGCACTTATTACAGAAAAAGGTTGAATTTTAATAATTTCATTTAGGCTGAATGTCCATGTTATTTTTTGACTAAACATTGACTTTAAATACATTGTAAACAACCTTGGCTTTCTGTGCATGTCTTTATTAGAATAGTAACCTTTTGGAAAAAATACCTATATGTTTGTTCATCTTGTCAAGGTAAACACAAATTTGATCCGTAAGATTAGAACATTTATGAATTTATCTTTTTTATTTCTGTGGCAATCACTGGTAGCATAAACGATGCTGTGCCCGCTTAACAAGTTATTGGTATAAATGTGCAATATATTTCAGTATTTGTGGGGTTGATTTATTTCAAGCAAATATTTCAAGCAAATATTCAAATATTTCAAAGAGAAATATGGAGCCTGAAAATCCAAGCATTCATACTTCCAGTCTGTGGAGAGCAGGTGGCTCCAGGAAGTGGTTTACAGCACTGTTATATTGTAAATGTTTAGAATGTTATGCTGCTTGTAACACTGTTCAGCAGGACCAGTTTGGTGGTGGGTCAGTGATAGCCTGGTGAGGCATGTCCATAAAGGGATGCACAGACCTCTACAGGCTAGACAATGGTACCCTGACTGCCCTTAGGTATTGGAATGAAATCTTTGGACCCATTGTCAAATCCTATGTAGGTGCAGTGGGTCCTGGGTTCTTCCTGGTGCATGACAATGCCCGGCCTCATGTGGCAAGAGTATGCAGCCAGTTCCTGGAGGATGAAGGAATTGATACCATTGAATGGCCCTCATGCTCCTTTGACCTAAATCACATAAATAGAACACCTCTGGGACATTATATTTTGGTCCATCCAATGCCACCAGGTTGCACCTCAGTCTGTTCAGGAGCTCAGTGATGCCTTGGTCCAGATCTGGTAGGAAATAGCTAAGGACACCATCCGTTGTCTGAAAAGAAGCATGCCCCGACATTGTCAGGCATGCATACAAGCACGTGGGGGCCATACAAACTAATGAGTACCATTTTGAGTTGCTGCAATGAAATTTCAGAAAAATGGCTGCTGCCATTTTGTTTCAATTTGATTTATGGGGTGTCTTTGAATTCAGCCCTCTGTAGGTTGATAATTTTCATTTTTATTAAATGATGTGACACCCTTTCATTCCTTTCACATCTTACCCAGTCCATATCAGCATAGATATCCAACGTGACATTTTTCCCCATTGACATCTGATCTGCTTTCAAAGTGTTCCTTTAATTTTTTGAGCAATATATATCTATATATATATTCATAACTTCACAGTTGAGGCAAACAGCACACAGTATGATTTCAGTGCAAGCAATCAGGCCATCCCAAAGGCCATATATAGAAAAAAAAGTCCAGGGATTTCTACACTTAAAATTTATTTGAAAAAGGTTCACATACCATAAGTTCCATATTGTTCATATCACAATGGTTCCAGGCTGTAAAGCTTGTGCCCTTCTTCTGGTAAAAACAAATATGAAGTGACAATACCATTCCTACATTCCTTATATTTAAATACATATCACACCAGGAATCAATTAGGTATCAATTTAGTAATCAAATAACAAAAAACATTTCTTTCTAATCCATTCTAAATCCTAGAGAGACAATTAAACAAAGTGTAGTCATCCTCCAACATCCCATAGAAAATTTTCCAATAACAACCTATTATCAAAAATATAAATAATATATATATATATATATATGTCTATATACATTCTTTTTATCCATATACATTTCTCATGCACCAAATATCACAAATGTATTAATCTCTTAGATTGTAAGCTCTAACGAGCAGGGCCCTCTGATTCCTACTGTATTAAAGTGTATTGTATTTGTACTGTCTACCCTCAAGTTGTAAAGCGCTGCATAAACTATGTAAATCCTATATAATAATAATAATATTATATTATTATAATAATATTATATATATATCTCTATAGATAAAGATGCCTATAAATTATCAATCAAAATTTAATATCAATCCAAAAACTTTTTTAGTTCCTATTTATCAAACCAAATAATTATACAAACAAATGCAGGTCAAAATCAGAGTTCCATCCCCTAGGTTGTAATGTATCCAAATGATTTATCCACTGTACTTCCAATTTTTGTAGATTAAATTCCCGATTCCCACCTCGTCTATTTTGAGGGACTGCATCAATAACCATATATCTCACTTGTGAGACTGTATGTCCCATTTCCACAAAGTCTCTAGTGAGTGGCAATTTAGTAAGTTTGTCCCTTTTTAAATCCTATCTTTTACCTTCTGTGTTGTCTCACCCACATATAGGAAGCCACATGGAAATTTGATTATATATATCTCATAGGATGATTGACATGTATAACATCCTTTAATTTCTATATTATTACCTCAATGGGGGTGTTTAAAGTATTTTCCTTTGATCATTGAGCTGCATTGAATGCAGTTTAGACAAGGATATGATCCATTATTATGTGGCCCTAGAAATGTTATATTTGGTGATTTTTATTGAAATTGGTTAGATCTGACCAATCTGCTGTGTATGGTTCTATCTTTTTGATATGAAAGAAAAGGGAGACATTTAAACTCGGGAATCAAAAGGAACTTTTCTTTTAATATATGCCAATGTTTTTTAATCATTTTGTGTATTCAAATGTGTGTGGGTGGTATTGTGATAAAAATGGTAACCTTTTATCCATTTGGATCCTATTCTTTTTAACCACCACATTTTTCCTTTCTGTATTGATACCCTGCACTGGATAACCCCTCTGTATCAATTCAGTTTCCATTTCATTCATGCGTTTTTCTTTATCTCCCTTGTTGCTGACAATCCTATTAACCCTTATTAGTTGGCTCTTTGGAATAGATTTAAATACTCCAGGAGGATGAAAGCTCTCATAATGTAATAATTGGTTACGGTCAGTCAGTAGTCGATTAGTCAGTATATATAGTTTACCTTTTTTTAAATGGACCTTGCAGTAAATAGCAAGGCTTATCGTATAAGAGCCCCCGCTGCAATAATAAATAGCACCCCTAAAGTAAAAAAATTTCCTATTGTTAAATATACTTAAATTACCCCCAGGTTTCATCCCAGGTGAGGGTGAAGTCACATTTCCTCTAGGCAAGATCTCAGGTAATAAGAATAAAGTATCCCAAACTTTGATACTCAGTATTTCATGGGAACTTATGAAAAGGATCATTGTGACATTATTATGCCATTAAATGGATTATGATGTAATGCAGTACAGAAGCTTGGATGAAGGTAACTATGTTTAACTAGCTATTGTCCTGGCAGTTTTTATTAAGGTTAAAATGTATTATGAAGGATATAATAAGTGGACTTTGCTTTTTTTTTTTTTTTATTGAAAGGTCTGCTTTAAAGTGGTTTTAAAGCCTAAACATGTTTTACCTTAATGCATTCCTTGCATTAAGATTAAAAAAGTTTCGGCATTAGTATCTTCCTCATCCTACCTTTTTACTTTATTGCGTCCTCATTCCATCCAGTGCAGTGCCCGTCTGCAACTCTCCGCTCATCTCACTTTCTGGTCTTACTGGCTTTGCTGAGGCAACAGGAGCGAATGGCTTCTGCTATTGTCAATCAAAGCCAGTGATAAAGGAGAGGGAGGGGAAGCTGAGGTCCACTGTCTGTGTCTATAGATGCAGACAGCGAGGTTTGGAAGCATGTTTGCACAAGTGCCCCCATGGAAAGCGACTTCTATGGTTGCACTCATCAGAGAGAAGGAGCCAGGAGTGCATTGAAGGGGACCCAAGAAAAGGAAGTTTGGGGCCACTCCGTGCAATGGAATTGCACAGAGCAGGTAAGTATCAATCTGTTTGTTATTAGAAAAAAAAAGCATTCACAATCACTTTTAGGCTTTTTCTGCATCATCATGTAGCCTGGGCCTGATGTACTGATGGACTCACATATCATTGCATAAGCGCTGTTTAGTCTACAGATCACCCACCCCAGCCATCATCACATCATCATCACACACATCATCAAACCACACACAGTGGGAAAAAGAGGAGGGATTCATGACATCACCAGACTGGCCTGAAGAATGCTGGATTAAGCCAAGGATATACACTGTACAGGCAGTCCCTGGGTTACAAACAAGATAGGGTCTGTAGGTTTGTTCTTAAGTTTAATTTGTTTGAAAGTCAGAACAGGTACATCTTTTAAGTGTAGCTCCAGCCAAAAACACTTTTAAGATTTGTGGATGGCACAGGGAGGAGTTAACACCCCTGTAATATTTATTTTGCTGTCTGTGCCCCTGTTCAGAAGATTTCACCTCACTTCCTGTCCCTATGACAATTAGATTTTGAAAATTTTGGGTTGTTGTGGAAACAAGGATTGGTAATAAAGCTTCAGTGGGGATACCTTTTTTCCCATGATAACTCTTCCAGGAGTGAATTTCCCTTCCTAGGGGTAGATTTTCTTTCACTTCCTGTTGCCCCCCTCCGTTTGTAAGTATGAGTCATTTGTAAGTCAGATGTTTGTAACCCGGAGACCGCCTGTATATGAGTATTTGAAAACAATGGAAAAAAGTGGTGGGGGAGAATATCAAAAGGGATGGGGAAATAGTGGATTTGAAAAAAAAGTGCATCCTTAATGATAGATCATATCATATTGTTAAGATTTGTCTCCAGTGTGCTCTTTGATACTTGGAGTGTTTAGTTCTTGTTGGTTTCTGGGGAAAAAAAGGTAGTGCTCATTTACCAAACTGGATAATGGCCAACTATAACAATTTTACCTTTAATAAATAACTACTAAGAGACTATGGAGGTTTTCCCAGGCAGCCCCATAAATTTAAATTTTAACTTTAAAGGATAAGTTCACCTTTAAAAAAAAAATAATAAATGCACAATGTACTCCAAAAAATAGTGTATATTTTTTTAAGGAGCCTGCAGAGCATTATACCTGCGATCAGCAGATCTCAGACTTCTGCAGACTCTCAGGATAGCTGTCTACTAGTATCTTGTATGGACAGGCAGTTACCTGAGAGCAGAAAGATCAATTTTCAGCAGCAGCCTCACAGCTCATTGAGAACTCCAAGCCATCAGCCACAATGGCTGACGGTACTTGTAGGCTTGTAGGACGTGGCTGTGTGGGCAGAGCCCTGCACATCCTTGCTGTTATCAAATTGAGACAGCCGGTGCGGGGAGAGGATCCCCCACCCTCTGTTACAGGGAGGGGGAATTGGGGGGAGAGGCGGCAGATGCTGGAACATGTTACATGTTCCACCCTAAACAAGAGTGGGGTATTTAACATGTTCCAAAGGTGAACATATCCTTTAAATTAGCAGCTCAAGCACTGAGTGTGGCACTGTGGGAATCAAGAGGAGCATCAACTGCCAGCAGTGCCCATTTTCAGGCATACCTTTTAAGTTGCCAAGCCCAAATAGAATATAGGTTTTCTTTAAATAATTGTGTGGTAAATTACAGCTCTACTTGCATTCTGTAATTAATGAAACTATCTTGCTTGCACTGAAATAGAATAATTTACACTTCTTAAGCATTAAAATATAATACAAGAATAACAAAAAATGAGTTTTAACTTTATGGCCCACATTGTAGTAATAAGAAAAGCGCTAGCGGGTTTTAATAAGATAGTGTATTAAATTACTCTACAGTCCTTTACTACACAGTATAATGATGTGTTAAAGTTTAATGCTGTTTTTCCAGTGGAAAAATGCTTTTTTTAATAATGCAAATCTGCAGATGTTATATGTCAAATCATATTAAAGGAAAAGCTATGTGCATTGAGATTTTGAGTGTATTGTCTGTTTTGTTATTAAAAAGGCTATATATTACAGTAAAATACATTATTTTATATTGTCAAATAAATCATGTGATACATTTTAGATATGTATAAGCCAATAAAGCTGCAATGAAGCTTTGTGCTCTTAGCAAAACTGCAACAATATTTTACGCTCAGCTGTTCATTGTTTGTAAAAGTTTTCTTCCATTTTTCTTCAGGCAGATGTAAAAAAAAATGTTATTTAATGCAGTATTTTTAAATACAGTTGGTTTGACTTGTCTTTATACACTGCCTGGCCAAAAAAAAGAAGTTGCCACCAAAAAAAAAGGTCACACACGTTAGACCGCCTTTAGCATTGATTACGGCAAGCATTCACTGTGGCATTGTTTCGATAAGCTTCTGCAATGTCACAAGATTTATTTCCATCCAGTGTTGCATTAATTTTTCACCAAGATCTTGTATTGATGATGGGAGAGTCGGACCACTGCACAAAGCCTTCTCCGACACATCCCAAAGATTCTCAATGGGGATAAGTTCTGGACTCTGTGGTGGCCAATCCATGTGTGAAAATGATGTCTCATGCTCCCTGAACCACTCTTTCACAATTTGAGCCCTATGAATCCTGGTATTGTCATCTTGGAATATGCCCCTGCCATCAGGGAAGAAAAAAATGTATTGATGGAATAACCTGGTCATTTAGCATATTCAGGTAGTCAGCTGACATTATTCTTTGGGCACATGCAGTAACTATCCAATAGGATAGTTACTGTTTGCTTAGGTTAGTTAGTTGCTTAGTTTATTCCAAGTAGCGCCTTTTTTTTTTGTTTGGCCAGGTAGTGTATTAGCTTCCTGTAATGCCTGCACAGACTGGGAGAGGATGAACCAGCAATATCAGCAAATCATGCACTACATAATAGTTAAAGTATAAAAAAAGAAATATGCTTTCTTGGAGGACCCTCTTTATCCAATTATACTTTTCATCGAAATGCATATTTGCAAAGGGACCTAATTGAAAATCCAAAGGACAAAATTGTAATTGTGTGTGTATTTGGAAGGAAGGGTATCACACTAAGCCTTGGTAATAAAACAAATATATTGTAGATATCTAAATTAGGGATGATTGAACGGTTTGGGTCGACCATCGGTTCGACCCGAACATTGGGTGTTCGAAATTTGTCCGAATTCCGAACTTTTTGCGGTAAATGTTCGGAATTCGGCCACCAGAACCGCCCAAAATGCAATGGGACAGGAACTGGGCTTTAAAAGCCTGTGATTGGCCCAGAAACATCAGTAAAAGCCAATTGAGGGGGCAGGAGTCTGCTAGGAATGTGATTGGAGTGACTACGGGGTCCAGAGGTCAATCAGGAGTGAATATGCCCCCCAGTATATAACATAGCCCCGCCAAACCTGCTGCTTGTAAAGCTCCAGTGTCATTTTGCAATTATCTTCTGCTGTATGGAGCTGTTCTTTTAGTGTGAGGAAAGGGATATGAAGTGTAGTTAGGGTACTATATACCACTATAGTTAGATTCAATAATCTAGTTTTTGTAGGGATACTTTTAAGTGTCAGGGTGACCGTAGTGCAGTTTAGGGTGACCTGACTCTGCCATGTCAAGGTGACCGTAGTGTAGTTTAGGGTGACCTGACTTTGTCATGTCGGGGTGACCGTAGTGTAGTTTAGGGTGACCTGACTCTGCCATGTCAGGGTGACCGTAGTGTAGTTTAGGGTGACCTGACTCTGCCATGTCAGGGTGACCGTAGTGTAGTTTAGGGTGACCTGACTCTGCCATGTCAGGGTGACCGTAGTGTAGTTTAGGGTGACCTGACTCTGCCATGTCAGGGTGACCGTAGTGTAGTTTAGGGTGACCTGACTCTGCCATGCCAGGGTGACCGAACTCTGCCATGTCAGGGTGACCGTAGTGTAGTTTAGGGTGACCTGACTCTGCCATGCCAGGGTGACCAAACTCTGCCATGTCAGGGTGACCGTAGTGTAGTTTAGGGGGACCTGACTCTGCCATGCCAGGGTGACCCCACCCTGCCATGTCAGGGTGACCCCACTATGCAGATTCTGGGCTAGGGGTATATATATATATATATATATATATATACACATATATTTATATATATATATATACACACAGATAGATAGATAGATAGATAGATAGATAGATAGATAGATAGATAGATAGATAGATAGATAGATAGATAGATAGATAGATAGATAGATAGATAGATAGATAGATAGATAGATAGATAGATAGATAGATAGATAGATAGATAGATAGATAGATAGATAGATAGATAGATAGATAGATAGATAGAGATATATATATATATATATACATACACACACACACACATATATATATATATACCCCTATACAGAAGTTCAGATGTCATGCCTGCCTCCAAACGCCTTCAAAAAACGCCCGAAAAACACCTGAAAAATGCCTGAAACAAAAACGCCCAGGTGTGACAGGAGGGTAACACCATACCTGTGCTACTGAAATTCTAAAAAAAATAATATGTTTTTTTTTCTGGTTCTGGACATGCTACAGAGCTGAAACTTCACAGGTACACTTTTTAGACCCCCCCCCCCACCCCAGACACAAAATCTAAAGAAATCTCTTTTTTTTTTTTCAATAATTTTTTCAATAATTGGCTCTCTATCAAAAACGACAATTTTTAAGAACTTTTTTTTGCCTGATTCATAGTCCCTGGGGCATGACCCAGAACCCTAGGCACTTTTTAGGGGCATCTATTGGGTTTTAGGGCTTCAAAATGGTGTTTTTTGATTCCCGAAGTTCGGGTCCCATTGATTTCAATGGGGTTCTGGAATCCGAACCAAACTTTCGGGAAATTTTTTCAGGGAAAAGTTTGGTTCTGGTCGAACCAAACTTTTCAAAAGTTCGATCATCCCTAATCTAAATAGTAGCTCTCCCTTATTTTTTTTAGCTTATACACTTGTTACTGTAAAAACCAATAAGCCACAGTTGCTAAGTTTTCAGTGACCACTTCAATCTTATTTTGCTATCATTGAAAGCCTTTTCAGGTACAAGCATAACCATTTCATTTTCATTTTTCTGCAGTTTGCCCTTGCAACCTCAAGTACAACAAAGACACAAGCAGGTGCAGGGCTTTTATTAGAAAAAAAAATGGAGGCTGATGTTGTTACAGTAATGTTTGCTTATCATGGCAAAGGAAAGAAAACCAGCAAAAACTAAAGATAACGATTTCTTAACACTTGAAAATGGTGCTTGCTCAAACTTTTGTGTGCTTTTTTGCCTTCTTTAACCCCTCTTCAGAAACCTGAACTTCAGTATTAGTCCTTATTTCCTTCAAAACTCTATAGATGTCACTGCTTAGGATGCATCCTGCAATAATGAAAATGCCACACTTGTAGTAAACAAATATGTGGCAGTTTTTTTTATACCTGAAATAAGGATGAGCAAACGGGACTGGAGGTTTGGTGAACTGGTTTGTGGGAGGTTCAGCAAACCCAACAGGAAGCCTGTGAGCACTGAATTTAGCAGATAACCTAACTGAGCTTAAACTAGCTAATCTTTCAGGCCTTTTATAAGCCTAATAGGCAATATATAAAAAAAAAAAAAAAAAAAAAAAAAAAAAGGACAGTGGGGCATAGACACTATCATGAGAGATATATATCAATGCTATTTTTTTTATTATACAGTTCAATGAGGAAAGGGTGTTTTCATATAACTTTAATCACTTGCCACACACTCACAGTAGATTTAATGTGAGCAGGCAGCACAACCAGGCACTGTGAATTACCCAAAAGTCAAGGTATACTTCCTGGTTTAGTGGCATGCCCCCTGCTATGATTGAACACAGCATGGGTTTGTCAACAGGTTACAACCAATATTTATGGCTGTACACCTACTGATCAGCTGTGGCCAATCACAGCACAGAGTTCTGCATTTACAAACACACAGAATTCTGTACACAGACAGCAATCTTGTTGTTCCTTCTCCCGAAAATCAACTCTGAGCTCTGGGAGAAAAAGCACCCAGAGCTGTGAGAAAAAGCATCACATAATACACAAAATACACTTGTTGGGCAGACAGTTAACCCCTTGATTTCCCCTGGATTGAGTCTATTAGCACAAGATGGACCACCACATTAGCTCAGTCCCACTATAAGTTACTGATCACTGCCAATACTAGTATAGAGTCTGTACGGATCAGTATCTTGATCACAATCAAAACTATATTAGTGTCCAAAATAGTATAACCACTTCAGTTTTGAAAGGTTTAACCCCTTGATGACTATTTTTTGCTATTAAGCACTGCACTACTTTAACTGGTAATTGCATGGGCATGCAACGCTGTACCTATCAAAATATACAGCATTTTTTTCACACAAATTGAGTTTTCTTTTGGTGCTATTTTATATCCAATGTTTTTTTTTTTTTTTTTATAATAAAAATGAGAACATACCAAACATTGTGAAAAGAACAATATTTTTTTTCTTTCTGCTATAAAACATATCCAATAAAAAAAAAACCTAATTTCTTCATTCATTTTAGGCAAAATGTGTACAACGCACTTACGGCGAGCGGCTACAATACTACGTCACTTCCTGGATCCCGTGGAACGCACGCCGGCTGCGTTCCGGGAAAGGAGCTGTGATTGCGGTTTATGGGACTTCTCTATTCATTTTATGCTGATTACCTTATACTTTGTTGTGAGTAGTTTTAATCTTACTATTATTATATAATTATATTGCGGTCTTCACTATGTTTGGCCTATTCCTTCTTTGAGTGACACCGGAGAGGAATTTATTGTGGTTCCTCGTTGGAGAAATATTGGTCCATACCATCCCAAGGCTCATCTATCCTTAGACTCTGGTGAGTGGATTCCCTTAAGGGGACTGGAAGCACCTTCCACTGCGTGGAGCACTATTGCACCTTGGAAATTGGCACTCTTGGAATTTAGCAGCACATTATATGAGCATGATTACATTTGGAAAAGAGACCAATCATTTGGGTCATTATTGTGGACATTGAGTACCATTAGCACCTTTTTGTAATTATTGCATATAATTATATTTTGTATCTAGCACATCAGCACTTTATGCATTATGCACTTTCATGTAATTATTGGATTTAATTATACTTGTATTCAGCACCACCATAGCACTTTATGGTTCACATTGTATATGAATTGATGTTATTTATTTATATCTCATTATTATTGCAAGCGCTGTTTTTGGGCTTATACAAAACGTATTCTGCTACATGTCCTTGCTGGAAAAAAAAATCCTTATATGTGTATATAGACTGGTTTGCGTGAAAGTTATAGTGCCTACAAACTATGGTATATGTAGTGGAATTTTTTTTATTTTATTTTTCATACTATTAATGGCTGTGATAAGCATCTTATAATGTGACTCTGATATAATGGGCAATCTGAGACTAACTGATGCTGGGGGAACTGACTAACTGCCAATGACAATACCAATGACACAGTGATCAGTGATAATACTATACACTGTCACTGTACTAATGACACTGACTGGAAAGGGGTTAACATCTAGGGATCAGGGGGTCAAATGATTGCCTAACAATGTGTAAAGTGTGTAACATGTGCTGCTCTACAAAGAAAAGTTCTGTTTTTATGAAGAAAGCTCTATTTGTGTAAAAAAAAAATTATATAAATGTAATTTGCATGCAGTGACCGAGCAACTGCCAGTTAATGTAGCACAGTGCTGAATAGCAAAAAATACCCTGGTCATGAAGTGGGTTAAACCTTCTGGGGGTCAACACTTTGCCAGTTGCCGAGTATGTACTGCGGCAATGTGGCTCTATTGAATGAAACAATGTACCTGTACGTTGTTTCGATCAATAGCCACTAGCGCTGCCAGAGCCACAATCACGTCGTGATTGGTTAGCAGGGATGTAACTACACTGAACGAAGGGTGCGTTCCCTAAGCACCATAAACCATAGGTATTAAAATATAACTTTTATTCATTCCTATCAAACATTGTCTGGACTGTATACATATACAAAAAGGGAGGGTGTGTTTATTTGTTGGCCAAAAATGTACTGATGATTTAGTGCACACAGTAGTAAATACTCAAGGAAAAAAGAAAAAAAAATATGTGAGAAGAGGAGACAATTGCTTTCTCCTATGGAGTCTCATATTATCCTGTCTGGACAAGATGATCTATAAAAATCTAGGTAGCACACCACTGATTATGCTTGCACCTCTTATTCATCAAGCCTACCTAATAAATAGCACTAGAAGCTATAAGGCTCTATCTCTCTGACTCATGTCTATAAGGATCCTAAATATCTTCTCTTGTATCAAAGCTATCCGCTGGAGCTAATACCTGTATATTTACTGCTCACAGAGATTGATGGCTGTCTGGCAGTTGGAACAAATCTCTCTCTCTCTCTCTTAAGCGTTCTTGTAAAGCCTGTCTCATCAAGCCTTCCTGATGTATACTGCTCTCAGAGTAAGATACCTGACTAGCAAGTAGACTGACAAATGTTCTCCTGCCTAGTTTGTTTCTGAAGGCTAGAAAAAGTGTCTCTTAGACAAACTAAATGCTAATGGCACTGGTAATGCCTGCCGACCCTAAAAAAAAAAACCCTTCCCACATATCATACTGTACCCCAAATACCTTTTTTACATTCCCAGTTTTCTCTAACCATTTACTACAGTCTAGAACATTATCATAGGCTTATATTCCATTTAAAGAGGAACTCAGAATGCACACTGCAAGATCTAAACATTTCTTGATAAAGGGCAAATAAGTGAAGCCCTCATTCAAGCCTGATGGCACATGCAAATTTAACCAAAAAATTCACCTTGCCTCTGTTTTTAATAAATATTTATCCATGTTTCCCTTTCTTGCAGCCAGTTTTGATTGTTCAATGGCCCAGAACTTCAGTTGGTATGGTTCCTTACTATGCATCTGTTGCATATGTCTAACCAAAGTTCTATCTCTATTAAGGGTTATATCCCTATGTCGTCAAAACTAGCGAATGGTCTTGCCCACATATAGCTTGGGGCGTGGACACTTGGCTGCCTAGATCACTCCTCCTGAGCTGCAATTTTAAAGTGATTTCAATTGGATCATTGTGTTATTCTTTGGGTTTACGAACTCCTTCATTGTCAGGATGTATGTGCATGCAATGGCCTCCTTTAAAGCAGCCAATAGATTGTCGCGTCAACCAAGTGGAAGTGGATGGTTGTACTGGAGTTCTGTCGAGATGGCTATATACTAGCATACCTCTTAGACTTTTCCCCCTCCTTTATGTGATCAGTGGATTCTGGGGGAGGACACTATGCAGGTCTTTGTCATCATGTAAGATATTCCAATATAGTTTTTTAACATTGAAGATCTGGCCCGACAGATTGGAGTATGAACCAATGATTCGAAAACCTGCCTGTGTGTCCCTTGTCTTCCATTTGTCAACCAATAAACTTTCTCTTGGGATGTCTTTTACTCTTTGATATGATATTTTAAGGTCATGCATTTTATAACCCCCTACATGAAAACCACTTCATTAGCACTTCATTAGCAAGGTGCTCTCTGTCTGAAAAGCCTGCTCCGTTGAGCAGTTTTGTTTGGCTCGCATGAATTGGCCAGTGGTTATACCATTTTTAAGGGATGCTGGGTGGTTGCTGTCCCAGTGGAGTAGGGCATTTGTGGATGTTGGTTTATGATTAGGGTTGAGCGGACACCTAGATGTCCGTGTTCGACGGGTTCGGCCGAACTTTAAAAAAAAGTCCGGGTCCGTGTCCCGGACTTTTACCGAACTTTTCCCGGACACCGAACCCCATTGAAGTCAATGGGGACCCGAACTTTAAGGCACTAAAATGGCTCTAAAACACCAAAGGAAAGGGCTAGAGTGCTGCAAATGGCAGCAAAACGTAATTAAGAGCATGGCAAGTGCTCTGCAAACAAATGTGGATAGGGAAATAACTTAAAACAACAAAAAAAAACAGAAAAATAAAACAATGTTCTTCTTCATCTCTGAAGGACGAGGCCCATATGGAGTAGGAGGGAGGTTGAGGTGGTGGTGGATGTGGCGGTGACATAGGCGTGCGCACAGGGTGTGCTGGGTGTGCCTGGGCACACCCTAATCACCTAGGGCACATAGCATTGCCAGTGAGGAGATGGGAAAGATCTCCCTGGGACCTGCTCTGCTCTATTTCTCCTTGCCTACAGGTACATGGCCCCGATACATTACTCTCCCTGCTGGCAAACACATGCATGTGTATTTCAACTTTGGGGTGCACACCTTAATGCAATAGGCTGCGCACACCTATGGGCGGTGTAGGTGGAAGCGGCGGTGGAGGAGGACCAGGGCCGGATTAACAGCATCATGGGCTTGGTGCTGAGGATTTTGAAGGGCCTTAAGGGCCGTGCCTTGCCATGCACCCAGAGGAGGAAGGGTGCAGCCATGCATGCCTAATTCAACATGGGATGCTGTCTCTGAAGCCCATAAACACATCCATGCATCGCCAACTGTCCCTCCTTGTCCGGCCTTCACGCTGTGTGGGGAGGTTCTGAGGGTGCTGCCTGGGGAAGCGAGCATAGAAGCCAGACTTCTGTGTTTACAAGTGACAGAAGAGCGGTAACAGTGAATATGGCCAACCCGGGGCCTATATAAAAGGTAGGGGCCTGGAGCTGCAGCTCCAATAGCCCCTACATTAATCTGGCCCTGAGGAGGAGGACGAGGTAGCCAACACTGCTTCTTTTCAAAAATTTTAAATGAGGGTACACCCCAAAAGAGTGAGAAAGAGCAAAAATGGAACAATGGGTGGGTAAGGTCGGTATCCATTGCTATTCTGCATAAGGTACGGAAAAGTCCCGTGGGATCCATGCCTGGTTCATTTTAATGAACGTGAGCTTGTCCACATTGTCTCTGGACAGGCGGCTGCGCTTGTCTGTTATAACGCCCCCAGCCGTGCTAAATACCCGTTCAGATAATACACTGGCTGCAGGGCACGCCAGCACCTCCAAGGCGTAAAGGGCAAGCTCAGGCCATGTGCCCAATTTGGAGACCCAGAAGTTGAAGGGGGCAGACCCGTCATTCACTACATGTAGGCGTGTGCACACATACTGCTCCACCATGTTGGTAAAATGCTGCCTCCTGCTAAGACGTTCCATCTGAGCTGCTGGTGCTGCTGTTTGTTGTGGCGTGCTGACAAAGCTTTTCCACATTTCGGCCATGCTAACCCTGCCTTCTGAGGTGCTGGCGGTGCCCTGGTTGCGTTGGCGACCTCCTCCTCCTCCTCCTCTGCCTTGTGCTTCCACTGTGGCCCCGCTGTCAGATGGGAATGCCAGCAGCATGGCGTCTACCAGCGTGCGCTTGTACTCGCGCATCTTGCGATCGCGCTCCAGTGAGTGAATTAAGGACGGTACGTTGTCCTTGTAACGGGGATCCAGCAGCGTGGCCACCCAGTAATCAGCACAAGTTAGAATGTGGGCAACTCGGCGGTCGTTGTGGAGACACTGCAGCATGTAATCGCTCATGTGTGCCAGGCTGCCCAGAGGCAACGAAAGGCTGTCCTCTGTGGGAGGTGTATGGTCCGTGTCCTCTGTATCCCCCCAGCCACGCACCAGTGATGGCCATGAGCTGGCCTGGGTGCCACCCTGCTGTGAACATGGTTCCATCTCCTCCTCCAGCTCCTCCTCCTCCTCATCCTCCTCATCCTCCAGAACTGTGCCCCTGCTGGACAATTGCGTCCCTGGCGTTTGCGTGTGCAGGAACCCACCCTCGGAGCCCCTTGCGAATGACTGCCCTGAAAGCCTTGGAAATGTTACCTCTTCATCCTCCTCCTCCTCCTCATCCTGTGCCACATCCTCTTCCATCATCGCCCGAATTGTTTTTTCAAGGAGGCATAGAAGTGGGATAGTTAAGCTGAGAACGGCGTCATTGCCACTGGCCATGTTGGTGGAGTACTCAAAACAGCGCAACAAGGCACACAGGTCTCGCATGGAGGCCCAGTTATTGGTGGTGAAGTGGTGCTGTTCCGCAGAGCGACTCACGCGTGCGTGCTGCAGCTGAAACTCCACTATGGCCTGCTGCTGCTCGCACAGTCTTTCCAGCATGTGCAAGGTGGAGTTCCACCTTGTGGGCACGTCACATATGAGGCGGTGAGCGGGAAGGCCGAAGTTACGCTGCAGCGCTGCCAGGCGAGCAGCAGCAGGGTGAGAACGCCGAAAGTGCGCACAAACGGCCCGCACTTTCTGCAGCAGCTCTGACATATCGGGGTAGTTTTTAAGGAACCTCTGCACCACCAAATTCAGCACATGCGCCAGGCAAGGGATGTGCGTCAAACCGGCTAGGCCCAGAGCTGCTATGAGATTTCGCCCGTTATCGCACACCACCAGGCCGGGCTTGAGGCTCGCTGGCAGCAACCACTCATTTGTCTGCTGTTCCATGCTCCTCCACAACTCCTGCGCGGTGTGTGGTTTGTCCCCCAAACAGGCAAGTTGTAAAACTGCCTGCTGTCGTTTACCCCTGGCCGTGCTGAAGTTGGTGGTGAAGGTGTTACGCTGTCCGGATGAGGAGGCGGTAGAGGATGAGGAAGCGGAGTAGGAGGAGTTAGGAACAGGAGGCAAACTGAAGCGCCCTGCAATCCTCGGTGGTGGAAGGACATGCGCCAAATTGCTATCCGCCTCAGGCCCATCCGCCACTGCATTTACCCAGTGTGCCGTTAGGGAGATATAACGCCCCTGACCGTGCTTACTGGTCCACGTATCCGTAGTTAGGTGGACCTTGGCACAGATGGCGTTGCGCAGTGCACACCTGATTTTTTCCCCCACTTGGTTGTGCAGGGAAGGGATGGCTTGCCTGGAAAAGTAGTGGCGGCTGGGCACGACGTACTGTGGGACAGCCACCGACATAAGGTTTTTAAAACTGTGCGTCTCCACCAGACGGAATGACAGCATTTCAAAGGCCAATAATTTTGAAATGCTGGCATTCAGGGCCAGGGATCGCGGGTGGGTAGGGGGGTACTTCCTCTTCCTCTCAAGTGTTTGGGAGATGGAAAGCTGAACGCTTCCACGGGACATTGTGGAGATGGTTGTTGGTGACCCAGGTGGTGGTGTTGCTGACAGATCGTCTGTTTGCGGGGTGGCAGGTGCCGGTATCACTACAGATGTGGCTGGAGCGGCCGAGACTGCAGCAGAAGAGGAAGCAGGATGAGCCAGAGACGTTTCTTGGTTTTGAAGGTGTGTACTCCACTGCAGCTCGTGCTTTGCACTTAGATGCCTGATCATGCAGGTTGTGCTCAGGTTGAGAAGGTTCATGCCTCGCTTCAAGCTCTGATTGCACAGGGTGCAAACCACTCGTGTCCTGTCATCAGCACATTTTCTAAAGAACTTCCACGCTAGAGAACTCCTTTGAGCTGACTTTGGTGCGCTCGTTCCCTTGCTGCGTTGGGCAGTAGCGGGCGTAGTGTCTAGGGCACGGCCGCTCCGCTTCTGCACCCTGCTCCCTCTTCTGCTGTGCTGGTGGCTCTGTGCGACCACCGCCTCTTCCTCCAAACTACTCAGTTCACCTGCATGACGTTCATTCCATGTGGGGTCGAGGACCTCATCGTCCTCCACATCATCTTCCACCCAGTCTTCACCCCTGCCCTCCTTGTCGGTCTCCACAATGCTGAACGCCGCAGCAGTTGGCACCTGCGTTTCGTCATCATCGGAGACGTGCTGCGATGATCCTTGCATGTACTCATCTTGAGAAATAAGTGGTTGGGCATCGCTGCACTCAATCTCTTCCACTTCTGGGGCAGGGCTAGGTGGATGGCCCTGGGAAACCCTGCTGACAGAGTCCTCAAAAAGAATAAGAGACTGCTGTATGGCTTGGGGCTCAGACTGCTGGCCTGATTTGCAAGGGGGTGAGGTGAAAGACGGTTGGACATTGGCTGCAGGTGCCAACTCTGACCTTTCTGCAGTAGACTGGGTGGGAGACAATGTGAAGGAACTGGAGGCACTGTCAGCAGCAAACCAATCTACTATCGCCTCAACTTGTTCTGGCCTCATCACTTCTAGGGGCGTTTGATGCCCTACCAAATACTGATGCAGGTTCTGTCGCCTACTCACACTTGAGGAAGGTGTTTCACTTGTGCGTGTAGCTGGCACAGATCGACCATGTCCTCTCCTTGCAACAGGAGCTCTACCAGCAGCACCACGACCCAGGCCACGGCCCTTATTTGACGGTCTCCTCATATTTCTGTAATTTAAGATCTTGCCCTAGAAAGGTTTTTATTGAATAGCGGAATAGAAAATATGATCCAAAAAAAGTGTATGTATATCACACGTACACAACCACACTAGGCCCCAATTACTATTGTTTGTACCCCTAAAAGGCTAGATGAGGAGTAGGGGGAGTATGGAACAGGCAGCACCCTCAAACCTTCAGAAGTATGAGATGAACCCCAACAACTTGGAAAGGTGGATCTCTCTCACACGTACCGACACAGACTATCCCGCAATTCAATTGATCCTCAAAGGTTTTTATTGAATAGCGGAATAGGAAATATGATCAAAAAAAGTGTATGTATCTCGCACGTACACAACCACACTAGGCCCCAATTACTATTGTTTGTACCCCTAAAAGGCTAGATGAGGAGTAGGGGGGGTATGGAACAGGCAGCACCCTCAAACCTTCAGAAGTATGAGATGAACCCCAACAACTTGGAAAGGTGGATCTCTCTCACACGTACCGACACAGACTATCCCGCAATTCAATTGATCCTCAAAGGTTTTTATTGAATAGCGGAATAGGAAATATGATCAAAAAAAGTGTATGTATCTCGCACGTACACAACCACACTAGGCCCCAATTACTATTGTTTGTACCCCTAAAAGGCTAGATGAAGAGTAGGGGGGGTATGGAACAGGCAGCACCCTCAAACCTTCAGAAGTATGAGATGAACCCCAACAACTTGGAAAGGTGGATCTCTCTCACACGTACCAACACAGACTATCCCCCAATTTAACTGATCCCCAAAGGTTTTTGATTAAATAGCGGAATAGAAAATATGATCCCAAAAAAGTGTATGTATATCACACGTACACAACCACACTAGGCCCCAATTACTATTGTTTGTACCCCTAAAAGGCTAGGAGTAGGGGGAGTATGGAACAGGCAGCACCCTCAAACCTTCAGAAGTATGAGATGAACCCCAACAACTTGGAAAGGTGGATCTCTCTCACACGTACCAACACAGACTATCCCCCAATTTAACTGATCCCCAAAGGTTTTTGATTAAATAGCGGAATAGAAAATATGATCCCAAAAAAGTGTATGTATATCACACGTACACAACCACACTAGGCCCCAATTACTATTGTTTGTACCCCTAAAAGGCTAGGAGTAGGGGGAGTATGGAACAGGCAGCACCCTCAAACCTTCAGAAGTATGAGATGAACCCCAACAACTTGGAAAGGTGGATCTCTCTCACACGTACCAACACAGACTATCCCCCAATTTAACTGATCCCCAAAGGTTTTTGATTAAATAGCGGAATAGAAAATATGATCCCAAAAAAGTGTATGTATATCACACGTACACAACCACACTAGGCCCCAATTACTATTGTTTGTACCCCTAAAAGGCTAGGAGTAGGGGGAGTATGGAACAGGCAGCACCCTCAAACCTTCAGAAGTATGAGATGAACCCCAACAACTTGGAAAGGTGGATCTCTCTCACACGTACCAACACAGACTATACCCCAATTTAACTGATCCCCAAAGGTTTTTGATTAAATAGCGGAATAGAAAATATGATCCCAAAAAAGTGTATGTATATCACACGTACACAACCACACTAGGCCCCAATTACTATTGTTTGTACCCCTAAAAGGCTAGGAGTAGGGGGAGTATGGAACAGGCAGCACCCTCAAACCTTCAGAAGTATGAGATGAACCCCAACAACTTGGAAAGGTGGATCTCTCTCACACGTACCAACACAGACTATCCCCCAATTTAACTGATCCCCAAAGGTTTTTGATTAAATAGCGGAATAGAAAATATGATCCCAAAAAAGTGTATGTATATCACACGTACACAACCACACTAGGCCCCAATTACTATTGTTTGTACCCCTAAAAGGCTAGGAGTAGGGGGAGTATGGAACAGGCAGCACCCTCAAACCTTCAGAAGTATGAGATGAACCTCAACAACTTGGAAAGGTGGATCTCTCTCACACGTACCAACACAGACTATCCCCCAATTTAACTGATCCCCAAAGGTTTTTGATTAAATAGCGGAATAGAAAATATGATCCCAAAAAAGTGTATGTATATCACACGTACACAACCACACTAGGCCCCAATTACTATTGTTTGTACCCCTAAAAGGCTAGGAGTAGGGGGAGTATGGAACAGGCAGCACCCTCAAACCTTCAGAAGTATGAGATGAACCCCAACAACTTGGAAAGGTGGATCTCTCTCACACGTACCAACACAGACTATCCCCCAATTTAACTGATCCCCAAAGGTTTTTGATTAAATAGCGGAATAGAAAATATGATCCCAAAAAAGTGTATGTATATCACACGTACACAACCACACTAGGCCCCAATTACTATTGTTTGTACCCCTAAAAGGCTAGGAGTAGGGGGAGTATGGAACAGGCAGCACCCTCAAACCTTCAGAAGTATGAGATGAACCCCAACAACTTGGAAAGGTGGATCTCTCTCACACGTACCAACACAGACTATCCCCCAATTTAACTGATCCCCAAAGGTTTTTGATTAAATAGCGGAATAGAAAATATGATCCCAAAAAAGTGTATGTATATCACACGTACACAACCACACTAGGCCCCAATTACTATTGTTTGTACCCCTAAAAGGCTAGGAGTAGGGGGAGTATGGAACAGGCAGCACCCTCAAACCTTCAGAAGTATGAGATGAACCCCAACAACTTGGAAAGGTGGATCTCTCTCACACGTACCAACACAGACTATCCCCCAATTTAACTGATCCCCAAAGGTTTTTGATTAAATAGCGGAATAGAAAATATGATCCCAAAAAAGTGTATGTATATCACACGTACACAACCACACTAGGCCCCAATTACTATTGTTTGTACCCCTAAAAGGCTAGGAGTAGGGGGAGTATGGAACAGGCAGCACCCTCAAACCTTCAGAAGTATGAGATGAACCCCAACAACTTGGAAAGGTGGATCTCTCTCACACGTACCAACACAGACTATCCCCCAATTTAACTGATCCCCAAAGGTTTTTGATTAAATAGCGGAATAGAAAATATGATCCCAAAAAAGTGTATGTATATCACACGTACACAACCACACTAGGCCCCAATTACTATTGTTTGTACCCCTAAAAGGCTAGATGAGGAGTAGGGGGAGTATGGAACAGGCAGCACCCTCAAACCTTCAGTATGAGATTGTGTTCACTGTACCCCACAAAGATTGTGTTCACTGCACCCCACAAAGATTGTGTTCACTGCACCTCACAAAGATTGTGTTCACTGTACCCCCCAAAGATTGTGTTCACTGCACCCCACAAAGATTCTGTTCACTGTACCCCACAAAGATTGTGTTCACTGCACCCCAAAAAGATTGTGTTCACTGCACCCCAAAAAGGATGTTGTTCACTGCACCCCAAAAAGGATGTTGTTCACTCCACCCCAAAAAGATTGTGTTCACTGCACCCCACAAAGATTGTGTTCACTGCACCCCAAAAAGATTGTGTTCACTGCACCCCAAAAATGATTTTGTTCACTGCACCCCAAAAAGGATTTTGTTCACTGCACCCCAAAAAGGATGTTGTTCACTCCACCCCAAAAAGATTGTGTTCACTGCACCCCAAAAAGATTGTGTTCACTGCACCCCACAAAGGATTTTGTTCACTGCACCCCAAAAAGATTGTGTTCACTGCACCCCAAAAAGGATGTTGTTCACTGCACCCCAAAAAGGATTTTGTTCACTGCACCCCAAAAAGATTGTGTTCACTGCACCCCACAAAGGATTTTGTTCACTGCACCCCACAAAGATTGTGTTCACTGCACACCAAAAAGGATTGTGTTCACTGCACCCCAAAAAGATTTTGTTCACTGCACCCCAAAAAGATTGTGTTCACTGCAGCCCAAAAAGATTGTGTTCACTGCAGCCCAAAAAGATTGTGTTCACTGCAGCCCAAAAAGATTGTGTTCACTGCAGCCCAAAAAGATTGTGTTCACTGCAGCCCAAAAAGATTGTGTTCACTGCAGCTCACACACAGAAAAATGGATGTGGATCACTGACACCTGCCTATCTCCAATCCCACACCACACAGCAATATCGATTGTAGTTTGTAGAACACAGTTTCCCTAAAATTCAGCAGACTCTGTCCCTAACAGGATTGAGAAGAGATCGTAGATCAGGATTGAGTGCAGACCCCACCCCCCACACAGCAATATCGATTGTAGTTTGTAGAAGACACTGACCCTATATAATTCAGCAGACTCTATCCCTAAAATGCCTACAACTCGCCCTGCCTAAACACTCCGACCTGTCCCTCAATTCTATCCGGACACAAATGGTTTTTTCCTGCCTATCTTTCCCTAATCAGCAGCCAGCACGTTGATGTGTGCTCTGTCCCTGAATCTAAGCAGCATAATGACGCCGCTGCGGCTGCCTCGAACTTATAAAGACTTGGTCACATGCTTCAGACGGCCAATCACAGCTACTGAGACATTTGCAGGCATGGCTGGGATGGCTTAAGGCACACCAGTTAAACGATTGTTGATTGGCTGTTGAAAGCCCGCCATGAAAAGAGCGCCAAAGCATGCAAAACCCGGAAATAAAACGACCGAACACGGATTTTTACCCGAACATACAGTAAAGTGTCCGTGTCCGTGTTCGGGTACAAAAAATCCAATTATTCGGTACGAACACGAATAATACAGTCCGTGTTCGCTCAACACTATTTATGATATATTGTTGTCTGAATTGAAACCTGGGCATCCCTTCTGATCGACAGATCCAAGAAGTTGATACTGTTGTAATTGATCTCACTCGTAAAGAACATGCCAATCTCATTCTCATTCAGACAGTTCACAAACTCCACAAAAGTTTCTTTCTGGCCCTTCCACAAGATGAATATATAATCTATGAAATGTACCCATGAATAATGATCCATAGCTTCACTGAACACCAAAGGGCACTCCCACCAACTCAGAAATAGGTTGGCATACGTCAGCGCACATGCAGTACCCATGGCCATGCCTTTCCGCTGCCTACATTATTCCATGAAATAGAAAGAAGTTATGTTCCAGTACAACTTTAAAAGTTCCAAAAGGAACTCTGTGTGTGTCTCGAAATAAACTCCTCTTGCATCTAAGAAGAATCTGCATGCCTGTAAGCCCAAATTGTGTGCGATATTACTGTATAGGGCTTCAACAACTAGGCTCGCTAGCCATGTATCCTCTTCCAAGACTATGTCAGTCAGCTTGTTCACAAAGTCCATGTGTCCTCGATATAGGACATTAATTCATGGAAGAATGGGCGTCTATATATTTGCTAGCTCCTTCTGTAAGATTCCCGTTTCCGGATGCAATTGGACAACCCGGAGATCTGTCCTGCTTTTTGTGCACTTTAGGGAGAGCATAAATCTGCGGGTCTGGTGGACCTGATGTGCAGCAGCCACCCACGATCATCCCTGGGAGAGGCAGAACGCCTATCTGCCTATGTAAACAAGGCAGATCACCGTCCTGCAAGGGGACAAGCTGGAGATCTAGTGTTCCCGCAACAAGTGCAACCCCCCACAGTTAGTAAGCACCCCCTAGGGACACATTTAACCAGTTGATCACCCCTGATGTTAACCCCTTCCCTGCCAGTGTCATTCGAGCAGCGACAGTGCATTTTTTTATCACTGATCACTGTATTAGTGTCACTGGTTCCAAAAAGTGTCACAAGTGTCAGTTAGATGTCCAATTTGTACACCGCAATGTTGCAGTCTCGCTAAAAAACGCTGATCGCCGCCATTACAAGTAAAATAAATAAATAAATAAAAATTCCATGGAAATATTGCATTGTTTGTAGACACTATAACATTTGCGCAAACCAATCAATATAAAGTTATTGGGATTTTTTTTTACCAAAAATATGTAGCAGAATACATATTGGCCTAAAATGATGAAAATATTTAATTTTTTAAAAAAAAATATTTGCTGTGTTTTATAGCAGAAAGTAAACATTTTATTTTATTTTTTTTACAAAATTGTCGCACTTTTTTTGTTTATAGCGCAAAAAAAAAATGCAGAGGTGATCAAATACCACCAAAGAAAGCTCTATTTGTGGGGAATTTTTTTTTATTTGGGTACAGCTTCACACAACTGTACAATTGTCAGTTAAAATAAGGAAGTATCGCAAAAAATAGCTTGGTAATTAAGGGATTAAAACCTTCTGGTCCAGAAGTGGTTAAACACTGATACACAAATCCATAAAATAACATATTTAGGGGATGTCTTAAAGATTAGGGATGATCGAACGGTTCGGGTCGACCATCGGTTCGACCCGAACTTTGGGTATTCGAAATTCGGCCAAATTCGGAACTTTTTGCGGTAAAAGTTCGGAATTCGGTCACCAGAACCGCCCAAAATGCAATGGGACAGGAACTGGGCTTTAAAAGCCCATGATTGGCCCAGAAACGTCATAAAAAGCCAATTGAGGGGACAGGAGTCTGCTAGGAATGTGATTGGAGTGACTATGGGGTCCAGAGGCCAATCAGGAGTGAATACGCCCCCTAGTATATAACATAGCCCCGCCAAACCTCTAGTACTGTAATACAGAGGCTGTGGAAGAGAGTGGAAGCATTTGTGTTTCTCCTGCTGCTTGTAAAGCTCCAGTGTCATTTTGCAATTATCTTCTGCTGCATGGAGCTGTTCTTTTAGTGTGAGGAAAGGAATATGCAGTGTAGTTAGGGTACTATACACCACTATAGTTAGATTCAATAATCTAGTTTTTGTAGGGATACTTTTAAGTGTCAGGGTGACCCTAGTGTAGTTTAGGGTGACCTGACTCTACCATGTCAGGGTGACCGTAGTGTAGTTTAGGGTGACCTGACTCTGCCATGTCAGGGTGACCGTAGTGTAGTTTAGGGTGACCTGACTCTGCCATGTCAGGGTGACCATAAAGAATAAAATAATCAGCGCAATCCCTATCTAAATAATACAAGTGATGAACACAGAGCTGCAAGCAATCAGTGCTAAACACAAAACACCTACAATAATGAATAAATAATATTGCTGCGCTAAGTGAATGAACATCAAAAATAAAAATAAATTGCTTAGTGTAAATGATAATGTGACCATAAACTAAAATAATGTGATAAACATTAATAAATATTAAATCAATGAAAACAGGTGATATTGAAAGTCCCAATAACACAGTGCAAATTTTTAACACAGTGATACTGTGATAAAAAAGTCCCAATACACAGTGCAACTATAGTGACACAGTAATAAATAAATTAATACATAAATGAATCTTCATCTGTGATTAAAGTGCTGCATGCTTCACTCCAAGTGATCCGTGACAATGGTAAGATTAGCAGCTCACCTCAAAGAAAGACTCATGAGAGTCTAAACACACATAGGGTAAAATCACAGTCGCCTGGTAAGCCCTCCTGCCACCGCCTCCAAACAATCTTTCTTAGTGACTCTCCAGTTGATAAGATTTTGTTATCTTCTTTTACCTTGAAATGCCTTAATCTCTCCGGAGGTGTTACTTGTGTATTTGTAGTCCTAAAGTCCTTGTTCAAAGGTAAGTGTCCTTTCTGGAACAAAACATTCGGATCCAAGTTATCAGGGATCAGCAGCCATGCTCTCATTTGCTTCCTCTAATGGAGACATCCACACTCTCCATTTAGAGGAAGCAAATGAGAGCATGGCTGCTGATCCCTGATAACTTGGATCCCAATGTTTTGTTCCAGAAAGGACACTTACCTTTGAACAAGGACTATAGGACTACAAATACACAAGTAACACCTCCGGAGAGATTAAGGCATTTCAAGGTAAAAGAAGATAACAAAATCTTATTAACTGGAGAGTCACTAAGAAAGATTGTTTGGAGGCGGTGGCAGGAGGGCTTACCAGGCGACTGTGATTTTACCCTATGTGTGTTTAGACTCTCATGAGTCTTTCTTTGAGGTGAGCTGCTAATCTTACCATTGTCACGGATCACTTGGAGTGAAGCATGCAGCACTTTAATCACAGATGAAGATTCATTTATGTATTAATTTATTTATTACTGTGTCACTATAGTTGCACTGTGTATTGGGACTTTTTTATCACAGTATCACTGTGTCACTTTATTTGCACTGTGTTATTGGGACTTTCAATATCACCTGTTTTCATTGATTTAATATTTATTAATGTTTATCGCATTATTTTATTTTATGGTCACATCATTTACACTAAGCAATTTATTTTTATTTTTGATGTTCATTCACTTAGCGCAGCAATATTATTTATTCATGTCAGGGTGACCGTAGTGTAGTTTAGGGTGACCTGACTCTGCCATGTCAGGGTGACCGTAGTGTAGTTTAGGGTGACATGACTCTGCCATGCCAGGGTGCCCCCACTCTGCCATGTCAGGGTGACCGTAGTGTAGTTTAGGGTGACCTGACTCTGCCATGCCAGGGTGACCCCACTCTGCCATGTCAGGGTGACCCCACTATGCAGATTCTGGGTTAGGGGTATACATATATACAGTATATATATATATATATATATATATATATATACAGGTCCTTCTCAAAAAATTAGCATATTGTGATAAAGTTCATTATTTTCTGTAATGTACTGATAAACATTAGACTTTCATATATTTTAGATTCATTACACACAACTGAAGTAGTGCAAGCCTTTTTTTTGTTTTAATATTGATGATTTTGGCATACAGCTCATGAAAAACCAAAATTCCTATCTCAAAAAATTAGCATATCATGAAAAGGTTCTCTAAACGAGCTATTAACCTAATCATCTGAATCAACTAATTAACTCTAAACACCTGCAAAAGATTCCTGAGGCTTTTAAAAACTCCCAGCCTGGTTCATTACTCAAAACCGCAATCATGGGTAAGACTGCCGACCTGACTGCTGTCCAGAAGGCCATCATTGACACCCTCAAGCAAGAGGGTAAGACACAGAAAGAAATTTCTGAACGAATAGGCTGTTCCCAGAGTGCTGTATCAAGGCACCTCAGTGGGAAGTCTATGGGAAGGAAAAAGTGTGGCAGAAAATGCTGCACAACGAGAAGAGGTGACCGGACCCTGAGGAAGATTGTGGAGAAGGACCGATTCCAGACCTTGGGGGACCTGCGGAAGCAGTGGACTGAGTCTGGAGTAGAAACATCTAGAGCCACCGTGTACAGGCGTGTGCAGGAAATGGGCTACAGGTGCCGCATTCCCCAGGTCAAGCCACCTTGAACCAGAAACAGCGGCAGAAGCGCCTGACCTGGGCTACAGAGAAGCAGCACTGGACTGTTGCTCAGTGGTCCAAAGTACTTTTTTCGGATGAAAGCAAATTTTGCATGTCATTCGAAAATCAAGGTGCCAGAGTCTGGAGGAAGACTGGGGAGAGGGAAATGCCAAAATGCCTGAAGTCCAGTGTCAAGTACCCACAGTCAGTTATGGTCTGGGTTGCCATGTCAGCTGCTGGTGTTGGTCCACTGTGTTTTATCAAGGGCAGGGTCAATGCAGCTAGCTATCAGGAGATTTTGGAGCACTTCATGCTTCCATCTGCTGAAAAGCTTTATGGAGATGAAGATTTCATTTTTCAGCGACCTGGCATCTGCTCACAGTGCCAAAACCACTGGTAAATGGTTTACTGACCATGGTATTACTGTGCTCAATTGGCCTGTCAACTCTCCTGACCTGAACCCCATAGAGAATCTGTGGGATGTTGTGAAGAGAAAGTTGAGAGGCGCAAGACCCAACACTCTGGATGAGCTCAAGGCCGCTATCGAAGCATCCTGGGCCTCCATAACACCTCAGCAGTGCCGCAGGCTGATTGCCTCCATGCCATGCCGCATTGAAGCAGTCCTTTCTGCAAAAGGATTCCCGACCAAGTATTGAGTGCATAACTGAACATAATTATTTGAAGGTTGACTTTTTTTGTATTAAAAACACTTTTTTTTTATTGGTCGGATGAAATATGCTAATTTTTTGAGATAGGAATTTTATTTTTTCATGAGCTGTATGCCAAAATCATCAATATTAAATGTGTGTGTATGTATATATACACACACACATATATATATATATACTGTATATATGTATATATATATATATATATATATATATATACCCTTATACAGAAGTTCAGATGTCATGCCTGCCTCCAAACGCCTTCAAAAAACGCCCAAAAAACGCCTGAAAAGCGCCCGAAACAAAAACACCCAGGTGTGAAAGGAGGGTAACACCATCCCTGCACTACTGAAATTCTAAGAAAAAGAATCTGTTTTTTTTTTCTGGTTCTGGACATGCTACAGAGCTGAAACTTCACAGGTACACTTTTTAGACCCCCCCCCCCCCCCCCCAGACACTAAATCCAAAGAGATCTCATTTTTTTTTTTCAATAATTTTTTCAACAATTGGCTCTCTATCAAAAATTACAATTTTTAAGAACTTTTTTTTGCCTGATTCATAGTCCCTGGGGCATGAACCAGAACCCTAGGCACTTTTTAGGGGCATTTATTGGGTTTTAGGGCTTCAAAATTGTGTTTTTTGATTCCCGAAGTTCGGGTCCCATTGATTTCAATGGGGTTCTGGAATCCGAACTGAACTTTTGGGAAATTCGGGTGTTCTGGTTGAACCGAACTTTTCAAAAGTTCGATCATCCCTATTAAAGATGCATCGAACATGGTACCCTGCAGCGGGGTTGTTAAACCTCCCCCTCCTTGCAAGGCACCTTGTCTCAATGTTGAGGGTCAATGGCCCTGTTCAAAAAAAGGACATGGTGCTTTGTAGAGTGACTTCTAGGTATCTGAGGGTCCCCTTTAGAATTTCAAAAGGTTTCTGTCTCCTCCCAAAGAAATTAGTACAGGACTACAATATAACTGATTTTCCTCATCCTTAAAATGTTAAATATGTAAGTAAACACACCAACACCTTGAAAAAAATGTTCAATAAAATTACCATAAAATGGAAACAATGCCCCCAATGTAAATCCATCATCATTCACATCATTGATATACCTCTATTGTCAATCACAACAACCTGTCACCTGACAATGTTTCCCTGTCTCCACGATGACCACCTCTTGACAATCCTTCCTCACTGCACTACTATTACTAAATGACAGATCCCCGGTTGCTAGAATTGAAACAAACAAGCAGGGATCCTGAGTGATGTCAAAATCTATACCAGAAACGTATTTAGGCAACTTGGCTGACCAAGACAGGCAGCTGGCATGCACCCCTTCCCCTGAATTCTACCAGGCCACATGCCCTCTATGAGAGGTGCCTTACTTATGAGGAGGCAAATCCACCCCTGTAGCAAGACACCTCAACCCCCAAATCCATGGCTCAGTAGATGTTGGGTAAAGCGGGTGGGGACTTATCAGAATCTCAAAGTCTCCTACAGAATAGGGGGCCTCCAGAAATTTGGACCTCTCCCATACATAAATGTAAGGGGAGTAGTATCTATTGTTGATAGTGAAAAAAGAAGCCTAATGCGCTGCCACTGAAGTGATGATGCAAATACAAAATAGTCCAAAAGGAGAGGGGGAGATAATAAAATATAGACTAGAAAATGAAGATAAAAATGTGATGTGAGGAAAAAAGCTGCCAATTCTAGTAGTGTCACCACGTACTAAAATAAATATGCGAATAAAAATGAATCGGCGCTAAATTCTATAAATATCACGCATAAGATGTGTCAAAACATGGAATGTATCAAATGACATATGAAGCCACATAAAATATCATAATAAATAAATAAACGTGATGGTGATGTTCCAGTGTAATAATAATAATGAGCAAAATGAGTGAAATAAGTGCACCAAAAGAAAATTATGCGAAATATAACTAATAATGTATCAAAACATCAATATAAATGAGTACAATCAAGTTTTACATGTGACATCATAAATAAATAAATGCTGTAGCAATGAATAAAAGTACTAGTGACAAAAGTTATATCAATAATAGTGCAAATAAATGCTAATTAGCAATATAAAAATAAATATAAAGTGCACCAGTGCAAATGATACAGTAAAAATAACCAATATACTATCTGTGCATAACATACATTTGCGTGACAAAAAAAGTGCACAAAGTGATAGTGTTAAGATGAAAAAGTCCAATTTGAACAAATGGTGCACAAATTGCAAAAAACTGAAGGTGATGTGAGTGACATGGTGTGCACTCAGTTCCAAGATTATCACCGGTGTGACCGATATCCATAGTGAATCCAAATGCTAATAGAAATGGCCGCTTACCTTAAAGCAAATGGTTGAGAGCGTAGTATAGAGATTATGTCTCCTGGCAGACCTCGATCAAACAGCCCAAGAGAACAAATGATGTAGATAACTCGCTATTAGGGTTGAGCGAACACAGACTATATTGTTCGGGATCGTACCGGACTTTTGGGTGTTCAGTACCCGAACACGGACCGAACATTTTACTGTATATTCGGGATACAGTCCGTTGTTTGGTAATTTTATTTCATGTTTTGGCGCGGTTTTAATGTTTTGGAATGGTTTTAATGGCGCGGTTTCAACAGCTGCAGGGCAGCCAATCAACAAGCGTTTAACTAGTGTGCCCTTAGAAGCCATCACAGCCATGCCTACTAATGGCATGGCTGTGATTGGCCAGTGCAGCATGTGACCCAGCCTCTATATAAGCTGGAGTCACATAGCGCCGCACGTCACTCTGCTTAAACTATACTAGGGAGAGGTTCCTGATGCTGCTGCTGAGGGAGAGATAGGAGACTATTGTAGGGTCAGGCTGGAGATTGCTTTGAGGGAAAGAATAGGAAGAATCTTCTTTAAGCAGACGGCGATCTACATTGATTTTATTGTGTGGGGGTGCAGTGCACAATCTTTTTGCCCGGAGGGAGAGATAGGAGATTATTGTAGGGTCAGGCTGGTGATTGCTTTGAGGGAAAGAATAGGAAGAATCTTCTTTAATCAGACAGCGATCTACATTGATTGTATTGTGTGGGGGTGCAGTGCACGATATTTATGCCCTGACCTGAGCCCAGTGAGGAGGAGAAGAGAGGAAAAAAAAAACTTTTATCAGTCTGTTAGGTGGGCGGTGTGCGGTGGTAGCGGCCATTTCATGCAAGCTCAGTGCATATGTGTCTGCTTAATCAGCATTTAAAAATATTTTACTATGACATACAGTGTTTAGACAGACACTGCTTTTCTAACCTGCTCTTCAAAAAGCACCAATGTATGGGGAAAATAATTATTTTTCAGTATTTAGGGAAAAAAAACATATTTTTCAGTTTTTCATTCAAATGTTTTTTTTTTTTTTTATTATTATTCAATAGCGAAATAGAACAACAACAGTATCCAACCTGTTAGGCGTGCGGTGTGTAGCGGCCATTTCATGCAAGCTCAGTGCATATGTGTCTGCTTAATCTGCATTTAAAAAAGAAAAAAACCTTTTTCCTTCATATTTTACTGTGACTTACAGCGTTTAGACACTGCAGTTCAAATCTGCTATTCAACAAGCACCAATTAAGGGGACAATTATTTTTCAGATTTTCATTCATACTTTACAGTGAGATACACCCTTTGCATACTGTTGTTGTATTCCCCTTTTGCAATAAAAACCCATTTGGGGGAAAAAAATAAATTGCAGCCTAGTCTGCATATGTTACAGTGAGATACATCCATTGCATACTGTTGTATTCCGCTTTACAATAAAAATCCATTGATTACAGGGATTTGACTAAAATCACTATTAATAACCATTATTTACTTCCCTTAATCACTCAAATATTGGAAAGACCCCTGTTCTACCAAAGTCTTTACAAAACTAGACTTAAGGAGGGAATATAACCTTGTTCGCATTCATCAAGGAGACAAATGAAAAACTGTCTTTAGAACCAGAAATGGGCATTTTGAGTTCTGGTTATGCCTTTTGGCCTTTGCAACTCTTCTGCAACGTTGTAAGAGTTCATCAATAATGTTTTTCAAGATCTGTTGGACCAATTTGTGATTGCATACCTGGATTATATTCACATCTTTTTCTGCTAACCTGGAAGAGCCTCACAAGCAATTTTGCACTATTTTTGAAAGATTAGGGAGTTTGAACGAAAAGTTTTTGGGATCTATTATTTCTCCAGAAGGGGTGACCTTGAATCCCAAAAAGATGAAAGCAGTGTAGAATTGGCCTGCGCCTAGAAATGTTAAGGAAAAACAATGATATGTTTGATTTGTCAAATTCTACAGAAAATTCATAAGATGATGGCACCGATTATTCAGCCGATCATAAAAATTTGGAATTAATTTGTTCTGCCAAGAGATTATCTTCTAGACAAGCACATTGGTTTATATTGTTTTGCAGGTTCAATTTTATTATCTTGTATAAATCTGGGTCAAGTAATGGTAAGGCCGTTCTGTTAGGACTCTATCCGCAGACGCTCACAAAGACCTATCATTCCTGCCAGTAACTTACATGTTCAAATGTATGCACACTGTGCAAGCGCACAGGCGCACACAGTGCGTGCAAGCGCACAGGTGTGCACACAGATGCACACAGGTGCGCACAGGAATGCGCACTGGTACAGAGGTGCACACACAAATGCTCCCTGCTGCAAGGCCAGCCTGAACTGGCACTAAATAGCCTATATAAAGGAGCCAGTTCCTCTGTGATTGCTGGTTGATCTTTGGCACTCCATTGCATTTGTTCCTGTGTTACCTTGCATCCGTGGATATCTGTTACCGACTCGGCTTGCCCCTGGTCCTCTGCCTGCCTCCTGATCTGACCTCAGCTTATTAAATGGCTTGTCCTATCCTGCTCCTCTGGGTATGACCCTAGCTACCCTCCTGACCAAACTTACTCTTGTCCACATCCGGTACCTGACCCTGGCTTTAAACTGGCTTCTCTCCTGACTCCTTCTTTGCCTGAATCCTGCTACTTCCCACAGGCACCACTTGACTGCAGACACTATCCTGATGTCTCATCTGAGTACCTGGACACCTCATCTTGAACTAGAGCCAGGGTGCCCCCTGTTGAACAACTGATGGTTCTGGAAGTCTTTAAACTACATGGAATCCCTGATGATGCAGTGTCAGGCAGAGGAGTGCAGTTTACTTCAAAATTCTGGAAAGCCCAGTGTTAGGTTTTACAATTAATCTTTCCTCTGCATTTTATACCCAGCCTATTGATCAGACCAAGAGGACCAATCAAACCCTGGAGCAGTACCTTAGATGTTTTGTGAGTTTTTACTGTGCCCCTGTACCTTTAAGGAGGGGTGGGCTTCTTTCAGGTTCACCTGCCCTCTGCCTATCTTATAAAATGCATGTGCTTCCATTGTGGAGACTCCCAGAATTTAGAGTTAGGACTAGAAAAAAAGATGGGGTGCCTTGATGGAGCCTGTAGCTTACACATGTATTTGCAAATGTGTGCAGACTAAACCCCTGTTTTTAATGCATATTGTTAGACAGGTCAATTTGGTTGATTATCTATCAAAAATTTGAAGGCACGTGTTCCATCTGCAGAACTGGGCCAAGGTTTGTGGGACCTTTCCCGATTTCAGCTCAAATTAACTGAATCATTTTTTGTTTAAAACTTCCTGACAGTATGAAGATTCACCCTGTGTTCATGTAAACCCATTCTCTGGCAGAATTCTCCAAACCCCTTCACCGATTGAGGTGCAAGGTTAAGAAGAATTTCTGGTTCAGAACATTCTTGATTTCAGGATCTTTAGGAACAAACTACAGTATCTGGTTCAATGGGAAGGAAACAGGCCTGAAGAAAATTCTTGGGAACCTTAGGAGGATGGTCATGCCCCTAGATTAACAAAAGAATTTCATAAGAGGTTTTCCCCACAAGCCTGGATCTGGTTCATGGTTCAGGGGATGTCCTGGAAGGAGGGGAGTACTGTCAACACCAGGATCTGAACCCATGGTCACTGTGGCAGTAGCTCTTCTTGTTAGGCCACCTGAGATGCTGGACAGCATCCTGTCTGAACCTTGGGAAAATCTAGCCTTGTACCTTGTTTCTTGTATTTTATGCTCCTATTTGCTCCTCCAATGAACAATATAAGCAATGCCTTTGCACTTCCTGTTTTGCCTGTTTTGAGCTCTCTCCACCTGATATCTTTCTCCTTTGTGTACCTGTAGCTTTCCATATATCCACTACCACTTGTTACCAACCTTTTGACTTGTTTAATGACTACGCTTCTGCTTGATTCCTACCTGCTATATCTGCTACAGGACCCCAAATTGATAACCTCCTTGTACTCCTAGTGGACGACAGGCTGGGGTCCTAGTGGACAACAGGCTTGGCAGTGGCATGCAATGCTAAGCTGCTGCAAGCAAAGCGAATATAATACTGGCATGTATAAAAAAGCGGATTCACTCCAGAAATAAAGAGATTATTCTCCCACTCTACAAGACTTTGGTCTGGCCACATCTGGAGTATGCTGTCCACTTCTGGAACTGGAGAGAGTCCAGATAAGGGCAACAAAAATAATTAGGTGAATGGAGGATCTAAGCTATGAGGAAAGACTACAAGCATTGAACTTATTCTCTCTGGAGAAGAGACGCTTGAGAGGGGATATGATATCAATGTACAAATACTGTACTGGTGACCCTAGCATTAGAAACACATTTTCAGGGAAAGGGAATACAATAATACACGTGGCCACTCACTAAAACTAGAGGAAAAATGGTTTAACCTTAAAATACGTAGGGGGTTCTTTGCTGTCAGAGCAGTGGGAATGTCAAATTCTCTTACACAAGCAGTGGTATCAGTGGGGAGCAATGATAGTTTCAAAAATGATTAGACAGTCATCTTAAAGACCACAACATACAGGGGTATACAATGTACAGTTAACATCAAATACACACACACACACACACACACACACATCATAGGTTCAACTGGATGGACTGATGTCTTTTTTTAACCTCACTATGTAACTATGTAACATGCATACTAACAGGTATTAACGTGCAGCAAAACTAATTTCCACCTCTACAAACTCTGTTGAATACTGGCTAGTGCTTAGATCCCGCACCTTAGGTGAGCCCACATCATCTGCCAGGATGACTTGCTTGTGTACTTATCCAGCTTGTTGGTGGGAGCCTGTCTACTGGTTTCCAAGCCTGATCTCTGACTGTGACAACTCCTGTGCTTCCAAGTCAAAGAACATAGCATTATGTATAAGTACTCTTGGAAATTAAAAGACAGTAGGCTTGCTTATCTTAGGGGCATGGGGGCTGCTGTAGGTGAAACTGAGAATACAAGTCTACTGGCATAGTGCAGTTTCCTGTTCTTAGCTTACAGGAGTGGCACCTAGTGTGGTCTTCTGCTGCTGTAGTCCACCTGCTTCAAGGTTTGATGTGTTGTGCATTCAGAGATGGTATTCTGTATACCTTGGTTGTAACAAGTGGTTATTTTAGTTACTGTTGCCTTTCTATTATCTCAAACCAGTCTGCTCATTCTCCTCTGACCTCTAACATCAACAAGGCATTTTTGTACACACAAATTACCACTCACTGGATATTTTCACTTTTTTGGACCATTTTCTCTAAACCCTAGAGATGGTTGTGTTTGAAAATCCCAGTAGATCAGCAGTTTTTGAAATACTCAGACTAGCCCATCTGGCACCAACAACCATGGCACTTTCAAAGTCAACTAAATCCCCTTTCTTCCCTATTCTGATGCTGTATTTGAATTTCAGCAAGATATCTGATCACGTCTAAATGCCTAAATGCACTGAGTTGCTGCCATGTAATAAAGTGGCCGATTAGGTGTAAATACATTGTGTGTATATATATATATATATATATATATATATATATATACACACAAACACACATGCATGGATATACATTTACATACAGAACAAGCTTATATACATAAAACTGACGTGGGGGTGCAGTAAAAAATGTCAAGGGAGCAGAGAATGCAAAGTCAGCAGGCAGTGTATAGGAGTCAGTAGGGCAGTGTACATGGGATCAGCAGGGCAGAGGATGGGATCAGCAGGGCAGAGGATAGGGTCAGCAGGTTGTAGGGCACTGTATAGAGGCCATTAGTTTGTAGGGAAGGGTACAGAGGCCATTAGCTTGTAGGGCAGTGTACAGGGGGGAGCAGGACATAGGATGGGGAGTCAGCAGGGCAGTTTGCAGTGGGCCAGCATGGCAGAGCAGATTTTAGTGGTCAGCTGGGCGGAGAGTAGGGGTTATCAAGGCAGAAGACAGTGGTCAATAGGGCAGAAGACTGGGGTTTGCAGGACAGAGGACATGGATCACAAGGGCAGAGGACAGGGATCAGCAGGACAGAGGAGAAGGGTCTGCAGGGCAGTGCGCAAGGGTCAGCAGGAAGGAGGACAGGGGTCAGCAGGGCAGAGGACAAGGGTCAGTGTGGCAGAAAAGATGGGTCACAAGGGCAGAGGGCAGGTATCAGCAGGGCAGAGTAAAGGGTCTGCAGGGCAGTGTCAAGGCTAGCAGGGAAGTGTAGGGTGGAGAACAGGGGTAACAAGAGCAGAGGACAGGGATTAGCAAGGGGGTGGAAAAGGGTCTGCAGGGCAGTGTACAGGGGTCAGCAGGATGAAGGACAGGGGTCAGTCAGGCAAAGGACAGGGTTAGTATGGCAGAGAAGAATAAACACAAGGGTAGGAAATTGTAAATAGGGGTGGGTAATCAAACTTTATACCGTTTGATGTAGGAGTGATCCTGTGTCATCTGCTACATGGAGGACTGCTGTTATGACAGGAAGGGTAGAGCACAGCATAGCCCACACCTCCCCCTGACTATCTCCTCTCTGCCACTGTCACCGTCAACACCCCCCCTAGATCTGACCATTGCACTCATATATAAATTTATTTATTTACTTACACATACATGCATATACAGTAGTACATGCACATACAGTACATACATACCCACATACATATTCACTTATAAAGTATATACCTACATATCCGGCTAAATATAAACTTATAAACACACATATAGCACACATAAATTCATATTTACACATATGCCTCTGCTAAACCATACATAAACCTACAAGTATATAGCTGGTACATACACACTCTAATGTCTACACTCATGCATACTCACATATATGTATACACATATAAAATCCGGGCTTTTTTTCTCAGAGAAAAGGTGCAGGAACTCCCCTTTCTAAGTTACTTTATGTCTCCGCCCCCTACCCACCTTCGAGCACTAACCCTTCGTTCCACCTCTGAGCACCGACACTTGGATCCACCCCCTACCCAGCTTCCAGTACAGCCCCTTTTAGAGAATATAGAGCCAAGTATAATTTTGAAGTGGAATGTATGGAATTTGGTTATGATAACAAGAAAAGCAATAAAATTGATCCCCCACAGCCAACAGCAATATATACCCCCCAGCAGCAATAGACCCCCAGCAGCAGCAAAAGATCTCCCAGCAGCCAGCATCAATAGACTCTCTAGCAGCCAGCAGCAGTAGACCCCCTCCCCAAACAGTAGATCCCTTCCAGCAACAATTAACCCACAGTATCAAAAGATCCTCCACCAGCAACAATAGATTGCCATCCAAAAATAGATCCCCTCCATCATCAATAGATCCAGCATCAGTAGACCCTCCAGCACCCCTTGCCATGGCATACATTCAGTGCTAGAGGTACCAGAACTGCGTTCCCCCGCGTTCCCGCTGAAAAAAAGCCCTGTATAAAATAATGCACGCACTTGTCTACAATTCTCAAACACAGCTAAAAACATTAATGATTAATTGAGAACATTGATTATTTATAGATTCAATGAGTGTTAGAAGGGAATATTCAAGTCCTAAAGATTTAGAAATATTCTATGGTTTAACTGAGGCCATTTTGTGAAAGGGTGTTAGGCCACGGGATTCTAAACATTTCCCTTTGGCAAAGCCTAGTGAATCTTTTGTGATTGGTGGAGTAAGGAATTTGTTCAAGGATTACTGCTGTTACTAGATCAAGATTTCTGTTGTGATGAGTGGAGAAATGATATGAGACACTATGGTTTGGGAAACCATTCTTGATGTTGAATCTATGTTTGTTAAATTAGTACTAATAACCAAAAGTATGGATCGTTTTCCCGACAAGCTGTATATTGCAGGGGCATTTGAGTAGGTATATGACAAACTGGAAGGCACAGTTGAGATGAGATATGATAGGCTAGGTTGCTGAAGTGCTAGTTGAGCGTACAGTTTTCATTCCTTCTATCGCAATAGTGCAAGAACGGCATCTAGAAATGTTGCATCTGAAACTGTCATTGTCATTCACATGCACTGCAATATTTATTTTTGGATGGATTATATCAGATTAAGCACTTTATATACTATTTTTCAGAGTTAATCCTTTGGCCATTATTCTTAAAAGTGTCCATAAAGGGACTTTTGGATAAGCCAACACTATCATTATAAAAATGAGGGGTCCAGAGCAGTCATTGTGTCATAGAATTTGCAACTGTAGTAAACGCATTAGGAAAGCCGATAAATTGCACAGGGAATGTTTGGGCATAATAAAAACATTGTATTTTAATTCTGATTGGTAGCTGTTTGAGAATTAAGCTAATTTGCTGCCTTTTTATATTGGGAGCTACTTTGTCTTTCATGTTTATTTTGTGTTTGATGTGAGGTCAGTAGTCACCTTTCACTGCTATCCCACACATAGCAAATTGTTTTTGTGCTGCAAAGCTTCCCCTAAAACTGTGTTTTTTTGTGGTGGCATTTTGGGATTTTCACCTTTTTTTTTTTATTTAATTTTATATTGATAGGCCCTTAAAAAATAGAAAAAAAAAGAAGTTTTGGGTTCCTAAAGCAGAGAATCCACTTGTTAAACCCTATCTGTTCTTTAAACTGCCCTTTTTTCGCAGCATGCTGCTGCATTATTTCAAAGGAAAAAGAAACTAAGTGCATCAACAATGTGAACTTAATCCACATCAAATTATATAACTCAAATTCAACACAACCCACTTTACCCAAAGCTAGGCATGTACCAATTAAGCCTATTATCCATGATCAAAACTGCCCTGCTGCTGGCCAATTTAATATTGCTTTATAGTCTGCAATATCTTAATTCTTGTAGTAGACCTCCAGCCTGTGCTTTTTGTCTCTATTAAATTGGACCTAACCATACTATTTTAATGTCTTGCTGCTGCATAATTTTGTGCTGCTGTATATAAGCAAAACTATTGCAAAAGATGAAAAATCAACTTCACGGCCAAATATGTGCTGCCAATGTATGCTATCACTTGTCCATGAAAATCATACTGTCCAATAACACCATGTACAACCTTAAAGTGATTTTAAAGTCAAAAACTCACTCATCCATGTCTTTATGGACATCCCAAAATCAGTGCCTGACCTCACAAATGCGCTTCTTGAAGAATGGTTAAACATCCCCAAAAAAACACTCCTAAACCTTGGGGACAACCTTTCCACAAGAGTTGAAGCTGGTATAGCTGCAAAGGGTGGGCCAACTCAATATTGAACCCTATGGACTAAGACTGGGATGTCATTAAAGTTTACGTGCCTGTAAAGGCAATACTTTTGAGAATATAGTGTATCTGCCTGCACAGTACAGACAGGGTTAATTATGCAAACAAAGCTGCCTAGCCCCCTCACCGACAGAAAAATGTGTAGCATTTATTTTTGTTGTAGGGTCCAGAATAGAGTATCTAAAAAGGTTAAGCTGAATTTTTTTAAATAAGTCATGGTATGTAAATGGGGGTCATTTAACAAATACTGCATAAAGTAGCTGCTCCCAATTTAACTGCAAGAGTGGAGATACACTTTAAGTCAACAAAGTTTTGTAAAATAAATGAAGCCTGTATTGATGGTTTTATAAAATTACATCGGGTTGACTCTATTCCCCTCCCTAAACTGAACGGTCATCACAGCTCCTTGATGACCACCGAAGAAATTGAATTGGTTATCAAGAATCTGAGGGGAGGCTCTGCTCCGGGCCCCGATGGTTTTTCAGTCCCATAATACAAAGCCTTTTCTCCCACCCTGGCACCCTATTTGGCACGCTTTTTTAATGAACTATGTAACACAACGCACTTAGATTCGGCACTCGACTCTGCCTTCATCACCGTAATCCCAAACCTGGTAAGGATGACAGTGAGGTTGGCAATTATCGCCCGATTTCTCTCATTAACAATGACTTAAAGATCTTAACCAAGATATTGGCCACCAGGCTCTCCTTATTCATTGCTCAATACATACACAAAGACCAAGCAGGGTTTATCCCAGGTCGACAGGGCACGGACCAAATCAGAAGGGCTATTGATATTGTGTTGCTGTTGCATTCAGGATGGGCAGGAGGGCCCCACCAGGAAGGTCTCCTCTTGTCGATCGACCTACAGAAGGCATTTGATTCTGTTTCCTGGCATTATCTTTTTACGATCTTGGATAGGTGGTGCTTTGGTCCAAATTTCACGAATATCCTAAGAGCTTTATACTCCAAACCGATGGCTAGGGTGCGGTTTCAGGGTTGCTACTCTGACCCACTCCCTATATCAAGGGGTACACGTCAGGGATGTCCTCTTTCGCCCCTCCTGTTTGTAATAGCGATGGAAATCTTGGCACAAGCAATTAGATCTCATCCTGATCTGGGTATATCCCTAGCGAATAGAATAGATGGGCTATATGAAGCTAACTATAAAGAAGAAATTAAATCAGCGCTAGACTCTGAATGAGGGGGACCACCTCCTCTATCTTCAGTGTACAATGTCGGATAATCACCAGTAACTAGCAATGATCAAGTGGTGAGTGAATAGATAAAAATATATAAGTGAATCACAATCAATGGTGAAAACAAAATATATATAAGAACAAATTATATAATAAATGCAGTATAGATATCAAGTGGTGAGTAATCTTAGTCCTAGTCTGAATCTTCATATAGCTCACAAGTGACTCACAGTGAATAATGACAAGAACAATAATCAATATATATAAATGTGCAAATTACAATAGTACTACAGTGAATAATGCAAAAAAGTGCAACAGTGCCCAATTGAAAGTGCTGAAAAAATGTCCACAAAATCACTTCTTATATAAGTAACAGTCCCATATGATAATTAAAGTGCTAGGTGCCAACAAATGGTGTTCTCTTCTAGTGCAATCTAAAAGGTGAAGTTACACTTCCAACAACAATATGGTGAGTGTGTCGCGGTGAGCTTACAAATCCAACACCGGGTGCAGTGGCCGCTCACTTCCACAACACTCACAACTAGTGAGTGTTAAAATTCGCCGTTCGCGAACGGCGAACGCGAACATCGGCAAATGTTCGCGAACCGGGCGAACCGCCATAGAGTTCAATAGGCAGGCGAATTTTAAAACACACAGGGACTCTTTCTGGCCACAATAGTGATGGAAAAGTTGTTTCAAGGGGACTAACACCTGGACTGTGGCATGCCGGAGGGGGATCCATGGCAAAACTCCCATGGAAAATTACGTAGTTGACGCAGAGTCGGGTTTTGATCCATAAAGGGCATAAATCACCTAACATTCCTAAATTGTTTGGAATAATGTGCTTTAAAACATCCAGTGTGTGAATACGATCAGGTATGATGTTTTATCGGTCAAGTAGTGTAAGGGTTACGCCCGCTTCACAGTGACAGACCAAACTCTGACAGACCAAACTCCCCTTTTAACAACAGTCAGTCAGTCCATTTGCACAACCGCAAACTCCCCATTTGCACAAGGTTGGATACCAAGCTAGCCATGTCCCGTTCCTTGTCCTCACTGACATCATTGAAGGTCTCTTCCTCCACCCAGCCACGTACAACACCAAGGGTCCCCGAAAGGTGAGAAAAAGCCCCCTGGGACGCCTGCTGTGGCTGGTATTCCACCTCCTCAAAGCCACCTTCCTCCTCTGACTTCTCTTCTTCAGACTCCTCTCTCTGCGTTGCCACAGGTCCAGCAATTGACAACGAGAAGGCTGCTTCTGGTGGTGATGGGGAGTGGACCACAACTCTTCCTCTTCATGCTCATCTACAGCCTGATCCAGTACTCTTCGCAGGGCACGCTCCAGAAAAAACGCATATGGGATGAGGTCGATGATGTTGCCTTGGGTTCGACTGACCACCAGGGTTGTCACCTCCGCAAAAGGACGCATGAGCCTACAGCCATTGTTCATGAGCATTCAGTAACGCGGCCAAAAAATACCCAGCTCCACAGAAAGAATGAAAGAAAATGAATGTTTTTTCTATGAAAAATTATCCTGCGGATCGCTTTTGGTCTGTTCACAATGAAGCAACGACCTTATCATCTGGGGTGTACCAACACACTCCTAGAGGTGATCGCTTCATTGTGATACGCAAGCCCCTTCACCACGACAAGGTAACGATCACGAAGGGGAATTGACACATGTATGTGCCTTTTTTTTTGTTTTTTGTTTTTTTGCAGCCACAGAGGCCAGAAAAATTAGGCATGTACACATGCATGAAAAAGTAGGTATTGTTGCAGCCGCTGCTGTAGCAGCGGCCTGAAAAATTGAGGTTTTCAAGGCAGAAAGTGCACTAAAACATTGCGGCTTGAACCGTAGTTGGTGGCGGAGACGTCACGTAAGTCATCCGGCATGCAGAGAATGATTAAAGACAGCAGCGTGTGGACCATTTTTAGGCCAAGGCATCTCAGTCATCACCAGGCCTTTTTTAGTCAAATGCATCCCCCACTGTAAGTCCCTTCGGGATCCATGCCTCATTCATCTTAATAAACGTGAGGTAATCAAGACTTTTTTGACCTAGGCGACTTCTCTTCTCAGTGACAATACCTCCTGCTGCGCTGAAGGTCCTTTCTGACAGCACACTTGAAGCGGGGCAGGCCAGAAGTTCAATGGCAAATTGGGATAGCTCAGGGCACATCAGGGTTCATCAAGCCTGCACACCCAGTAGTCAAGGGGTTCATCGCTCCTCAGAGTGTCGATATCTGCAGTTAAGGCAAGGTAGTCTGCTACCTGTCGGTCGAGTCGTTCTCTGAGGGTGGACCCCAAAGGGCTGTGGCGATGCATAGGACTAAAAAAGCTCCGCATGTCCTCCATCAACAAGACGTCTGTAAAGCGTCCTGTCCTTGCCGGCGTGGTTGTGGTGGTAGGAGGATTACTTTCACCTCTTCCCCTGTTGGATTCCCGTTGTGCTGTGACATCACCCTTATATGCTGTGTAAAGCATACTTTTCAACTTATTTTGTAGCTGCTGCATCCTTTGCGACTGCCGGTAATTGGGTAACATATCAGAGACTTTCTGCTTATACCGGGGGTCTAGTAGCGTGGCCACCCAGTACAGGTCGTTCTCCTTCAGCCTTTTTATACGAGGGTCCCTCAACAGGCATGACAGCATGAAAGACCCCATTTGCACAAGGTTGGATGCCGAGCTACTCATGTCCAATTCCTCGTCCTCACTGATGTCATTGAAGGTGTGTTCTTCCCCCCAGCCACGTACAACACCACGGGTACCAGATAGGTGACAACGAGCACCCTGGGATGCCTGCTGTGGTTGGTGTTCCTCCTCCTCAAAGCCACATTCCTCCTCTGACTCCTCTTCCTCACACTCCTCTTCCAGTGTTGCCGCAGGTCCAGCAAGCGATGGTAAGGCTGTTTCTGGTGGTGGTGATGGTGACCACAACTCTTCCTCTTCACGCTCATCTACGGCCTGATCCAGCACTCTTCGCAGGGCATGCTCCAGGAAAAAAACATATGGGATGATGTCGCTGATGGTGCCTTCGGTGCGACTCACTAGGTTTGTCACCTCCTCAAAAGGACGCATGAGCCTACAGGCATTGCGCATGAGCGTCCAGTAACGTGGCAAAAAAATACCCAGCTCCGCAGAGGCTGTCCTAGCACCCCGGTCATACAAATACTCGTTGACCGCTTTTTCTTTTTGGAGCAGGCGGTCGAACATTAGCAGTGTTGAATTCCAACGTGTCGGGCTGTCGCAAATCAAGCGCCTCACTGGCATGTTGTTTCGCCGCTTAATATCTGCAAAGTGCGCCATGGCCGTGTAGGAACGCCTGAAATGGCCACACACCTTCCTGGCCTGCTTGAAGACGTCCTGTAAGCCTGGGTACTTCTGCACAAAACGTTGCACAATCAGATTCAACACATGTGCCATGCACGGCACATGTGTCAACTTGCCCAAATTCAATGCCGCCAACAAATTGCTGCCGTTGTCACACACCACTTTGCCAATCTCCAGTTTTTGCGGGGTCAGCCACTGATCCACCTGTGCGTTCAGGGCGGACAGTAGTGCTGGTCCGGTGTGACTCTCTGCTTTCAGGCAAGTCAACCCCAAGACAGCATGACACTGTCGTATCCGGCATGTGGAATAGCCCCTGGGGAGCTGGGGGGGGTGAAGTTGGTGTGGAGCAAGACGCAACAGCAGAAGAGGACTCAGCCGAGGAGGTTAGCAAAGAGGATGGAGTAGGAGGAGTAGAGGAGGTGGCAGCAGGCCTGCCTGCAAGTCGTGGCGGTGTCACCAACTCCTCTGCAGCAGAGCCACGCATTCCATGCTTGGCAGCCGCCAGCAGGTTTACCCAATGCGCAGTGTAAGTTATATACCTGCCCTGACCGTGCTTTGCAGACCAGCTATCAGTGGTCAGATGGACCCTTGCCCCAACACTGTGTGCCAGACGTGACATGATTTCCTTTTCCACAATAGAGTACAGGTTGGGGATTGCCTTTTGTGAAAAATAATTTTGGCCAGGTACCTTCCACTGCGGTGTCCCAATAGCGACAAATTTTTTGAAGGCCTCAGACTCCACCAGCTTGTATGGTAAAAGCTGGCGGGCTAAGAGTTCCGACAAGCCAGCTGTCAGACGCCGGGCAAGGGGGTGACTCTGTGAGATTGGCTTCTTACGCTCAAACATTTCCTTGACAGACACCTGACTGTGGGCAGGTGAGCAGGAACTGCTGAAGGTGAGAGGCGGAGGGGCGGGTTGTTGATAGGGGGCATGGAGGACAGCAGTGGTTGACGTGGCTGAAGATGCTGGACCAGGAGGAGGATGGTGGCTTTCAGTTTGTGTGCTGCTTTTACTCATGTGTTGATCCCATAGGCGTTTGTGATGTGAGATCATGTGCCTTCGCAAAGCAGTTGTACCTAGGTGGGTGTTGGACTTCCCACGACTCAGTTTCTTTTGGCACAGGTTACAAATGGCATCGCTGATATCAGAGGCAGACACACAAAAAAAATGCCACACTGCTGAGCTTTGCAAGGACGGCATTCTGGTGGTGGCAACAGCTTGCGTTGATTGGCGTGCTGTCTGGCTGACCCCGGGTGCCGAATCTACATGCTGTCTGACTGCGCCACTAGCTCCTTGCGATGACCTCCTCCCCCTGCTTCCAACTCGTCTCCTCCTCCTCTCTGTCTCCCCATCTGAACTTTCCCCCTCTTCTTCTGCTCTTCGAGCAGGCACCCAGGTGACATCCACAGACACATCGTCATCATCAGCCGCTTCACTTGACAACTCAGCAAAGGCAGCAGCAGCAGTTACAACATCATCATCATCATCATCACAATGTACGTCCATGTGTATAATGCTGCCTGACTGAGACATATCCCCATTATCTACATCCTCTGGCACTAATAGTTGCGCATCACTTATTTCTTCCAACTGATGTGAAAATAACTCCTCTGACGGATCAAGTGAAGCGGCTGTGGTGCTAGTGTTGGTGGTGGTGCCGGCGGGCTGGCGAGTGGTAAATTGAGAGGTGCCCGAAGCTGAGCTGGAGGAGGATGGTGCATTAAGGTTCCGAGCGGAAGCTGTAGATGATTGGGTGTCCTGTGTAAGCCAGTCAACTATGGCCTCAGAATTTTTTGAGTTCAGGGTCTGTAGTGGCCTCTGAACACTGGGCATTATTCTAGGGCCTAAGGAAATCACAGCACCACGACCACGACGGCCCTTGCGGGGTGGCCTGCCTCTGCCTGTCATTTTTTTTTAATGTGTTGTACTATGAGTGCAAGGTGCTGTGCCACCCTATAGGAGTGTTGGGCAGTGGGTACAGTACACTCTGTGGACCTGACAGTCACTGGCACCCAGGCAACTGCAATTAAAAAATATATATATATATATTTTTTTACTTTGCAAGCTGCTGTGCCATCTTATATATCAGTGGTGGGTGGGCAGTGGCACAGTACACTCTCTGTGGACCTGACAGCAGTCACTGGCACCCAGGCAACTGCAATTATAAACAAAATATATTTTTTTTTACTTTGCAAGCTGCTGTGCCACCTTATATATCAGTGGTGGGTGGGCAGTGGCACAGTACACTCTCTGTGGACCTGACAGCAGTCACTGGCACCCAGGCAACTGCAATTAAAAATATATATTTTTTTTTTTACTTTGCAAGCTGCTGTGCCACCTTATATATCAGTGGTGGGTGGGCAGTGGCACAGTACACTCTCTGTGGACCTGACAGCAGTCACTGGCACCCAGGCAACTGCAATTAAAAAATATATATATATTTTTTTTTACTTTGCAAGCTGCTGTGCCACCTTATATATCAGTGGTGGGTGGGCAGTGGCACAGTACACTCTCTGTGGACCTGACAGCAGTCACTGGCACCCAGGCAACTGCAATTAAAAAATATATATATATTTTTTTACTTTGCAAGCTGCTGTGCCACCTTATATATCAGTGGTGGGTGGGCAGTGGCACAGTACACTCTCTGTGGACCTGACAGCAGTCACTGGCACCCAGGCAACTGCAATTAAAAAATATATATATATTTTTTTACTTTGCAAGCTGCTGTGCCACCTTATATATCAGTGGTGGGTGGGCACACAGTGGCACTACAGTGGGCACAGTACACTCTGTGGACCTGACAGTCACTGGCAGCCCAGGCAACTGCAATAATAAAAAATATTTTTTTTTTCAATTTGCAACAAGATGCTGTGCCACCGTATATAAATCAGTGGTGGGCAGTGCACTGCAGTGGGTACAGTGCACTCTGTGGACCTGACACAGCACTCACTGCAATTAAAATATTTTTTAAAATGCAAGGTACTGTGCCTGTGCCACCCGAAATGAGTGTGGTGTGCACACAGTACAGTCTGTGGTAGGTCTGTGGCCTCTCACACACAGCGAGCAGGCAACTGCAGTGTACAATAGATATATATATAGTATATAGGTAGTAAGCGGGGTGCCCCAGGGCTCAGTCCTGGGACCAACCTTGTTCAATTTATTCATAAACAGCATTGAGGACGGGATCAGTAGTTCGTTATCAGTTTTTGCAGATGACACAAAATTGGCCAGGGCAATAACTGCACAGCATGAAGCAGATATCCTACAGAATGACCTGGACAAAATTACGGAGTGGGCAACGACATGGCAAATGAGGTTTAATGTGGAGAAGTGTAAGGTTTTGCACTTGGGGACCAAAAACATAAAAACACAATACACGTTAGGAGGGGAACCCTTGGGGGAATCAAAAATGGAGAAGGATCTGGGAGTCTTAGTTGATGATAGATTAGGCAACAGCATGCAATGCCAAGCGGCAGCTTCCAAAGCCAACAGAATATTAGCATGCATAAAGAAAGGGATGTATTCCAGAGATAAGACTATAATCCTTCCACTTTATAAAACTCTGGTCCGACCGCATCTGGAGTATTCTGTCCAGTTCTGGTCGCCAGTCCTCAGGAGGGATGTGTTGGAGCTGGAGAAAGTCCAGAGAAGGGCAACTAAACTGATTAGGGGGTTGGAGGACCTTACCTATGAAGAGCGGCTGCAATCGCTCGATTTATTTTCCCTGGAGAAAAGACGTCTGAGAGGGGACATGATAGCAATTTATAAATATCTTAATGGGGATCTCAGCTTAGAAGAAAAGCTGTTCATTCGAAGGAATTGCATGAGGACTCGAGGACATACAATGCGATTAGAGGAGAAGCGTTTTAACCTCAGGCAACGTGGGGGGTTCTTTACTGTTAGGGCTACAAGATTGTGGAATTGTCTACCACAAGAGGTGGTTTCTGCGGGTAGTATGTTGACTTTCAAAAGACTCTTAGACTTACATCTCAAGGATCAGGAGATTGAGGGCTATGTTAGATGATTACAGTCACACACACCTACACAGGTTGAACTGGATGGACTATTGTCTTTATTCAACCTCACCTACTATGTAACTATATATGTAACTATATATATATATATATATATATATATATATATATATAAAGAAAAAACTCTATTGCCTTACCAGCCCTTAAAAGGGCTTTTGGGGACACTAGATATATATATATGTATATATATAAATAAAAAAATATCCTCAATTACCAGCCCTTAAAAGGGCTTTTGGGGACACTAGATATATATATATATATATATATATATATATATATATATATATATATATATATATATATATATATATATAAAAAATGACACAAATACCAGCCCTTAGAAGGGCTTTTTGGGGTGCTGTCTTTACAGCAGTAGTGGACCAAGAACACTGCAAGACCAGGAACACTGACTAACTGTCCCTAGCTTAACAGCAGCAGCAGCAGCAGCTCTCCCTACTCTCACTACACACACTGCTTCAGAATGATCTAAGATGGATGCTGCCCTTGCTTATTTATAGGAGGTGGGAGGGTGTGGGAGGGAGGTATGCCGATTGGCTGGAAATGTGCCTGCTGACTGTGAAGTTCAGGGTCAAAGTTTGCCTCAATGATGTATTATGGGGGGGCGGACCGAACATCGCATATGTTCGCCCGCAGCGGCGAACGCGAACATGCTAAGTTCGCCGGGAACTGTCTGCCGGCGAACAGTTCTATACATCTCTACTCACAACGAGCGTTTAAATCTATATCTCCAGGTTCCTCTCCTTAATCTTCCAATATGTATCTCCTATCGTCCCGCTGTTATGGATCAGGTGGTTTTAGCTCGGTCCAGGCAGACAGTACTTAAACCCTGTAGCATATTGCACAGTCCGGGATGACATGTTCACAGAGAAGATCTGAAGTACGCCGCAAATAATCAGAGCATCTGTACAAGCTATAGAGACCCGCCCGCTCCGATAACATTCGGTACACCCAGCACAGCTTTTGCGGGCGGGTATGGAGTCTCTATAGCTTGTACAGATGCTCTGATTATTTGCGGCGTACTTCAGATCTTCTCTGTGAACATGTCATCCCGGACTGTGCAATATGCTACAGGGTTTAAGTACTGTCTGCCTGGACCGAGCTAAAACCACCTGATCCATAACAGCGGGACGATAGGAGATACATATTGGAAGATTAAGGAGAGGAACCTGGAGATATAGATTTAAACGCTCGTTGTGAGTGTTGTGGAGGTGAGCGGCCACTGCACCCGCTGTTGGATTTGTAAGCTCACCGCGACACACTCACCATATTGTTGTTGGAAGTGTAACTTCACCTTTTAGATTGCACTAGAAGAGATCACCATTTGTTGGCACCTAACACTTTAATTATCATATGGGACTGTTACTTATATAAGAAGTGATTTTGTGGACATTTTTTCAGCACTTTCAATTGGGCACTGTTGCACTTTTTTGCATTATTCACTGTAGTACTATTGTAATTTGCACATTTATATATATTGATTATTGTTCTTGTCATTATTCACTGTGAGTCACTTGTGAGTTATATGAAGATTCAGACTAGGACTCAGAAGATTACTCACCACTTGATATCTATACTGCATTTATTATATAATTTTTTCTTATATATATTTTGTTTTCACCATTGATTGTGATTCACTTATATATTTTTATCTATTCACTCACCACTTGATCATTGCTAGTTACTGGTGATTATCCGACATTGTACACTGAAGATAGAGGAGGTGGTCCCCCTCATTCAGAGTCTAGCGCTGATTTAATTTCTTCTTTATTGCATTCGATACGTGGGGACACTATCTAAATCAGCAGCTCACTTTGGAGGAGTTCCAACCCCCCCTCCCCCTTTTTGTTACCAGTCCTGTGCTGTTATTAGCCACTAGGTCGTTTACCTCAATACAGCGCATAAGTTTACCGCTTTCTATGAAGCTAACTACCCACCTCTTTTCCGCAAACTCAGTCAAGATCTACAACAATGGCCTCACCTTCCCCTGTCCTGGCTGGGAAGGATCCATGCAGTAAAAATGACATTACTGCCGAGAATTCTTTACTTCTTCAGGTCGCTACCCATTCCCTTGATGAGGGACCATATCAAACGCTTTCAGTCTAGAATCAGATCTTTCATATGGGGCTCAAAAGTCATAGATTAGCGAGGGGGCTACTGTTCAGATCGCGAAACAGAGGGGGACTGGGGGTCCCAAATTTAATATGGTATTATCAGACGGCCCAACTGGCACAGATATCGGTAATTTACTCTCGCGCGGTGAAACCTGATTGGGTGAAAATGGAACGCCAAGCGGTGCCGCTGCACACCATTGATTTCCTTATGTGGTGTCTCCCCAAATACAGACCGGCCATTTTAGCCCCAACACTCTCACACTCCTTAGCTCTCTGGGATAGGCTTAAGGGTAAATCTGAACTCACTTCTTCCTTATGTCCACTCTCACTCCTCTTCCAAAACTGCGGCTTCCCTCCAGGTCTGAATATCGTTGAATTCAAATGGTGGCTTGACAAAGGCCTATACAGGATAGGTCACTTTTTCATCCCCTCGGGACCCGTCTCTCTTTCCTTCTGTAAAAGCAAACTCAAGATGCCTAATTCTGAACAGTTTAGGTTTCACCAAATGACACACTTCTTACATTCCATATGGAAATCTAAGCCATTGCCTCCCACGGCTACGGCCTACGAGGTGTGGTGTTGCTCAGCCATGGAGCAGAGGGGGGATCTCTGCTATTTACGGGTCACTTTCTGGGAGTGGCCCCATGCCAAGCTATGGTCTGGGAGAAGGACTTATCTTGGGTTTGGGAACCGAAAACGTGGTACTCAGCTCTGCAACAGGCATACAAGGGGATTTTGAAGGTTACCTTAATAGAAGCAAGTCTAAAAGTCTTAACCAGATGGTACCTTGTTCCAGAAAGGCTACACCGCTGTTTTCCCTCGTCCTCAGCACTATGCTTCAGGGGTTGTCTTCCTACACACCTGGTGGGAGTGTCCGAAAATACGGGGATTCTGGAACAGGGTCTTTCATCTGATCCGCAAGGTTAATGGTATATCCATACCTCAAACCCCACAGATAGCTCTCTTAAATTTTGCTCTGAATGACACCACTAAGGCTCAAAAAAGGTTGATCCATTTCATGTTTCTGGGGGCGAAATTTACTATAGCTAAAGCATGGAAGAGCCCTACGGTCTCTTTCACCTTATTTAAACGAAAAGTCTCCTGGATCATGACCCACGAAAAACTATCTAGTAGTCTCCTGAATACGTACCAAAAATTTGAGACTATTTGGGAACCCTGGGATGCCTATACTCACACCTCACTTATCTATTGAGGGGTTTATCTCAAACTATTGGTGGATTTCGGGACCTTCGGGGCGTATATGTATCCCAACCCTACTCCTCTCCCTCCTCTCTTTTCTTTCTTCTCATCTGTTTTCCCGTTTGTCTTCTCTTACCCGCTGCTCTCTCTGTCATTTCTTCACCCCTGTTGGTAGGTTTCTACTGTGGTTAAGGTATACATGCCAGGATGCTAGCTGATCCTGCTCTCCTACGGTTTCAATGCTACAAGGACCTTTTTTCTAGAAATACTACTTCTCATCGTAGCTCAGACGTTACTGCGCTCCTGATTTATACTCCTCACCGATGACCTTGGCAAATTACCTAGGCGGTCCTGATTCTCATCCGAACAGGCTTCAATATTTTGTATTCTGAACTCCTTCAGTCTGCTGCTGATCACTTATTTGGGTGGGGTCCTTTTCCTGGCTCTCCGGGAGACAGATTTTGATCCCATTGGGGTTGCCTGGGGGTCAGGGGGCTCCCCCTGACTGTGTGATGTTCTATTTTTACTCACGTTGCTCTGGCACCATAGGAGCTTTTTTACCTGCATTGTTGTTTATGGATGACATTTTTCAATCCACAGGTCATAATGTGTATGGGGAAGCTTTCTGTATGTTACCTACCGTCTTATTTGGCTAAATGTTATCTTCTGTTGATGGATTTTGTTTTGTTAAAACTTAATAAAAATCTTTGAAAGTAAAATTACATCGGGCAGTGACGCAAAACTAACTTCCGAATTCTAGATTAATTTCTGCATGTAGAAAATTAGAACAAACTGTTATCAGCCCACCCACCCCTACTGTACATGAGCTGGGGCAAAATCTGAGCTTAATAACTACTTCTATTGGAATTACTGCAGATGCATTTTTTTGTATGAATTTTCAAGGTAACTTTTAATGTTACCTCTATGGTCACATTGCATGTAACAATTCAGAACAGGCCTCAACACATCTCATGCAACTACAAGTTTACTTGAACCATTTGCTGACCGCCCTATAGCAATTTTCCTGCTACAGGGCGGCAGCTCTGTGCCGGATCACATATATATAAGTGATTTGGCTCTCCCAGGTAAAGTACACACATGCACGCTGCAGGCAGTTCGCTCCTCCTGTGATCACACACAGCAGGAGCCCAGCAGTGGGTACCAAGGACTCGATGTCCGCTCGCACCTGCTAATTGTTTAGTACACAGGCAGAACAGCAATCTACTTATGTAAACAATGCAGATCACCCTTCTGTCAGCAAGGAAGGCATTGATCCTGTGTTCTTGCAAAGCAAGGACACAGATCTATGCCTTCTCTTAGTAAAAGCATCTCCCACAGCATGCAACTCACGAGCTAGGCACACAGAGAACCCTTTTATCACACCTGAAGTTAACCATTCCCAGCCAGTGTCATTAGTACAGTGCATATTTTTTAGCACTGATCACTGTAATAATGTCACTGGTCCCCTAAAAAAAAGTCGCTGATCATCTCCATTACTAGTAAACAAAAGTCAAATAAATAAATAAAAATATCCCATGCTTTGTAGACGCTATAACTTTTGCACAAACCATTTACCAAAAATATGTAGCAGAATACATATTGGCTTAAATTGATAAAGACATTTTTTTTTCATTTTTTTTATTGGATATGTTTTATAGCAGAAATTAAAAAGTATTGTTTTTTTTTTGTTGTTTTTTTTTTTTTTCAAGATTGTCATTCTTTTCTTGTTTATAGCACAAAAAATAAAAACTGCAGAGGTGATCAAATACCACCAAACGACAGCTCTATTTGTGGGGAATAAAAAGCACATACCTGCACTTTTCGATAGATTTTGATCTTTGCATACCTCGGACAGCGTCTTATTGAGTTGTTCCGATACTAGCAACTGCCCCAGGTCTGAGGATTGTATCTGTAAAACTGTACTTCCAAATTGAGAAAAGAAAGCATGGCACAGTTGCAGGTAGCAAAATAAATACAAATTTTGAAGTTGAAATTTGGATTTAAGTTCATCAAATGTAAACAGCTGCCCACTTCCAACTATACCTTTAAACTGCCTGATCCTCTTCTCTGCACATACAATGGGATCTGGTATTGCGTCAAAATGAGGTAAACAGTGATTACACTAGAGTGATGTAGAGTGAGAATATTTAATGCCCTCCGGCTGCATAATGTTTTGTACCTTATTCCATGCCTTAACAGTAACACATATGGAGTCAGTCAATACAGTGTAGCCCTAAGGTCCCCTGAAAAGCAAATGATAGGGGCCTACAAGTGAGCCTACTAGAGTCGCTTCCAACACTGTGGCCGCATCCCCATCATCTCTGGTCAACCATCTACGTGCATTCACCATCTGACTCACCAAAAAGTACTTATGTAAATCAATTAAAGCAAGGCCCCTTGGCCTAAAGTTCCCTAGAGAGCTTGCAGTCCTATTCTTGGATGAAAAGAGTACCACAAAAATCTTCTTGAAATATGAACGAGGAACCCACACTGGGGATTTCGTAGGAAGTACAAAATAATTTATAATATCTTAATTTTAAGTTAGTTTATTCTTCCTATCATTGAGAGGGGCAGGTGTTTTCATGCCTAATAGGATATATACTTAAGCAGGAGAAGGGAACTTATATTATATATACTTGAGAACAGTGAAGAATTCAAATCTAACACTGTCTGGTATTGCTAATAAAAAGCAATCAATTAATTTGAAATTACTTATTACTGAAATCTTCCAATGGAATCCTTCATGAAACTGACACACAGCCAGATTTGTCAGGTCAGTTAAGGACTTTCAAGAGGTTATCTAGATGCTATTGGGTTAGAACTGTGATGAACTTGGGAACACTTACCATAACTCTCCCTCACACCCTTGGATTGACAATATACAATTTATGACTATGCCAGCACTACTTTATTAAGACACCAGAACTTTTCTTACTAAGCACTAAGGTGTTAAGGTTTGAAAGTTCATCTTTCTGAGCTGCTACATCCACCTAGATAAGTATGAAACTGTTTTTTGTTTTTTTTTAATTTCATACATCTCTTTTAAAATTAGGCAGGTGATAGGTCTCCTACTGCAGGATGACCTTGGTCATGCACATGAACTCCTCATTTCAGATATTGAGGTTGATGCTACATAAGGCAGGAAAGGATTGCTGCAGTGTATCGTATTCCTGTAACTGTAAGTAGTTTTTTTATACACAGCATTCATGTTTAGTAATGACACAATACTATACACAAATGTGTTTTTTGGTTTTACTGCAGGAATTAGACAGACAGCAAAAATGATCAAAATACTGCACTATACCCCTTCTCCATTGGACACACACATTCAGGTGTGAATTCTGTGACCCATGGTCAGTTTAATAACCAAGATAAAACTCCATGTAACAGATGCACTGTCAGTAGTTCTTTTTGTCCTCATTGTCGTGCAGTGTGTATTAGAATGACAATGCTTGCTAATTTAAAAACATACAGTACAGTATATATTTATGGTAGTAAGTAACAGCTGTGGGGTAGAGCTAAAAATAAAGTAACTTTTTTATACAGTAATAAAGCAGCAAGCCTGAAAGAAGCATCATTGTTCAAATGACACTTACTGCCCAGTGGTTTCCAGCATTGAGGTGGGGGCACAGGAGTCCTGTGCGTCTTCTGGTCCATTACAATTTTTGGACAATTTTTAGGCATTTTACCGAATTCAGGCAAAAAATTGGACCGAAATCGGATCTGAAACGGTGAACAGGGACGCACCTGACCCCTGCTGTGAGCCGCTCTGCATGGAGGTGTGAACCCAGCCTTAGGGTAGCCTTTTTCAACCAGGGTGCCTTGAGGTTCCATCAGGGGTGCCCTGGTAAAATGCCTAACAATTGCCTAAAAATTGTATATAAGCCAGTGGGTGGATCAAACCTGCCTGGACAAAGCCACAGGTTTTCTTTGTGCACCATTACCACCTTCTAGCTGCCTGCCTGTTATCGGTTGATAAGGAGAATGTCAGATGCCTGCACATCATTTTTGTTTGCCCCTTGCTTTCCCCTCTCCATCAGCACTGGAGTCACATTAGCTGAGTGAAGGATAGAAACTGAGGGAGAAAAGAAACACTGCAATACCAGTCAGTACCAGTGTGCAAAGGTTTATTTGCTTTGGAAGAATACATCACCTCTGATGTTGGGTGTCCTAAGTGTGTGGATATTGCTGCATTATGTAAAACTATTAGTTTAGTTTTTTACGTTTTAGTAGGGGGTGTTTCAAGATTGCATAATTTTAGAGGGTGCCTTGACTGAAAAAAAGGTAGAGAAACACTGTTTTAATGTACCACCAATTGATAAGGAGGAATATGAGGGAAAATCAGAATAACAGCAAAGGATGACTTTTCCCAGGGACAGAGGCAGCTTGCAGAGGACCATAGGAAGCTGCATCCTATTCCATCTGACTCCACTGACTGACAGGTTCAGTCTACTTTTATTCCCTGGACTGGTTCATGAACCTCTTAAGTGTAGGACATTTATCTGATTCCGACAGAAATATTGTAGTTTTCAACCTGCAGTGTATCTTTTGAGGTAGAAGTACCAGTCATTGGCCCCCTTCTGTGAGTTTAAGACTTGTGCTATACCACAGTGCAAAGTACACAGCCCCTAGTATTATGCACACAAAGCCTCTACCAGCATGTGCAATCTAATGTCACACTGCTGGGCTGTGCTTTCAGTGATAGGGTCCACATGACCAATAGTAAGTGGTCCAGCAAGCATGGGTAGGGATGCAACATATACTTCACATTACACTGTTCAATTTGCTGGCTGATGCAGACTATGCAGAATATTGAAGACAAATGAATAGGCTTCAGAGTTCAGGAGAACAATCAAATCGAACTGGCCAGTTTTGCAAGCTGATTCAACATCACGCTTTAGGCTAAAAAAATGGCCCCATATATACCTATAGGTCTAATAGAGATTTGCTCTATCTTGGTGCCTGCAGATCCAATTCAGACATTTAACCCATACCAACCAATTTTCAGTTTGTTTACTTGAATCAAATATGCCCATACTGCAGGAAATGAGTGCACAAGAATAGACAGCTCAGAACTAGATTTCTATCAGCTTGACTGCATACAGCACAGGAGGCTGCAGCTATTGGAATAAGTAAGTATGGGTCTCTGAGGGGAAGGGGTTTGACACAGTTGATTATTTTGAGGGGACTAGGGGGGAAATATTTTTACTTTTACTAAGAGGGTAATGAACTGGAAGATTATCCTGCTACTTAGAATGATTGGCTGTTGGATCAATTGCATTGCATGCAATAACTATTTGTATGCAAATGCAATACGAAAAATGTTTGCACTGCATGTACTTTAAAAAAAATGCTTCCAAAAACAGAAATAATATAGCAACAAACATTAATAAAGTACATTTGTTGTCAAATATTTTGTTGTGTTTTCTTTTAAGGTAGGCATAACACTTAAAAAAAAATAATAATTATTATCTTATAGGCAAATAGTTCTCATAATGCTATAGTATACTGTATCTGCTGCTGCTGCAATCAAGAGGCTGATCTAAAAGGATTGAAACAAAAAATTTTAGTTTTAATCTTTGTCTGAGACACTCAGCTTTGTGACTAGAATACTGCAGTGCAAGACATCTCTCCATTATGAAATCTTATTATATGGCTTGGGAAATTAAGATATCTTTTGCAGACTATGTCATATAAATTTACAACATTCATTACAAGCCAATTAGCATGTGTTTCTGCCTAAGAGAAAACATAAACGTTTAGATCTGTGGCATTGTCTTTCAATCTTTGTTATTTGAAGGGTTTTAATAGGTTAGATTTAGCTTTAGTTCATATCTATGCAGTTTGCGATTGATGCGTTCTACAGTGCATTTTGCATTAATGTACATTAATTTTTCATGCATTTTTAAAGCTTTTTTTATGCATTTTGCATTTTTTTCTCTTTAAACAAACTGTGTATATCTGGTTGTTAAGGAGCGGGCCTGAAAGCCGGCTGTCTGGTCCATAACAACCAATGAGTCATTAGCTGTCAGCAAGCTTCCCCGCTGACAGCTAAATATAAAAACAAGAATTGCCAGCAATAAAAAAAATCGGCACAAAAATGACATGGGGTCCCCCAACATTCTTTTAAAAAATGGTGTGGAGTCCCCCCCAAAATCCATACCAGAACCCCTATCAGAGTATGCAGCCGACAGAACAAGAAAAGATAGGGACAAACAACAAAAAAATGCAAACTGCAAAATGCACTAATAAACGCATAGGTGTGAACCAAGCCTTAATGCACATCAGTGGTTTAAGCAAAAAAGTAAATAGAACTATGACAATTATGAAAAACAAATTAACATCACTAGTTGGGAGCTTAAAGAGTAACTCCACTTTGTTGAGAAAAAATATTCCTCTCTGGGTAGTTGGTTTACATTGCAGGTATTTTAACAAACTTTGTTGCAGATTCCTACCTTTTGTTAATCTGAAGAAATGGCTCTTTGTTTGTCTGTGTCCATGTGAAAAGTGAATGGCAGTGACATTTTAATTATCGATCCATTGCTGCTCTTGCAGGGTTCTAATGAAGAAAGTGGCAGGGTCTGAACCTCCTTATATGCGATTAACCCTTTAGGAGTAGCTCACCAACACTTAAATGTCTTTTGCAGAGGATGTGAGAATGCCTACAATCTGATCTGTAAAAGCAGGAAATAACATTTCTGGGGTCCATTCCATACACCATTTGTGTACAGAACACAGATTATAGAATCAGATTATAGAACTGCAGAAATTAAATTTTAATCATGTTATATATTACATTACAATATAACTTGTGTCTTAATTATTTATGGTATTGTTTTTATTTTCAATATTTTCCCCCCAAAAAAATGTAGTTACCCTTTAAGGTTTTGTTTAGCTTAAAGTCATCACTAATGCTGGCTGGCCTTCAGTGGTGTCAGGAGATGACAACAGTGGCGGGACATGTTAATGGAGCACAGGCCTTTGGTGGTAGCAACAGCTGGTGGTTGTGGCAGGTAAAGCAGTATGCTATGATAATGTTTTTGGGGACAGGATCAAACAAAAAATGTAACTTATATTGTTGCCTTATGAGGGTTTTATGTGTAATCTTCATTAGCAAATGTAAATAGATATTTGTATATATATTTTAAACAAGTTACAATTTTACAGGTAATAGATATTGGTATGATATTGGTATACATATCAGGGTAAACAAGGGTGCAGGTTTTTAATGCATTCAAATTGATTTACCAGATAACTTTGAAGTGTAGGAATGCATTGATGTATTGTACATGTGTACGCCACGCAATGCTCTATTACTTACCAGTCCTAAAATACAATGGTGCTGAATGAAAGCAACCCTAAAATGTATGTATGGCTAGCTTAGGACTGCTACCTGCTGGAAAATTTCTTCATCCTAGATATGTGGATATGAAAAAAAGTAATTGAGAGTAACAGAATGGTTTGTTCTTTTTTCTTAACTGCTTTAGGACTGCCCGCCGCAGATTTACTTCGGCAGGCTGCTTCTTCTGCACGAACCGACGTATCCGGTCGCGCGCAGGGGTAGGGGGCAGGTGGGAGCGCGCTCTCAGTCCCTGAGATGGTCCAGGCCAATGATTTTTGGTCTGGACCTGATGATCGGTCCTTACCAATGGCAGACCGTCCTGTACATGTGTTTTGTAAACACAGGTTGTTTAAATCCACTAAGACTCCGTTCACACTGGGGCGACCTGTCAGGCGACCTGCTGTAGGTCGCCTGCCATAGAGTAGCTGTGGACCCATTCTAATAGGAGCGACACAAGTCGCTCCGACTTAGAAAAAGGGTCCGGAGCTTCTTTGGGGCGACCTGGAGCGACCTGCATTGACTTCAATGATATGAAGTCCGTGCCGGCCACTCCGAGGTCGCGGTGCGAGCTGCGCACCCCGAACTGTGAGGTCACCCTGGCAAGTAGCGTCGCCCCAGTATGAACGGGGTCTTACTGTTGGAAGTCAGTTCCAAGCCTCAAATATTTTTTTGGTGGTAAAATAAGGCTGGCCATACACTATACAATTTTCTTGTTCAACTTTCCTTTAGATTTACCAAAACCATGTAATATAGGGTCAAACCTAAACACTTTCTATTTGTATGCAGTCAGGCAGGCCCTTGCACTACATAGATTAAGGTAAATCTAAAGGAAATTGAATAAGAAAATTGTATAGTGTATGGCCAGCCTAATACTTTCTAATGTTAATTTGACTTGTTCTTGATATCAGCTTCATATTGAAAATATTCTCTTTCTGAACCCTATTCACACTCTTAATAAATGTAATAGTTCTTTCCTCAAGACTCCTCAAACATTTCACCATTTCCCCACCGTTTTGCCCATCTCGGTACTGGTTCTTATCAATATCTCTTCATAAGGTCTTCAATATTCTAAATTAAGTCTTAGTAAAGATATGTAGGGTAATCAGGACATCCTTCCTCCTACTGGTGATTCTTCTAGTGATACAATTCATAATTCTATTAACTTTCTTTACCGCCAGGCCACATTATTTGCTCATTTACCAATCATTTGAAATAAGCACTTCAAAATATGTGTCCTCTGTAGTTCTGGTCAACACTGTATCTCCAATATTGCAGTCTATAACAGTGGTTCTCAATTCCGGTCCTCGGGACCCACTAACAGGCCAGATTTTAAGTATTACCTTGGGGGATGCAGACTAGAATACTGCAATCACTGAGCAGCAAATGAGATCACCTGTGATGTAATTTAGTTATCTTGCAAACCTGGCCTGTTGGTGGGTCCCGAGGACCGGAATTGAGAACCACTGGTCTATAAGAGGATTCTTTATTCCTAAATGCATTGTTTTTCATTTAGAAATGCTGACTGCAATTTCCACTGTTGTAACCAATCTTCTAGCAATAGCAAAGCATGTCCCAAGTTACAAAACACCTCAGGAATAGCAACCCTAATGAACAGCTTTGTGTCATCAGCAAAAATGCATATCTTGCCCATCAAACATTTAGTTATATAACTTACATATAAAAAAGAACATGATCTAGTACAGTGTATCATGGCCGACTGCTAGTGACTGGTATCTGTACTGGGTGTACCCCATTTACACCTGTACTCTGATACGTATCTATTTGCCAACTGCATATCCACTGAACCACCCAATGGTACCATTTAGCTTTTATAATAAAGTATAAAGATGAAACTTACCTTGAACAGGGAGAAATTCATGTCATTAACATTTAAAGAAGTTTGGGATATTTAAAATAACAAACAAACATATATATTCACCTATATGCTGCAACAGCAGTCTATAGTTCTACGTTAAGCTTTGAAAATAAAAGCTATAAACTGATTAGTTTTCAAGCATGGCTGACTCAGATTTTGTTTGTTTAAGTCTTAGCAAAATTCCCTCAAGATCTGTAAATAAGGTTTATGTAATTGGTCTCTGTAATGATTGATGTTTAGACAGTAGCTGTTATGATACCCTCTGGTATGTGATGGGGGTAGCTAGTTTGAAGACACAGAACCAACCGGTTAAATGCCCTCCTTCTTTTAGGTGAACTGGAAAGGCTAAACCATTAGCTAAACCCAATAGACACAACAGAATTATTTGTATGAAATCTTGATTGTTAGCCTTATATTTTTTTCTACCACTCAAACACATTAAGCTTTGCTATACTGGAGTTTTTGTTTTGGGGTTTGTTTGTCTTGGCTTCATGGATAATGACATTATTTTCAATAGCATGAGAGTCACATTGTACTTGTGCTTCAGTGTAACAAGTTGTGACCGTGCCACCATATTGACAATAAAGACATGGTTCTTTTCGAATCAGTGTTCAAAGTATTCTTAAGGACCTCTATTTTGCCTCTTGTGATGAAGGGATGAAGTCAATGACACTGCCAGAGTCAGGGCAGGTGGCATTCTAGCAAGATCAGAATAAACAAGCAATAGGTTCCAAGGAGTCCAAAGGATCAGATGTAAGAGACAGGGAAATCAAACAAAAGAAGGTAACAGGGTTAGGCAAACTAAGAATAAACAGGAACCATGAGTTGAACAAACTAGGAGACAGAGTCAAAAATACAGAAAATCAGGATCACACAGAAACACACCCTAGTAACAGCATTCTGAATGCTAAAATGGGCACCAATGAAACACACCCTAGTGCAGGGCCGGACTGGCCTAACGGGATACCGTGAAATTTCCCGGTGGGCCGCTTTAAGATGGGGCCGCTACCGCCGCTACCGCCGCTTTAAGATGGGGCCACCCGCTACCGCCGCTTTAAGATGGGGCCGCCCGCTGCCGCCGCTTTAAGGTGGGGCCACCCGCTACCGCCGCTTTAAGATGGGGCCGATTGATACTGGCCGCTGCAGCCCCAGCCCCCGCTTGTTATCCGGCTCCAGCGACTGATCTTCTCCTACGCCAGCCGATGTGAGCGTCATCACGTCACATCCGGCGGGCGGCGGTGGATCATCATCTTCTGCATCTCTTCATGATGGCGGCGATCCCTCCCCCAGCAGCATCATCGCAGCAGAAGGACAGGTCACAGTGTGAGGCTGAGCGGAGCAGCAGAACCTGAGCTGCCACATGTAAACAGCCAGGTAAGAGTAAATGCCTGGGGGGGGGGGGGCTATCCTATCACAATACTGACCCCCTAATACAATACTGAACCACTAATACAATACTGACCCCCCTGATATAATGCTGACCTAATACAATGTTGACCCCCTAATACAATACTGACCCCCCTAATACAATGCTGACCAGATATAATGTTGACCCCCCTAATACAATGTTGACCCCCCTAATACAATGCTGACCCCTCCCCCTAATACAATGCTGATGCGCCACCCCCCCCAAATTTAGGGGAGGGGGAAATAGTATTGTATTAGGGGGAGGAGGCCTTGGGGGGGGTTAGAATTTTATTAGGGAGAGGGGGGCGGTCAGAATTTTATTAGGGGGAGGGGGTTAGTGTTGTATTAGGAGGAGGGGGCTGAGGGGAACAGCATTGTATTAGGGGGAGGGAGCCGGGGGGCTCAGCATTTCATTAGAGGGAGGGGGGGTTAGCATTGCATTAGGAGGAGGGGGCTGGGGGGAACAGCATTGTATCAGGGGGAGGGGGGAAGCATTGTATTTGGGGGAGGGGGCTGGGGGGGGTCAGCATTTTATTAGGTGGAGGGGGGTTAGTATTGTATTAGGAGGAGGGGCTGGGGGAACAGCATTGTATTAGGGGGAGGGAGGGGAACAGCATTGTATTAGGAGGAGGGGGCCAGGGGGGGTCAGCATTTTATTAGGGGGAGGGGGGTTAACATTTTATTAGGAGGAGGGGGCTGGGGGAAGAGCATTGTATTAGGGGGAGGGGGGGCAGCATTGTATTAGAGGGAGGGGGCCTGGGGGGGTCAGCATTGTATTAGGAGGAGGGGCTAGGGGGAACAGCATTGTATTAGGGGGAGGGGGAATCCGCATCGTATTAGGGGGAGGGGCAAGGGGGGTCAGCATTGTATTAGGAGGAAGGGGCTGCGGGGAACAGCATTGTATTAGGAGGAGGGGGCTGGGGGGGAAAAGCATTGTATTAGGGGGAGGGGGATCGGCATTCTATTAGGGGAAGGGGGCCGGGGGGATCAGCAGTATATTAGGGGGGTTAGAGGGGGATCAGCAGTGTATTAGGGGGAGGGGGGAATCAGCATTGTATTAGGGGGAGAGGGCTGGGGGGCAGCATTGTATAAGGGGGAGGGGGGAACAGCATTGTATTAGGGGGAGGGGGCCAGGGGGTTCAGCAGTATATTAGGGGGGTGGGAGGGGGATCAGCAGTGTATTAGGTGGAGGGGGTGATCAGTATTGTATTAGGGGGAGGGGGAATCAGCATTGTATAAGGGGGAGGGACCATGGGGGGCAGCAGTGTATTAGGGGGAGGGGGCCAGGGGGGTCAGCAGTATATTAGGGGGGTGGGAGGGGTATCAGCAGTGTATTAGGGGGAGGGGGCTGGGGGGAACAGCATTGTATTAGGGGGAGGGGGATTGGCATTGTATTAGGGGGAAGGGCAAGGGGGGTCAGCATTGTATTAGGAGGAAGGGGCTGCGGGGGAACAGCATTGTATTAGGAGGAGGGGGCTGGGGGGTAACAGCATTGTATTAGAGGGAGGGGGATTGGCATTGTATTAGGGGGGTTAGAGGGGGATCAGCAGTGTATTAGGGGGAGGTGGGGAATCAGAATTGTATTTGGGGGAGGGGACCGGGGAGAACAGCATTGAATTAGGGGGAGAGGGCTGGGGGGGGGGGGCAGCATTGTATAAAGGGGAGGGGGGAACAGCATTGTATTAGGGGGCCAGGGGGGTCAGCAGTGTATTAGGGGGAGGGAGCCAGGGGGTCAGCAGTATATTAGGGGGGTGGGAGGGGGATCAGCAGTGTATTAGGGGGAGGGGGTGATCAGTATTGTATTAGGGGGAATCAGCATTGTATAAGGGGGAGGGGCCAGGGGGGTCAGCAGTGTATTAGGGGGAGGGGGCCAGGGGGTCAGCAGTATATTAGGGGGATGGGAGGGGGATCAGCAGTGTATTAGGGGAAGGGTGAAGATAGGTGTGTACCGCGCTCAGGAAAAAATTTATATATTAAATATACATATAAATATGCAGTGCAAATACAGCGCAAAGATTGCTAGTGAAACTAAAATATTAATAATGGTGATGAGATTCTAGGATGCAGCTGTTCATAAATAATGGATTCCCAAAATTCACAAATGCAAAAACAATATCACAGCGCAAACCAATAGTGAATCATATACAAAAAATTATTGGGGTTTTACTAAAAACAAAGCTCATAAAGTGCACCGTGCAAATATGTGCAAAGGAGGCTGAAGTGTAGAAACCATAAGAACATAAGCAATATAAAAAATATATAAAAATATAATAAAATAAAAAGATATGATAAAATGCCAGTCCAAATAAATTAGTTCTTATTAGATCTCAATAGATGGAAAAGATGTGAACAGTCCCACAGATGGGTCCCACAACAGTGCTGGGGTGCCAGGAAGAAAGGTGCACAATCATGCAATCTTTTCCAGTGCAGTGAGCAAGTGCCGGTCCTCCCCCTTTGGGTGTTCACTTACCGGACAACTATGACCCCTATGCTATATAGCTATAGAGATCGACAAAGCTTTTGTCCTAGTAAGGAACCGACTTTCAGACTCCTCCAAGCCAAATGTGTCTCCACAGATGTAAATATCCCGATACATGTATTGGAGAAAAAGGATGCTCACATAGTGTAAATCCAATAAATGAGTGTTTATTGTGCAAATGTTGAAAACAAACTCACATTTCGTAGCTCTTGATAAGGCATATAATGAAATAGATCTCGTCCTTCCTAATAGCTGATGCCGCTAGAACGCCCCGTGGTTGCGGCGTGCGTTCCACCGCACCGGAAGTGACGTATAGCTATGGCGTAGACCGGAATTGCGTCGACGCGTTTTGCCCTCCTCTTCCGGGCGTTATCACAGACGTATTTCCGGTCTGCGGCGATGGGCAGTGTTTATATATTGCTCCATCCTATTGCCGAGTGACGAACTTCCTGTTCCTGATGGGTGTATGCGGCTTCATCTCTACCCAACAGGAAGTAATGGAATCGCCATATTGCTAATTATCTCAACTGCGAAATGAACATATACTAACTTAAAAACAAAATGCAATATAAAATCAATGAAAATTGGGCCAAAGTTTAGCAGGTGTGCAACTTTTAAATATACATCGGGACACCTATAAAACTGCTATAAAAACATGGGATCAGTTTTAAGGGCAAAAAACAACAATAAATAATCAACATCAAAAACATGAAGTGTGTTCTTTATCAATTGTCATAACACACATTTCCAATTTTCAAAGAATTAATTAAAAAATATAAAATGGAATATAAAATGTAAATTATGTGACAATTAAGGAGGAATGGAATATTGGTAGATAGTAAATAGTATATTGCACTGATTCAATATTCCATTAAAATTCTACATGATGTATAAAATAATAAAATAGTAAAAATATTAATTAAAATCCAATATGTATATTTCGGAGGTATAAAAGAAGCATGGGAAACTGATTGGGAATCTGTGTTACCAGTTTGACAAAAAACAGTTTAGGTCGAATTCCACATTCAATCCTTCAGGCTGCATAGTTTTTAATAAAAAAATCCATTTGCCCTCATTCTGTGAAATTCCCTGTTTCATATTGCCTCCCCTCCAGTTGGGTTTTATTCTGTCAATCCCACAAAATTTTAAAACTGAGGGGTCTTTATTGTGTACCATTCTAAAATGGTTAGACAAACTGTGTTTTTTGAAACCGGTTTTTATATTTGTTACGTGTTCTCTTAGACGTGTCCTTAACTCACGAGTTGTGCGACCCACATATTGGAGCTTGCATGGACACTCCAATAAATATGTTACGTGGGTGGACATGCACGAAATGAATTTGTCTATTTTGAAGTTTTTTCCTCTACTAGTGGATGTGAATTGTGTGGTTTTGCGGGTTCTGTGTTTTGATGTTTTACATATTACACAACGCCCACATGTGAAAAAACCAGTCTGATCTAAAAATGTTTGCATAGCTTTAGGTGGGTTTACTACGTTCTTGGCTAGTTTGTTAAGGAAGATTTTAAAACATGTGACACCAAATTTACATATACGCAATTGAGAAATAAATCCACTTTTAATCCTAAGGTACGGAATCCCCATTTTAGTGAAGTTTTTAAAGTTTTGGTAGAGCAGGAAATTGAACAGTTTAATGTTGGAAATGGGAGAAGACAAAAAGATATAGAATCTGGGATCAAACAATTAGAAAACAAGAAAGAAGTGGTTATCAGACCAGCAGACAAAGGGGGCGGTCTGGTTATTCTCAATAAAAAGGATTATTTAGATGAACTCAACAGGCTGGTTGGAGATCGGGAGACATACGAAAAGCTAAGGGGTAACCCTACCAACAAAAACAAAGCCAAGTTGAAAAGACTGATCAAGAGAGCACGCAATGATGAATTGATTAATAAACGAGAAGCAAGATATTTGATCCCAGACGCCCCCCGTCTACCTGTAATATACCAAATCCCTAAAGTACATAAGAACCAAGTTAAACCTCCGGGAAGGCCCATTGTAAGTGGGATCGATTCCCTGTTCAGTCGATTAGGGGAATACATTGATTGCTTTTTGCAACCCCTAGCAAAAAAATTCCCAGCCTACCTGCGAGATAGCAAGGAGGTAATACAGATTTTACAGGGAGTTAACACTAATCCCCAACAGATACTGGCTAGTGTGGATGTAGATTCATTATACACGAATATTTGTCAGGAGCATGCATTACAAGCCATTAGATGGGCCCTGGAAGGCTCAGACATGGAGAAAGAACAAGTCGAATTTTTACTACAGGCATTAGAATTGGCCATGAGTGAAAACATTTTTTGGCATAGTGGTGATTTTTTCAGACAGATTAAAGGGGTAGCGATGGGGGCAAAATATGCCCCCTCGGTGGCTAACATCTTCCTTAGCAAATGGGAGGAGGAAGTAATTTTTAGCAAACCCAGACCGGAGTTACGGTTATATAAACGCTACATTGACGATATTCTGATCATTTGGGATGGAAACATGGAATCATTCCAAGAATTTATGTCTGAGATCAGAACCAATGAATATGATATATCCTTCTCGGATCAGTGGAATAAGGAACATATAAACTTCCTGGATCTGGTGATATACAAAAAGGATACAAAACTGTGTACAAAAACCTACTTCAAGGAAGTAGATCGAAACGGATATATTCCGTTACACAGTTGTCACCATCCAAGATGGTTGAATACGGTTCCAAAGAGTCAGCTAATAAGAATCAGACGTAATTGCGATGATGACGAGGACTATGAAATCCAGGCTGACACGATCCTAAAGAGATTCGAAGAGAAGGGGTACAAGAAGAAGGCCTTGAAAAAACTAAAAGAAGAAGTCAAAAAATCCAACAGACAACAAATGTTGGAAACCCGCCCTAAAAGTTCTGATAAACAGTACGGGACGGCTTTTATGACTGGTTTTTCTAGGCAACATAAACAACTAGAACACATAATCAGAAAACATTGGTATATCTTACAGAAAGACCCCATTCTCGAAAAAGTACTACCCAAAAAGCCTGTTTTTATCTACACAAAACCCACCACTTTGAGAAACAAACTAGCCAAGAACGTAGTAAACCCACCTAAAGCTATGCAAACATTTTTAGATCAGACTGGTTTTTTCACATGTGGGCGTTGTGTAATATGTAAAACATCAAAACACAGAACCCGCAAAACCACACAATCCACATCCACTAGTAGAGGAAAAAACTTCAAAATAGACAAATTCATTTCGTGCATGTCCACCCACGTAACATATTTATTGGAGTGTCCATGCAAGCTCCAATATGTGGGTCGCACAACTCGTGAGTTAAGGACACGTCTAAGAGAACACGTAACAAATATAAAAACCGGTTTCAAAAAACACAGTTTGTCTAACCATTTTAGAATGGTACACAATAAAGACCCCTCAGTTTTAAAATTGTGGGATTGACAGAATAAAACCCAACTGGAGGGGAGGCAATATGAAACAGGGAATTTCACAGAATGAGGGCAAATGGATTTTTTTATTAAAAACTATGCAGCCTGAAGGATTGAATGTGGAATTCGACCTAAACTGTTTTTTGTCAAACTGGTAACACAGATTCCCAATCAGTTTCCCACGCTTCTTTTATACCTCCGAAATATACATATTGGATTTTAATTAATATTTTTACTATTTTATTATTTTATACATCATGTAGAATTTTAATGGAATATTGAATCAGTGCAATATACTATTTACTATCTACCAATATTCCATTCCTCCTTAATTGTCACATAATTTACATTTTATATTCCATTTTATATTTTTTAATTAATTCTTTGAAAATTGGAAATGTGTGTTATGACAATTGATAAAGAACACACTTCATGTTTTTGATGTTGATTATTTATTGTTGTTTTTTGCCCTTAAAACTGATCCCATGTTTTTATAGCAGTTTTATAGGTGTCCCGATGTATATTTAAAAGTTGCACACCTGCTAAACTTTGGCCCAATTTTCATTGATTTTATATTGCATTTTGTTTTTAAGTTAGTATATGTTCATTTCGCAGTTGAGATAATTAGCAATATGGCGATTCCATTACTTCCTGTTGGGTAGAGATGAAGCCGCATACACCCATCAGGAACAGGAAGTTTGTCACTCGGCAATAGGATGGAGCAATATATAAACACTGCCCATCGCCGCAGACCGGAAATACGTCTGTGATAACGCCCGGAAGAGGAGGGCAAAACGCGTCGACGCAATTCCGGTCTACGCCATAGCGATACGTCACTTCCGGTGTGGTGGAACGCACGCCGCAACCACGGGGCGTTCTAGCGGCATCAGCTATTAGGAAGGACGAGATCTATTTCATTATATGCCTTATCAAGAGCTACGAAATGTGAGTTTGTTTTCAACATTTGCACAATAAACACTCATTTATTGGATTTACACTATGTGAGCATCCTTTTTCTCCAATACATGTATCGGGATATTTACATCTGTGGAGACACATTTGGCTTGGAGGAGTCTGAAAGTCGGTTCCTTACTAGGACAAAAGCTTTGTCGATCTCTATAGCTATATAGCATAGGGGTCATCGTTGTCCGGTAAGTGAACACCCAAAGGGGGAGGACCGGCACTTGCTCACTGCACTGGAAAAGATTGCATGATTGTGCACCTTTCTTCCTGGCACCCCAGCACTGTTGTGGGACCCATCTGTGGGACTGTTCACATCTTTTCCATCTATTGAGATCTAATAAGAACTAATTTATTTGGACTGGCATTTTATCATATCTTTTTATTTTATTATATTTTTATATATTTTTTATATTGCTTATGTTCTTATGGTTTCTACACTTCAGCCTCCTTTGCACATATTTGCACGGTGCACTTTATGAGCTTTGTTTTTAGTAAAACCCCAATAATTTTTTGTATATGATTCACTATTGGTTTGCGCTGTGATATTGTTTTTGCATTTGTGAATTTTGGGAATCCATTATTTATGAACAGCTGCATCCTAGAATCTCATCACCATTATTAATATTTTAGTTTCACTAGCAATCTTTGCGCTGTATTTGCACTGCACTTTATTAGGGGAAGGGGGCTGGGGGGGAACAGCATTGTATTAGGGGGAGGGGGATCGGCATTGTATTAGGGGAAGGGGGCCGGGGGGGGGTCAGCAGTATATTAGGGGGGTTAGAGGGGGATCAGCAGTGTATTAGGGGGAGGGGGGAATCAGCATTGTATTAGGGGGAGGGGACCGGGGAGAACAGCATTGTATTAGGGGGAAAGGGCTGGGGGGGCAGCATTGTAAGGGGGAGGGGGGAACAGCATTGTATTAGGGGGAGGGGGCCAGGGGGGTCAGCAGTGTATTAGTGGGGGGGGCCAGGGGGGTCAGCAGTATATTAGGGGGGGTGGGAGGGGGATCAGCAGTGTATTAGGGGGAGGGGGTGATCAGTATTGTATTAGGGGAGGGGAAATCAGCATTGTATAAGGGGGAGGGGCCAGGGGGTCAGCAGTGTATTAGGGGGAGGGGGCCAGGGGGGTCAGCAGTATATTAGAGGGGGTGGAAGGGGGATCAGCAGTGTATTAGGGGGAGGGGGAATCAGCATTGTATAAGGGGGAGGGGGGGTCAGCATTGTATTAGGGAGAGGATAAGCATTGTATTAGGGGGAGGGAGCCAGGGGGGGTTGAAGGGGGATAAGCAGTGTATTAGGTGGAGGAAGGAATCAGAATTGTTTTAGGGGGAGGGGCCCATGGAGAACAGCATTGTATTAGGGGGAGAGGGCTGAGGGAGGGGGCAGCTTTGTATTAGGGGTTAGATCAGCATTGTATTAGGGGGAGGGGCCAGGGGATCAGCAGTGTATTAGATAGTGGGGAATGGGGCCAGCAGTGTATTAGATAGTGGGTAGGGGGGCCATCAGCAGTGTATTAGATAGTGGGTAGGGGGGCCATCAGCAGTGTATTAGATAGTGGGGAAGGGGGCCAGCAGTGTATTAGATAGTGGGGAAGGGGGCCAGCAGTGTATTAGATAGTGGGGAAGGGGACCAGCAGTGTATTAGATAGTGGGGAAGGGGGTCAGCAGTGTATTAGATAGTGGGGAAAGGGGTAAGCAGTGTATTAGATAGTGGGGAAGGGGGGCCAGCTGGGCTATTCCTAGAGCCTGTGGCCTCCCAGCTGTGCTGTCCTTAATTCTATATGAGTGGTAGGGAGCCAGAGAGCGCTAAATGTCCGTTGGTTAGGGGCGCATATTACTTGCCTTGCCTTGGGTGCTGACAACCCACGCTACGCCACTGGGGCTGGCATAATAATGTTATGGGGCTGGTATGAAATTATTTCCAGGGCTGGTTTTTATTCCCAGTCCGGCCCTGCCCTAGTGACAGCATTTTGAATACTAAAATGGGCAACAAAAGTATGCCACTGATGACCTTAAAAAAGAGCATAGAGCAATAAGGATACAGGCCTCTTGTTTCACCAATATATGTGTATCACCCACTTGAACAGACAGATCAAAATATGGGCAATACATTTAAAATTATCAAATTATATTTGTTTGGTAGGTAAAGCTTCATGAAGCCACATTTTTCAGAGGTCTTACCATCATCAACTAGCTTTATTGTGGCTGTATAACAGTATTAAAAAAAGCAATTCAATTAAAAACTATTAACAGTATTAGTATTAACAGAATAAAAATATAGACAAAAGAATTTGATACATAAAGCTTAAGTATGTTTTGTTTATAAAATAAAGTGGAATTGTAGAGATTTTATTTAGATTTTGTTTTATGAACAACTAGTTTCTGCTAGACATCTTTTATCTATTAATTTATATGACAGATAAAAGTATTTCTGCCTTCTGCAACTGCTCCCATGGTGAACTTTCTTACTTTAAACTACCCATAAAAGAAGACTTCTGTCTTGTACTTAGACCAATCACAATTCATTTGACATTCTTCTCAGATTAGCTGACATATTCAATTAACTGTTATCTCACAGAATTACAGTGTGTCTGATGTTTTTGGCTTGTAATGCTAAAATCACTTGATCCCTGGGCTGAAATGCAGGTTTGCAAGGCACTAGTGAAAGAAGTTTTTTCGGAGTCTTCTGTACAGAGCTGATTACATGGTAATCAATCTTTTTCTTCTCTTAACTTTTTCCTTTTTCTCTAGAATTACTTGCTTCCTATACCTATATTTCTTTTTTTCTGATACTAGTATTTTTTCATTGTGATTGCAATGAAAAAGTCTTTGCATATTTTTGATTACATTTAACACAGGCTTCAATAGCATCCGCATCTTTTCAAATTTGTTTAAACACTGTGTTTAAATAATTTTTTACAATTTAGGAAAGTTGTACATTGGAGTAATCAGTAAGGATCCCACTATCCTTAATATACAGTGCTGGAATTAGGAAAAAGGGGCTCTCTGGGGTCCCTTTTAATGACAGTTCCTAAATGTATGCAGTATACTGATACAAAGGAATTGTGGCACATTTTATAAATGCTTTTTATGCAGCAGTGTTGCTAGTATACTTGTTGCTATTAGCAATCTGAAGGACAAAATTTACAATCTAACTCTGGAATCACCAAGATGCAGTCAAAATGACTAATGCATAATATTGATTGAGAAGCCACTTTATTGTGCTCTAAGCACACTTTAAAGTGTCTTGAATTATTTTTCAACTTGGTAAATCTGGACTATAGTATGCAGATTAGCTCTGTTAGATAGTCAGGGAATTTAATATAAAGCAGGTGATTTTGTATTCTTCACTATAAAACTGGCCATAACGCAGTATTTTCCCGAAATACCTAAATCAGGAATATACCACATTCTGATCACCAGGTGGAGCTGCTGTTCAAAGAGAATATACACATTAGACACCATAGGGGATTATTCATGACAGCTGTGCAAATCCTGTGACATTCACATAGCAATTTTATATATATATAAACCAACGAGATTTCGGTACCCCCCCCCCAAAAAAAAAAAAAAAAACTTCAATTTTTTATTCTGATTGACTCTTTTTAGGGTAAAGAAAGGATATTATGTCAACTATTGATGGTTTTAGCTTAGTAAATTGAGCCTATAATATTATGAACCTTGATAGTTTTTGGAATAGCATTGCTCACCTCTCATTTTGCAAGCTTTGTATGCAGATTTGACTGTTTTATCATGTACTGTAAGTTTTTGGATTTAGATTCTTTGTTTAAAGATATATAAGAAATATATTTCAAACTTGAACTGAACATAAGAACATAATGGGTATATTTGCATGGCTATACTTATAAAAGTATTTATTTTTATTTTTTTAACAAAATTTACAGTCTAACAGAGTGGGGTCAGATTTAAAGCACATTCTTTTTTTAATTACTCGCCAAGATCCAATCTGACCTTCAAATTGTTCTTTAGCTGTAAGTAACCCATGTATTTAATTATTACAATAAATACATTTTTTAACTAGAGATCTCAGTACAAAAGGAAAAAAAATCCAAAATAGCTACTGACATTGCATTTGTTAATGATTTCCTTTCTTCAGGCCATTATTTCAACACAAAGTTTTCTGTAATATTATATGTTCATTCAACATATCCTATGCATAATATATATCTGTAGATTATGGAAACATAAAAATGCAGCATGTATAAAGAAAAAAAATGTATAATGTCCCAATTAACATTTCTTTCCAAACATTAAGTCAGTGGGGTGGATTTACCAAAAATTGAGAGTTCAGAATCTGGTGCAGCTGTGCATGGTAGCCAATCAGCTTCTAACTTCACCTTCCTCAATTAAGCTTTGATTAAAAAAAAAAAAAAAACTGGAAGCTGATTGGTTTCTATGCAGAGCTGCACCAGATTTTGCACTCTCCAGTTTTAGTAAGTCATCCCCAGTGTGTCTCAACTCTCCCGTGATTCACATGCAATATACCTTCACCTAAAAGCACCCATATCCCACCATAGAAGTAAGATAATAAATGCTCACCAGAAAAAGGCCCGTACACACGTAGCGATTGTCGGCCGTAAATATTCGGCCGCCGAACGATCGGCCGATTGTCGGCTTGTTAGTATGATGCATCCGACAACCGACTGCGACTTTTCGGCCAAACAGAATCGGGTGTGCAGGCTATAAAATTTTTGTTGGCCGTCACCAGAACGGCCGATTGTTCGCCAGTCAGTACAGAATTCGGCCGACTAACAGCAGATGAGCAAGACTGGGCATGCTCAGAGAAGAAAAAACACACGGAAAGTAAACCATCACATGACATCACTTCTGCAGTCGGCTGTTGTTGGCCGACAAAATTTGTGTGCAGTCTTCAGCACTTTTCAACCGACAGGACAGCACCGGACAAAAGACGGCCGATTGTTCGGCCGACATTCGGTACGTGTGTACGGGGCTTTAGACCTCACAGTATTATAGAGGTCAGGTATGATTCATAAATCATGTGGGGAACTGCCACTGTCATCTATCACAGGTAAGTATAACTTCAGAATCACCAACTGCTCACCCTTTCTTCACTACAGATAATGGCAGCCCTATATTCTCCATGATAAACCTCAAGTTATACCTTGTACCCTTTACAAATAAGGGTATACCATCAGAGAATGAGCTTTACTCATAGCTGTGTACTTGCCTCTAATTAGACAAACTAAATTTTCTTGGAGTGCACTCCAATACCATCCAGCATGCAGTGTGACAAAAAGGAAAAAAGGCTCAATATTGTGAATACTGCTTGGATAGAGCTTATACCATAGATACAACAATAGATACAACCATATTTAGTAAATCTTCAAACAAATTCTATTAAGAAAAACTCTATCCGGAAACAACAAAAATCATGAACAATTGTATGCTGATAAACAGTAAAACTTTTAAAAACTGCACTAATGGCATATAAAAATAATTTAAAAAGAAATAAACCAAAAAAAAGCAAAAAAACAAAATCAGTAATTAGCATCTATAATCTATCTCTGTCAAATATATATATGTATATATATATATATATATATATATATATATATATATATATATATATGATCTGTAACAGCTATAAGGTATAACTAAATATATCAATATACTAAAATAGAAAGAAAAAAAGGTGTGGGGATCCCCCAAAATCATACAAGGCCCTTTGGGTCTGTTATGAATTTTAGTAAAAACCCCATGCCAAAATCTAAAAAAAAGTAGGGTCCCCCCAAAATCCATACCAGGCCCTTATCTGAGCATACAGTCCATCAGGCCAGGAAAGGGGGAGGATGAGCGAGCGACCCCTCCCCCCTCCTGAACAATACCTGGCCATATGTCCTCAGCATGGGAGGTTGATTTGGGGCAGGGGGGCTTGAAGGGCCTGGATTGGGGAGGGACCCCATTGCCGATTTTGTCACATTTTTCTGTTGCCAGCAATGGTATTGTATTGCCAGCAATTTAAATGCAATTGTTTATTTTAGAAATGTCAGTTTTGCTGCAGCAGGTTCTATACACAGTACAGAGCCACTTTATAGGCAGAGTAAGGGGATCCCCAAGGCACTATATTTAAAGGATTTATTTTGTATCGTTTCACTTTAAATATCATTAAAATCACTGCTCCTTTAAAAATAATCTTTTTAAAGTTTTTTTTTGTATTGATACATGTTCCCCAAGGCATTACCCAGGCCCCCATACATTTTATGGCCAATAACTTGCATATAAGCCTTCAAAAGTGAAACATTTGATTTTGAAGGATCGGGTTCCCTAAATTTCATTGGGGTTGGGGCATGAACTTTTGCTATGTTTGGGAGTTCTTGTGCAAACTGAACCAGGGGGGGGGGGAGGTTTGGCCCATCTCTATAGCTAAAAATGATTACTTCTGTACTAATTTCTGTAACAACCAAAGTAATGTTGGAAAACAGTCTACAACTTAAAGATTTTCTTTAACACTACCATATTCTTAAAATACATTGCAGGAAGTGATAGAAGGTTACTGTCAGATTTACACTAGACACTTTAATAAAAATGTTTCTGTTTGTTTATATATGCTATTCATTGGGGCATCTATTGGCTGTGCCAGAATGTAGTTATACTATGTAATAGATTTTCATCCCAATAAAATAATGCAAAAATAATATTTGATTTTAATGATAATAACCTGTTCATGCTGCCTCTTGCATTATGTAGTTAGCAAGAGGTTAAAGAGTCAATGAGTAAAAAAAAACCAATGAAATAAAAAAGAGGAGTAATAAATGCTATATTTTGTTGGCTGTTTTATAAATTATCTTTTTTTATGTTTAAATATATTTTTCTGTATAGTCTTTTTCAATGTTACACATAATATGGTTTTAGGTAAAAAAAGAAAAATTAGGCATTGACTAAGTACAAATTAAAAGGAGAGTGCTAGTGTATAGCTGTATACAAAAAGGATTAGCCAACAATCCGATGCCAGTTTAGTGCATGTATTTTTAATTTTAGCTTCTACTGTTTGTTCTTGTGCTTGTTTGGTTTCTCTCTCAGTTCCTAGTTCTTTTTCTTTAATCCTGTTGCTGTGATCATAATAACTTTTTTCACCAGTAACGGCATGTAAACAGACTCCCAGTCACTATAACAGCCAGGAGTTTGTTTCCTTTTTTCCCACAGTTTTCAGCTTTGTTGTAGAAGTGAATTGGGTGACTTGCAGCAAAAGGTGCTGCCCTGCTAGTTGACATACCCCTTTTATATGTCTCAGGCTCACCTGTTCCTCATGGGTGGCCAGGGACCTCATGGCAGGTATCAGGATGGAGAGAAGTGGAAGATTAGTGAAAATCCAATCTTCCCTGGTAGCTTTCAGCATTTCTAAGTTCAGAGCTGTCAAATAAGGATGAGCTTTGGGTCCAGGTCAAACATTAGTTTAACATGAACCCAGCATGTTCACACAGTTTGGTAAGCAGGTGAACTAAAAGGCCCTATTTTACCAGTTCACCCACCTGAAACTCTGTCTGTTGCATGCGGAAATCATTTATTTAGTGGTGGTATCGCAGCTTCTCACCTGCCAGTTTGTTTAACATTCTAAACAAGCTTCCAGGGATCCTGGGAATGTCATTGACCATACATTGACTATATTTGGTCATGGCCACTTCATATGGTCATAGACATAAACTATCATTGCCAGCTAGTTTTATTTGGCCAGGGAATTGTCATGTCATGAGCAATGAGAATAGTGAAGATAGATGACCATCTTGATGGCAGGTCTTTGGGGAATCGTTCATCATAATTGACGTTGGATCTACATCACTGGATGATGTAACTTACTTTGGGCTTTACCTTTCTGCAATGCATAAGGATCTAGTAAAGATTTTGAAGGGGACCCTAGGCCTTTTTCACAAACAGAATGAATATATATAGGAACTGTCATTTAGCAGCAATATCTTTTTTTCTGGATGCCACTTTTGTGGGAGTACTTTGTAAAGGTTAACAACTTCATGTGCAGGCTTGGGGCATCCCCTAGCTCTTTGCGAATGTCATTTCTGACAAAACATGTCATTATCGCATACCGGAAGTGTCCTTAAGTAGGGATGTGGCTGATCAGTTTTTACGGCATTGTTTTTATCTCTATACATGTGAGTGCATTTTTTATTTTTTAATGAAAAGTGGTGAGTTGATTACACTATGTGGGACATGAGTCTTCTTTTATGCTTTCTTTGAGTGCATGGACATAAATGTTTGCAGCCAGAATTAGCGATCAGAATTGTTCTGTGAGATTAATATTGGAGTCTTCTTGTTGTCCTGCTCTGTTTGAAAACTGCAAAACATCTTGAAATATTCCTGAGCCTAGTCTGCTACCAACTGATGACCTCTGAAGTGTGGCATGGATGCAGAATAATGCAATATATTACCTTCCTATTCATTTAAAATAATATATATTTTTGGTAAGAATTTGCAAATGTATCCCTGGTGGAGGTTTTTTACACTGGTGTGGGAAGCACTGTTCCAATTTTGAAGCGGATTAGTGAATGATAAGTGGATTTTAAAAGCAGACTATTTTTTCATATTTTATTTCTTTTTTGGTGCTTGGCTTTTTTATTTATATTAAAGCATAGCACATTGTTGTCTAAATATAAATGCAAATGCATGTGTTGGGTGCAAACTATTATGAAAATGACTATTGCACTATACATATAAGGTATCACCACAAATGTTGGAATTAAAGCACAATTTTAGAGTCTTCATTCATTGTTAACTCCAATGAAGGCAAAGCATTACATGTGCACATTTTAGGTACCACAGTTTTTCACTATTTCGCATGCAACATTTTGAGGCTTGACATATTTGCCATCTGTTTACTCAACACAATCTAACCTATTTTATTTTACCAAAAATGTGCATTAGATTGTTTTTGTGTGGACAAAAAATAATTTGAGTCTATTTTTTACTGAAAGTAAATATTTGCTAAACATTGGCACTAACTATTGTGTGACATAAACTTACTATTTGGGCCAAGCTCCCTTTGTCTGTGGCAGGCAGAAGAAATTTGATCAAGATGATCCTCTTGCATAAGTGTTTATATGTGACCTACCATATACTGACTATAGTGACTTTGGACACGCTGTTTACCTCATTTATATAGGCAAACAATAGACGGAAGTTGAAACTTTCTGGCCTGCAAAGGCCAAGGGTTGAAGCAGGGATGGCACTTCCGAACATGTACTACTACTATTTAGCTGGACAGTTGCTCCATTTGAATGACTGGCTGGAACCTCTCACCCCAGCTGTAGTGGAATCGCATTTAGCTTATGTGTTTGAGTTAAACCATTTGCTTATAGCATTAGAGGATCCCTCAAATCTCCTGGGTGGGAGACGAGTGGCAATTTTGAACCTGGCTTGTACTGTATGAAGGGCAGCTGAGCAACTGGATGAATTTGGGGACATCAGTGCCACTTTGCCCTTGTGGCATAATCCCATGTTTCCTCATTTACAGAAATTTTTGGATTATGCTTTTTGGGAGCATAGGGGTATTGTCACTCTGGACTCTGTATACTGTATACTCTAATAATGTTTTTGCCTCCTTTATTGAATTACAAAACAAGTGTTCACTTCTATGTAATGCCTTCTATAGATATTATTAGTTTTGCCATGTTTTGCAAACCCAGTTTCATGGTTCTGGTACTAGGTTTTCTGACTATCCATTGATTGGTGTACTAAGGTCACAAGGCCCTAAGGGTTTGATCTCCACTGTATACTCCCACTTATTATCTATCTCAATCAATAAAAATCCCCTGGCGGTTCCTGATAAGTGGCAAGTTCTTATACCTGATTTGTCCGATGAGTACTGGAAGGAAGCATGCTCTTCTCACTTAACTGTCTCACTGGCTAATAACAACAAACCTATTTAACTCTATATGTTCCACCAGTCCTATCTAACCCCAGTATGGTTACATGCCATGCATCCTATACCAAATTCTGCATGCACGAGATCCACCTACCAATGGGCAGATTTTGCTTATTTGATGTAAACATGTCCTGGTATAGACAGATATTGGCAACAAGTGACAGCACTACTGTCTAACATTCTCTCTGTTATTGTGTCATGCACCCTACAGATTTGCTTGCTGGGTATATTGGATGAGAAATAAGGGTGGGTGAACGGTTTGGCCCGAGCATGAGTTCGGGCCAAACACTGGCTGTTTCGCCCGTTCAACAAACACCCAAGTTATCGGGGTGTTCGACCCACTGCACAGTGCATTGGAAGCCCTGATTGGCTGAAGCAATGAAAGCTTTGCCCAATCAGGGCACAGGGCACTGTCAGAGCCATAATTAGAGAAGGTAGTAGTGTAATATCAGTGTGGAGAGAGATTAAACAGGGCTCTGTTCAGTGCTACTAGAGAGTCAGTGTAGAATATCAGTTTAGTGTGAACCTAGTAATAGTTCAGCCAGTGTGAGTGTAGTGCGACCATTCATTTTTACATTAGTGTGCATCTAGTGATAGTTCAGTCAGTGTGAGTGTAGTGCGACCATTCATTTTAACTTTAATGTCACTTTAGTGTAAATCTAGTGATAATAAAATAAATCAACCGCGCTAACCACAACACATGACTAAAGGCCCGTACACACGTACCGATCGTCGGCATACAAACGTCGGTGGACGAAGGATCTGCCGATTGTACGCGTGTTAGTATGGTGCCTCCGACAGATGTCTGCGCACAATCCGCGGACAAAAGTCTTTCTTGCAAACATGAAAATATTTGTATGCCGACACCAGAACGGACGATTGTTCGCCTGTCAGTACACAATTCTGCCGACACACAGCTACAAATCCCAACACGCATGATCAAACCAAATGAGTTCCCGGAAGAATTTTCTCTAGTAAACTCAACATTTTATTCAGAAAGAACTTTCGGCTCGCGGAAGTCCAAGAAATAGGTGAAATGCGGAGCACATGCTCATCTTGATAAATGTGAGAAGAAGGAAGATGCTGCTCATAATGCCATACTTTTCTAATAAAAAGGCATGTGTTCTGTTATGATGAAGATAATGTTTGTCTATTCTATCTGTTCTATCAAATTTTAGAATTAAATAATTTGAACTCTTCACCATTATTTTTGTATTTTCACACCAAAGATCTAACTATTGATATGACCCTTTATTCTTGTATGAATTAATGTCTAAAACATATTTTTCAGGTTATGCACAATATTAAACATGTTAACAAATTCAGATAGGCCATTTTTTATTTTCAATTTTCTTTATTTTTTGGATCTCAGCAAAAAAAAAACAAAGCAAACATCAATACTTTCCGTATAACTAAACATAAAAAAGGTCCATTTGGACAAAATTAAACTAGAAACTGGCAAACAGGGGTAAAATAAATAATAGGGGGTTACAAAAATTAAAGTTGCTGGTAACTGAAATCAGGTTGCCATGAGGGCAGGTTTGGATCCTGCTGGCCATATTGCCACTGGCCATGTGGCATTTGGCGAGGTGGTGGGTGTTGTGGAGGTGGAGGTGGAGGTGGAGGTGGAGGTGGAGGGCACGGGTGCTCCTGGCATGCATGGCTGTGCTCAGTAAGTATGCCGTTTTCAGCCTTTTGCAGCACATCAAGAATAATTTTTCTGGCATACTGACACTGCCTGAGGTCCACCTTATCTAAAATTTTTGCCGTCATGTTGCCGAAGGACTCATTGGCCTCCGGTTTCCGACGTAGGGCTATGGTGGCCTCCTGGATAAACTCGTCGGTGATGTCATCCACGTGCTTCCTCTTTTGCCTCCGTTTGGCAGGAGGAGGTGGTGGTGGAAAGAGTTCCGCAGGCTCCTCAGGCTCCTCAGGCTCCGCAGGCTCCCCAGGCTCCTGGCTGCAACCTGGCTCCTCCTCAGTGACACTTCCCTGTTGATGAAATGAACAATTGATTAGAATGTTATGTTTGTTATATTATTGTGAACAAATAGCAGACTTTACATACAGTGGCATATCTAGGGTCTCCAGTGCCCTTGTTGAGGAGCTGTATTTGGCAACAACCCCCCCCCCCCCCCAAGATCAATGTAAAACTGTAACCCACCCCCCCAAAAAAAAATTAAAGGGCATTAAAAGTTTCTAATTTGCCCCTTGTTTGCCCAGTGTAGAGCTCTCTAGTGGGCAATCATTGTCTCAGGTGTGAAAAAGAAAGAGAGGGTTGAGAGCTAGAGAGAGGGAGAGAAAGAGGGGGTGTGAGAGAGAGAGGAGGGGGTTGCAGAGAGAGAGGGGCCTGAACTTGCAGAGGACTTGATGTAGGGCATTGAGGGTGAAGCAGTGCAGGGAAACATGAATAAGGAAGCCACCTGCCTTGCTGACCCAGAGTGAGAGACCAGAGACATGGAAGCAAGGATGGATGGATCATTTGCAGGAGCTGTTAGTTTTGTATTAAAAAAGGTTGAGCCAGAGGAATGCTGAGGCTACAGCAGTGTTTGTTAGGACCAGAGGTGTGCTGGGGATGCAGCAGTGTTTGTAAGACCAGAGGTGTGCTGGGGATGCAGTGAGAGGCAGTCTCAGTCTCCTGGTCTTTTGGCTCAGCTGCTCTCAATGTTTTACACCTGCATGAAGCAGCTCTCAATGTTTTACACCTGCATGAATCCGCCTGCAAACTGGGGGTTCTGGGGTGTGCAGGCTGAGTGGATTGTTAAAATAAACAATAAAACAATGCCAATGTTTTTGTGACCCACCCCCCTTGGCCTGCGCCCCTGGCGGTTGCCTGTCATGCCAACCCCTTGCTATGCCCGTTTACCTAAAGGGTCAATTATGGTTTAGCTTATAATTTTGTTACATGATTACATTTTAGCAGACAATATATTGTGAAATGCCATACCTGAGTAAAACTCTCCTCCAGGAAATCCTCATCCTGGCTTGGATCTACCGACACTGAGCCCTCTGCCGAAGTAGAAGGCAGTGTTGAAATTGACGGCCTGGATTCCATGGTGTCTGCCAGGAACCGCATGTTATCAAAGTACCACAGCCGTGGTACATATACATTCCGTGCCCCTGCTCCAGACTGGGTGGACTCCTCTATTTTTTTTAACTCCCGCCTGTAGGCAGTGCGAATACTGTTTATTTTTTTGCGGATATAAGTAAAATTTGCCCCAGGACAGACGGGCTTGTAGAAGGCCACCAAATGTTCCATGGCCTGTTTTCTGAGTTTTCTATTTTTATAATCTGCGGACTTGACTTGCCACAAACAGGGCAGTTGCCTGAATTCATCAATGAAACTGATGAGAAAGTTGTGGGTGGTGAAATTGTCCACCATATTGCAGGACAGTATATGCCTGCAAGACACAAAACAACACAAAACATATTAAAAGAGCATGTATTTTGGCACATAATAAAGATATTCCTAATAAAAGCTGTATAGGGCCCAAAACACACACTTTCTATTAAAAGAGTCGTACCTTTGTTTGTGGGGAAAAGTCGTGATTCGCCGCTCGATCGTGCTCCAACTCTCGATATGTCCGCTAGCGAATCGTCGGCCGAACGATCTGGCGTCCTTTAAATACAGCGCAGGCGTCAACTCCTCCTCCAGTGGCGGGCTTGTGCAGGGGTGTGTACGTGCCGAAGATCAGGCCTACATGCGACACTCACACCTGAGGCAGTGGAATAATCATTGTTTAATTACGAACCATGTCTCAACAATCTGGGAGCTCAATTAGTGGGGGCCGAAGTGATTGGGCCACCCGAAAATCAAGGGCTACACCCATGTCAAAGCCAGAAATGGTGGAGATGGTCTCCATTTTAGAAAAAATGGATTACGATGGAAAGTTGGCAAATTACGATCGGCCCAATGCCAGGAAAGATGGCATCATGGGCAAGGTGGTGGCCTGTTTGGTCAAAAAATTCGGTGTCGAGCGATCGAAAGATCAGATTCGGAAACGGTGGTCTGACCTCAAACACCGTGAGCAGGATCAGCTTTCCCAAATCCATCGGATTTTGAAAAAAAGTAAGTTTTATTTTTTCTTTATTTTTTTAATCATGCAATATGTTTTTTATAATTTTGTGTATATTGTATTAACATGTCTAGATTATAATGTCTATGTAAAAAGTTAGATTACTCATTTTAGTTGTCATGTCGTGATTTGATCGATCTATTGTTGATGTTTTAGTATATGACATTAAAAGTCAGGAAGCCATAGTTAAAAATATATGTATTGTGTTGCAACGAACGTTCTTTCCTGCACGAATCTTCTCAGCAAACATTCCTATTAATCACAGATTATTATTCAAACCTTTAAATAGGAGAAAAACGTAAACTCCGTGCCAAACTATGGGAAAGGAGGAGGAGAGGTCTGGCAGCTCCATCGGCAGTTGCCGAACAAGATGAGGACATGGGCACAGAAGGTGGCACAGATTCCACTAAAGGTAATTGGTTCCTATGCACTGTCAAACATTAATGTACCATATTTTTCGTAGATAACCATGTACATGTCTTCATATTTGTTACTAAAAGAGCTATCAAGCAGGGCACCATGTCCTAACAAATGTACCTCTTGTGACTTTTATGATATGGCCAATGTTTTGTATTATGTAGATGAAGACATTATTCCGGAAATAATCCTGGTGGAGCCAACAAGTGATGAGACACCAGAGCAACAAGAAGGTTGGTAGTCACAGATTTTTGTGTAGTGGGATCATAGAAATATGTGTATTTGCAATGATTGTTTAACCTTATATTCTTGTATTCCCTTACAAATTTACATTGCAGATGTTGCATCATGCCAGGATGTGGCATCCCCAGCCAGGTCAGAAGCCCGATCTCCTGGCAACTTGCCAAGCAGCATGGAAGCCAGTTCCGAAACTGTGGAGGAACCAGGACCAAGTGTCCAAGAGCCAATTGTGTGCCCACGTAGGTTTTTGCAGAATGATTTTTATCAGTGTTATTTTTAGCCTCCAATTTACAACACTAGTTCCCTATGGGAGCCTCTTTATTTGAATGGAAGTCGCACCGTAAGTCGGATCAGGATGCTCTGACTTGCGGGGCCACTTGCGTTGTGAAGATTTTTGAGGGGGAACTACACCAAAAATTTGAACAACCCACCGTGGGTGTCCCCCCAAGTTCACAACCAGGCCTTTTGTGTGTGGTATTGAGTTTGAGGGTATGCCCACAACAAAAAGACAGCGTGGGTTACCCCCAAAACCCCTACCAGACCCTTATACAAGCATGCAGCTTGTCAGGCCAGGAAAGAGAACGAGCAAGCGGACCAAACACCCCCTGGACCACAGCAGGACACATGCCCTCAACATGGGGGGGTTTTGTTGCTTTGGGCCAGGGGGCCTCTGCACCGCACACCCAAAAGCACCTTACTCCCATGTAGAGGAGGACAAGAGCCTCATCCCCACAACCCTGTCTGGTGGTTTTGGGGGGTCATGCGGCCAGGGGGTTCCTAGGACTTTGGAAGCAACCTTTAACAAAGGGTGGCCCCCAGATCCCAGACCCCAATCACTATGTGAATGGGTATGGGGTACATAGTACCCCTACACATTAACCACATAAATGGAAGTGTATGTGAATAACGACAGGAGACGTTTATGAAATGTTCTTAAAGATCTTCATCCGGTCTTCTCCACTCTGCTCTTTGGATCTTCTCCTCTCCAGTCTTCTGCTGTCCAATCTTCTGCTCTTATGTTGTCTGCTCTTTTGCCCTAGGCTCTTCTTCTTCCTCCTGTCCTCCTCCAATGCTGTTGCCGTGCATTCTGCCCGTCTCTGGTCTCTGCATCTTAATATATATACATTACAACCATGCCCTCACAATGACGTCATCATGCGTTCACACCCCTAATGAATATATAGTAAGCTCAGGAGACCGGCAGAATCATCAGCAACAGCATCGGAGGAGGACAGGAGGAAGAAGAAGAGCCTAGGGCAAAAGAGCATAAGAACAGGGTAGGTATTAACTCGAGAGGAATTTAAGATTACCTGGACACCAAATGTTTCTCTATTATTATGACCTCATGTAGGTGATTCACATTGACTCATTTTTTTTTATTTTTTACAGACCATGTTTTACATAGTTGCACATTAGCCAAATTGACCCGTGAGGCTCTCCAATGCTGCGCAGACCTGGAACAAATAAAGGAGACTGCAACGGCATTACAAATCAAAATGCGCAATTTTGTGGACATGATTGGCAAATTTTAAGCCACAATTTTACTAGGTTTTTAATGTTTGTATTGGGATGTTCCTGATGTTACAAATTTTTTATAATGTTTTAGGGCATTTTAATTACACTCAGATGTTAAAGAGTGTACCCAAGTTTGGGAAAAGCACTTTACAACACCCTAACCCTAACCCTAACCCTAACCCTAACCCTAACCCTGTGAATGTTTGATACTAAAACGTTTTTACATTCAACAATGTGTGTTCAATTCTTTATTAGACTTTCGTTGGGGGGTCGAGGTCTAAAGCTGTGTAAAGAAGCACTAAATGTATGATGGCTGTCCTATTCCCATATTTACATGTTAATGAAAGCATTTTGGACACTGCCATATGCGAGTTGCTGGAGGTGTCAATGAAATGTTAAAGATACCCCCAGTTTTAACGCATATCACAGTGCGATCTGACATTTCACACAGGATCGGATCACACAAGTTTGAACGATTGTGCGATCCTATCCTGATGCGGCTGAATAAATGCATCATGTGCGACTTTTGTGCGAGTGCAGTGCGAATTGAGCCATACAAACTGTATAGCTGATTTTCGCATGAACATCTGATCGCATGTAATAAAGGAGCAGTGCGCTACGATATTACATGCCATCAGATGTGCAGTGTGAATTGAGACATACACTTTGTATGGCTACATTCGCACTGAACACGCATACAAGTCGCACATGACCCTTTATTTCTGATGTATCTGGATTGGATTGCACAGTGCTTAACACTTGTGGAATACAATCCTGTGCAAAAAGTAAGTGGCGGGTCACCCTTATGCAATGCTGGAAGGCTGCAAAGTCGCAGACTTCCCGCATCGCATAAGTGTGACTCAACACTCAAGGTACTAGCAGTCCTAGGATTCAATATGGCATTGATATTGCCAGTAGCAATCAGTGTAGGGAGATCAGTGTAATCTATAGTGTATTGCTTGTTCGTTGCTCTAGTTCACTTTCCATTACCTATATATATAACACTTTGAGATGAACAATGATCAAGTTTCACATAACACTGACATATCCTAACATTGGTGGGCAGTGAGAAGGATGTCATAAATGAACACAACATAACAGGTGTAGGTACTTTGTTAATACCCTAATGTATTATATGAAATATATAGTATGGGCAACTTCTGGACAATGAACACCAATGTAAGGTGACATTAGATGAACCTTGGGTGTGACCTAGTTCTCAATGTGACAGGGTTTGTGTACATTTTGTGGGGTGCAGAAGGCCCTTGTATTTACACCACTGGCTAAAAAATAACACATGGCCATCATCACTTTGGATCAGCTGGTGAGAGACTACAGTCAAGAAACACACTGATGAATGTATTAACCCTTCCAAAGTCACACATATATAACACATGATTAACCCAAATAATTGTGTTTGGCATATGTGCCCAAATGATTATAATCCACAATACAGAATCATTGCAATTTTTGTTTAATGTGTTGAAAAATAATATATCTCTGACATTTATCTTGTGTGTCCAATCTTTAACAAGATTAATGGGTGTGTGACAGTGATTGCTGCCAGGACACAGCTCCTCTCCCCACGAAATAGTCCAGATATTCCTGGCGGATCTGACGGGCCCTGTGTGATGCCAATGCTGACCGTCCAACTTCCATTGACGTCATGGACTCCACTTGGTTAGAAGGTTGGGCCTCTCCACTTGTACCTGGCATAGCAGGGTCAGTATCCAGTTGCTGCAATACATAATTTTGTGCATTCCTGCGTAGGAAGTTGTGCAAAATGCAGCAACACAAGACCACATTATCCACTTTGTACAGTGCCAGGTTTATGGACGTCAGGAATATCCGGAACCGGTTGGCCATTATCCCGAAGGCATTCTCCACAACTCTGCGAGCTCTGGACAACCGGTAGTTGTAAATCCTTTGGTCTGGGGTGAGGTTCCTCTGAGGGTAGGGCTTCATGAGATGCTCCCCAAGCGCAAAAGCCTCATCTGCGATAAACACAAAGCTCATACCCTCAACAGTTTGCTCCCTGGATGGCAGGTTCAGAGTGCCGTTCTTTAGACGACGAGCGAACTCCGTCTGATCAATAACTCCCCCATCCGAATTGTGGCCATTTTTGCCAATATCCAAAAAAATAAACTCATAGTTTGCATTAACTATGGCTAGCATGACTATACTAAAAAAACCTTTATAATTATAAAAAAATGTGCCCGAATTCGGAGGGGGGACAATGCGGACGTGCTTCCTATCAATAGCACCCCCACAATTGGGAAAATTCCACTTCTCCAGAAATTGATAAAGAAATCTCCAGCCATTGCTCTGCGTTTGAAGGAAACTGTGGGGCAAAGATAAAAAAAAAAAAATTAGTGCTTGAGCACATCACATTATTAATTACACACACAGTTGTCTGTTAAATGCTTATGCAACTTGCTAAAAAAATATACAACAGGAAGGCAAAGGTTTGGATATGGGGATGTAACATCTACATACATTTATTTTCAACCTCCTATTGTTCTTATATTGTAAAGGGCCATACACACTAGAAGATTCTCTGAAGACTTTTTCGTGCAGATTTACCTTTTCTATGTAGTGCAAGGGCCTACCAGATTGCATAGGATTTGAAAGTGTTTGTTGGACCTTATATTATTTGGTTTTGGTAAATCGGAAGGATAAATTGTTCTGACAATCTTCTAGTGTGTATGGCCCATTATACTCACCAGCTAGAGCTGAGATTTACAAACTACGGCCATCCAGCTGTTGCAGAACTACACATCCCATGAGGCCTTGTAATTCTCTGACATTCACAGACATGACTAGGCATGATGGAAATTGAAGTTCGTGAACAACTGGTGGGCCATAGTTTGAAGACCTCTGAACTTGAGCTTTGGTATATGCTGACTTTGAGATTTAGCATGTGGGTGGGGGATGGGTAAGTAAAACTGGGCATTTATACATCAATAAGGGCTTGTGGTCAGTGAAGGTTTTAACATCATTACATAAACATACAGAATCATAGGTGGGAATGGATGGACTGATGTATTTTAGATAAATCATTAACTAGGTACTAAAACATTGGCCAAGGAATAATTGTTTGAGGGAAAGCAATAAAATTAGATAAATTCGACATACTGTTAACAGGCAATGCGTTTAGGGACACATAGGAGAGAATGGTGGGGTGGTCAGTGGGTAATTTTACAAATGGTTAAAGATAATCTACATCTTTACTACTATGTGCATGCGGACAGAGGGTAGTTTACAAATAATGGCCTGTGTCAATTGCTGTACATCCAAAAACATCATAATTCAGGTGAAACTAGTAATACATGTAATGTAATGTAAAAAATCAAACATACCTTGATATAGTCCTTCTGCAAGACCTTGATGATGGCAGAGCAGGTCTCAGGGATGATGACTCCAAGAGCTTGGGGGGAGATGCCTGTGGTGAACTTCAGATCCTGCAGGCTTCTCCCTGTTGCAAGATACCTCAACGTCGCAATTAACCTTTGCTCAGGAGTAATTGCAAGCCGCATACAAGTATCCTGCTTCAGAATATAGGGGGACACCAGGGCAAGAAGACGGTAAAAGATGGGATCCGTCATCCTCAAATAATTCCTGAAGTCATCAGGATTATTTTCCTGGAGCTCCCTCAGCAAGGACATATGAGAAAATTGATCACGGTTAAGCAACCAATTTTTCGTCCAGGAGGTCCGCTTCTTCTTCCTATTGCTCGTACGTCGTCTCAGAGCCAAAACTCCAACACTAACGACAGCAACGGACGAATTCACGGTCGCCATAATAAATTCTCGAACGATGTCTCGGAAAATAGCGAAATGTCGTCAACCAAACAAATGCTACCGAAATCAGCGCGAGATGCCCAGAAGGGTCACGGCCAAACACTCACTTCCTCTTTTGTAGCGGCGAACGTGCGTGGAACGTAGTGACGTCATTTTCTGTCGGAAGACAAATGTCCTGGGCAAGTTTTGAGCACTTTTCAACAGACAAACAACAAACACACCAGCCGCGAACATTTGTAGGACGTTTGTATGAAAAAATAATTGATCTGAGGCATCACAGCAACCACCTCCATCCCTAATATTGTATACAACAGGGGGGGCGTAAGGATAATGGGACTTTAAATGAGGTAGGTTGCTATTGCAAATATCCAAATAAAAATAAAGATAAAATAGTTCCAAAATGTTTGTTTATTACTTGCTGCACGATAAAATATTAGATCATGCAGCAATAATCAATAAATAGAATAAATAGAATCTCGCATATTCACAGTACAGATACAGACAATTCAGGTATGGACATACAAAAAGGTAGTAACGGAAATATCTTGCTAGGCATATACACATAATAAATAGATATATAACAGCAGATACAAATATCATACAACGGCATATATATATATCAAATACATAGCAAGAATACATCCAGTGGCTCATGGGCTCTTTCATACATATTGCGTAATCCATGTCCTGATAAATCTTCATATTTCATATTTTTATGGCTCTACGCGTTTCGTGGAGTTATCATCCACTCTTCAGGAGCTTAGTACAAATTTTCTGTAAATAAGAGCTGGTTTGGGCTAAAGAGATCATATATGGATAAAGTTAACACACTAATAAGTTATCTCGAAAGTTTTCAAAAAATCTATAACTCTGATACTTACATATTAAAAACAACAAAAAAAGTCGCAGAGAAAAATCGCATAGTCTCCCGTCACTGAGTACAATGTGGATATACGCCTGATCCGGGGCTGAGGCGGGTAAACGCCACTTGGCTCATAGAGGGGGGAGGGGGGGGGGGAGGAGAAAAAAATCCCACAGAAGGAATGGAAGAACCAGCGATTTCATCACATCAGTGACCAAGTTATCTAATCAAAGAAATAAAATTTAAATATATAAAAATGTGTCCAGATTACTTATCTTTTTCAGATATTAGTGTTGTATGTGATAAAAAAGGGTGGAAGGACATTAGTAGAAAAAAACTTATGTGCCAGGTGCAGCATAGCTAAGATTCAGCAATGCTGAATCTTAGCTATGCTGCACCTGGCACATAAGTTTTTTTCTACTAATGTCCTTCCACCCTTTTTTATCACATACAACACTAATATCTGAAAAAGATAAGTAATCTGGACACATTTTTATATATTTAAATTTTATTTCTTTGATTAGATAACTTGGTCACTGATGTGATGAAATCGCTGGTTCTTCCATTCCTTCTGTGGGATTTTTTTCTCCTCCCCCCCCCCCCCCTCCCCCCTCTATGAGCCAAGTGGCGTTTACCCGCCTCAGCCCCGGATCAGGCGTATATCCACATTGTACTCAGTGACGGGAGACTATGCGATTTTTCTCTGCGACTTTTTTTGTTGTTTTTAATATGTTAGTATCAGAGTTATAGATTTTTTGAAAACTTTCGAGATAACTTATTAGTGTGTTAACTTTATCCATATATGATCTCTTTAGCCCAAACCAGCTCTTACTTACAGAAAATTTGTACTAAGCTCCTGAAGAGTGGATGATAACTCCACGAAACGCGTAGAGCCATAAAAATATGAAATATGAAGATTTATCAGGACATGGATTACGCAATATGTATGAAAGAGCCCATGAGCCACTGGATGTATTCTTGCTATGTATTTGATATATATATATGCCGTTGTATGATATTTGTATCTGCTGTTATATATCTATTTATTATGTGTATATGCCTAGCAAGATATTTCCGTTACTACCTTTTTGTATGTCCATACCTGAATTGTCTGTATCTGTACTGTGAATATGCGAGATTCTATTTATTCTATTTATTGATTATTGCTGCATGATCTAATATTTTATCGTGCAGCAAGTAATAAACAAACATTTTGGAACTATTTTATCTTTATTTTTATTTGGATATTTGCAATAGCAACCTACCTCATTTGTAGGACGTTCCGTCGGCCGACGATCGGTACGTGTGTACGGGGCTTTAGACTTAAGCTGCTAGCACATCAACTGACACCTGTTGTGTAAACTAAAATATAACATAAAGTGCAGGGCTAGAATAAATGATCAATTGTATAAACACACATAAATGTGTATTCATATAAATCAAATTGAATATTTTGAAAAAAAGTCCATAGGTGAATCCAAAGTGTATACAGAAATAAAATAGTGCATCCAATTCTTAGGTGAAGAAAAAACATGTAAAATCCCCACACCAAGGAAAGACAGTGGATGCGCTCACCGGAGGGTATGGACCCAAGATACCTTATAGTATATATATATATATATATATATATATATATATATATATATATATATATATATATATATATATATATATATATATATATACATATACAGTATATAGTATACAAGCTGGTATTTTATATAATTCCAAAACGGTAGCCGGAACCCCCTATGTTATGAAGAGGTGACCAGAGTGTCTCATATAGGAACTTGCAGGTCTCTCACAGTGATATATGGAGGAACAAGCCAGTCAAAGTCGACATAGTGCAAAACTGTTAAAACTTTTCTTTTTTAAAAGAAGTCAAAGACACACTTACAAGCATCCAGTGAATATGAGCAGCTAAATACAGAGATCGTTGGCATTCACGACAATCCTAAGGCATTTCCTCTAATAAGACATCATCATAGGAAGCTGCCATAATGATCTACCACCTCCAGTGCTTTATATATATATATATATATATATATATATATATATATATATATACAGTGCCTTGCGAAAGTATTCGGCCCCCTTGAACTTTTTCACCTTTTGCCGCGTTTCAGGCTTCAAACATAAAGATATAAAACTTTAATTTTTTTGTGAAGAATCAACAACAAGTGGGACACAATCATGAAGTGGAACGAAATTTATTGGATATTTCAAACTTTTTTAACAAAATTATTCAGCCCCCTTAAGTTAATACTTTGTAGCGCCACCTTTTGCTGCGATTACAGCTGTAAGACGCTTGGGGTATGTCTCTATCAGTTTTGCACATCGAGAGACTGAAATTTTTGCCCATTCCTCCTTGCAAAACAGCTCGAGCTCAGTGAGGTTGGATGGAGAGCGTTTGTGAACAGCAGTTTTCAGTTCTTTCCACAGATTCTCGATTGGATTCAGGTCTGGACTTTGACTAACACCTTTATTTGTGAACCATTCCATTGTAGATTTTGCTTTATGTTTTGGATCATTGTCTTATTGGAAGACAAATCTCCATCCCAGTCTCAGGTCTTTTGCAGACTCCATTAGGTTTTCTTCCAGAATGGTCCTGCATTTGGCTCCATCCATCTTCCCATCAATTTTAACCATCGTCCCTGTCCCTGCTGAAGAAAAGCACGCCCAAACCATGATGCTGCCACCACCATGTTTGACAGTGGGGATGGTGTGTTCAGGTGATGAGCTCTGTTGCTTTTACGTCAAACATAACGTTTTACATTGTTGCCAAAAAGTTCGATTTTGGTTTCATCTGAACAGAGCACTTTCTTCCACATATTTGGTGTGTCTCCCAGATGGCTTGTGGCAAACTTTAAACAACATTTTTTATGGATATCTTTAAGAAATGGCTTTCTTCTTGCCACTCTTCCATAAAGGCCAGATTTGTGCAGTATACGACTGATTGTTGTCCTATGGACAGAGTCTCCCACCTCAGCTGTAGATCTTTGCAGTTCATCCAGAGTGATCATGGTCCTCTTGGCTGCATCTCTGATCAGTCTTCTCCTTGTATGAGCTAAAAGTTTAGAGGGACAACCAGGTCTTCGTAGATTTGCAGTGGTCTGATACTCCTTCCATTTCAATATTATCGCTTGCACAGTGCTCCTTGGGATGTTTAAAGCTTGGGAAATCTTTTTGTATCCAAATCCAGCTTTAAACTTCTCCACAACAGTATCTCGGACCTGCCTGGTGTGTTCCTTGTTCTTCATGATGCTCTCTGCGCTTTAAACGGACCTCTGAGACTATCACAGTGCAGGTGCATTTATACGGAGACTTGATTACACACAGGTGGATTCTATTTATCATCATTAGTCATTTAGGTCAACATTGGATCATTCAGAGATCCTCACTGAACTTCTGGAGAGAGTTTGCTGCACTGAAAGTAAAGGGGTTGAATAATTTTGCACGCCCAATTTTTCAGTTTTTTATTTGTTAACAAAGTTTGAAATATCCAATAAATGTTGTTCCACTTCAGGATTGTGTCCCACTTGTTGTTGATTCTTCACAAAAAATTACAGTTTTATATCTTTATGTTTGAAGCCTGCACGTTTAATGCAGTACATTTCAGTGCATTACTGCATGTTTACCGCAGTATATTTCTGTGCATGTTTAACGTAGTACATTTCTGTGTGTTAGCGCACATTTACCGCAGTATACTTCAGTGCATTATTGCACGTTTAACACAGTACAGTTCTGTGTGTTATGTGCCGTTTAAAGCAGTATATTTCTGTGCGTTAGTGCACATTTAACACAGTATATTTCTGTGCATTAGTGCATGTTTAATGGAGTTTATTTCTGTGCGTTATTGCACGTTAAACACAGTATATTTTAGTGCATTACGTGCCATTTAATGCAGTATATTTCAGTGCGTTAGTGCACATTTAACACAGTATTTTTCAGTGTGTTACATGTCGCTTACTGCATTATATTTCCTTGTGTTACTACACGTTTAACGCAGTATATTTATGTGCATTAGTGCAGATTTAACGCAGTATATTTCTGAGCGTTACTTCACGTTTAACGCAGTATATTTCAGTGCGTTATATGCTGTTTAACACAGTTTATTTCTGTGGGTTAGTGCACGTTTAACGTAGTATATTTCAGTGTGTTATGTGCCATTAAACTCAGTATATTTCTATACATTACTGAATGTATAATGCAGTATATTTCTGTGCGTTATCGCAGTTTTACTGCAGTATATTGTAGTGTGTCAGTGGAGTGTGTCTGTGTAGTGTAAAATGCACCAAACACCACTTTCCATTGATTAAAGTGCATCCACATACATATTGCCACATCTTTATTACATTTTGTTATTAAGCGCCTTCCCATCATGCCTGGGGGGCCAACAAGGAGAGGCAAATGTTCTCATGGCACTGTGAGGGGGCCAGCAGCGTATGTGTTCACAGACAAAGGTGTACGTGGTCAATCCTCAGGCAGGGCATTATTTCCTCTGTTTAGTGATGTTGTCCATGCTATCCAGCCACAGCATGCAGAGAAGGGGGTAGACTGGCTTACTAAACCATCCTCATTCACTGTCACCCAAGGAGAGACTAGCGGGCAGTCCACTGCAGCTGCCAGAGTGGCTTTTTCTGTCACCTTGTCCGCAGCTATTTTTGCCATTGCCCCAGCATCAGGAATGGAGGAGTCAGCTGAGTTATTTGAACACAGCATCAGCCACTTGCTCCTTGATGATTCACAGCCATTACTTGATTCAGATGTTGGTTCTGCGGCTGAGGAAGGTAGGAAGATGACACAAAATGGCAGTCATGTTCCCCCAGCCACAGCGTATTGCCAAGTTGTCTCCAGTGGTAATGGGGATTGAGGAGATGATGGTGATGAGGTCACTGATGTGACTTGGGTGCCGGATAGAGCAGAGGAGGAAAATGAGGGTGAGGCACAACCCCAACAAGGCAGCCATCATGAAAGAGTAGAGAGCAGCCACCCTATTACATAACATTGTGGAGCTGTTATCTTCCAGCACCCGTTCCACAGCTCAGCTGTCTGGGCCTTTTTTAGCACATGTGCAGCTGATCACACTGTTGCAATTTGCAATCTTTGTCTCAAGCATATCAAGCGTGGCAAAAACACCACCCATTTGAGTACCACATGTTTGACAAGGCATTTAACCTCCCACCACTCATCCCATTGGCAAGAGCACCTGAAAGCCACACAAAAGGGACGCAATTCTGTTCCTCCTCCTTATTCACCTTAGTCAACCCCTGCTATACCTCATGACTTCTCAGCAGCCTCCACTGACAGGGATGATGGTATAGTGCAGGGTGTCCCAGTTCCTTGCAGCACATCTGCCAGTAGCACACCACCAGCTGTAGACTATAGCCAGAAAATTTCTCTGCCCCCAAAAAAATATAGTCACTGCCACCAAGATGTCCAGCATCTAAATGCAATCTTGTCAAAGCTGCTGGCTTTACAACTTCTGCCTTTCTGTCTGATGGATTCTGCCCTCTTCTAAAAACTTTCAGAATGTGCTGTACCACAATGGCAGGTTTCCAGTCAGTATTTCTTTTCACGTGGGGCCATTCCAGTTCTGTACCATCATGTGGAAGGCAATGTTGTGGCATTGTTGTGCAAGGCAGTCAGCCACAAAGTCCATGTTACTGCTGACCCATGGTCCAGCAAGCATGGTCATGGATGTTATATTTCAATTACAGCACACTGGGTAACTCTGCTTGCAATTCAGAAGGATGCAGGACACGGCTCAGTGCTGCAGCTTGTTGTGCAGCCACATCTCCATACAGCTTGTGGTGATAATGTGAGATTTGTCAGCTCTACTCCCTCCTTCTCCTCCTCCTCCTCCATGCCCTCCTCTGCTGAATTGTCCTACAAACCATGAGTACCCCCTAAGCCAGGGGTAGGGAACCTTGGCTCTCCAGCTGTGCTGAAACTACAAATCCCATCATGCTTCTGCCTTATAAAGGCTAGCCTGTGGCTGTCAGAGTTTTGCAGTGCCTCATGGGATTTGTAGTTTCAGCACAGCTGGAGAGCCAAGGTTCCCTACCCCTGCCCTAAGCATTCAAGGGGCTATTCAATGAATCAGGCTAAAAGGTGCCATGCAGTACTTCAGTTGGTGTTTCTAGGGGATAAAAACCACACCGGACCAGAGATTCTTGCAGCTCTGCAGGGGCAGGAACAGAGGTGGGTCACACCACGCCAGCTAGAGCCAGGAATGGGGGTGTGTGACAATGACACAAACCTCCTGTCTGCCCCTAGACAGCAAAAGTTGACACATGCACCATGCCTCAGTTTGGTGGTGCAGCATTTCCTAAATAGGTACCCAGGGTTGACAGATCTGCCAAAGCAGGCTAGAAGAGTCTGTAGCCATTTCAGGTGGTCATACATAGCTAGTGCTCGGTTGGCTGAAATTCAGCCGCAATTGCACCTGCCCCTAAACCGCCTGATTTGTGACATGACCATCAGATGGAACTCAACTTTCTCAATGCAGCAGAGGGCCGTCAATGAGTACCTGTGTGAGTATGGCACAATGACAGCCTCAGGCCAGCTCTGGTTTTTTTCCCCTTGCCAATGGCTGGTAATAAAGGATGCATGCACTATACTGTCACCATTCAAGGAGGCCACCAGGATGGTGAGCCATGACAATGCATGCATCAGTGATACAATGCCTGTTGTGTCCCTGCTGGAGCAGACTCTGTGTGGTATTATGGACAGGGCACTCAAGGCAGAGCAGCGGGAGGAAGGGGAGGACTTTCTTTCCTCTCAAGGCCCGCTTTATGCAGACACCAGTCTTCCTACACCACAAACTCACAAAAGGAGAGGGAGGAGGGGGAGGATTCAGGCAGTTTTGGAGGCATTGAAACAAAGAGACATACACCAACCCTCAACAGATGGTTTTCCATCCCCAGAACCCTTGGGAGTAGTATGTTGCTGGGAGGAGGCAGTTACAGATATTGAAATCCTTAGTGACCCAGAGGAGTCTGCTTCTCATGCCTCCGCAAACTTGTGGTGCATGGGCTCCCTCATACTTCAAAGCCTGCAAAAGGATCCAATATGTGGTGGTATCAAGGAGAAGAATCACTATTGGTTTGCAACCCTCCTTGACCACCGGGGAAGTCTCAGAACTCATCACGTTCCCACAGATGTTGTAGAAGATTAACTCTCTTGAGGACACTGTAAAGAGGTATTTATCTAATGCTTTTCTCAACTCTGGAAGGAACAATATTGTGGAAAATTTTGTTTTGAGGCTTCTGTTGGTCAAGAGGTGGAGAAATGGGCCACTTAAGTGATGCACTTCACAATTTTTTTAGTCCTTGCCGCCCATGGCTCTCATCTTCCACATCCCATTGGCAGTGCCTGCATCATATGGTGGATGATTATCTAGGGGTGAAAACAGAGATGGAGTGCTTTGCAGTTAACGATCCACTGGGTTACTGGATCATGAGAATAGACCACTGGCCAGAACTTGCCCAGTATGCAATTGAGCTGCTGGGCTGCCCTGCATCCAGCATACTTTCCGAACAGGCATTCAGTGCTGCTGAAGGTTTTGTTACTGATAACAGAATGCGTCTGTCCATAAGCTCCGTGGACCATCTGACATTAATCAAAATGAATAGGTCCTGGATTACCAGCAGCTATGAAGTCCCTAATGCCGATATCACAATTTAAGTGTGGAATCTCTGCAAGACTTTTAGGCTGCCTGGTGTTGTGGGTGTTGATTTCATCTGGAAAAATTTTGTTTGTTGTAGGTTTCATGGGCACAATTAACACCAAAATACCAATTTTTCTGCACCTGTTTGACAGGTGCATATGATTTAAATTTTTGACAGCAATTCTTGCTTTCATCAAAAACACCTCTATAGGGTTACAGTGTGAAGGTGCCACAGACAAACAAAGACCAATTTTTTAGCACCTGTTTGACAGGTGCATATCACTTCACTTTTTGACAGCAAGACCAATTCTTGCTTACATCAAGAGTACTTCTATAGAGTTATGGTTTGAAGGCACCTTCGACACACAAAGACACATTTTTTCACACCTGTTACTTATTATTTCCGATACTTATATAGCGCTGTCAATTTACGCAGCACTTTACATATACATTACACATTCACATCAGTCCCTGCCCTCAAGGAGTATACAATCTAAGGTCCCTAACTCACATTCATACATACACAGAAGGGCCAATTTTATACAGGATCAAATTAACCTACCAGCATGTCTTTGGAGTGTGGCAGGAAACCGGAGTACCCGGAGGAAACCTACGCAGGCACAGGGAGAACATGCAAACTCCAGGCAGGTAGTGGTGTGGTTGGGATTCAAACCACCGACCCTCTTGCTGCTAGGTGAAAGTGCTAACCATTACACCACTGTGCCGCCCTTCTATCAAAGTCTGCAGAAGAAACACCAGAATTTATCCAACAAAAATCTCTAATCTTGTTCCCAGTGCACTACATTGTGGCCTCATCATACAGACTGGCTTCCCAAGCTGTTGTTTACAAAATAAAGAAAGCTTGCAGGGAAAATGTTATGTTTTTGGCTTTATAAATGCAATTCATATGTAACATGGATTTCACTTGGTATTTGTGTGCCGAATGTTGTATTCCTTAATGCTCATGTTGAGCGCAATGGTTGCTAAACCTACTGGTCTTTTTATACCTTGTCATTAAATTAAGAGTTTAAAAAAATATTGTGTGACATAAATTGCAATTGCCACCATTTTGTTCTATATGGTCTCTATGGTCTATAAAGTCAGAAAACATATACTTTTTTTTTTGGTTATGTTTTCTTTTAACCTGAAATATGCATTTTACCATTTGGAAAAAAAATGGCTTGTGCGGTGAAAAGACTAACATGTGAGCAAATTAATTATGGCTAGGGTTGAGCGAACCCGGACTGTATTGTTCGGGTTCGTAACAGACTTTTGGGTATTCGGTACCCAAACCCGAACATTTCACTGTATGTTCGGGTACTGTCTGTTGTTTGGTAACGTTATTTGATGTTTTGGCGCGGTTTCAACAGGTGCAAGGCAGCCAATCAGCAAGTGTTTAACTAGTGTGCCCTAGAAGCCATCACAGCCATGCCTACTAATAGCATGGCTAGGATTGGCCAGTGCAGCATGTGACCCAGAGTCTATATAAGCCGGAGTCAAATAGCGTCGCGCGTCACTTTGCTATAACTATACTAGGGAGAGGTTCCTGATGCTGCTGAGGGAGAGATAGGAGATTACTGTAGGGTCAGGCTGGAGATTGCTTTGAGGGAAAGCATAGGAAGAATTTTCTTTAATCAGACAGCGATCTACATTGATTGTATTGTGTGGGGGTGCAGTGCACAATCTTTTTGCCCAGAGGGAGAGATAGGAGATTACTGTAGGGTCAGGCTGGAGATTGCGTTGAGGGAAAGCATAGGAACAATCTTCTTTAATCAGACAGCGATCTACATTGATTGTATTGTGTGGGGGTGCAGTGCACGATCTTTATGCCCTGACCTGAGCCCAGTGAGGAGAGGAAAGGAGAAAAAAAAACTTTTATCAGTCTGTTAGGCATGCGGTGCTGCACATTTAATGCAAGCTCAGTGCATATGTATCTGCTTAATCTGCATTTATAAAAGAAAAAAATTAAAAAATGTTTTCCTTCATATTTAACTTACAGTGTTTAGAAACACTGCTTTTCTAACCTGCTCTTCAAAAAGCACCAATGTAAGGGGAAAATAATTATTTTTCAATATTTAGGGAAAAGTTTTTCAGTTTTTCATTCAAATGGGTTTTTTTTTTAATTCAATAGCGGAATAGAACAACAACAGTATCCAACCTGTTAGGTGTGTAGCGGCCATTTCCTGCAAGCTGAGTGTATATGTGTCTGCTTAATCTGCATTTAAAAAAGAAAAAAACGTTCTTCCTTCATATTTTACTGTGACTTACAGCATTTAGACAGACACTGCATTTCAAATCTGCTATTCAACAAGCACCAATTAAGGGGACAATTATTTATCAGATTTTCATTCATACGTTACAGTGCGATACACCCATTGCATACTGTTGTTGTATTCTGCTTTGCAATAAAAACCCATTTAGGGGAAAAAAAAGTTAATTGCGGCCCTGTCTGCATATGTTACAGTGAGCTAAACCCATTGCATACTGTTGTATTGCGCATTGCAATAAAAAAACCCATTTAGGGGCAAAAATGTTATTGCGGCCCTGTCTGCAAATGTTACAGTGACATACACCCATTGCATACTGTTGTATTGCGCATTGCAATAAAAAAAAACCCATTTAAGGGCAAAAAAAGTTTATTGTGGCCCTGTCTACATATGTTACAGTGACATACACCCATTGCATACTGTTGTATTGTGCATTGCAATAAAAAAAACATTTAGGGGCAAAAAAAGTTTATTGCGGCACTGTCTGCATATGTTACAGTGACATACACCCATTGCATGCTGTTGTATTGCGCATTGCAATAAAAAAAAACATTTAGGGGCAAAAAAAGTTTATTGCGGCCCTGTCTGCATATGTTACAGTGAGCTACACCCATTGCATACTGTTGTATTGCGCATTGCAATAAAAAAAAACATTTAGGGGAAAAAAAGTTAATTGCGGCCCTGTCTGCATATGTTACAGTGAGCTACACCCATTGCATACTGTCGTATTGTGCATTGCAATAAAAAACATTTAAGGGAAAAAAAAGTTAAGTGTGGCCCTGTCTGCATATGTTACAGTGAGATACACCCATTGCATACTGTTGTATTGCGTATTGAAATAAAAAAAACCCACTTAGGGGAAAAAAAAGTTAATTGCGACCTAGGCTGCATATGTTACAGTGAGATACACCCATTGCATACTGTTGTATTCCGCTTATCAATAAAAGCCCATTTCGGGGAAGATCCAAAATTCGATAAATATGAGGAGAAGGTCAAATAAGGGACGTGGCCTCAGTCGTGTTGTTGTTGGTGGAGCTCCTGTTGCAAGGAGAGGACGTGTTCGATCTGTGCCAGCTACATGCACAGGTGAAACACCTTTCTCAGCTGCGAGTAGGCGACAGAACCTGCAGCAGTATTTGGCAGGGCCTAATGTGCCTCTACAAATGTTGATGCCAGAACAAGTACAGGCGATAGTAGATTGGGTTGCTGACAGTGCCTCCACTTCCTTCACATTGTCTCCCACCCAGTCTTAGGCCGAAAGGTCAGAGTTGTCACCTGCAGCCGATGTCCATCAATCTTTCACTTCACCCCCTTGCAAATCAACCAAGCTGTCTGAGCCCCAAGTCATGCAGCAGTCTCTTCTTTTTTATGACTCTGTTAGCATGGTTTCCCAGGGCCATCCACCTAGACCTGCCTCAGAAGTGGAAGAGATTGAGTGCACTGATGCCCAACCTCTTATGTCTCCAGATGAGTACATGGGAGGACCATCACAGCACGTCTCGGATGATGACGAAACACAGGTGCCAACTGCTGCAGAATTCCGAATTGTGGAGACCGACAAGGAGGGCAGGGGTGAAGACTGGGTGGAAGGCGATGTGGATGACGATGAGGTCCTCGACCCCACATGGAATGAACATCATGCAGGTGACCTGGGTGGTTTGGAGGAAGAGGCGGTGGTCGCACAGAGCCACCAGCACAGCAGAAGAGGGAGCAGGGTGCAAAAGCGGAGCAGCCATGCCCTAGACACTAAGCCTGCTACTGCCCAACACAGCAAGGGACCGAGCACACCAAAGCCAGCTCACAGGAGTTCCCTAGCGTGGCAGTTCTTCAGACAATGTGATGATGACAGGAAACGAGTGGTTTGCACGCTGTGCAATCAGAGCCTGAAGTGAGGCATAAACATTCTCAACCTAAACACAACCTGCATGACCAGGCATCTAAGTGCAAAGCACAAGCTGCGGTGGAGTGCACACCTCAAAAACCAAGAAAGGTCTCTGGCTCCTCCTGTTTCCTCTTCTGCTGCTGCAGTTTCGGCCTCTTCATCCACCTCTGTAGTGACAGTGGCACTTGCCACCCCACAAACAGAGGATCCACCAGCAACACCACCACCTGGGTCACCAACAACCATCTCCACAATGTCCTGTGGAAGCGTTCAGCTTTGTATCTCCCAAACACTGATGCGGAAGAGCAAGTACCCCCCTACCCACCCGCGATCACTGGCCCTGAATGCCAGCATTTCAAAATTCCTGGCCTTTGAAATGCTGTCATTCCGGCTGGTGGAGACGCAGAGTTTTAAAAGTTTTATGGCGGTGGCTGTCCCACAGTACATCATGCCCAGCCGCCACTACTTTTCCAGGCAAGCCATCCCTTCCCTGCACAACCAAGTGGGTGACAAAATCAGATGTGCACTGCGCAACGCCATCTGTGGCAAGGTCCACCTAACTACGGATACGTGGACCAGTAAGCATGGTCAGGGATGTTATATCTCCCTAACAGCACACTGGGTAAATGCAGTGGCGGCTGGGCCTGAGGTGGATAGCAGTTTGGCGCATGTCCTTCCACCACCGAGGATTGCAGGGCAATTCAGTTTGCCTCCTGTTCCTAACTCCTCCTACTCCGCTTCCTCATCCTCTACCGCCTCCTCTTCCGGTCAGCGTAACACCTTCACCACCAACTTCAGCACAGCCAGGGGTAAACGACAGCTTCCTCTCCGCAGTTTTAAAACTTGCCTGTTTGGGTGAAAAACCACACACCGCGCAGGAGTTGTGGAGGGGCATTGAACTGCAGACCAATGAGTGGTTGCTGCCAGTGAGCCTCAAGCCCGGCCTCATGGTGTGCGATAACGGGTGAAATCTCGTAGCAGCTCTGGGCTTAGCCGGTTTGACACACATCCCTTGCCTGGCGCATGTGCTGTATTTGGTGGTGCAGAGGTTCCTTAGAAATTACCCCGATATGTCAGAGCTGCTGCAGAAAGTGCGGGCCGTCTGTGCGCACTTTCGGCGTTCTCACCCTGCTGCTGCTCGCCTGTCAGCGCTGCAGCGTAACTTCGGCCTTCCTGCTCACCGCCTCATGTGTGACGTGCCCACAAGGTGGAACCCCACCTTGCACATGCTGGCCAGACTGTGCGAGCAGCAGCAGGCCATAGTGGAGTTTCAGCTGCAGCACGCACGCGTAAATCGATCTGCAGAACAGCACCACTTTACCACCAATAACTGGGCCACCATGTGAGACCTGTGTGCCTTGTTGCGCTGTTTCGAGTACTCCACCAACATGGCCAGTGCCAATAACGCCATTCTCAGCTTAACTATCCCACTTCTATGCCTTCTTGAAAAAACACTTCGGGCGATGATGGAAGAGGATGTGGCATAGGAGGAGGAGGAGGAGGAGGAGGATGAAGAGGTATAATTTCCAAGGCTTTCAGGGCAGTCATTCGCAAGTGGCTCCGAGGGTGGATTCCTGCACCCACAAACGCCAGGGACACAATTGTCCAGCAGGGGCACAGTTCTGGAGGATGACAAGGATGAGGAGGAGGAGATAAAGGAGGATATAGAACTATGTTCACAGCAGGGTGGCATCCAGGCCAGCTCATGGCCATCACTGGTGCATGGCTGGGGACATACAGGGGACCCAGAGGATACACCTCCCACAGAGGACAGCTTTTCGTTGCCTCTGGGCAGCCTGGCACACATGAGCGATTACATGCTGCAGTGTCTCCGCAACGACCGCCGAGTTTCCCACATAGTAACTTGTGCTGATTACTGGGTGGCCACCCTGCTGGATCCCCGTTACAAGGACAACGTACCGTCCTTAATTCCCTCACTGGAGCTTGATCGGAATATGTGCGAGTACAAGCGCATGCTGGTAGAAGCGCTGCTGGTTGCATTCCCACCTGACAGTGGGGGCACAGTGGAAGCACAAGGCCAAGGCAGGGGAGGAGGAGGAAGAGGTCGTCAACACTGCCAGGGCACCGCCAGAACCTCAGAAGGCAGGATTAGAATGGCCGAAATGTGGAAAAGCTTTGTCAGCAGGCCACAACAAGCAGCAGCACCAGCAGCTGATATGGAACGTCTTAGCAGGAGGCAGCATTTCACTAACATGGTGGAGCAGTATGTGTGCACACGCCTAGACTTACTGAATGAAGGGTCTGCCCCCATTCAACTTCTGGGTCTCCAAGTTGAGCACATGGCCTGAGCTTGCCCTTTATGCCTTGGAGGTGCTGGCCGGCCCTGCAGCCAGTGTATTATCTGAACGTGTATTTAGCATGGCTGGGGGCGTTATCACAAACAAACGAAGCCGCCTGTCCAGAGCCAATGTGGACAAGCTCACGTTCATTAAAATGAACCAGGCATGGATCCCACATGACTTATCCATACCTTATGCAGAATAGACATGTATACTGGCCTTACCCAGCCATTGTTGGATTTGATCTTTCTTACTCTTTTGGGGTGTTCCCGAATTTAATTTTTTTTTTTATTAAAAACCAAAACAAGTGTTGGCTACCTCGTCCTCCTCCTCCACTGCCGCCGCCGCTTCCACCTACACCACCATATTCACCGCTATATTCAACGCCACCTCAACCTCCTACTCCATATGGGCCTCGTCCTCCTCCTACATCATTCAAGATGATTATTTTTCTTTTTTTTATGTTATTACAAGTTATTTCCCTATCCACATTTGTTTGCAGAGCTATTGCCATGCTCTTAAAATGAGTTTGCTGCCATTTGCAGCCCTCTATGCCTTTCCATGTTTGTTTTAGAGGCATTTTAGTGCTCAAAAGTTCAGGTCTCCATTGACTTCAATGGGGTTCGGGATCGGGGCAAGGTTCGGGTTAAGTCCGGTTCACGAACCCAGACTTTTTTTCAAGTTCGGTCGAACCCGCTGAACCCGGACATCCAGGTGTTCGCTCAACTCTAATTATGGCCTGTTTAAAAAAAACTGTAGAAAAAAAAGTTTTACACTAAGTAGGTAAGTTAACCATAGTAAGCAATCAGGGGTACTTTGTCTTGTTATGCTAGGGGAAAAAAAAGAAAACATATGATTTAATACCAACAAAATTTCCTGTACTCCAGTTTTCAAATTAGGATTTAAAAGAGCGCTTCAGTTTTTCTGTTTCTTAGTATGTAGAAATAGGCTGTTGGTTTTTTTTTTTTTTTTTAAGATAAATAAAAGATTTTGTATATTGGATGTAGAGGATAAAAAAAGGATGCTGGTATAACTATTGTTCATGCTCATATTAGGAAATGCGGGGTAGAAGTTAATGTTAGGATGTTGTTTGCAAGAGGCTGTGGTGTGATATTAATACACTGTGGGGGAATTTGCAAGTGGAGATTGGTGGCGAAGTATGTAAAGAACTAAAGCAGTAGAAGAAAGAAAAATATGTGTATGGGGATGATAAACAGAACTAGGTCAAGAGCCAGGTCAATAAGGAGAAGTGAAAATAAAGCAAAGGAAAGAAAAGTAGGTGTGAGGAGAAAAAAAAGAAATTGAAAAGGCAAAACTGATAATAAAGACAAGAATCATCTATTGCAAGGTTAGCAGGCTTATAGCTAGGAAATCATTTCTGCAATGCTACTTAAGGACAGCTGATGGGAAATAGCAGCAAATTAGGCCATGCTATCAAGAAATGAAAAGGAAGATGGAATAGGAGATGAATGAAAGAGTAGGTGAAAATTTAATTTCACCAACAATGAAAGTAGAGGAAGAAGAATGCACTATTAAAACATAATTATTGAAAAAAGGGAAAGGCTCTGATTGAAATAATCCATTATTTTTGTATTGTACTCTTTACACTACACTCTTTAACATTTTTATCACATAGAAAGCATACACAGCAAGTATGACATCTAGAGAATGTAATGCAAAAATAAAGAATGTCAAAACTCGAAAAAAACAAAGCATCATACATATTACACCATTTCAGCTAAAGGTGAATACAGTAACCACCTCCCAAGAATAAGGGTGAGATCAGCTCAGAGAGGCCCCATTAGAGTTATTGCCAGAGCACAAAAACTTAGAGTCCATAGATGTTGTAGAGGACTAGGTAGCAACTGCTCTAAGGTGACTAATGAAAGAAGGGTTATCTTCCATTTCAATATAGTTTGTATAAGGGCCCTGGTGTCTGTGCCAGGGTCTTAATACACATATTAGTTAAATGCTCTTGGTTACAATGACTACACATATCAAGTGAGTTGGCCTGTTTATTATGTTTGGATGTTTGAACTTTTGTTACCCTTTTATTCTTTTATTCTAGTTTGGTCATCCTTAATTTTCCCATGGTCTTCTGATTTCAAAATCTAGTTACTGGGCCAAGCATACATCTGTTCCTACATAGTAATAGACATCTGAAAAATTCATAAACAGAAATCCTGAATGTCTCTATGAGCAGTTAATCCACATAACAAAGACCAAAGTGGCTTGTAGAGAAAGAAGAACATTAGAGCAGGGGATATATGGAATTAGAGGTAGAAAACAGAAGCAAGAAGGAATCCAGGTAATTGATATCTGACTGTAGTCTGCCTCCAAATGTGATGAGTAAATTGCATGTGAGTGAGGAGTTTAGTGTTGGAAGAGAAAAGCTCCACAGCATTCCATTTGGATACATTGGGGTGATGCAAAGATTTTCAATTTCAGTCTGTTGTATGGCTAAAAAGTGGACCATGTGGCCAAGTGATATAAGTGTAAAATGAGATAGTATTTATCAAAGTCCAGTATATCCACTTCCCCGTGTGATTAAAGTATACAGAGGATCTGTTTTGAGAGTCAAGGACATTTGTAATCCCTTGTTCAGTTAAGGATATTAGCACAAAGTGTTAAGGCTTCTGATTTGAGCCCTAAATAAAAACCTAGAGTAAATATAGGCTCTTAGGAAAAATTCACATCTTGATGGATGTTAAACAAACCAAGAGGAAGAGACAATATGGCTCCCACTTACACAATGGGGTGTAATTGTAAGTACATAAAGCATTGTGCCTAGGTATTAATTGGATTCATAAGTATTTCTGAGAATCAGTCTTTTAGAAGTATGAATACTGATGACACAATGGTGGAGAATATCAGGTTTACTATTGATTGTCAGGGCTTCCATTTTGGAGGAGTTAATTTTGTATCCAGATAAGGCACTAGAAGTATTAATTTATTTATGGCGGTTAGGTAGTGAACTCAGGGGTTTTAATTTTGAATTTGGCGATGTCCGGATTATAGAGAATCAAGGCGACTAGAGGCTCAGTACAAAGAGTGAATAGTATGATGGGGATGAGTAAAGGACCTATATGGCCTTAAAAAAGTGATTTACAACAGGTGGAGAGCAGAAATGTTAGGTTTAAGAGATTAAATGTTTTTTTGGCATCTATGCTAAGGAGAAAGGGATTCCTTTCACATTTTGTTAACTGCATCTGTTAAGAAAATGATATGTCTAGAGTTATCTCCAGCCTCCAGGAGAAATAGATAGCTAATGCTGTCTTATGGATCTTTACCAAATGTATGGAAGACTGTGATATATGAAGATAATATAGGGAACATAGTGTCTTTCCAAATGGAATTGAAGATACTACTCAAGTGTGGGCGAAGGACTGTGGTAAAGAACTTAAAATACAAAAAATGTAACCCATCAGAGCTAGGTCTCCTATAGTTCTGATGATGTATGCGGGTCTTCTGTACTTCCTCAGAGGTGATGTGGTTATTTAGAGAGGCAATATCCTTCTTAGTAAACTTCAGGATTCCCCAGTCAACTAGGCATTGATAGAAACATTTCTGAAGCACTATGGGCTCCCTTTTGATAATGGCATACTGTCTGATATAAGGAGTAGTACTACATTTCCAAAAAACAATGGCAACCGATCGCACACAGGACACAGACTCACTGTTACCAAAACAAAACCAAGTAATGTAAGATGGCTTCAGCTGTGCTCTCCACAGATCCCTCAGACTTGTTTCACCCCACAGAGAGCTTAATTGTTGAGTCCTCTGAGGAACCTTTGCTGTGATTGGAGAGCAGAGCTGAAGCCGTGTTTCATTATATGATTTAGTTTTGGTCACCATGAGTCACTGTTCTGTGTGTGATAGGTTGCCATTTTTCTGTAGTGTATTGTAGCCTGACAAGCTGTTTCATATGATCTGCACCAATTCATTACATATTATGTTGGCTGTATTCAGTGACAGACACTAGTAGAGTGGTACCAGAGTGGTACCAGAGTTTCATTAGGATCAAAAGTCTTCTGCCCTGTCTTATCATGAATAACATGCAGAATAGATTTGGATTTTCAGTCCTTGATTTAGTTTGCAAGAAAATTATCATGATACTACTGCTTTTTCTACATTATTCATATCTAGGTACCTAAGCTGGATACAAATTTTAGTCAATTTTTGGTAGGCACACAGATGGATTCATTTGAAGATTAGTTTCTGTAACACGTGGTTCCTTTACCACTGTTCTCTAATGGCAAGCTTAAAGTGATTGTGAAGCCACTGTATCATAAACATACCATCCCCTCTCTTAGCTAACATGTGTCCTAGTGTCTGTGCTGAAAAACAAAAAATGCAGATTTATACCTTACATCAGAGCGTCTCCTGGTGCTCACGTGACTCCTCAGCTCTCTCCTCTCCCAAGCTGACAACTTTAGCGAGCGGGACCGAGAACTCCTGCTGATGTCAGCTGGGAGGAAAGGAGCAGAGAGACGAGCAGTCAAATGAGTGCCTGGAGACACTCTGATATAAGGTTTAAATCTGCATTTTTTTTGTTCAGCACAGACACTGGGACACTGGGATACTATTAGCTAACAGAGGGGATGGTATGTTTATGATACAGATATTATAGCAGCAGGAAGGGAAGGGAGGGCAGAGTGGCACATACTAGCTGACAGGCAGGGATGGGAGGGGAGGAGAATGGGGGAAAGCACAGAGCAGAACTGTGGATGGCGGAGGCACATAAACTAACCACGGTGTCAGGGCTCAGCAGCCATGATAAATTGTGGTAAGTTTACAGGGTGGAGGGCAGAAACAGGCAGGATCAGCCAGGTTTTTTTTAGGTTAAGAAAGGGGCCAAATACACAGCAAAAGCACTGTGCTGTTATTCATGCTTTAAGGGAACAGGATCAATTTTTTTTTTTTTGGGGGGTTACAAACACTTCAAATATTTCTAGATAGGATGTCTCTGCAATACATTGGTTATGTGTTACTACCTTATTTGCTTCCCATCGAGTAGAAAAGTTGAAGACCAAAGGTGAATTCTTCACACACATTATTTCCCTTTTAGGGCAAAGCCATGTATTCTGCAAATCATGTCATTTTGCCTAGATGGGGGGGTCAGGGGTCTAGGAGCTCTGTGGACTCCATAAAATGTTCAGCAGAAGGGTGTTTATTTGGACATTAGGTCACAATAGTATCCACTTTGTCAGAAAGGTAGTGGAGATTTGAACAAAAGGAGCTCATCTCGGTTCACAATAATCTCGGTGACTGAGGTGTGGGCTGTTCTGGAGTGCTAGGTTTTCTCCACAAGTCTAGTGAGCTTGGAGAGGCATGGTGCTTCTGAGATATGAGAGGCAGTTATGAGGAAAAATCGGTTGAAGGCAGTGGGGCCCCAACTAAAATGGTTCTGTAGTTTGTGGTGGTGTAGCAAATAGTGAGAGTAGTTCTGACATAGGAAATCCCTCACAGAGCTTTGAGAAGTAATGGTAGAGAATAAGAAGCCATGTTCTTGGTAGGAGAGACCATCCAACATCGGTTCCGGTTCAGTCATTGTGGTGGGAGTCAACACCGTTGCTAATGCTTCCAGAGCCTGGAAGACAAAAGGCCCGTACACACGTACCGATCGTCGGCATACAAACGTCGGTGGACGAAGGATCTGCCGATTGTACGCGTGTTAGTATGGTGCCTCCGACAGATGTCTGCGCACAATCCGCGGACAAAAGTCTTTCTTGCAAACATGAAAATTTTTGTCTGCGGACACCAGAATGGACGATTGTTCGCCTGTCAGTACAGAATTCGGCCGACAGACCGCAGATTTGCAAGACTGGGCATGCTCAGAAAATTAAAAACACAGGGAAAGTTAACCATTACATGACATCACTTCTGCAGTCAGCTGAAGTCTGCAGACAAAATTCTTGTGCTGTCCTTGTGCTGTCTTTGCACTTTTCAACAGACACCGACATCCCGGGGAGAAAAGAGGAACATTTGTATGCCGACCATCGGTACGTGTGTACGGGGCTAAACAGATCAAAAAATGAATGGCTTGTTTGCCAGCATGGGAGTGTGTTCCACTGGGCATCTCTGATGCCTCTGTTTAATGAGCCGATTGGTGAATACCTTTCAAGTCATATTTGAGTTCCCAAAAAAAGGTGGCAAAAATTACAAAGTGTATGGATTTAATTTATTAAATGAACAATTACTGTTTACTTGGCAAAGGTAATATTCACTTGATTTACTGAATGAAATGAAACAATGTTTAATTTAACCAACCAGTTTCTATTCCTTTGGTAAATCAACCTCATTGCAATGTTGAGTGCAGTGCATATGAAAAAGCAAATTAAAGAAAATCAATTTCTCTTTCACTTTCAAGCCACCTTTTCCCCTCCTGGGCCACCCCCGCCCTCTAAACTTTCCAGTTCTCTTCCTTCTCCAGCCCTCCTCCCCACGGTATACCTTCCAGATACTATTGCTTCTTCCTTGTTCCTAACCACTCTCATAGCTGATTTGGTTTTCATTTTCTTGTACTCACACAAAAGAGCCTGGTATGGATTGGGGGAGGGAACCCCCATGCTGTTTTATTTTTTAATTTTGGCATGGAGTTCCCTTAAAATCCATACCAGACCCAAAGATGCAGCAAGCAGGAAAAAAAATGCGTATACAGCACTGTATACAGCACTAAATGTTATGTACTGCTGTTAAACACTGCACTACACTATTCTGACACTACAATACACTCACTCTACACTATAATCCCACTACACTTTAACCCACTACACTTTAATCACACTACACTGACACTCTACACTCATCACAATAACACTAACTAACTATCACTGAGCCCTTCTCTATCTATATCCAACAACGCACTAAAAGGTTCCTTTGCACCGGAACTTTTTGCATAGTGTGAGGTGGGACTATAAGCACTAAGCCATTATTGGGCAAAGTCATCATGACTCTGTCCATTCAGGGCTCTGACAGTGCTCTTTTGCCCTGCGGTCAGGTGCATTGCTTCAGCCAATCAGGGCCCTAGAATGCACTGTGCAGCATGCAGTGCTTTGTGGGGCGCTTGGTGGGATGTCCAGACGACCATCCCGTAGAGCGCCCCGCAAATTTGGGTGTTCATCAAACGGCCGAACTTTTGCTTAGCTTGAACTGTTCGCCCAACTTTAAACACCACTGCCCTACTTGTTTAAAGTACTGGATAAGCTTGGAGTTCTAGAAAGGTTATAATGCATGATAAAAATAAGATTGGAAAGAGTATTCAAACAGTTAAAAGGGAACTAAACTGTAGATGCTGTATCCCAAAAAAGCATGCAAAGGGCAAAGGATCAGCATTACCGTAGGCTCCCAAGTTGATCCTTTCACAATTACTGACTTCACATACAGTGGGTACGGAAAGTATTCAGACCCCCTTAAATTTTTCACTCTTTGTTATATTGCAGCCATTTGCTAAAATCATTTACGTTCATTCTTCTTCCTCATGAATGTACACATAGCACCCCATACTGACAGAAAAACACTAAATTGTTGACATTGTTGCAGATTTATTAAAAAAGAAAACTGAAATATCACATGGTCCTAAGTATTCAGACCCTTTGCTGTGACACTCATATATTTAACTCAGGTGCTTTCCATTTCTTCTGATCATCCTTGAGATGGTTCTACACCTTCATTTGAGTCCAGCTGTGTTTGATTATACTGATTGGACTTTATTAGGAAAGCCACACACCTGTCTATATAAGACCTTCCAGATCACAATGCATGTCAGAGCAAATGAGAATCATGAGGTCAAAGGAACTGCCTGAAGAGCTCAGAGACAGAATTGTGGCAAGGCACAGATCTGGCCAAGGTTACAAAAAGATTTCTGCTGCACTTAAGGTTCCTAAGAGCACAGTGGCCTCCATAATCCTCAAATGGAAGACGTTTGGGACGACCAGAACCCTTCCCAGAGCTGGCCGTCTGGCCAAACTGAGCTATCGGGGGAGAAGAGCCTTGGTGAGAGAGGTAAAGAAGAACCCAAAGATCACTGTGGCTGAGCTCCAGAGATGCAGTCAGGAGATGGGAGAAAGTTGTAGAAAGTCAACCATCACTGCAGCCCTCCACCAGTCGGGGCTTTATGGCAGAGTGGCCCGACGGAAGCCTCTCCTCAGTGTAAGACACATGAAAGCCCGCATGGAGTTTGCTAAAAAACACCTGAAGGACTCCAAGATGGTGAGAAATAAGATTCTCTGGTCTGATGAGACCAAAATAGAACTTTTTGGCCTTAATTCTAAGCGGTATGTGTGGAGAAAACCAGGCACTGCTCATCACCTGTCCAATACAGTCCCAACAGTGAAGCATGGTGGTGGCAGCATCATGCTGTGGGGGTGTTTTTCAGCTGCAGGGACAGGACGACTGGTTGCAATCGAGGGAAAGATGAATGCGGCCAAGTACAGGGATATCCTGGACAAAAACCTTCTCCAGAGTGCTCTGGACCTCAGACTGGGCCGAAGGTTTACCTTCCAACAAGACAATGACCCTAAGCACACAGCTAAAATAACGAAGGAGTGGCTTCACAACAACTCCGTGACTGTTCTTGAATGGCCCAGCCAGAGCCCTGACTTAAACCCAATTGAGCATCTCTGGAGAGACCTAAAAATGGCTGTCCACTAACGTTTACCATCCAACCTGACAGAACTGGAGAGGATCTGCAAGGAGGAATGGCAGAGGATCCCCAAATCCAGGTGTGAAAGACTTGTTGCATCTTTCCCAAAAAGACTCCTGGCTGTATTAGATCAAAAGGGGGCTTCTACTAAATACTGAGCAAAGGGTCTGAATACTTAGGACCATGTGATATTTCAGTTTTTCTTTTTTAATAAATCTGCAACAATGTCAACAATTCAGTGTTTTTCTGTCAGTATGGGGTGCTATGTGTACATTCATGAGGAAGAAGAATGAACCTAAATGATTTTAGCAAATGGCTGCAATATAACAAAGAGTGAAAAATTTAAGGGGGTCTGAATACTTTCCGTACCCACTGTATATTCTTATGCACTATGTCTCTATGCAGAGCTAGTTATCTTGGTCTAGGAGCAAGACTTTGAATCTTCATGTCAGAGCTGCCTCTCTAATGACTGGGCACCTGATACAGGATTTATCAATAAATAGTAGGAGAGATTTTAAAAGCACAGATTATTGAATGCAGGCAAATCAAGGGGATGTGTGGAAAAATATACAAAGTGTATTCCACGCGCCAAGGATAAGGTGTATAATTATATACAAACAACCTATGTGCCTATGAGTTAATCAGATATAAATGTTGGATAAAAATTACGGATAATCAAGGGGATGTCATGCCAACTACCATGTGGCTAGCAGCCAGAGGCAATCAAAAGCTTTGAAGACTATATATTGCAGATATACAGTATTTCTATGAGACTCACTGCACAGTCTCCACACAAAAAAAGTGCACTAATATTTTCAAGAGGAATTGATACAAATTATACATTTTAGATGTTCATTATAACAAAGCAAATCTTTATGTTTTACATTAAGGTCCACTTTAGTCCAGAGTTCACTAAACAAATAGTGCAAAACAAAGACACTTTTAACATTTTTGGATATTACCAGTTAAATGTTAAAAGAAATATACTTAATTTTAGCTGAGATAACATGGTATTTAGCAGAATAACTCACCAGCTACTGCAGGAATGACCAACTCCAGTCCTCAAAGTCAGGATGTGCACAGATTTGTAGTATTTTTCCAACAGACAGCAGTACATTTTGTAAGATACAATGAGTCAGAAAAAGACTGGGGTTGAACACCCCTGATCTAGTGTATACAGGCAACATAATCAATACAGCAAGATCAGTCTAGAATCTAATGGAAATGACAAATCTGCTGCACACAGATAAGAAATCAGACCTAGAAGTGAATCTTTGGAGGACAGGCATGCTGTAACTTACAAAAAGAAAACAAGATTGTGAAACATTGATTGACCTGCAGACCCAGTCTGGATGCTTCTGAAGAATTCAATCTTTAATATGTCTAGAAATATTAATATCAGAAGATAAAGTCATATAAACAGAAAGAAAAACTAAAATAGCTACATAAAATAACTACTGATTTCCTCTAAGTGGTATATTATGATACAAATCTGTATCATGGACACCTAACATTATTAAATATAGAACAATTGTGAAGCCAACTTTAACCCCCTGTGCAAATAATGGAGCTTCAATAAAGGTAGAAACATCATCTCATCATCTGCATGCTTCAGGAAGAAAAACATAAAAAGAATATATGGTTCCAAACTGTAAAATGCAGAGATTAAAGAGGGATCTAAGCAGCAACTTAACCAGGAGCTTACCATGCCAATACACAGAATTAGGGAAGCCTCAAAAATCAAGATACAGATTAGCTTGGATGGATGAAAGCTAATCTTCAAAAATTATCTTGGAAGTGCAAAAGTAGAGTCTCTGCTCTTATTCATCCTAAAGGTGTTTTATCGGGTCGAGGTCAGAACTCAAGTTCCTCCACCCCAAACTCGCTCATCCATGTCTTTATGGACCTTGGTTTGTGCACTGGTCCAAATCATTTGGTGGAGGGGGGATTATGGTGTGGGGTTGTTTTTCAGGGGTTGGGCTTGGCTCCTTAATTCCAGTGAAGGGAACTCTTAAGGCTTCAGCATACCAAGACAATTTGAACAATTTTATGCTCCCAACTTTGTGGGAACAGTTTAGGGATGGCCTATTCCTGTTCCAACATAACTGTGTGCCAGTGCACAAAACAAGTAATCTGGTATTGTCCAAGGAAAATTTTCATGTTTGTCCCTTCGGATAATTTCAGACTAAATCTGTATACGTACGTTTAGATAATCGTAAAATCGATTTAAAAGCGGTATTTTTTTAAATGATTTTCTGATTATTTATACGTGGCTTAGGTCTGTGTGACTAAAGACTACTTCATTCTGTGTGACAGTCAGGAGTCTAGGCAGCAGTAGGCTGTACCAGGACAAATAGTTAGGTACCTGTATTTGTAGTTGGGCACTCAAGATGGCAAGGGTTTATTTTCGCTTTTATTTTTGCTGTTTTGATATCTGCACTTTGTAAACAAAGACTCTCCAAATAAACCACAGTTGTGTTTCACCAAAATCCTGCTGTCTTGCTGTGCCACATCCAGGGAGACATGCACAACCTGCTACTGAGCTGATTCCAAAAAAAAAAAAAAATATATATATATATATATATATATATATATTTATATTTATATATATATACACTGTATCTCACAAAAGTGCACAGCTTGTATAACAGTGTAAATTTCCCCTCAAAATAACTCAACACACAGCCATTAATGTCTAAACCGCTGGCAACCTCTAGCAACAAAAAGTGAGTACACCTCTAAGTAAAAATGTCCAAATTGGCGAGGCCTGTTATGAGAGGAACCTATCCTGATAAACCGCTGTGTGGTCTTGCTACCATGCTGCAGCTCAGTTTCAGGGTCTTTGCAATCTTCTTATAGCCTAGGTCATCTTTATGTAGAGCAACAGTTCTTTTTTCAGATCCTCAGAGAGTTCTTTGCCATGAGATGCCATGTTGAGCTTTCAGTGACCAGTATGAGAGAGTGAGAGCGATAACACCAGATTTTTTTTTATAATTCCAACATTTTTTTTTTTTCCCCACAACAATACAAGATATACAAAAACAAAACAGGACCCGATACAATGTATCCACAAACATACAATACATATCCATTTGACAGAGGAGCTCCCTTTCAGGGATTCATCAAGGTGTCCACAAATCCCCCCTAATACACAAAAAAAAAAAACACTCTAAAGAAAAAAACCCCGAGCCTTCCATTCCTCCTCTTGTGTATATTTCAAAATTAATCAACATCACCACCCGTGCTCCAAGAAAACCAATTTACAAAAAAAAAAAAAAAAAAACGGGTCTTGGTGTCTACACTCTTGTGGACTTATAAGTATAGTAAAATCGTGCATAGATTGTGATTACTTCAGCACCATTCCTGTTAATTAAGATTCTGTGAGTATCTCTCCCCCCCTTCTCCTCCCCCCCCCCCACACACACACAGTTTATAAAACATACTTAGTATAAGAAAATCATACTCAATCATTGTGATTATTACAAACTTGTGAAAATCTTCCTCCTCCCTTCCCCCCCCTTCACCCTCCCCCACTCAAAACAAACAGAAAAAAAAAAATTAAAAGAGGGTTTTGTATCCCCCTGGATCCCAGCAACCTCTGTACAAACTATTTTGATAACCTGCACTGATATAGCCCCCCACTATGAGAAAAAAAAAAAAAAGATTTTTACCACGAACCCCCTATCTGTCTCCTATTCTCCACCTCCCCGCTCCCGCCGGTAGTCTTCCAAGCTCATATAGGAGGACCAAGGTTGCCAGCAATTACGAGTCCACTCCTCCCTACCCTTGCGTGCTGCTATCATTGTTTCCATTCGATGGGTTTCATTTACCTTTAGATATCCATGTTTGTAGAACTGGGGGACTACTTTGTCTCCATACTCCTGGAATACTCGCTTTAGCAGCGTTAAGTAGATGAATCAGAAGGGAGCTTCTATATTTCCTAATTGACATCTTTGTCGAATGTAGAAGGCATAGAGCCGGATCCCCTCCCACCTCGACTGTGGTGAGATTTTTTATCACTTTCGCCACCTCTAGCCAGAAGCCCCTTATCCGGGGGCACGACCAGAAGATGTGAATCATTGATCCACCTTCTGCTCCGCATCTCCAACAATTATCAGGGGTTTTTTTGTCTATCTTATGTAAGATTGCTGGAACTCTGTACCACCTTACCGGAATTTTATAACTAATCTCCTGGTATTTATTTGCTATTGAGGCCTTATGTGCAACCGCTAGTATTTTTTTTTTTGAATTTGTTGAGGGTTAAAGACAGTTCCCATATCTCGTTCCCATTTTTTAATGAATGATAATGATTGTTCTTCCTGCCCTTTAGATAAAAGGGAATAAAAGAACGATAATGCATGTGGGATTGGTCTTCCTCCTCTGCACAATGTTTCAAATGGTGTTAAAGAACGGGGAGAATATCCTCATTTTTGTAGATCAAGAAGATAATGTCTAATTTGAAAAGCGGAAAACACATCTAGAGTCTCCTCCGACCAGGTCACAATATCCATCAGAGTGGGGGGTTTCTTTTGACACCAGATTTAACTCATCTGCTCCCCATTCACACCTGAGACATTTTAACACTAACAAATCACATGACACCAGGGAGGGAAAATGGCTAATTGGGCCCAATTTGGACACTATCACTTAGTGGTGTTCTCACTTTTGTTCCCAGCAGTTTACACATTAATGGCTGTGTGTTGAATTATTTTGAAGGGACAGCAAATTTACACTCACTACCTTACATTGTAGCAAAGTGTAATTTCTTCAGTGTTTTCACATGAAAAGATATAATAAAATATTTACAAAAATGTGAGGGGTGTACTCACTTTTGTGAGATACTGTGTGTATATATATATATATATATATATATATATATATATATATATGCAAACCCAATTCCAAAAAATTTGGGACACTGTACAAATTGTGAGTAAAAAGGAATGGACTAATTTACAAATCTCATAAACTTATATTTTATTCACAATATAATATAGATAACATATCAAATGTTGAGAGTGAGACATTTTGAAATGTCATGCCAAATATTGGCACATTTTGGATTTCATGAGAGATACACATTCCAAAAAAGTTGGAACGGGTAGCAATAAGAGGCCGGAAAAATTATCCTTTTTTCTGGTTCTGGACATGCTACAGAGCTGAAACTTCACAGGTACACCCCCCAGACACTAAATCCAAAGAAATCTCATTTTTTTTTTCAATAATTTTTTCAATAATTGGCTCTATATCAAAAACGACAATTTTTAAGAACTTTTTTTGTGTGATGAATAGTCCCTGGGGCATGACCCAGAACCCTAGGCACTTTTTAGGGGCATTTATTGGGTTTTAGGGCTTCAAAATTGTGTTTTTTGATTCCATATTTATACACACACACATACAGTATATACACACATATATTTATATATATATCTCTATCAAAAACAACAATTTTTAAGAACTGTTTTTTTGTGATTAATAGTCCCTGGGGCATGACCCAGAATCCTAGGCACTTTTTAGGGGCATTTATTGGGTTTTAGGGCTTCAAAATGGTGTTTTTTGATTCTATATATATATATATATATATATATATATATATATATATATATATATATATATACAGTATATATATATTTATATATATATATATATATATATATATATACCCCTATACAGAAGTTCAGATGTCATGCCTGCCTCCAAAGACACCCAAAAACGCCTGAAACAAAAACGCCCAAATTCTAAGAAAAATTATCTTTTTTTTCTGGTTCTGGACATGCTACAGAGCTTAAAATTCACAGGTACACCTTTTAGACCCCCCAGACACTAAATCTAAAGAAATCTCATTTTTTTTTCAATAATTTTTTCAATAATTGGCTCTCTATCAAAAACGACAGTTTTTAAGAACTTTTTTTGTGTAATTAATAGTCCCTGGGGCATAACCCAGAACCCTAGTCACTTTTTATGGGCATTTATTGGGTTTTAGGACTTCAAAATGGTGTTTTTTGATTCCAGAAGTTCAGGTCCCATTGATTTCAATGGGGTTCTGGAATCCGAACCGAACTTTCGGGAAATTCGGGTGTTCTGGTCGAACCAAACTTTTTAAAAGTTCGATCATCCCTACTCAGGAATACTTCCAGAAAACATTTTCGGTGAACACAGTCCACCGTGCCATTCGCCGTTGCCGGCTAAATCGCTATAGGCCAAAAAAGAAGCCGTTTTTTCTGGGCCAAGTCTCATTTAAAATGGACTGTGGCAAAGTGGAAAACTGTTCTGTGGTCAGACGAATCAAAATTTGAAGTTATTTTTGGAAAACTGGGACGCCATGTCATCTGGACTAAAGAGGACAAGGACAACCCAAGTTGTTACCAGCGCTCAGTTCAGAAGCCTGCATCTCTGATGGTATGGCGTGGCATGAGTGCAGGTGGCATAGGCAGCTTACACATCTGGAAAGGCACCATCAATGCTGAAAGGTATATCCAAGTTCTAGAACAACATATGCTCCCATCCAGATGTTGTCTCTTTCAGGGAAGACTTTGCATTTTCCAAAATGAGAATGCCAGACCACATACTGCATCAATTACAACATCATGGCTGCGTAGAGGAAGGATCCGGGTACTGAAATGGCCAGCCTGCAGTCCAGATCTTTCACCCATAGAAAACATTTGGCGCATCATAAAGAGGAAGATGCGACAAAGCAGACCTAAGACAGTTGAGCAACTAGAAGCCTGTATTAGACAAGAATGGGACAACATTCCTATTCCTAAACTTGAGCACCTTGTCTCCTCAGTCCCCAGACGTTTGCAGACTGTTATAAAAAGAGGGGATGCCACACAGTGGTAAACCTGGCCTTGTCCCAACTTTTTTGAGATGTGTTGATGCCATGAAATTTAAAATCAACTTATTTTTCCCTTAAAATTATACATTTTCTCAGTTTAAACATTTGATATGTCATCTATGTTGTATTCTGAATAAAATATTGAAATTTGAAACTTCCACATCATTACATTCTGTTTTTATTCACAATTTGTACAGTGTCCCAACTTTTTTGGAATTGGGTTTGTATATATATATATATAAGCCAACCCGATGACCCACCTAATGTTGAGTAAGTCCCACTTTTGCCACCAGGAAAGCCCTGAGCCATTGTTACATGGATGCCATTAGACCTCTGAGGGTATGCAGTGGTATCTGGCACCAAGCCATCAGACCAGGTCAGCTTCTTCCATTGCTAAGTAGTCAAGTTCTGATGCTTACTTGCCCATTGTAGGTAAATTTGGCTGTTGACTCAGCATGGCAATGGCACCCTCATCGACCTGAGACTATGCAGCCTAATATACTGTACATCAACCTGTTATGCCTATTTTTTTTACTTTCAACCCATAAACTTTATGGACAACATTTTTACTTGCTGCCTAATATATCTAGCTAACTTTCAGATGCCAATGTAATGAAATAGTCAATGTTATTAACTTTATCTGTCAGTGATCTTAATGCTATGGCTGATTGGGTAAATCTTTTTAATGTATTTACTTGTGAAGGATTGTCCATATTTTTATTTTGTTTGTAAAGGATTTCACTCTATTACATCTGGGAGAATGATTAAAATGCATCCATGGCAACACAGCTGATGTTCAGTTATGTGTATACGTGAGAGTCTTAGCTCCCTGCTAGTTCCTGTGATCACATAGTCATGCAGAAAGAACATAATGGGGTTGATTTACTAACGACAAAACCACTGTGCACTACAAGTGCACTGCAAATGCACTTGGAAGTGCAGTTCCTGATCAGAGGGGGACATACAAGAAAAGTAAAAAACAGCATTTTTGCTTGCACATGATTGGATAACAGAAATCAGCAGAACTTCCCCTTATTTCAGATCTTCCCCTCGGATCTACAGTGACTGCACTTTCAAATGCACTTTCAGTGCACTTGTAGTGCACAGTGGATTTGCCTTTAGTAAATAAACCCCAATGTGTGCTCACAGGCAGATGAGAGTGTGCACATTTCGTGCTTGAATGCTAGCGCCCAGACTTGTGACTTGCTCACATAATGTCTATAAACTCCTCAACAATCCATCCACCCTGGATTATATCAAGGAGAGTGGTGATTCTAATATGTAGAACATTTATGGCCTGGGGTTGCATATGCGCTGGTTGGCCTAAAGGTATAAAAATTTCACTTCACTACACAATATCCTATTGATGCACAATAGAGCTTACCACAAAGGTGGAATAACCCTTTAAATATAACTACTGTAAAAATATGGAGAAAATGTAGTTCTTAAAAAATGAAAGCAATGTATAAATGAGATGCAAAAAAAAAAGAAAGAATAATTGGAAAGACCACCAAAGAAAATTCTAAATGAATGGAACTGTTAAACTTCACAGTACAACAAGTAAGGAAGGAATCCACAGAACACTGAATTAACTCATACCAGATTTTTTAATTTATTTCAGAAAATGTCCTAGTAAAAAGGAATATAATTGATGATCACATATATCAATAAGGTAATAGAAAGATTGTATTGAAGAAAGTGGCTAGACAAAGGCATTCAGAGGACCCTTTTTCAAAAACGTTGATTGAAGACCAATGATTTACAGTTCGTTCCAAAACATAATATAAGGGCATCTAAGAAAATGTAGAAAAAACATTCATGCAGACACTGGAAGATTTTTTATGCCAATATGCAGATGGAGAAAAAAAATCAAATATCCCTTTATCATAAATTACTGATAACTCATTAGAAATTGCTGACTTTTTGTTTAGGCAATTTTAGCAGCATGAAATAGTTATCTGAGCAAGAATATTTATTCATGTAATCTTTATTTAGAAATGTTTTTACACTTTTACAAACACTTTCGTTCACAACATGTATTTAATAAAAAATTCTTCTTGTACATATACTACTACTATACACTACTTCCTATATCCTTAAAATATTTTATTATGCATGTCACTTTTACCATCATTATCATTCTCCCTCACACTGCAATTTCTGTAAAAGAGATAGAGAGAACCTATTTATTTTTAGTAGTTCATTTATCAATATACCATACTTCCTTATCTCACTTCATCTTATATTCTCATTCTTTTACAGTCAAATCTCATTTATCATTCCAGTAATTACTCACCTCTGTTTTTCCAAAATTTCCATATTTTCCTGAATATTTTAATATTTTCCTTTTTAGGATATACAAATGTTTCTTTCCTTATTGTATCGTTTACCTCTTTTTCTCATTCTGCGCGTATTTATTGCTAACCATTTTCTCGCGATCAGTTTCTGTACTAAGAACAGGCACCTAATTATTGCAGTTTGCCTACCCCCTATATTAATATCTTCCTTCATGTACCCCAATATGCATACTCATGGGACTAGACTAAGAGCAACTGCAAAAATCGAATTTATGGTATTAATTATCTCTGCCCAGTATCTATACAATTCTGGACACCTTCAGATCATGAGTAAGATCTCCATTTGGGTTCCCCAATTGTGAGCATTTGGCATCAGGTCTCCACCCCCAAAAAAATACATTTTTGGGGGTATGATACGGTCTGTGAAATAGCAGCAGATCAGATGAAAAATGATTTGCAATAGAGATAGGGATACCAATATTTACTGGACATCAAAATACATAAAGCTTCCTTACACATAAAAGTTACCATAAACAATACATCAAATAACAAGACTTAAACATACACTCCTATTTCCAATATCCCAAAGAAAGGTCAAATAATACTTAACTCCGGCAACAGCTTGCACTCAATATCTGGAACAGGACAATGAGGTCTTGGCTGCATGTTTCTACATCTCCAAACAGCGAACTCTCCCAAAATGAACCTCCCTCCCCCATGCTAGTGACTCTCTTTTCAAGTCATGAAACTGGCATAATGGGTGGGGGGTGGATATCCAAAGAAGCAGGGGAAAGGGTATGATCATAGAGTAAATGTTCCAGGAATCCAATGGGGAATAAAGGGACACAGTCCAGTATCCTATAGCGCAAAGAACAGTTCCTGATTTCCAAATAGATGTATAATTGAAAGTGAAGGTGGACATATAAAATGATAGTTGCAGTCTGTAAATTGATACAATGGTACTTTGCAGAAATAATGGAACAATGGCAGCCTTACACCATTCTCAGCCAAGAAATGGAAGCCAAGGAAATGATTGACTCTAGACTTAGAGAGACGTCAAGCTATTTGCTTCAAAGATTTAAAGTATTGCAGTAGACCGGCCTCAGTATTGTAACCCTCAAATCATACTGGTGATAGATGGACATAGCAAATAGTCACTTCAGCCAGAGTAGATATATGTACAGTCCAGATGATCTCCTGGTAAAGTAAACACAATTTCTGGCATGACTTGTATATAAAATTGAAGAATATCTCTTACCAGTAACAGAGGTGAAGAAAAGAGGCCAGTTTGCAAATGAAGGTTTGTATCTCTTCATATAGCGGTAATTATCATTTTCCAATGCTTACTATAAAATTAAGTCCCATCAGGCTATGAAGTAAATATGTACAATGGTGTGTCTCAAATATATTTCTGCTTCCATGCACAGTGGGGCTGATAGGTATCTCAGGTATCAAAACAATCCCCAGATCGTGGACAGCTGGCAATATCCATAGCGGTAGCGATGTTGAGGCCCGGGAGTGGGGCGGAGCAGGGGGTTGTCGGCGTGTGACGTCAACGCGTTTCACGTGACCCAGCACTCCTCGTCAGGACGTAATTATGTCATGTGTGCCATCCCTTTATATATCTGGGGTTTCCATTGGGAGCCAAGGTATTCAGCCCGAAAAGCCAGGCCTTTTCTTTTTGTAACAGTATCCTGTCAAAATCACCACGCCAAGGGGGAAGATTTAAGGCAAAAAAACCCTTTACTCTCAATCCTTTTAGATCATTGTTGTGTTTTTATGCAAAATGAAGGCCCAGTGGAGTTTCTTCTTTTAAACAAATACATTTGAGGTGTTCATTAATCCTAATTCTGAGTTGTCTCTTGGTTTTCCCTATACTGTATAACATTTCTTACAAGGGGATTCTATGATATACAGCACCAGGGAGATAGCACAATTGATGAACTGTCGGATAAGGAAAGTCTTGGCCCCACTTGCATCGGTAAAGCTGTCAGTTTTATCTACAAATTTGCAGACACCACAATGACTGCATGGAAACATCCCATTAAGGGGAGGGAGATCAGTGAGCCAATTACGGCTTGGGTTCTTTTTAAATTCGGAGTGGACCAAAACATCACCAAGATTGTTGGCACGTTTGGCCACCATTAGTGGTCTTGGTCCAACCGTTTTACTCAATCTGTCAGATTGAAGTAAAATATGCAAGTGATTTTCAAAATTTTTTTCTAACATCCTGCCACTGACCACCAAATTTGTTGATCAGTCTAGGATGGAAATTTGATGTAGATAGTGGCTTATCTGTCAAGCTAAGTAATTTCTGACGCGTACGTGACTACACCCCCACTAGCCGGCTTCTCGCTGTTGGGGTTTGAGACGCAGCAACACTTGGATCCTTATACCTACAACTTTACATACTGTATGATGTCTTCTTAAATGTGAGTTTTATACTTTGTGATTTTAATAAATCAATTGTTTTTACGGAGTCACACTATGTCCCTATTATCATCTTTTATATGCTAATGAATACCCGACCTGAGTTATCTGTCACTATTGGAGTGACACCTGGTGGATTTCCTCATTATTACTATCAAGCCCACAGTGGTCTATCCATTAGTTTGGGTGACCAATTCGTTTTGGTAAGCTGCTATATTGCTTCCTTGGTGATCCTTCACGGGTGTTTTTCCTTTTTTCCTTATCCCTGGTTCTGTGGAATTAGGACCTACCTGCTTGCGGTTCCTTGAAATTCCTTCAACACTATATATACAATTTATTTGATGCGCCTTTTGGACACTGATTGATTGGTTTCTTTTTTTTTTTCTCCTTTTTGGTGCATGAACTATTATTTGGATTCACACATGTGTTCATGATTTATTGATATAATTATTTGATTAATTTCACAGTGGTTTCACATACACTTATCATTGAGTATATATGTGCATTGTTTTATGTATTTATTTTTGCTAGTATCATTTAATATCTTTTTTGTTAGCGCTACACATACTGTTTTATCAAAAATAATGCATTGCCTGTGGATTCCTTCCTGGTTTTCCCTCTTCAAATCCGTTCTGTTTTTTTGCAATTTTTTCATGTCCATTAGATTCTCGTATGTGTTCCTGACTGTGGTGCTATGGTGTGTCCCTACCCGTGGATGCGATCTGTGTCCCCTTTTTTTTCCCCCAGAAGCGGACGTGCTTGGCAGCACCTGACATGCATGGGCCGCATTACTCTGGGCCGCATTAAGTGCCAAGAGCGATATTGGCTATTAAAATGCTGGCTGGGAGTCATGGCAGTGTCCCCTAGTGGTGCGCTTCCGTGTCTCTACCTTCCTCTGTGTTGCTGGGCAGGCACACAAGCTGGCCAACGCGTGTTGGCGAACTTTGGATGTGTGGCGTCAACTCGAACATGCCATCATCATGTGGTGGTGGGTGGGGCTATGCCATGCCCCGAAGGTTCGGAGGACCTAATTAGGGCATTGGCTTATGCGGACAACGCCGCATACACAAGAGTTTCCTTCCCCCTATACTCACCAGGAGGATAATTAAATGAATAGCACTGCCTATTTAAAGCCCATAATCAGGCACACTAACACGGACTTGTCAGTCCACACAGGATAGGCAGAGAGAAAAATATATGGTATAAGGTAAGCTTTGCACTATCCCTTTATGCTAGGAAATGGAGGCATTTTTTGCAACATTCTTTTCAATGTGATTGTACCACATATAACTAGTCAATCATAATGTGTGACGGTGTAACCTCGCGCTTATGGTAGGTGTTTGTCTGTGTATTAAATTAGTGATAATTTAAATACAATTAGTGATAATTTAAATAATAATAATACTTAATGGCTGCTTGCTGCAAGTTAAAGTGCTAGTGCCTTTAAAGTGATAGAAACCTAATATTGCAGCGCTGCTCTCAGTAAACTAATATCTCTGTGCAATCTAGTGCATGTATTGTGCAAAATACGCCAAAATGTGCAAATAAATGTGCAAATATTGCAATATAAACTTATACCTCTGTGCATTCTCATGTATCAATAGTGCAAAATAGGCTAAAATTTGTGCAAATAAGATTATATTATAATGCAATATAAAACAGTGTGTTCAATCAATTCATAAATTATAACTGTTAGTCCATATATTAGTGTCCATCAGGTGCAGAAAAAGTGCTTCTGTGCTTCACTAATATCCACGAATTGGGGTGCTCCCCCTGTGGTTATCTACTTATCACAACTCGTTGGTATATAAGCTTTACATGGAAATCCTGTGTTGTAGTCACCGCCTTTTTCTCTTAGCCTGGAATCCGCAATATTGCAATATTTGCACATTTATTTGCACATTTTGGCGTATTTTGCACAATACATGCACTAGATTGCACAGAGATATTAGTTTACTGAGAGCAGCGCTGCAATATTAGGTTTCTAGTCAATCATAATAGTTTACATTTTATATTTGATTTCATAGATCTGCAGACTGTTTGGACACTTATACCAAACAGAAAGAGATAAACCCATATCTGCAATTTTTATCGTATACATGTTTTGGATACCAATGTATGTTTTAAGACATACTACAGTATATGTCACTGTGATTCACACTCTTGCACTTTACATCTTTATTTACACCTTTCCTTTTCTCTCTGATGCCAAGTGGTCTCAGTGTCTGCCGAGCAGCCTCCACCCTGGTCTTTATTATTTCTTCCACCCACTCCTTTTGGAAGTGGCCAGTAGTTTTACACCTTTCCTTTTGTCTCTGATGCTAGGTGGTCTCAGTGTCCGACGAGCAGCCTCCACCCTGGTCTTTATTATTTTTTCCACCCACTCCTTTTGGAAGTGGACAGTAGTTTTATTTATTTGTTTTTATGAGGGGTATGGTCAAGCCACAAAGTGGGGATGTGCTGTAAGTATCATACCTTGAACCCACTCTTTGCTATAGATACTGTCATTTAATATATATGTACATATAGTACAATGTGTGTTGTTTAACACGACACAAAACATTCTTATTACGTTTCTAGATTATATCAACATTACATGCAGATATTTCCCTAAGAAAGGAGTCTCAACTCTGAAACACATTAGATTTTGCTTATGCAACCTCTGCATGGTCATTGTAACAGGATAATTCTGCTATTCTGCTATGAGTAACATTGTGCCTCACTTTTATTGATTTGAAACTTTGATTTTATATATTGTATAACATTATTGTTGTTTAATGAATACAATTATAACTTTTTAACAGAATCACATGTTCACACTTTGAGCTTTTAAAGTCCCATTTCTCTTAATGAGGGAACCTCAATTTTTTGCCATGCACAATAAAAAACAGAATAAAGAAAAAAAAATTACACACAACCATTTTCCCGCTTTCCAAAATGTAGCTTCACTCCCTCACTCCTGCCTAATCCTAATAAGCAAAGAATTATTCTATGTCTAATCTACTACCTCAATAACCCATTAGATTCCATATTACATCCTTCAATTAGTCCATATTTTTTTCTCATTTTTTTCCAGCCACACCAGTGCTTTGTTTGACGTATTAAAAATTGGGTTTTGTTAAGAGAGGCTACTGTGGTGGGTGACTGGCTGGCTGACACCCTGTGGTTGGTGGCTGTCTGTCTGGCACCCTGTGGTGGGTGGCTGGCTTGCTGGCAACCTGTGGTGGATGGCTGTCTGGCACCCTGTGGTGAGTGGCTGGCTGACTGGCACCAAGTGGTGGGTGTCTGGCTGACTGGCACCCTGTGGTGGGTGGCTGGCTGGCACCCTGTGGTGGATGGCTGGCTGGCACCCTGTGGTAGGTGGGTGGCTGGCACAGGGGCTGTGAGTGGCTGGCTGGTTCAGGGCCTGTGGGTGGCTGGCTGGTACAGTGCCTGTGGCTGGCTGGTACAGGGCCTGTGGGTGGCTGGCTGGCTGGCACCCTTGTCTGTGGGTGGCTGGCTCTGTCTGGCACCCTGTGGTGGGTGGCTGGATAGCTGGTACCCTGTGGTGGGTGGCTGGATGGCACAAGGGCTGTGGTTGGCTGTCTGGTACAGTGCCTGTGGATGGCAGGTACAGGGCCTGTGGGTGGCTGATTGGTACAGGACGTGTGGGTGGCTGGCTGGCTCGCTGGTACAGTGCCTGTGGCTGGCTGGTACAGGGCCTGTGGATATGGATATGGGTGGCTGGCTGGCACTGGGCTGCTGTGGGTGTGTGCATGGCTATGATACACTCCTGCGAGACTAGTCCCGACTCCAGGCGAGGCTGTCTAAGATGAGGGAGGCAGCCTAAGAAGGCTGAATGACATCACAAAAATATCAGCAATATCGGCCAGTTCCAGGGCCGCTACCGATATTAGGGGAAAGTGCATATCGGCCCCCGATATATCGGTCTTGACGATAATCAGTCTATCCGTACTTTTAAGTGTTGCAGTCTCTTTTCACCTCCACAAACTTGGCCCTCTTCTTCTATAGTTCTGAAAAGAAATCTGTAAACATTGAGATTCTAACTCCATTATAAAATATATGCCCCTTCTTTCTTGCCCTTTGAAGTATGGTATCCTTATCCTTGTAATAAAGAATTTTAACCAGAAAAGGCCCAGGCTGGCCCCTTGATAGCAGTACTCTGTAGGGCACTCCATGTGCTCTCTCCATTGCAAAGAATGGTGAAAAAGATTCTTCTCCAAAAATCTCTATGAATGACTTTTCCATAAATCCTGTAGGGTTGGAACCTTCACATCACTCAGGGAGACCCATTCTCACATTGTTTCTGTGCAGTCTGTTTTTCATATCCTCCAATTTGAAATTGTATATATTAACTTTTTCACAAATTACTTTCATTTCCTGTTTTAATAGATTTAAATCATCCTCCATCCAGCTCATTCTCTCTTCTAGGACTGTAGTTCATTTGCGTACTTTTTGTAGGTCATGTCTCAAAAAGTTAATCTCCTCTCTTATGACCTTAAAGTGATTGTAAAAGCAGAAGGTTTTTTATCTTAATGCATTCTATTCATTAAGATAAAAAGCCTTCTGTGTGCAGCAGCCCCCCTAATACTTATCTGAGGTCCATCTAGATCAAGCGATTTTGTAGGAGTGTCTCGGTTGCCCAGGACTTTCCTCTGCATTGGCTGAGACAACAGTTCGGTGCCATTGGCTACCGCTGCTGTCAATCAAAGTCAGTCAGCCAATGAGGAAAGAAAGGAGGGGGGCCGTGGCTCCATGTTTGAATGGACACAGGGAGCTGTGGCTCAATTCGGGTGCCATCATAGCAAGCTGTTTGCTGTCGGGGCACTCAACAGGAGGGAGGGGCCAGAGCACCAAAGAAAGACCCAAGAAGAAGTGTATCTGTACAAAACCATTACACAGAGCAGGTAAGTATAACATGTTTGTTATTTTTAACTACAAAAAACAAGTCTTTAGTTTTACTTAAAGCTGATCAGACATTTCAAGTAGGGAGGATTTACAGGATTTTACTGCTTGTAATACTTTCTTCAAAGAGTGTTCTTCCTCCATCAGAGCACTAGCTTCAGAAAGTAACACTGATGCCTCTGTCTCTGCTGATAAATCTGCTCCAGCTGTTGTCCCCTGGCTTTTCCTTACTGCTGACACCCCTGTCTGGGTTTTTACATGCGAGGATGTGGTTTGACCCTCTTTTACAGCTGTATGTGCAAATCACTCTAGCTTTGCTGCTGCTTTGCTCCCCTTATCTTTTGCTGAGCGCTGCGGCTGTGCACATTCCTGCTATGTTGCCTCCTTTCCCTTCTTTCTTGTCATGTTTTAGTTGCACACCCTACACATGTACCAGCACATTAATAGAGTTTCAGAGTTCCCAGGGTGTTTACTTCTTAGGGGGTCTATTCATCCACTCACCAATTAGTCCACCTGTGCCCTTGATCTGTCCTCAGCTCCTCTCCTCAGGCCAAGCACCAGTCTCTATGCATCCATGGCTCTTTAGATATTATTTCACTAGCCCTAAGCTCACTCTCTGTCAGACAGCCTCTTATGCTGTTACCACCATGTCCAGCAAGTTGAGTATGAAAGCGGGAGCCTCTCACACTACCACTGTGACATCCACCAGGCAGGTTATCGGGGTAGGAGCAGTGGTGAACCCATGCACATACACCGTGGGTTCGCCATTGCAGCTCAGCGGCTCTCTCTCCCCATTAGCCGACTCTCCATTCCACCACTGTGGCTGCATAAAGGATATCCGGTGCAAGGGCAAAAGGAACAGCTGCACATGACCTCTCACATCTTCACTCGGCCACACCCCGCAAATCCTTCTTGAAACCCCCCAAGGTAGGAATATTTATAAAATGTTTTTTAGGTTTCCAACTCATAAAATGCCAACATATAATCTTGCTACTGAACAAAAATAATTTGAAACCTTTAAGGCTTAAAATGGTCCATGACAGGTACTATGTTTATTTAGGGTGTGCCAATGCACTTGATCATACAATATCTCCTAACCAAAAAATCTTTACCAATAAAGTGGGGGTGAAAGCTACCTTTGTAAATTGTATTTGATTAAATATACGTTTGCAAGTAGCTGAGAGACAAATATTGGAATGCACAGTATTGTTCAATTCTACAAAGCACCAAATGGTTAGCTTGTATCCCTATTAGCACAATTCTATTTTATTACATCAATACAGTGCTGGCAGGTGGATATTATAAAAATTTATAGGGTACAGTTGTTAATAGAGTGTCTGTGACTTTCCTACTGGGATCTGCTCAGCCTGTCTAAAGCAAATAGATAATGAGTCTCCTTTATAAGAACTTCATGCAAATAAAAAAAGCAGTAATTTAGCGATAGCTAGCTTGATATTTTAAGAAATAATGAAGTGTATACTGTAAAATAACATTTATATAGAGCTGCAGGAGGACAAATGGTTCTATTAGGGAATCAGATGTAAAATAGAACATGAATCAGGAAGGCGTTTAAGGAAAAAAATAGAAGATAACGAAAACTACCACTGAATTCAACACCATTGTGTCTGAGGCACGTTACTGTTCTCGATAGAAGAATATTAAATTGGACTCACTTTGCTAAGTTGTTGAACTACAAAGTAAGATAGATAAGGATTTTGTGGACTTCATTTACTTTCCTTTGTAAATTTGAATTGGCTTTTTTTCACATTGCTATCTACAGTAGTTAAACTGGTAATTCATAGGATGCATTAATGGAATGGAAATATATGGTTCTAACATTAACTTTAGAGTACAAAACTTTTAATCAGAAAGGATCATCTTAACATGATATCACAATACTACAGTATAATATATATTGTGTACAATCAACTTTAAATATAGCAAGGATCAATCATAGAAGCAATTTATAAAGGTGATTTAATAAGGCCTTTATGCCTTCAAGTCCATTTTGACCCATCCTTGTATAATAATAAGGCAATAAAATAAAACGCAGATAACCACAGAAACCTAAAACAAATAGGGAAAAGCAAGATCATTTCATCCAGAGCCCTGAACACAGAATCCAAGTGGTAGGAATTGTCAATATCTTCCTACATAATTACTACCAATTTAGGCATAGTTTTGTTCATTTACATTTATTCCAAACTCTAATCTGATCATAGAATAATATCTAACACTGTTAGCACAATCTCTTATAAAAATAAAGATGAAGACTAATAAATAATAATAATAAGAAGAATAATAAGAATATTAATAATAATGAATAATATTTTAAAAGGAATGGCAGATTTCCAGCTATAATTTATAGAAATTCTAAATAATTAAAAATCAGGATGGCACTTTTTTGTAAATTATTTATCCCAAAAAAGTCAAACAAACTCATTAATTTCATAGAAAGGGGTTTTTATTTGGGAATATTTTTTCTTGTAATGTTGCCTTGATTGTTAGTATGTAGTTAGGATCTTTGACAGTTAGGATCTTTGACAGTGTAAAAAGTAAGATTTTACATATTTCAAAGCCTATCCTAGCAACCAATGCAGTGACATATAATTTGGACATGTTACTGTATGAAATGTGTCCTTATAGCTGGTACAGCATAAAGTAGATTTAAACCCTAAAGCACAGCGGAGGGAATGCAATAAAGCTGCTACAGCTCTTTTCTGGTGTTATTTGCTCTTGTTAATGCATTGCACCTAATTCAAAAAACATCTGCATCCGTTTTGGTTCTGACTGTGACTTGTGCACAGCACTATTGTGCAGATAGTTCTTATTTGCTCCGCTTCTACATAGTAGTGCAACACGTGCCAAATTCAAATGAACAGCTTGCTGACTATATTCTGTAGATATACAGAGCCAAGGCATCTCTCCTGCACTGGATCACGTAACTAGTACGTGATCCAGCACTCGCGGGTTTGGGGAGCGCACGCGCCACTGGTGACACGCTCCCTCTGTATCTATGCTGATTGGCGGGTAAAGCGGACTCGATGTCCGCCAGCACCCGCTGATGCTTCAGTACACAGACAGAATGGCAGTCTGACTATGTAAACAAGGCAGATCGCCATTTTGTCACTACAGAAGACATGGATCCTGTGTCTCTGCTAACCAGAAGCAGCGATCCATGCCTTCTCCATGTACAAACACCTCCCCCACAATAGTAAAGCACATGCCAGTCCCACAGTTATCACCCCTGATGTTAACCCCTTCCTTGCCAGGGTCATTATTACAGTGACAGTGCATATTTTTTTTGTTTAAAACTTTTTATTGAAAATATTAAACATAACATGTAGCAGTACAGAGTACAATAGTAAACTGATGGAACAGAGGCATGTCAACAAACAGTGATTGCAAGGTAAATGAAAATGACGGTGCATATTTTTTAGCACTGATCACTGTATTGGTGTCACTGGTCCCCAAAAAGTCTCAAAAGTGGCAGTTAGTGTCCCGACAGTCTGCTGCAATATCACAGTCCCACTAAAAGTCGCAGATCACTGCCAAATAAATAAATATACGCTTATTGAGATTTTTTTTTCTACCAAAATCATGTAGCAGAATACATATTGGCCTAAATTGATAAAGAAATTAGATTTTTTTTTTAATTATTGGATGTTTTTTTTTATGTTTTATTTTTAAGTAAAAATATATATATATTTTTTTCAAAATTGTCGGTCTTTTTTTATTTACAGCGCAAAAAATAGAAACCGCAGAGGTGATTAATTGCCACCAATAGAAAGCTCTTTTTGTGGGGAAAAAAATACATACATTTTGTTTAGGTACAGCATAGCATGACTATGCAATTGTCAGTTAAACTAATGCAGTGCCGTATTACAAAACATTGCTAAGGTCATGAAGGGGGGTGAACCTTCCTGGGTCAAGTGGTAAAATTCTCACAGTTTGTATTTTACAATAGAGGAGCTGATTAAGACCAACTTTAGTTGGCGCACAGAGACAGATTTTGCAAAAGTATCTCACAAGCATTCTACCTTCAGACCCATGGTACCGCAATGGGCGCTAACTTCGCACCCTCCTACGCTAACCTGACCATGGGTTTCTGGGAAGAATCCTTCATTTGGCACAACAACCCCTTTGCTCAATATCTAGTTTTTTTACGTCCGTTACATAGACGATATCATCATCATCTGGGACGGTCCTCCATCCTCGATTGATGATTTTGTCATCCACTGCAACACCAATGATTTCGGTCTCACCTTTACTTCTGTTTGTGATGCGGTTCATCTAGCCTTCCTGGACCTCGAGCTGGGTAGTGAAGGAACTTCCATTTTTGCCCGGAACTACACCAAGCCCACCGCTGGCAACTCGTACCTACACTATAGTAGTTGTCATCATCCCCAGTGGGTAAACAATATACCTAAAGGGCAGTTCTGTCGCCTTAGACAGAACTGTACCAGGGATATAGATTACATCACACAGAGTGATGCTTTGAGAGCCAAGTTTAGGGATAAGGGTTACCCTGACCAATTGGTCAATCAAGCTTACACAACCTTCCTGCCTGGTAAACCCCCCAAAAATACAGCTAAATATGATGAATCCACTCCGAGGTTCATCACCAGATTCCACTGCTGCTACAGGAAAATGGAATCCATACTACAGAAACACTGGAACATTTTATTACAGGACCCCCATCTCTTACCCAGTTAAGGTCACAAACCTAGAGTTACTTACCGTAGGGCTCCCACCCTAAAAAACAAAATTGCACCCAGTCATCTCAAAACTAAAAAAGTCCATAATCCACTATGCCTCATTCCCTTAAAGGGCATGTATCGATGTAACAAGCCTTTATGCAAAACATGTGCCTTTGTGCGACATGGTAAAAAACAGTTCACCCATGAGAATAAGACTTACCGTTTGGAAGAATTCTACAACTGTTCTACTGATTACGTGATCTACTGCCTGACCTGTCCCTGTGGACTACTCTATGTTGGTCGCACCATCCGCCCACTACGGCAACGATTTGGTCGCCATCGCAGGTTTGTGGAGGAGGGTTGTGACCAACATAGCGTACCACGCCATTTCCTCGAGTTCCACAACAAGTCCACATCAGGATTGGAGGTTTGGGTAATAGAGTCTATCCCCAAACTTCCATCTGAGGCCGAACGATTTGCCAAATTATGCCAACGAGAGACATTTTGGATCTATACCCTGGATTCATTTTCACCCAAGGGTTTAAACGAAGAGCTAGATGTTAACACCATATTATGATTAGAGCCGATGTATGTCTTTTTACCTTGTTAAATAACCATTTTTTTTTTAATGCGATTTCATTTGTATGCGATTTTTTTTTTTTTTTTGTGTTTATTTTCTTATTGCCGCTTTAAGTATTGTGGTCCCACTGTCCAGCCCATTTACAATGGCCACTTTAAGTCCATCTGTATCCACCCAGCTTGAGTGCTGGCTTCCTATAAACTTGTTCAGCTCTTCTGTGTCATGCCACTGCACTTGAGAAAGGAGCGCGCACGCCCTGTGAGGCTACTGCGCACGCTCGGAAACGCGTTGTGCGTTTGGCTGCTGGATCTGTCACGCTGGGCTCCCCTATCTGTTGGCGCCGGATGTACTGAGGAGCAGGGCGCCCTTCTGAAGCCGACAGCCATTCTACCTAACGGTCTCTCGGCTCACCAGGTGTCTCCCTGAGGAACAGAACACCTTCCTGAAGCTGCTGACCATCCTACTATCTGGTCTCTTGGCTCTCCAGACATCTCCCTCCTTCAGCATCCCCTGCACCATCTCTTGGAGCTACTAACATCCAGCCGTGGACCCCTGTGTTCCTGCAGACCACCTAACAGATGAGCTATTTTATACTGTTTTAAATGTGAGCAGTTTTCCTGTACCTGCATTACCCTTTTAATTAAACTGATAACACTTAGAGGCGCTCTGCTTTTTGTTTTTATTTTCACAAGCATTCTACAGGTAGTACAACATGCGCCAAATTCAAGTACATTTAGGTACATGAATTTGGTGCTTGCTGTTCCATTTTTAGAATGCCTGCAAAACACTTTAGCAAAATGTGTCTTTATGAATCCCAGGGAGTGCATCATAAACAAGGTGGCAAGTTTATTAAAAACAATAAAAATCACTTGAAAAAGCTTTGAAATGATAAATGATAAAATCCACTGTGATAACAGCAAATGTCCAGCAATGAGGCAATACCTTGAAGGAGGACCCAGCAATAGGGTGAAGACGCCTGTCCAGATGAAGAGCCTTAAAGATGGAAACACTCAGGGGCAGGAAGAAGAATGGGAGGAGGAGAGGAGGAGAAGGGGGAGAGAACCTCAACTCCCGCAAATCAATCCGGCCGCGAGGATGTTAGGCAGCACCGCGGCGTCCACTCCTACCATCGAGCGGCTGAGGCGGCGCTGGAAGATGACGTCACAGGTCACCAGCAGCTGACTCACAGGGATGTATGCAATGGACCGTGGTTGGCCTCGTTACCGTGGGAACTAGAACAAAAGGCAGCCTCACTGAGCCGGGCACAGCACACCACCGTGTGAGCTGTCGGGCAGTTGGGGGAACATTAGTAGCCACAGAACGGGGAAGATGACATGTTTCGGGCAATGCCCTTCATCAGATCTCCTGTGGCTCAAAACGAAAGCTGCCTAACATCCTCGCGGCCGGATTGATTTGCGGGAGTTGAGGTTCTCTCCCCCTTCTCCTCCTCTCCTCCTCCCGTTCTTCTTCCTGCCCCTGAGTGTTTCCATCTTTAAGGCTCTTCACCTGGACAGGCGTCTTCACCCTATTGCTGGGTCCTCCTTCAAGGTATTGCCTCATTGCTGGACATTTGCTGTTTTCACAGTGGATTTTATCATTTATCATTTCAAAGCTTTTTCAAGTGATTTTTATTGTTTTTAATAAACTTGCCATTTTGATTGCTCAAGACAAGTGACTTAAAAGTGCCCATTGTCATCGTTTTTGGGAGCGCCAATGTACCCATCTATTTGTTGTACAGTTTGCTTCTCAGTCAGGATCTGGGCTTTGGGTAGGCTGCAACCCTGACAATACTTTAGGCTGTTTGGCTTTTTGGCCACAACTCATCCACCCCACTTCAATTTGGGACCCCTGAACATCTGCCCTACAGCGCCAGGATTTGTTTGTATGTACATCATAAACAAGGGCCAGTCTCTTACCAGCCACTCCCTGTGTATGTGCATGCACTCTAGCATCAGCTTCATGTCATTTCTCTGGTCCCCTTCAGGGCACATTGTCGATTGCTTTAAATACATGTATAGATTTCCTCAGGGCACATGTCACAGGGTGACAATGCAAGAAAACAGAAAAAAGCTAGTTAAAAGTAGGCATTGATTGGTGTACATAAAGTGAGATGTCACAGTCAAGTATGTATGTGAAAATATGTCCGGATATATATTAAAGCTGTAGTTTATAAAGTGCTAAAGTGCATAAATGAATGTATCCTTAAAAATGAAAAATTATTATAATTAAATCCCATCTATTAAAAAGTGCTAAGTGCATCCATTACCATATAATCAATATTATATTGCACTAAACATCCTATTAAAAAAAGTGCTGAAGTGCATAAATACGTAAATTGCTGCAAAATAAATAATCAGTACATAATATCATACAAGCAAACTCATATATTGTATAGATGAGCAATGTGAAGTAAAAGTCAAAGTTAATCCATAAATCATGAAGATGACCCAGTACCGTGATTAAAAAATAAAAATAAAATCCATCTACTCCACACCTATATGCTCACTAGATAGCAGCAGGTCACTAGGACCTATATCACTTTTCAGGATCTCTGGATTTTAAATCGTAAGGGTGACATCCTCTTCTCTCTATCACCATGGTCACAAATAATAACCAGATCCCCCAATCTCAGGTTGTACAGGTGTTGAATAAACTCCTTATCTCAATTGGTGGAGAGGAGTTTACCCAGCTTTATTATATATATCCAGACATATTTTCACATACATACTTTATTGTGACATCTCACTTTATGTACACATGTATCACCAATCAGCACCTACTATTAACTAGCTTTTTTCATGTTATGTGTTAATTCACATTTAAAGGGGAAGCAGGTTGATTTAAACACTTTAGAATATTGGGTATTAGGCGCCTTCATATAGTTTTTTATATAATGCAAGAAAATAGTTGGGATACAGACACAGAGTGTTGATACTTCGTATCAAGACTCACCTTAACAAGAACTATCATGGTAGGATACCAAGGTATTATTTAAAAAAAAAGCTGCAGATTTAAACATATTGAAAACCATATTTCAAATTATATTAACATGTTAAAGCTTATATGATAATTTGATCATCAAATTTTGATCATCTTTAAGGTGCATTTTGCAAAGCATTGACTGTGCCATCTACCAAACATTTACAAGTGGTATTTCTTCTCTGTAATTTGAAAAACCTCCCCTGTGTGGAATCTCTCAGTTCCAGTTTTTATCAAATGTATTTTACCTGTTCCCTGTTTCAGAAAAAGCGGACATCAAAATGCATCACAATACAGCTGTCCGCCTGATATTATACTATGTAAACAGCATATCTATTTATTGGAAAGATCTTTATCAATTTCTCAAGGAGTTAAATTTCCCCATTACAAAAATGAATGGAAGTAGATCACAAATATTGTACTATATACCAATAGATAAGCTATTAGAGATAATATTTCTGGAATTATGTGATTGTTTTGCTGTTTTTAATCAAGCACATCATGCTTTATGTGTTACGTCAAGTTATATGGAGCCAGCCAGCGTCCCTGATCACCTGCCACACCAGTCCCATTGTTACCAGACCAGTGTAAGCCAGCAACAGTGTAGCTAATTGCTGCCACATTAGTCTCAGTGCTACCAGACCAGTGGAGCCAGCAGAAGTGTCTGATCACCACCACACCAATTACAATGTCACCAGACCAGTGTAAGCCAGCAACAGTATTTCTGGTTACAGCAACACCAGTCCCAGTGTTACTCGACTAGTGCAGCCAGCAACAGTGTTCCTGATCGTTGCCACACAAGTGCCAGTGACCCAGACTAGTGACACCAGTAACAGAGTTCCTGACCACTGCCACAACAGTCCCAGTGTCACCAAACTAGTGCAGCCAGCAACTGTGTTGCTGATCACCACCATACTAATCGCTGTGTCACTACAGCAGTGTAAGCCAGCAACAGTGTTCCTAAATGCTTCCACACCAGTTCCAGTGTCACAAGACTAGTGTAAGCCATCAATAAATTCCTGAATATTGCCAAATGAGTCCCAGTGTCACCAGTCCCAGTGACCAAGACTTATGCAGCCAGCAACAGTGTTCCTGATCTCTACCACACCAGTAAAGTGTCACCAGACCAGTGCAGCCAGCAACTGTGTTCCTGATCTTCACCACACCAGTGCAGTGTTGCTTCTGCTTGCTGTGTGTACTAATCCTGGTCTGTTTTTTTACAACATTTCTGTTTGCTGCCTGGATGATTCTTTGCCTTTTTACTGACCACATTTCTGCCTACTACCTAAACTGACCCATCTCAGTCCCAGCCATCCCTTGTAAAAACTGCACTCATGGAACCACAGGGCGCTTTTGTCCATCCCCCTTTTCAGCTTCCTGTACTTCCTGGCCAGTGAACATAGCATTCCTGGTTGCAGACACATACCAATAGGCTAGACTTGCTTGGCTTATAGGAATTGGGAGTGCTATGGGGAATGCTACACTAAGCTATAGCATTGAGACCAATAATGGTATTGTGACAAAAAAAGCTCATTTTTTACGATGATACAATAATACAATGTTATATATACTATCATACAATGTTGGTTGATTTTTGTGATACACAAGATGCAATGTCTGGTACATGTGGTATCCCCATACTCAGGAAAGGTAGCAGAATGTATGTTTGTGTATAATTCTAAGTATGTGTAACTTACCTGGTGGTGGAGCCTAAAGCATTGAGGAAGGTCTCTCTTACAGTCCTGGCTATGGAGTCACTGGTAAGGTGACAGGAAACATCAGAGATCAGAGTGGCATAAGTACCTGTAAAGTCTCTCGCTGGCAGGTGCTGGTGTGTGTCTGGAATGCAGGGCTAACAGGACCGGACATGCTGGCAGAGGAACAGGAGTCAGTGAAGGATGTAGATAGGCTGAGGCGGCAGTATAAGCACAAGACAGGGTCAGCCAGTCCAGGTCAGCAACTAGTGAGCAGACCAGGTTAAGACAGCAGGCTGGAGAGTATTTAGAAGACAGGCCAGTGTTGGTAACAGCAGAGCAAATGAACAGAAGGAGCAGGCAGAAGCGTATTTCAGGGACAAGCCAAGGGTCTGTACAGACAGCGTTCGGGCAGAGTCAGAGGCAGGATCAGGTCAGCAACAGAAAAACAACAGGAACTAATAATAAGAACACAGGAACATAATAGACCAAACAGCAATGACACACTGTACTCGCGCCCACCCACTATCTGGACATGGGCAGTATTTCTTAGGCTTGCGTGTCTGCGCACGTGAATGTTCGTTTCCTGACAGTATGCCTATGTTGTGTGTGAAAAATATCTTATTAAATTGACAACTTTGTGTAAAAAAGTCTGCATTTTCCAAAAATTTGTAAAAAAATGAAATCTGCAAAAGACTCACCATGCCTAAAATATACATTGGGTGTGTTTATACTCCGAAATATATAATTTTGTGGGTATTTCTACTGTCCTGGAAAGCTCTCCCTCAGTACAGTGTCTCTGAGGATGTCATGATTAAAGAAACATGTTGAGTGGAGCTTGCCAGTGTTAGGGAGAGCTGGCTCTTTTCTGAGTTGAGTGCTATTTGATCATGGATGTGAATGGCTTATCTTCATTGTAGCACTGCTGACTTTTTTTACAAAGCTATTGTATCTGCAACACTATGTTAGTGTGTTTTTAAATGTAATATCTATTTAAAAAACAGAAAACAATATGGTATGTTTTTATTTTATTTGAGAGCATACTTTGGAGGAATTTTGTTGCCATCCTGGTCAATAAAGTGTTAACCTTAGTGATGAGGGTCAATTATTAAGGTGAGCGGACAACTTTAGATGTTTGGTGGAAGCCCTTCTCTTTCAAGAACACAATTGTGCGATTCTCCATTCACACAGCTACACCATTAATTCAAAGAGATATGTAAATGAAAGAACTGCAACTACCATCTTTCACCATGGCAGATGTACTTATAGTTTAAATGGGCGGTGAGCACGCTGCTCGGCAAACTCATAATTCATTCATTCTTCCTCTAGTTTTGTAACCAAAAGCCCATATGGAGATACAGGCACACAGCTAGGGGAAGACTGTGCAGGAGCTTGACATTGCACCCACAATCTGCTCATCACAGATGCAATGGTCTGCAGGCTCCAGTAAAAGAAAATAATAGATGCAAATTTTATTTACCTGCAAAAATATGTGCATATATTTATTTATTTATTTTGAAAGGTGAACTTATCCTTTAATTCTAGGCATTTTCATGTTTGACATACTGGTTACTATTATGCATGTGTTAATGCACCCCAATGATGTGAATTAATCCTTGTGAATTATGATGTGATGTGAATTAGTAAGTGCTCCTTTTTACCAGTTCACTAATAAGCAGGGTTAATCAAACATTTTCCTGTTTGAACCAGCAAAAGACTCCACACCTCTGGTAATCACCAGCTAAATGGTTTCCATTACTTGCTAATGTAATTGATAATCTTGCTTAAATAGGCAAACTGGGATGGCATGCCTAATGAGAATTATTGTGATAAATCATGCATTTGAATCAAAATTGTGAACATGAATTAAAATTGTGTAAGAAATTTTAACTCTGTTTCTGTTATCTTTTACCAAAGTGTAAAAAAGAAAAATCAGGACCCCGCTACGTTACAACCCGGAGTTCCCACCTGGCCTCTCCCTTTCTGGCTACCTCTTGGCCACACAAGCAAGTATTGGCCAAACATTTCTTCTCTGGTACCAGTCTTCTAACTCGTGAACAGCTTTCTTCTCGCATGCTGAACAAGGATTTCCCTGCATGGTTGTACATGCAAGAGCGCCACTTTCTTTCTCACTCCCGCACAAAGGACTTCTGGACACGACCCCCCACTCAGTTCGAATCACTCTGCTGGAAATGGGAAGCTGACCTTAATATTTCCCTGATGGACTCCCAATGGCAGCAAGCCTTTGATATTACCCTCAAGGGTTTGCTTAATTTCTCTACCAAGAAAACGGCTATAAGATCCTCACTCGCTGGTACAGGGTTCTGACAGTGCTCCACAAATTCAACCCCTCCATCTCCAACCTTTGTTGGAGATACAACCAGGAACCAGGATCCCTGCTTCACATTTGGTGGACGTGTGCAGAAATTCAACCTTTCTGGCAAATTGTCCACTCTATCCTTGTGAAAGTAACCACCTATGAATCGGAATATCCGCCTGCTCACTACCTGTTAAATCTCAACCCCACTATGGGTCGATCCATCCGCAAGTCCCTATCCATGCATATGATCAATGCTGCTATAATGTGCATCCTTGTCCTATGGGGCAACACGAGAGCCCCTTCCATTTCTGAGTAGTTCTCCAGAATAGACAGACTTGCCATAATGGAAGAACTAATAACCATTTCGAATGATAATATCACAAAATATATACAAACCTGATCGTGCTGGACACATTTCAAATATACACCTGACTATATCCGAGTTATGCACACGAAACAGCGAGACCCTAAAAATTGCTTTCTATTATCACCTTACTAGGCAGGTTATTCGGACGTAATTCGACACCTTGATTGTTCCACACGTACCCTTTGTGTGGCTTCTGGGGAGGCGGGGCGCTCCCAGGTCTATGGCTGGGTTTTTTGGAGGCTTTGCCCCCCAGCCTGGGTCTGTCCCGCTCCTCCGCCCTGGATTCCCACACTGTGCTCCCAACACATGTCCCTTTAGTGTTTGGACTTACGAACATAGCATTGCACTTATCTCCCACTTTCTTTTTCTTCTCTAAGCGCTGGAGGAAATGGGGCAGTGGCTTGCCCTGATTTTCCTCCATAACCGCATATGCATACATCCCTTGGCAGGGCACTGCAGAGGCCCTCTCTCCGCCTCCTCTCTCCCCCCACCCCCCTTTTTCCTTTCTTCCGTCTCTCGGTTATGTGTTTGGTGTTGTTTTTTCCTCCTCCCCCCTTCAACCTTTTCCAGGGCGGACTCTCCAGTCACCTTGCATTAAGTAATTGCAACTGCCAGGCCCTTCCTCACTGCACTTTTGTACACTCGTTCCCGAGCCCCTCACTCCTTTCCGACATGTTGTCTCAGACCCACTCCTACTGGGTGCAGGGGTTCACTGGAAGCAAGGTAACATACAGATGAGGTGTTGTTACCATTTCTATGTACTAATGTGTACAGACTTGGCCATGAAGATCCTCATGTGTTATTTCTGGGCGATGCTCTTACCCCACAGTGGTTTATTCTGTTTGTTGAACGCCATGTTGCGTTCTTTTTATGTTTGGATCCATATGCTGTATACGACTGTTTTTTTTTTTTTGTCTTGGTATATACTAAATACAATTTTATGGAAAGAAAAGAAAAATCAGTGGACTTTACTGGCATTGAATGGGGAACACATACATTTTCATAAAAGTATACTACTTATAAATTATAAAATAGTAAAACTACATCCAGCTGAAATCCATAAAAACAATAAATAACACATTGCATCATAGCAATTCTAGCTGTTGACTCACTGACCACTACAAAGAATTGTGATGAATAAAACTTGACTATCTAGCTTAAATATGAGTGGTGAATGTGGCTGTGAGTCCTCATGAGTCAGTATATGTCTCTATTCTGCTTCCTCAGGACATGTGAGAATACAGCAGTGATCATTTGTTTATGTGCGTGTGAAAGGCATGTACGGCTCCCCCTGGAGTGGACACTGGAGCACAAGATTGCCAGGCATATGACAAACAATGGAATATTAGTTTGAGAGATTGATACAGAAAGGGAAAATGCAACACATGGAAGTCTGGAATTTTGTGCAAACTTCCAAGCATAACCGTTATTAATTTAGAGGTCTCAAAACACGCTCATCTTAAGGATAATTTATTTCATTCATCCCGTATTAACGATGTACCAATAACTTCCAGACATAACCATATTCATTTTAGAGAGCCCAAAATATGGTCATCTTAAGGAGAAGGAAGAAGGAAGAAAAGGGGTTTGTTTGAGAATGTTCATTCTACTAGTTTAGCCTAAGCAGTGGACAACAACTATAGATTGTTGTTGCATGTTTCCCCCCAGTGAGGAAAACACAATGGCAGATCAATATTCCACTTGTTAATTAATCTGGTAATTAAATTACCATCTGGGATGGTAAATAGTCTCATTAGTGGTATCGCTGTGTCGTATTTTATGCAAGTTGTAGCAGTCTAAAACTGTGTTTTTTTTCTTATTTCCTTTGTTGTTTGCAGAGGTTAAAGAGGACTATTTTGCCACTGCCACTGTTGACACTATTATAGGAGCATATCAAGTGAGTTTAAATTATTATTTTTGCTAAAAATGTAATAAATTAGTAGCAAGATACTGCATTTCTATCAAGAAAATAGTTTTTAATGTTTTTTTTTTTTTTTTTTTTTTAAGAAAAATAGGAAAACAGAATGTCTTGAGAAACATTGGCCTTGCTTACATCAAAAAGAAAATGTATCAGTTCTGCAAACAGGCCTGTCTTCAGTTAATAGATTTGTGCTTGTTCAGTGATTGAAGTAAGTATATCTTCTCCCATATAACCACTTTTACATTTGGTTTCAAACAAGACAAACTGCTGTAATTACATAAATACCATTGGCGAGAGAGATATTTACATAAATACCATTGGCGAGAGAGATATTGACCACTACTTATGTGATTGTTCCTGTGGGAACCTTTCAACACAAATAATCTCAAATGCAATGTTCATACTAATCATCTAGTCCAATTGACAGCAAAACTATTTAGTGCACCTAGACCTCATCAAATTCCTTGGCTCTACCAAGTCAAGGTGGCTCTACAGTCCTTACAGAGGCATGCCGTGAAGATAGTCTGGATTTCAAATGGTATCTGTAACAGCTCTACAGCTGTCTACATTAATTGACATGCTTGAAAAGTCATTCTGTAAAATGGTAATGCCAATCACTACTCTCTCGTGACAACCCATTTACCACCCCTTGTCTACTAACCCTCACGATTTGCTGTAGTTACAGTTATTGGTCATGCTCTGTTACCGAGCTTTGATTACATTACCTTGCATTATTCTGTATGTCAAACGTTGTTACTCACTTGCATTATTTAATAAAATACTTGAAACAGAAAAGTCATTCTGTAAAAAAGAAACGCAAATGGTGGTATAGCAGAATGCCCAGTAACTTACAATGCTCAGATGCAGGCACCCTTTAGGGAAGGTAATTTTCTCTGTGCACCTCCCTCAGCAGAAGTCATACCTGATGATGGAGAGGTAGCTGGACAAGTGAATTGGAGGAGGCTAAGAGCAACAGAAGGTTCTTTATAAGGTTAAAAATACTTATTTGAATAGATTGTTTTTGAAACAGTTTAGTGATCTCCTGTAACAAGCTGGAAGCACCTGTGGCTGGACACATACCCACACACAAAGAGTGGATCTGAACTGGCCACACAGAGGAATCCTAAACTAGAAACTACCTGCTGATCTGCAGATTTGGAGAGCCAGATCCATCAGCAAGCTACAAAACCCAATAAAAGCGACTGGTGGCCATCTGTGTTACCCCACTGCAAGCCAAGTGTCACGTACCTGATCAGAGACTGAAATGAGGAGGTAAGCCTCTCTTGTATCCCCAGCACAGGTCCCGCTGAAGGTGAAAACAGAGGGTACTGAGGAACAGGAGGAACACGAGTTCTGGCAGGTGTTTATAGGAGTGCTTGCAGCAGGAAATGCAGACCCTGACAGACTGGAAGAACATCAGGTCAGGAACAGTAGCTGATCCAGCCGAAGTTAAAGGGGGACTCCACACAGGCTGCAGGATCCAGATGTGAAGCTTGTCAGAGCTCCCAGCAGGCTTGAGACAGGAACTCGCTGTGATGAGCAGAACTGATACAGATGAAAGCCAGATAGGCACTTGAACCAGATATGAGAGCAGAGCCAGGAACAGCAGCATGGTCACAGGGATAGCCGAGGTAAGCAGCAGGTGGGCAGCGAGGTACCGAGACATAAGACAGAGACGTGATTAAGAATGAAGCTGGGGTCAAGAACTGGTGACAGAGCAGAGGCAGGATCCAAGTTCAGGTCAAAGGGAAGCCGAGTCAGCAACAAGGGAGCAAGCAGAGTAATAGTAAGATACAGGGAACAGCTTGAGTGAATGCCTGTGCGCATTCCTTTGCGCATGCGCACACCTAGTCACAATTCTGACGAGAATTCTGCGCACATTTCTAATAGCCATTTCTCTGTCGCTCATTGACAGACGTAGTCTTCTTGATTCACAAGAACTGGGTTATGTTGTCTCCGCAGGAGCAGGACTAGGCAGAAAGAAAAAACGTTCTGGCTCCACCTTAGGGGCAGTCCCTGAGGGTATATCCTCCCTCTCTCTGCTACAAGGCATCAGTTTTTTTCTGTCTAGTCAGGAGTAAGGACCTAAGTTCCTTGCCGGAATCTTTTTGGTCCTGGCAAGGTTTTTTCTTTAGAAAAAATATTTTTTAGGTAGTTTTCTCCAGTGTTTTTTTCCTGTGAGATCTTCAAGCAAATACGCCAGACTGGGCGACACTAATGGTCACCCCAGCCGGCCTACGAGCACGCGCAGACCATTGCATTGCGCTTGGTCGGCCGCGACACATTCAAGTAAGTATGCGGGGCCGGGCGACGGGCTGGATGTTGAGATCCAGTGGTCACCCCGGTTTCTGCCTACGAGCGCGTGCGGACCAGAGCTCCGCGCTGGGTCGGCCGCGACGGAGTCCCATTGGAGGGACTGACCTTGCGAGTTAAAAGTCTCGCTTGGACGCCAGGAACCAGAGAGTCGAGGCGTCCGGAGTGGTCCACAACCCCCCACCCCGGTGGAGAGGGTATTGTGAAGAGAGGGTGCCTGTCGGTTCGGTATGGTGAGTAAACGTTCCCTTTTTTCCTCGTTATGAGGCAGTATGAATTATGGGCCCCTCCATACATGGTCAGTATATATCTGACACTAAAAGTCCCCCTTGTAAATACAGTATGTGTTTGGTGGGAAGTGGACTTGGTTCGAGAGCTAACACTCTACCCAGCAGACTGTAGTATTACAGCAGACATAGGAGGTATAATCCTACCTTAATTGTAGTGTACCTCCTGCAGATCGATAAACCGCCACTTAGCAGAGATGCAGGTGGATGTGCTGGGAAAAACGATTTCGGCAGTCCGCCGCCATTTTGCCGTAGACCGGGTGCATGAATGTCCTCAGGTCACGCCGGCCGCCATGTTTTTGGAGTCTATTGTCTCCCGTATGGGGGCGGCCATGTTTGATGAGCCCAGCTACCTCGTGGAGAGCTGGGAACGCCGGAAGGCATACACAGGGGGCGGAGCCACGTCCTTCTACCCGGGAAAACGAACACAGCTCTTTCCAGTCTGTAAAAGACAGACGCTGACTGCAGTTGGTTGGAAACTTCTCTGCATCGGGTGGTGAGCCTTGGGGGTCCCTCTCTCTCTCTGTGGGGATCGAGAAGCAGGTACTCTGAGGGGCGCTATTGCGCTAGGGGGAGACACATAAAAAAAAAAAAAAAAGAGGTATTTTTTTATTTAAAAAAAAAAAAATAAAGTTTTTTGTTTTTTCTGGCAGAGGTGTCCTGAATTAACATGGACCCTGCCACTCATGTATCTCCACCGGATCCCCTCGAGGTGTCTGCAGGATCCTCCAGCACCCCACTGACTGTGGTTGAATCATTGTCAGCTATTATGGAAACTTTTGTGTCCCGGGTGGAAGTGGCTTGTCAGGGACAGGGCGCAAGAAAGCGACCCCCGCCTAACCCCTTATTATCTGAAACTTCGGATTCAGAATCTGAGCCTATTTCTGCAGTTGCAGGTACTTCATCTGGGATTGGTGTCTCGGGTACTGTCTCTTCAGACAGTGAGGAGGATGTTTCGGCATCAGCCATAGCCCGAGAGGAAGCGTTGGTAAACGCACTCATTGTATCTGTTCAAGAAACCTTAAGATTACAGGGTATTCCGTCGGAAATAGCTGAAACTGAAATCCCCTTTGGGACTAAAAAACGCATCAAAGTAGCGAAGGTTTTTCCATTGCCCAAATGTTTTGGCAATCCAATCAAAGAAGAATGGAGTCTGCCAAAACGCACTTCTGCTATTTCTAAACGCATTAACAGGCGTTATCCGTTTGAGGAAACCCTCATTAAGAAATGGACAGAACCACCTGTGGTGGATTCACCAATTGCTAGATTGAATAAAGCCACGGTTATTCCTTTAGAAGATGCTCCGTCTTTTAAAGATCCAGTGGATCGCAAGATAGAAGCTATGTCTCGCACCATGTTTTCCTTGATTGGATCAGCTTTCAGACCAATAATTGCTATTGGTCTGGTTTCGCAGACTGTAACTGAATGGACCAAGTGGTTACGCCGGGACTTAGAAGAGGTCCCTCAGGCGGTATCAGATTTGTTGGAACAAATGATACAGGGGTTACAGTTTGTGTGTGATGCGGTGTTAGACGCCACTCCATTATTGGCGCGAGCATCAGTTTCAGCAGTGGTTCTCAGGCGTACACTGTGGCTAAAAGGTTGGTTAGCCGACCAAGGTTCCAAAAAAGCATTGGCTAATATCCCCTTTTTAGGAGAGTGTCTATTTGGAGCCAACTTAGATGAGATCATTAAGGATCTCACGGGTGGAAAGAGCACCTTTTTACCGCAAAATGTTAAGGGTAAAGGAACTCGTCAAAGACGAGGGCCTTCTTTCTCTGCTCACAAAAAGTTTTTTCGTCCCGCGGGTGAAAAAATTAAGTCCTCCAAAGTTCCTTCAGGAGGCTTCAGGGGACGTTGGTCGGGCAAGCAAAAGCCCGCCCCCTCCAGACCTGAAGATAAATCGTCCAAAGCCTGAAGGTGCGCCCCCACCCATAATTGGGGTGGGGGGACGTCTTCGCCGGTTCCCGGATCCATGGCTTTCCAGTATCCCGGACAAGTGGGTTTGCGAAGTCATAAGGTCAGGGTACAAGATCGAGTTACGATCTCTCCCACCGGCGCGATTCTTCCCTTCCAATATCCGACTATCCCCGGATCGTTTAGAAGATCTGCGGAGAGCAGTCACGGATTTACTACAACAAGGAGTGGTAGTCCACGTTCCTTGGACAGAACGTTTTCAAGGGTTTTATTCAAACCTATTTACAATACCCAGGAAAGAGGGCAAAGTGCGTCCAATTCTGGACTTAAGGGCACTCAATTCCTTTCTCAACATAAGGAAATTCAAGATGGAATCCATTCGCACAGTAGCAGCCTTCCTGCATCCAGGGGATGTCCTAGCGTCCATAGACATCAAGGACGTCTATCTTCACATTCCCATTTTCGCAGGACATCAGCGGTTTCTACGCTTTTCCGTAGAAGAGAACCACTATCAGTTTGTGGCGTTACCTTTCGGTCTCACCACGGCTCCTCGGGTCTTCACGAAGGTGTTGGCCCCAATGTTGGCACTACTGCGCCAAAGAGGCATATCGATTCTAGGTTACCTAGACGATCTCCTGCTTCATGCAGAGTCTCCTCAGACCCTGCTACAAAACATAGAAATTACTAAAATTTCTTTACAGGAATTCGGGTGGCTGGTGAACCAGCAAAAGTCATTTCTGGTTCCCACCCAGAGGCTCGAATATCTGGGTCTAATTCTAGACACAGTCAGGTCAAGAGTTTTCCTTCCGGTAGGGAAACTCCGGAAGATTCAATCAGCAGTCCAGTTGTTACTATCCAACAGCTGGTCTTCTCTTCGAACTTGCATGAGGGTTCTGGGGTTGATGGTGGCTTCCTTCGAAGCAGTCCCATTTGCCCAGTCCCATACCCGAATTCTTCAGCAAGAGATTCTTCTCAGATGGAATCGGAATCTGGAATCCCTGGACAATCGGATCCGATTGAGCAAACAGACCAGAGAGTCTCTGGTCTGGTGGCTTCGGTCTCCGATGCTCAGCCAGGGAAAGTCATTTCTGCCAATATATTGGACGATAGTGACCACGGATGCCAGTCTATCCGGATGGGGAGGAATTCTCGGTCAGTTATCTGTCCAGGGACTTTGGTCCCTGGAAGAATCCAGGTTGCCGATAAATGTATTGGAACTGAGAGCGATCAGACTTTGTCTGATTCACTGGACCGAGCAGCTCCAGGGCAGTTCGGTTCGGATCCAGTCGGACAACGCCACTGTCGTGGCTTATGTCAATCACCAGGGGGGCACCAAGAGTGTCCGAGCGGCCAAAGAAGTGGCTTGCATTCTTTGCTGGGCGTAACTATTTGTTCCAGCTATCTCTGCGGTGTTCATTCCGGGGGTGGAGAATTGGCAGGCAGATTATCTCAGCCGTCAGACTCTGGATCAGGGGGAATGGTCCCTCCATCCAGAAGTTTTCCACCAGTTGTGCCTACGGTGGGGCACCCCGGATGTGGATCTGTTGGCATCACGATTCAACAGGAAAGTACAGAGATTCGTGGCTCGCTCCCGCGATCCTCTAGCAGAGACCGCAGACGCACTGATCGCCCCGTGGGGGCAATACCAGCTAATGTATGCCTTCCCTCCTCTCGGGTTACTGCCAAGACTTCTTCGCAGGATAGAGGAGGAAGGAATTCCAGTAATCCTGGTAGCTCCGGACTGGCCTCGCCGAGCTTGGTACGCCGACGTGGTCAGACTGGTGGCGGACGTCCCGTGGAGACTTCCTCTCAAGGAGGACCTACTGTCTCAGGGACCGATCTTCCATCCTGCTTTATGATCGCTGGCTTTAATGGCCTGGCTATTGAGACCCAGGTGCTGAAGGACAAGGGATTGTCAGCTTCAGTTATTCCTACTCTAGTTAAAGCAAGGAAAGCGACTTCCAGAAAGATTTATCATCGTACATGGAAGTCCTACATTGCATGGTGTGAACCTCTGGGGTTCCGTCCACGGTCTTATTCGGTTAGTCGAATATTAGCTTTTCTGCAACAAGGGGTTGAGCAGAAACTGGCCTTGAGCACTATCAAGGGTCAGGTCTCAGCATTAGCTATCTTCTTTCAGAAGCCTTTGGCTACTCATTCCTTGGTGCGGAATTTCATCCAGGGGGTGCGACATCTGGCTCCGCCAGTGCGCGCGCCGTTACCACCCTGGGATCTTAATTTAGTATTGTCGGTTCTTCAGAAACCTCCCTTTGAAGATATTAGGGAGATTCCTCTACCTACGTTATCCCAGAAGGTGGCCTTCTTGGTGGCTATCACTTCTGCACGCAGGGTGTCAGAACTGGCCGCTTTATCTTGTCGTTCCCCATATCTGGTGGTTCATAGAGATAAGGTGGTTCTTCGTCCGAATCCATCCTTCCTACCAAAAGTGGTTTCAGAATTTCATCTGAATGAAGAAATTGTATTACCTTCCCTGTGTCCTAAGCCCAGTCATCCTCGGGAGTTTGCTTTACACTCCTTGGATGTGGTCTGGGCGATCAGGGTATACTTGAAAACGACAGACTCGTTTCGCAAGACGGATTCACTTTTTGTGATCCCGAATGGACCCAAAAAGGGGTTGCCTGCATCTGCCGCGACTATTTCCAAATGGATCAGACAGACGGTGGTACAGGCTTATTCTATTAAGGGTCGGGAGCCCCCGTTCCCTGTTAAGGCGCACTCCACTCGGGCACTTAGTGCGTCATGGGCCTTTCGCCATCAGGCGTCAGTGGTCCAGGTGTGCAAGGCGGGTACCTGGTCGTCGGTGCATACCTTTACAAAACATTATAAAGTTGATGTAATGGCATCATCTGATGCCTCGTTTGGCTGCAAGGTTTTGCAGGCCGCCATTTGAGGAGACCAGTGGTCTGCCTCGAGGGTTTTTTTCCGTTGGAAATTTTCATTTGAGTCTCATTCTTTGTTTATAATGAGCCTTTAAAACTTCTAGTTTGGCACCGGTTGGGCCTTCTAGATTGGATTTTGATTTCGGTCAATCCCACCCCTCATTTGTGGTACTACGTCTGTCAATGAGCGACAGAGAAAATCTGATTTTTGTAAGATCTTACCGTAAAATCCTTTCCTCTTAGCTCATTGACAGACGTAGTACCCGCCCCTCTATCATTGAGTTGGGTTGGGTTAAATTCTCTGTTGCTGCTTTGTGACAGAACTGATGCCTTGTAGCAGAGAGAGGGAGGATATACCCTCAGGGACTGCCCCTAAGGTGGAGCCAGAACGTTTTTTCTTTCTGCCTAGTCCTGCTCCTGCGGAGACAACATAACCCAGTTCTTGTGAATCAAGAAGACTACGTCTGTCAATGAGCTAAGAGAAAAGGATTTTACGGTAAGATCTTACAAAAATCCGATTTTTTCATCCATGCACGTTTCTACTAGCTAAACGTCTTGTAGCCATTCTCTGACACCAAGGATCCAGTCTTTAGAAGTCAATGTGCTTAAGAGCTTAACTCAAATAAATGGACTGGGAAATTTAAAGTGTACATATACTAGGCCACTTAAGGGTCATCTCATGTGATCCTGGGGGAAGTATTATGGGATACACTTTATTCCCCTTACTGTATATATACTGTAGTTGTGCTTTCAGAAACAGATTCAGACTTTTTTTAAACAATTTACAGAGTCAGTACCAGTTCATGTGTAAGCTAAATACACATTTTCATAGATTTTAAAGCACTTTCTGTATGCAGAGGTTAACCTCTTTTCCTTCAATTACAAAGAGTAAATTGTGTGATTTGCAGTGAACAAATTTCCACTGAATTTACTACATGAAGTTAAATATTTATGTAAGGTGATCACATCTCTGCCTAATTGCTCTTGCTTAGTAAATTATTTCATTTCAGTTACCCTATCCTTATAGCTGAACATGAATGTAGGTGCTTGTCTTTGCACTCTTTCAAGTTGCGCAATATGCGTTTTGTGAAATGATGCCCAGCTGAATGGTGTTTTATGAACATGTAAAAACTTTAAAGTATAACTACAGGCAAAACTTTTTTTTGTTTTTAATAGAGTGGAGAGGGATTGGAACGCCTGTCAGTTTTTATTGTTGTCTGTGCCCCCATTAAGGAGATTCACACTATTTGTCCTGTAAACCATTATCATCGAAAGTGAAAATAAAATAAAATCCCAAATTTTGGGTTGTCCCCACCCAAATGTCTCCACCTTTAGGTCCTTCCCTCTAACATGTTTAACTCTAAAGGGCTTTCTAATAGAGAATAAGTAAGAGCCATCTCTATGAGTATGCCTTTTCTAGTGAAACGTGTTAAAAGGGGGTCCCAAATGCAGGGACTTCGGTGATTGTTTGCTTCAATAATTTAGGATACATAAAATGCTATTGGAGCGTATAGAGTGTCTCTTTCTGTTCTTTTTTTTTTTAAATCTTTTTATTGAAGTAGAAAACAATAACAAAAAAAACAAGACAAAACTAAAACAAAACCAGGTGCGTAGAGTCAGTAAATAAGGATTACAGCAACAATCAATCAGCAACTTGCTGCCCACGCAGGGGCGATAATAAACACGTAGAAAAAGCAGTAAGGCCCAAAACCCAATACAGCCAAGAGGAATGGCAAACGGGGTAGAGCGATCATAAGGGGCAACCCAATTAAATACAGGCAACATATAGAGTACAGTGCAGCGAGACCATGAGTCAGAGGCACAGCAACCATTAATGTAACAACACAGCGGAAGAGTCCACTAACCATCGTGCTCAAACCCTATTGTGTTTTTTGGGATAACTTCTATGGAAGTAGGTATCACGGTACAAAGGTATGGCCGCGTCCACCAGGCCTCGCCACTGCAAAAGTGTGGGGGGAGCCCGCTGGCACCAATGAAGGGCTATATTCTTCCTGGCATAAAAAAATAGCAAACCCAGGAGGGTGTGGTCCGCTACCCGAGAAACCAGGTCATCCAAGAGGCCTAATAGGCCCAGTGTGGGAGAGGGGGTCATCGAGATTTGTAGGATAGCGGACATTACCTCAAAGATCCGGGACCAGTAAGCTGAGGGCTCCGGACACCTCCAGAAAATATTAATAAAGTCACCCGGAGCCTGTCCCCAACGCCAGTACTGAGTGAGAGGCGTGGATTTTATGCAGGTGGTGGGGGGTAATGTAGGCTCTGTGGACGATTTTATATTGGACCAACCAATTCCTCAGGGAAACTAGAATTTTAAAGGGGGATTCCCATATGTGTAGCCAGTCAACCAAGTCCAGGTCCGGGACATCCTGGGCCCAACTAGCATGAAGGCCAGAGATCTCTGGAGAAGAGACTCTGAGGAGATGGGCATGAAGTACCGAGACAGCCCGCTCTGAGCAGTCATGGCGAAGGACCCGCTCAAGATCCATAACGGAAAAAAAAGGAGAGCGGAATATTGCAGTTAGAGACCAAATGTGAGAAGGAGGGGAGGGATAAGTCACCTGTGAGGTCTAAAATCTTTTTGATATTGTGTTTAGTCCAATGGACAGGTTCAGGTAAATGAAACAAGTGTGGCAGGGATGGGTTGATCCACAGAGGGGTGCTGGGGGAGATCGCGGTGCCTGGGTATGCCTCCAATGACAGCCCCTGCCTCCAGGACCGAAGCGTCATTTTCATGGAGGTGGTCAGGGAATAAGGAGCCCGAGGGCCCCTAAACAGCAGGTAAGCCAGAGACTCTACAGACCCAAGCACAGCGGCCCCCACCCCAACTGTAGAATTAAAGGCCTCCGGGGCCAGCCACCAAACCACAGGGACCAGTTGGGATGCCAAAAAGTATTTGTGGCAGTCCGGAAATGCAAGGTCCCCCTGTGACAGGGGGCGCATGAGGGTAGAAAATTTGTAGTGAGGGGGGCAAGAACCCCACAAAAAGGAGTAGAATATTTTATTAAGATGACACAAAAAAGATTTCAGAATCCAATGGGGTGAGTTGCGAAACAAATAGGTAAGTTTGGTGAGAACTTTCATTTTGATGAGATTAACTCTGCCTAGGAGAGAAAGTGGGAGGTGCTCCCACGTCTTCAGTTTGGCCCTAATCTCTGAAACCACTGGGTCAAGATTAGGAGCAATGAAGTCTGCAGGATTCCGGGACACCCATACTCTCAGGTAGGTAAAACTGTCCACCCACTGCAGAGAGACATCCGGAGAAGCCCCAGTCCTGGCCTCCGAGTCTATGGCCAACAGCTGTGACTTAGACCAATTCACCTTCAGGCCCATCACCTCCAAGAAGGCATCCAGTACCTGTAAGGCCCCCCCGAGGGAGGGACCCCCGTCAATGAGGAATAGCCAGAGGTTGTGAGCATACAGGGCCACCCTCTCCTCCAGCAAGGACACCCGCAGGCCCTTAATGTGTGAGGAGACACGAAGCACCTTTGCCAATGGCTCCATGGCGATGGCAAATAAGGCCGGAGAGAGAGGGCAACCCTGCCCCATGACAGCGTAAACATGGACGACAGCCTGCTGCCGTGGCGGGTGGCAGCCACTGGCGATCTGTAAATTGTTTGTAACCACCTAATAAACAAGAGGGGGAAGCCCATCCATCTGAGGATCTCCCACAGGAAGAGCCACTCCACTGAGTCGAATGCCTTCTCAATATCGAGAGAGGCGATGACCCTGGAACCAGAGTTGGTATGCCAGACCTGTAAGTTGGTATAGAGTCTGCAAAGGTTAATGTCGGTAGATCTGTGGGCCATGAAACCAGTCTGGGAAGCAATGGTTGTAATCTGACAGCTAGCAATTTCGTGAGTATCTTGAGATCATTATTAAGCAGCACCTTTATGTAGGAGGCACATAATTTAGGGTCTTTAGGAGTTTTGTGAATCAGGATAATGTGCGCCTGCGCCATTGAGGGGGGAAGGGACCCGGCCGCCGGACAATCGTTAAACAGGGCAGGGAGCAAAGGGGCCAAAATACCAAGATGAGCCTTGTAGAATTCAATGGGCAGCCCATCAGGGCCTGGGGCCTTGCCCCTGGGAATGGAGCGGATCACCTCCCGAACTTCATCCTCCGTGATGGGCCGGACCAGACTGGCCCTTGGCTCTTGATCAGACAACCAACCCAGGGCAATAGGATCCAGGTCCTCTGAGCAGAGATCTGGGGGGAGAGTAGTGGTATACAGATGGGAATGAAAAGCACGAAACTCAGAGAGTATCTCCTCTGGTGAGGTAATGGCTCCGCCCATGGGAGATGTGAGCTCAGGGATCAAGGTCAGAGGGGCAGCATGTTGAGACAGAATCGCCAGTAGCTTAACATTATGATCACCTTGTTCAAAAAACTGTTGTTTTGACTGATACAAGGACAGCCGCGTAATTTCAGAGTGGTGAAGGTAAAGGTCCCGTCTGCAGCCCCTCGAAATTAGAGGGCGAGGGGTCCCGCTCATAATGGGCAGAAGCCTCCCCAGCCACTGCCTCCAAGGCAGAGACCTTAGTGATATAGTGGCCCCGGTAAAATATTTAAATGTGTCCCACACTATCTCAGGGGAAGACGTGCCAGCATTCATATCCCAAAGCTCCCGCAGGACCGGGGAGGTCCGTTCTAAGATATCCAGTTGGTCAATCCATTGGGTGCCCAGGCACCACATGGAGCCACTGCGAGCACAACCAGAGCGCAGCTTGACCATCAGGGGGCTATGGTCAGACAGACCGCTGGGCAAGTAAGTTACCTCCTCCACGTCAGACAGCAGGACAGGGTTACCGAAAACATAGTCTATCCTGGAGGAGGTCTTATGAGTGGTAGAGAAGCAAGAGTAGACCTTCTGCTAGGGGTACTTCCACCGCCAGATCTCCTGGACTCCGGCCGCCCAGTTAAGGAGGTCACTGGAGAACACCTTGGGGGGCGCAGGCTGGTCCAAAACAGGGGAGAGGATGGCATTGAAGTCCCCCAGCAGAAGCATTTTGGCAGGGCTATAAGCAGAGATTTTTTCCAGGACAACATAAAGGACCTCAGTTTTGAAAGGTGGGGGAACATAAATAACTACTACAACATATCTCTTTTGCCATACAGAGAGCACCAGGATAACTTACCTGCCAAGGGGGTCAGTGTGAACCGCCTCAACCACCCCAGGCAGGGACCTATGTATCAATATTGACACCCCCCTAGCATAAGTGGAATAAGAGGCATAAAACGCCTTCTGAACCCATGGTCTCTTCAGGGATTGCAGCTTGCTGCCCACCAGGTGCGTCTCCTGCAAAACCAAAATAGAGGGGTTATAGGCTTTAACATATTGGAAAAGAAGTGCCCATTTAAATTTGGAGTTCAGGCCGCGGACGTTCCATTAAATCACCGAAAAGATGTGTGGGTTACAGGTCGCCATGGCATTGGGAGTAATAGAGGCCTACAACGGCAGGCTTTGGGCCAGATAGCGGCACCTGGTGAGCAGCAGCAAAGCAAGAATCCTTGCACCAAACAATGAAGCAGAACAAACAAAAAAGCATATAAACAGAAAACAAAACAGAACATCCCGCACAAAAAAATCTCACCCTACCGTCCCCCGGGGACCCCGAAAAACGCATGGGGAGACCAGGGGGCAGTCTATACCCAGAACAAAAAAAGAAGAGTGGAGCACTAGCAGCACAGCCCAAGGGCTTGCTGCAGGCCCCGAAAAAGGGTGGCAACTGTCACAGTCTCAAAGTTTATGAGGGCAGAGGAACAGAAAAAAAAAGGAAAAACAATACAAACAGGAGCAAGTTCAAACATGGGGAAAAGAGAGGCACTGGGAGAACAGCTCCTGAGCAGCGGGCATCCATCGAGGCAGATGAACATCTGGATCCAGAAGCATCACAGTGGGCAAGAAGGCAAGGGAGACAGGAGACATGACAGGGCATCAAGGGGGGGGGGGGGAAACAAAACAGAGGACCGGCCAGTCCCCACCATCCGGAGAGCAACAGTCAGGGTAGGTCCTGTGTTATATTCTCCGTGTTGTGAGAGACACAGGACTCTGGTCTGGAACAACGGTTGTTTATTCAGGACTCACTGTACAGTATTACAGGACAGCTCTGCATATCAATACATCTCTACATGTGTCTAAAGATGGCCACTCTGCCCCTTGACCCTTGTCATCACTCCTGGGTGGAGCCAGCCTTAAAGTGACAGTACATGTGAAACCCTTCAGGTATAACACCTTCCATCCATACCTAAAAAAAAAAACAAAAAACAAAAAAAAAAAAAAAACAACAAAACGAGAACAGGCATAAAACAGTAACTCATAATTGTCCAATACAGTCCTCCAACTCAGGAGATTTACATGGTTTCTTCCATGTCCGGATGTGAGAACAACTTCCAGGGAAGCTCCGGGGAGAAAATGGCAGCGGATCACTTTCGGCAGACCCGTCGAAAGTCTCGTAACCGGTCTTGCATTTGAAACCGGTCAGGAGGGCGACAGTGTCGTTGAGGACGGGCACCCAGCGACTCGGGGCTGGAGGAAGCAGGGCTGGCCGGAATGGACACCGGCGGGGCCAAGAGGGGATTCCCTAGCTCAGAGGGTGAGCAGACCTCTGGACCAGGGCTGGAGGGCTCTGTTGGAGCTGAGTTCAAAAGTTCAGAGTCTCCCCAAGCATCAGTCTCAATGCCTCCTGATCCGGTAGGAGCAGATCCTTGAGACACTGGAGGTGCAGCCGATGTCAGGGATTCGGGCAGCTGAGAACGAGGACGCAATTGGTCCGCATGCCTTCTGCAAATGGAACCATCTTCCAGGCAGACCCTATACATTTTGGGTCCCAAAGTCTCTGCGACGATAGCAGGAAGCCAACGAGTGTTGGGAGCGCCATAAGATCGGGCCCATACCTTTTGCTGGGCTGTAAACCGGGGAATCTCGTCGTGTTCGACCCTCTTGTCTTGGGACTGCCGTACATGTTCCTGGACCGTTTGAGGGCGGAGCATATCCAAAACAGTCCATGGCTGCCGACCCAAAAGAAGTTCAGCTGGAGTTTTCCCAGTGGTTGCATGTGGTGTGGTTCTGTAAGCAGAAAGGAAGGAGTCCAGCTGCTGGGGTGACAGGGACTGTTGTTTACTTGTAGCCACAGTAGCTTTGAAATAGCGTTTGAAGGTCTGTACAAACCTTTCTGCTTGACCATTTGTAGCCGGGTGGTAAGGTGCGGTCAACTTGTGTTTGATGTTGTGGGCAGTCAGGAAACCCTGAAACTCCTGGCTTGTGAATTGTGCACCGTTGTCTGTGACAATTTCTCTGGGGTATCCAAACGTAGCAGCGAGATGTAACAGTATGGAAATCGTCGCCTTAGTCGTTGGCTGAGTAACAGGAACGACCTCAGGCCACTTTGAATGGGCATCAATAATGATCAAAAAGGTGTGTCCTCTGATCGGGCCTGCAAAGTCCAAGTGTAGGCGAAACCAGGGAACCGTGGGCCAAGTCCAGGGCTGGACGCACCCTCGAGGAGGGTCTCTCGCAGTTTGTGCACATCCAGCACACGCATTCACATATGTCGTGATATCGGAGTCGAGGTTCGGCCACCACACATAGCCTCGGGCCTTTTGTTTCATACGTGTGCCCCCGGGATGACCAGTATGTAGCAATTCCAGAATGTGTCTCCGGAGGGTCTGTGGAACGATCACTCGGTCTCCCCATAAAACACAGTTGCCAGACACAGTTAATTCCAGACGCCTACGGAAGTAAGGCTCATAATCCTGTGTGACAGTTGCAGGCCAACCGTACCGTACCCAGGAGAGTATTGTCTTAAGGAAGGTATCCTTGGCTGTATGGGCTGCTACTTCCCCGGAAGACAGAAAGGACAGGCTGGTGTAACGACAACTCTTGACAGGTGGAGAAGAGTCTGTTAATGTCCTTGTCAGACGGGACATGGCGTCTGCATTAGCGTTGGCATCATGGCTGCGATACTGGATTTTGTAGCTATATGCTCCCAAGAATAGGGCATAGCGTTGAAGACGGGCTGCAGTCGTCTGGGAGATGCCTTTGTCAGGGCTAAAGATCTGAAGGAGTGGTTTATGATCAGTCAGTATGGTGAATTCCCTACCATACAGGTAAAGATGAAACTTCTTAATTGCCCATATGAGCGCCAGAGCCTCTTTGTCAATGTGAGAGTAATTGCTTTCTGCTTTTGTCAAGGACCTGGAGGCGAATGCCACAGGTTTCTCTGACCCATCTGGTAAAACGTGAGATAGTACAGCCCCTAGACCATAGGGTGAGGCATCACAAGCCAAGGTGAGAGGCCTTTGGAGGTCATAGTGCACGAGCATGCGTGACGCCAACAGCTTTCGCTTAGAAACTTCAAAAGCACGTTGGCATGCAGCCGACCAGTTCCATCTGGAGTGTTTCTCCAAAAGCTTGTTTAATGGAAACAAAGTGTGTGCTAGATCCGGCAGGAATTTGTGGTAATAGTTCAGCAAGCCCAGGTATGATCGCAGCTGCTGGATGTTGGTCGGGGCTGGAGCTTTTACTAAAGCATCAACTTTGGCTTCCGTGGTGTGTATACCCTCTGCATCCACAAGGTGGCCACAAAACTCCAATTTAGGTACCATGAATTGGCATTTCGCCAAGTTCACTTTTAGACCCTGTTCTTGCAGTCTCGCCAACACAAGCTCCACGTTATGCTTGTGTTCCTGGTCCGTCAGGCCCGTGATGAGCATGTCATCTAACAGGCACTGTGTGAAAGGAATGTCCGCCAAAATCTCATCCATTTTGCGTTGCCAAATGGCTGGGGCGGAGGCTACCCCAAACACCATCCGATTGTATTCATACAGTCCCTTGTGAGTGTTGATTGTTAGAAACTTGCGGGACGAAGGGTGGACCTCAAACTGTAAATAAGCTTGCCTGAGATCAAGCTTGGTGAACTTTTGACCTCCTGCAAGAGAGGCAAAAATGTCATCTACTCTGGGTAGGGGATACTGGTCTATCTCCAGTTGAGAATTTAGTGCCATGCGGAAATCGCCACAAATGCGTAAGTCCCCATTCGCTTTCTTTACTGGTACAACTGGTGATGCCCACTCGCTGTGCTCTACCTTTGAGATGACACCTTGTTCCTCCAGCCGGCTTAGTTCAGCTTCCACACCTGCTCGGAGTGCGAAAGGTACCGTCCGAGCTTTGAAGAACCTAGGCTGGGCATTGGGTTTTAGCCTGAGTCTCACACAGTCATGCTTTATTTTTCCCAAATGGTTATCAAAGACTTGCGGGAATCGCTGTTTCAGGGACTTCACCCATCCCTCTTCATCCCCTGATGGGATGGTCACGCTGTTGCAGGGGTTAATGGCGATGTCTGGCATGCCAAAGTGAGCAATCCAGTCTCTCCCAAAGAGAGGGGGTCCCCCATGTTCTAGAATATACAATGGCATTCTCTTTGTCTGACCCTTGTAGGATACCTGTACTTTCACGTACCCCAGTGGGTGGAGTATCTGCTTTGAATATGTCTGCAGTTTGATTGGTGTTGGACGGACAGTTGTTCGGATCAGAAGTTTTCTCCATTGTTTCTGGGTGATAACTGAAACTGCTGCTCCTGTGTCTACATCCATCTTGAGTTTCTTTCCTTCCACGGTTACCTCTACAGTCATTGCTGAGGGTGCTGAATGCATATGATGTATGTCCAATCTGTGGAGCACTTCCTCATCCTCTGATTCAGATGACGATGTATATCTTCCCACCATATATGCCTTTGTCCTGGGGTTCAGAGGTTGTTTATTTCGCACCTTCTTACTACGGCAGACTCGTTTCAGATGGCCTGCCTTTCCACAATTATGACAGAGCTGATCCTTAAACCGGCAGACTTTGTGATCATGGTCTGTATTCCCACAACGGTAGCAAGCTGACGTCCTGGTTGGTGAGGTTCTATATTTACAGTTAGCTGCAGTTTGCTTGACTGCTGTTCTGAAAACTTCCTCTTTAACCTCTTCCCTTCTGCTCTGGGGGTTCAATGCCTCTGTATCTTTCACAGCCATTTCCATCACTGAAGCTATCTCAATTGCCTTTGTAAGGGTAAGGTCTTTCTCTGTTAACAGTCTCTTTTGGCTAGACTCACTATTCAGTCCCATGACAAACTTATCCCTCAGTGCAGTTGGTAAATACTCCCCAAAAGAACAGGTTGAGGCTAGTCTGCGAAGGGCGAGCACATAAGCCTTAATATCTTCACCCGGCTGCTGCTGCCGCTGATAGAACCTGAATCTTTCTGCAATCTCTAATGGTTTAGGCTGGAAGTGATTTCCTAACAGTGTCAGGAGCTCTGCCAAAGTCTTAGTTGCTGGTTTTTCAGGGAAAAGGAGATCCCTAAGAGTGTCATATGTCCTAGCACCAACCAGTGTCAGAAAAACTGCTACTTGCCTGTCGCCTGGGATGGCATTTGCACAAAAATATTGTTCTAATCTTTCAATCCAAGAAATCCACGTTGTCTGTTCTCCATCAAATTCACTTAATGTCCCGATCAATGACATTTTCCTGCTGGGCTCTGTGGGTTTTGTATTCCTGACAATCCAGAGTTTTTTTTTCTTCCTTTCCTTTCTCACACGGATAGTAACCTTGTAAATCCCATCCTCGTCGCCACTGTTATATTCTCCGTGTTGTGAGAGACACAGGACTCTGGTCTGGAACAACGGTTGTTTATTCAGGACTCACTGTACAGTATTACAGGACAGCTCTGCATATCAATACATCTCTACATGTGTCTAAAGATGGCCACTCTGCCCCTTGACCCTTGTCATCACTCCTGGGTGGAGCCAGCCTTAAAGTGACAGTACATGTGAAACCCTTCAGGTATAACATCCTGGAACAAACAAAGAACATGGGAAGTCAAAAAACAGGAGGGAGCCACTTGCCAGCAGGTGGTGCTGTGGAGCAGAGCGCGGGATCAGAGGCTGTCAGGGCGTGCAGGAGAGAGGAGTGTGTGCGGAGTGTGTGCGTGACCGACCGCGTGTGAGTAACCCCCCCCCAGGAGAGCAGCGGCGGGGAGCGGCGCTCGAACCCCGACCCCCCCCCCCCCAGAAGCGAGCGGCGAGCGGGTCGGTAACCCCCCCCCCCTCTCTTGTTGCGGGTGGCGAGCGGAACAGTAACCCCCCCCCCTTTTTGCGGCGGGCGGCGAGTGGTGCGGACCCCCCCCCCCCAGACAGAGAGGGAGCAGAGGAGACTAGCGAGCAAAGGCTGACCGGGAAGTGACAGAGGGAGGCGGGTGCAGAGCGGAGACTGACCGTCTGAGGGAAAAAAAAAAAAAAAAAAACAGCCAGGAACTGCTAGAGTCAGACTTAAAGGGACATACACTAGGTAAGTAAGACTGGTGACTGAGATTGTACACTGACTGAGGGTGTAGTGTAGTACCTGAGTATCTGTGAGTATCTGTGAGTACCTGTGAGTATCTGTGAGTATCTGTGAGTATCTGTGAGTACCTGTGAGTATCTGTGAGTACCTGAGTATCTGTGAGTACCTGTGAGTACCTGTGAGTACATGTGAGTACCTGTGAGTACCTGAGTATCTGTGAGTACCTGAGTATCTGTGAGTACCTGAGTACCTGTGAGTACCTGAGTATCTGTGAGTACCTGAGTATCTGTGAGTACCTGAGTATCTGTGAGTACCTGTTGCTACCTGAGTGTCTGGGAGTACCTATCACTACCTGAGTGTTTTGTGTCTGACCGGGCTGTGCGACTGAGCGTTGTGCGTCTGACCGGGCTGTGCGACTGAGCGTTGTGCGTCTGACCGGGCTGTGCGACTGAGTGTTGTGCGTCTGACCGGGCTGTGCGACTGAGCGTTGTGCGTCTGACCGGGCTGTGCGACTGAGTGTGGTGCGTCTGACCAGGCTGTGCGACTGAGCGTTGTGTGTCTGACCGGGCTGTGCGACTGAGCGTTGTGCGTCTGACCGGGCTGTGCGACTGAGCGCTGTGCATCTGACCGGGCTGTGCGACTGAGCGTTTTGCGTCTGACCGGGCTGTGCGACTGAGCGTTGTGCGTCTGACCGGGCTGTGCGACTGAGTGTTGTGCGTCTGACCGGGCTGTGCGACTGAGCGTTGTGCGTCTGACCGGGCTGTGCGACTGAGTGTGGTGCGTCTGACCAGGCTGTGCGACTGAGCGTTGTGCGTCTGACCGGGCTGTGCGACTCAGTGTTGTGCGTCTGACCGGGCTGTGCGACTCAGTGTTGTGCGTCTGACCAGGCTGTGCGACTGAATGTTGTGCGTCTGACCGCGCTGTGCGACTTAGTGTTGTGCGTCTGACCGGGCTGTGCGACTTAGTGTTGTGCGTCTGACCGGGCTGTGCGACTTAGTGTTGTGCGTCTGACCGGGCTGTGCGACTCAGCGTTGTGCGTCTGACCGGGCTGTGAGATTGTGAGTGTTGGGTGACTGACCGGTGTCAAGTGAGTGGAGCGGAATACCAGAGGGTGAGAAGGTAGCGTTAGGAAGCCAGGAAATAGCCACATAGGATAGACTTAAATCGCTGAATCCCCATTAGATTAGATAGTAGGTACAATGCCCGGCGGGGGTGGAGATGCGACTCGGTGTACATCTTGTGATATGTATGCGTTCCTCGGTCATGCGATCGAGGGTGAATACAAATGCGCAAAATGTGAGCACGTTGCTTCCCTGGAAGCTCAGGTCCTGAATCTAGGGAAGCAGCTGGCAACACTGAGACGAATGTCCATACCGGAGGAGAGCCAGGATTGTACCAATCAGGTGCAGACAGGGGCCTGCACAGAGGTGGGCGGAGTATCGGAGGTGCAGGCATCAGAGCAGAGCAGAGGGGTGACAGTTAGGAGGGGTAGAAGGGGACAAGTCAAGGAGGCTGATCCTGGGCTGGAGCACCCCAATAGATACGCCCCGTTGTGTGATGTTGGGGAAACCAGTCAGGGACCAGCATTGCTGGAGCAGAGCGACGCCCCTAGCTGCCAGAGGACGAACTCCTCCAGTGAGGCCGGGAGAAAGGGAAAGGAAAGACAGGTGCTGGTGGTAGGGGACTCAATTATTAGAAGGACAGATAGTGTAATCTGTGACAAAGACCGTGTGCGCCGAACAGTCTGTTGTTTGCCGGGCGCTCGGGTTCGGCACATCGCGGATCGGGTGAACAGATTATTGGGTGGGGCTGGGGAGGACCCAGCTGTCATGGTACACGTGGGTACCAATGACATAGGCAGAGGAAGACGGAGAGTCCTAAACGATTTCAGGGACTTAGGCGCTAAGTTGAGGACTAGGACCTCCAAGGTAGTATTTTCCGAAATACTACCGGTACCTCGAGCCACGCCAGAGAGGCAGCGGGAGATTAGGGAAGTTAACGAGTGGCTGAGGAGCTGGTGTAGTAAGGAGGGTTTCGGGTTCCTGGAGAACTGGGCCGACTTCTCAGTCGGTCACCGGCTCTTTGGTAGGGACGGATTGCACCTAAATGGGGTGGGTGATGCCGTACTGGGTGAGAGGATGGCCAAAAGGTTAGAGGGGCTTTTAAACTAGGGAATAGGGGGGAGGGTACAGATGTAGAATTAGCCAGTGGAAAGCAAGTTTCAGAGGGCAGAAATGGGGGCATTAGCGGTAGGGTGTTCGGAGCCCCTATACCCAGGGTGGGTACGGGGAAAAATCAAGAGAGCAGCCTAAAAACATCAAAATTACGAGGCTTATATACCAATGCCAGAAGCCTGGCCAACAAGATGGGAGAGCTGGAGCTGCTGATGTTTGAGGAGGACTTAGATTTTGTGGGGATAACTGAGACTTGGTTTGACAGCTCTCATGACTGGATGGCGACCATTCAGGGGTATTCCCTTTATCGCAGAGATAGAGAGGGTAAAAAAGGGGGAGGGGTATGTTTGTATATTAAGAACAGTATACAGGTAAATATGAGGGATGATATTAATAATGGAGCTATGCACGAGGCAGAATCCCTATGGGTAGAGCTTCAAAGGAAAGGCACGGTGGGGAAGGTAATATTGGGCGTATGCTATAGGCCCCCAAACCAGAGGGAGGAGGGTGAGGTGGACCTCATGTTACAGATAGGATTGGCAGCAAGGATGGGAAATGTCATTATAATGGGGGACTTTAATTATCCTGATATAGACTGGGCAGAAGGAACCGCGCATTCAGCCAAGGCTCGGCAGTTCCTAAATGTTTTGCAGGACAATTTCATGGGTCAGATGGTGAATGCACCGACAAGAAACAATGCGGTACTTGACCTACTGATTACCAACAATACAGACCTGCTCACGGATATAGAAATATGGGACAACTTAGGGAACAGTGACCATAGGTCAATTGGTTTCAGTATTAATTACAGTAATAGGAAACACAAGGGTAATATAAGGACACTGAATTTCAAAAGAGCCAATTTCCCTAAACTGCGCTCGCTGCTAGAAAATATCAAATGGGATAGAACCCTGGGAACAAAGAACACAGAGGAAAAATGGGAGTGCTTCAAGAGCATACTTAACAAGGGGGTGGGCCAGTGCATTCCACAGGGAAATAAATTTAAAAGAGCAAAACTAAACCCTGGGTGGCTAAACTCCAACATAAAAATGTATATTAGAGCTAAAGAAAAGGCCTTCAAAAAATACAAGACTGAGGGGTCATTGGCAGCATTTAAGCATTACAAAGAGTGTAATAAGAAATGTAAAGATGAAATCACGGCGGCTAAAATAGAACACGAGAGACATATAGCGGAGGAGAGTAAAAAGAACCCCAAGAAATTCTTTAAGTATATAAACAGTAAGAAAGCGAGGCCAGAACACATTGGCCCCATAAAAGATGATAAAGGAAAAATGGCCACTGAGGACAGAGAAAAGGCGGAAGTGTTAAATAATTTCTTTTCTTCAGTCTTCACAAAGGAATCGGGGGGCTACACGAACCCCGCTTGTAAGGCCGAACTAAATAATACACCTCAGGAAGTGCCGCCATGGCTAACAGAGGATAGACTTAGAGCTAAACTAGAGAAACTTAACATAAATAAATCCCCGGGACCGGATGGCTTGCACCCAAGGGTTCTAAATGAGCTCAGTCAGGTGATTGCCAGACCATTATTCTTGATCTTTAAGGATAGTTTACAGACAGGTATGGTGCCAGCTGATTGGAAAAAAGCCAACGTGGTACCAATATTTAAAAAGGGGCCGAGATATATCCCGGGTAACTATAGGCCGGTCAGCCTAACATCAGTAGTCTGCAAAATTTTGGAGGGGATGATAAGGGACCACATACAAGACTTTAGTAATGAAAACGGTATTATAAGTAGTAATCAGCATGGATTCATGAAAAATCGTTCATGCCAAACCAATCTATTAACCTTCTACGATGAAGTGAGCTGCCACTTAGATAAAGGAAAGCCTGTGGATGTGGTGTATCTGGACTTTGCAAAGGCCTTTGACACCGTTCCCCACAAACGCTTACTGTACAAACTAAGGAAGGTAGGTATGGACCATAAGGTGAGTACCTGGATAGAGAACTGGCTCCAGGGGAGAGTACAGAGGGTGGTGATTAATGGGGAGTACTCGGATTGGGGGGGTGTGGAAAGTGGGGTCCCCCAGGGTTCTGTCCTGGGACCAATCCTGTTTAATTTATTCATAAATGATCTAGAGGAGGGGATATCTAGTACAATCTCGGTATTTGCAGATGATACTAAACTAGGCATGCCAATATCTTCTATGCAGGATGTGGAAACCTTACAAGCAGACCTGAACAAAATAACGGGGTGGGCAACTACATGGCAGATGAGATTTAATGTAGAAAAATGTAAAGTAATGCACTTGGGGGCCAGAAACCAGAAAGCAAGCTACTCACTAGGGGGGGAACCTCTGGGTGAGTCTAGGATGGAAAGGGACCTGGGGGTACTGGTAGACAACAGGCTTGGAAGTGGCATGCAATGCCAAGCCGCTGCAAGCAAAGCCAACAGAATACTGGGTTGTATAAAAAAGGGGATTCACTCCAGAAATAAAGAGATTATTCTTCCACTCTACAAGACTCTGGTCCGGCCACATCTGGAGTATGCTGTCCAGTTCTGGGCACCGGTCCTCAGGAAGGATGTGCTGGAACTGGAGAAAGTCCAGAGAAGGGCAACAAAAATAATTAGGGGAATGGAGGACATCAGCTATGAGGAAAGACTACAAGCACTGAACCTATTCTCTCTGGAGAAGAGACGCTTGAGGGGGGATATGATATCAATGTACAAATACTATACTGGCGACCCTAGCATAAGGAACAAACTATTTAGAGTAAGGGAATACAATAAGACACATGGCCACTCACTAAAACTAGAGGAAAGGCGGTTTAACCTTAAAGTGCGTAAGGGGTTCTTCACTGTAAGAGCGGTAAGGATGTGGAATTCTCTTCCGCAAGCAGTCGTATAAGCGGGGAGCATTGATAGTTTCAAAAAACTATTGGATGGACACCTTAAAGACCACAACATACAGGGGTATACAATGTACGGTTAAAAGCAAACACACACACATAGGTTGAACTGGATGGACTTGTGTCTTTTTTCAGCCTCACTAACTATGTAACTATGTAAGTGCTGTGTCCGGATACTTGCGGCAATCCCATCGATGGCGAGGACAGGCAGGGGAAGCAACCAGCTGGAGGGGAGCGTTCTAGCGAACATCCAGCCAGGCAGCCGCCTCCCCTGGATCATCGAAGAAGCGGGTACGATCACCATCGATCACCCGGAGTCTGCTAGGGTAGAGGATGCTATATTTCAATCCCTTGTCCCGCAGTCGCTTCCTGATGTAAAGAGACGTTGCTTGTGTTGCACCTCCGGCGAGTAGTCCGGGAACAGCATGATTTTGGCGTTGTTGTAGCGGAGATCCTGCTTGGCACGGGCCGCAGCCAGCAAGCGGTCCCGATCCCGGTAGTTAAGCAGTTGTAGGAGGAAAGACCGAGGCGGCGCTCCGGGAATCAGAGGGGCCCGAGGAACTCTGTGTGGCCTCTCATCAACAAACGTGGGTGGCATGGCGGGGAGATCCAGGAGGGATGTTAGGAAGGTCTCCGCAAAATCCGCTGGCCTGGCGCCTTCAGTCCGCTCCAGCAGGCGCAAGATCCGGAGGTTGTTTCGCCGGAGACGATTCTCAGTGTCAATGGCCCAGTCCTGTAAGGCCTTGACCTGGAGCTGAAGGGCATGCAACTCCCTGGAATCAGCCCAGGTGGAGTCCTCCAGGTGAGAGATACGGTCCTCGGCCTCCGACATCCTGGTGCGAAATTTATCTAGGTCGTGCCGGATGAGACCGATGTCCATAGCTAGGTAGTCCATCTTAACGGTAAGAGTATCTTTACATGCCTTAATAGCCTACAGGATGTTGGATGGAGATGGATCTGAAGAGCCACCCAGGCATGTCGGTCTGCATGCTGGCTGACCTGCTGGGGAGAATAGGCCGCGTGTCCAAGATGGACAGGACCCGTAGGCTGCAAAGCACTCCTGGAGGATTTGGCAGAACGCAGCTTCCCAGGGGACAGCGGAGGAGCCCGCGAGGTGCCGCCTGTCTTCCTGGAACCCAGTGTGGAGGTAGAGGAGATGCTGGGAAGAGAGATGGATGCCGATGGAGATGGAAGGATAAGGTAAGGTAAGAAGCTTGAGCCCTGTGCATTCGCTCAGCTTCACATCAGGGCCACATCCCCCTCTTTTTGTTCTTTACATGCTGGAGCGCAGACTGATTCATTTACACCCAAAGCAGAGACCAGAACAGGAGTACCTAGGCTTGGAGCAGAGGGAATTGTTTCTAACTATACACCTATCTGTTCATCTGTGTCGCAAGAGTTACCCTTTATGGACACTGTCTGTGACTATAATCAAAAGTGACTGTGTACTGCACTGGTTTATTTGAAGAAACATTTGTGAAACTCCCTCATCAAAAGGATGCCACCTTTTAGTTAACATTATGTCTCTATTAGGGTTGATTTACTAAAACTGGAGAGTGCAAAATCTGGTGCAGCTCTACATAGAAACCAATCAGCTCCCAGGTTTATTGTCAAAGCCTAATTGAACAAGCTGAAGTTAGAAGCTCATTGGCTACCATGCACAGCTGCACCAGATTTTGCACTCTCTAGTTTTAGTAAATTAACCCTGTAAAGTTCATCAGTCAAATCAACTGTTAGGCTCGGTTCACACTATTGCGATGCGGGAAGGCTGAGAATTCGCAGCCTGTTCCCGCATCGCACACGCACCCCCGGCAGTTCACACTGCCATATGCGATCCGCTGGGGGTGTCAATGTAATCTTAACGACACCCCCAGTTTGATCGCATATCGCAGTGCGATCGTGCAGTTCGCACAGGATCGGATCGCACAAGTGTGAACCGCTGTGCGATCCGATCCTGATGCGGCAGCAAAAATGCCTCCTGTGCGTCTTTGCTGCGGGTGCGGTGCAAATTTAGCCATACAAACTGTATGGCTAAACTCGCACCGCACAGCTGATCGCATGTCATGTCGGAGCAGTGCGCTCCGACATGACATGCGAACCCGGCACACGCAGAAGTGTGAACCGGGTCTAAATCCCAATCTGAGCATCAGGTAGTCAATGTCACTTCACTGTGTCTAGGGATATCACCATTCATTATTATTTTATTCTTGAAATCAGTTATAGAAAGGAAGCTATATATTCCATTTGCAAAAAAAAAAGTGCAACTTTATTGCAAACTTCTCTTCATAAATCTTTGGAATTGGTAGATGCCTATTTCATTATTACTGTGATTCTTATCAGCTTATTTAAACGTCACATATTAAAAAAGGAAAAAAAAAAAAATATATATATATATATATATATATATATATATATATATATATATATATTCATATATATATGGAGAGTTTGCTATACAAAGGAATCCAGGGAGATGAGCAACCACGGTGCATTTCATAAATAGTGGGTTGCAACACACTTGGAAACAGCTGAAAATGCTAAAAAGATGGACTTTTTTTTTGGGCAGAAAAGTAAGTGGCACAATACCCTCACGGAATACAACTTAGATTACAAATAATTGTTTTAGTGGATGGGTATTGAGTGGAATGCAAACCCTTAGTGTGCAGTTCAGCCAGGAAGCTACAAATACTGAGCACAGCAAAATAGATGTAGTGCACACCTCAGCAGCAGCCCTGTAAGAGCTTCTTTTGGTGTCTGAACTATATTTTGTAAAAAGACTTTAATACAGTCAAGTTGAAGTCATTTACTTTGGACAGTTTAACTTTATAAATCTAAAAAGCGAAAGACTGAACTAATTCAGCCAATTCCTTAACTGAGAAGAAAAGTAGAATAGCTTTGTTTTCCAGGTGATAAAACCCTTACTCAATATTTATTGTTTTTATTCTTAAAGTCTAATTCTCAAGTGCAGTAATTTACAGCAACTGTTCAGAATCCATCTTGTACTGATGTGTCTTCAGCTAAATCAATACTGATTGGTTACTTTGTGAAAGTGTAATGTCAAGCTGTAAAGTCAAAGATTTTTTTTTTCTTTGGACAGTTTTGGAAAGCGTGAACACCATTACTGGGTAATGACACTAAAGGGGATCTAACCTGCAGGGATGCAGATATAGTACATACAGTACCTATATAGTTAGGTTACACATTAACCACTTGTCTACTGTGCACTTAAACACCCTTCCCATGCAGGCCAATTTTCAGCTTTCAGCGCTGTCACGCTTTGACTGACAATTGCGCGGTCATGCTACACTGTACCCATATGAAATTTTTATAATTTTTTTCACACAAACAGAGCTTTCTTTTGGTGGTATTTAATCACCTCTGGGTTTTTTATTTTTTACAAAAAAAAAGAAAAAAGACAGAAAATTTTGAAAAAAAAAAAAAAGTTTTTCTTATTTTCTGCGAGTAAATTTTGAAAATAAATTTTTCTCCCTCACTGATGTGCGCTGATGAGGCTGCACTGATGGGCACTGATAGGCTGCACTGATGGGCACTGATGAGGTGGCACTTATGGGCACTGATGAGGTGGCACTTATGGGCACTGATGAGGAGGTACTAATATGCCGCACTGATGAGCACTGATAGGCGACATTGATAGGCGGCACTGATAGGCGGCACTGCTGGGCACTGAGAGGTGGCACTGCTGGGCACTGAGAGGTGGCACTGCTGGGCACTGAGAGGCGGCACTGACGGGTGGCACTGATGGGCATTGATAGGCAGCACTGATGGGCACTGGCGGATGGCACTGATGGACGGCACTGATGAGCACTGATGGGCAGCACCATCAGTGCCCACACTCAGTGCCCATAGTGCTGCCAGTCAGTGCTCATCAGTGCCTAGATGAGCAGGCACTTATGGGCACTGACTGGCAGCACTATGGGCACTGATTGTGGGCATTGATGGGGGCACTGATGGCGGGCACTGTGGGCACTGATGGGGGGGCAATGTGTGTGGTTTTTTTACCTTTAGTAATCAGGGCACTGGTGATCAGTGCCCTGATTACATTCCTGTGTGTCCCCAGCGGCTGTCGGCTCCCCCTACTTCCTCTCACTGCAGTGTCTGTGTGAGGAAGGAGCGCCGGCGATGAGAGATGATCTCATATGTTTACATATGAGATCATCTCTCATTGGACGGCTTGATCACGTGGTGAATGGCCGCTGTGATTGGCCATTCACCACGATCTGTGATCGGCCGTGTCCAAGGGACACGGTCGACACAGATTCTCCCCGATGCGCGCGGGAGCGCGCGGGGGGCGTGTCACTGGAGGCCGTTTAAAAACGGCCTCTCGAAAATTCGAGTCCGCGCTGCAGCCGTATATAGGCTGTAGCGCGGATGGGAGAAAGTTAAGTCACATATCCTTCAACATAAAAAAAAAAAACATTGCATTTTTAGATCTCTCAATTTTCAGTTATTCCAGACTAAGACCCCAGCAGGGAAAATATATTTACCTCCCCAGCCAATCACTGGTGATTTTATTTCAGTGGAATTTGCAGAAGGTTATAAATATTTGGATGATATTTGGAGAAACCTTCCAAAGTGTCTCTAAATACAGCAGAGTGGATACGTTTTGAGCTGAGTTTAGGCTACTCTAAGTGACCTGTACAGATGTTGCACTTACATACTTAAAGTGACACAAAACAATATCTTTATTTACAAAAAATAATCCATACACATCCACTACCTAATAGTCCTATCATTTATTTTTCATGAAATTGTTTCTTACTGTGTTTTTATGTCTCCTTGAAGCATCCTTCACAAGCTCATGAACCTTTCCTTTCCCCTCACACTTGTATTTGTTTGGAATGAGAAGTGCATGTTAGTTAAGGTCATGTGACTGCTCTATGCACACTACACACCATAGTTCAAAGTCCATAGTTCCTAATCCATTTTAGGAGTGAGCAAGAGAGGAACTATGCATACAGTGGGACCATGAAAAATGACTGTAGTCACCCTCTAAAAGGAAGTCAGATCACAGCAAAAAAAAAAAAAAGAAAAAGAAAATTAAGGTTTGGAAGAGACTGAGAACAACAAAAGGTACCTTTCGAAATAAAAATATGTATTTGAATAGATTTTTTTTAAACCACAATTTAGTATCAGTTTAAGAGATCTCCTGTAACATGATGGAACCACCTGTGGCTGCCCACAAACCCACACACAAGTGGAGTGGACTTGGCCACATGGAGGAATCCTAAACTAGAAACTACCTGCTGACCTGAAGATTTGGAGAGCTGGATATGCCCATCCAACCTGAGTGCTCAGCAATAAAGATACAAAACCCAATAAAAGTAACTGGTGGCCATCTGTGTTACCCCACTGCAAACCAAGGATCTAGTCCTGAGAAAGCAATGTGCCCAAGAGCTTAACTCAAGTATATGAACTAGGAAATTAAATGTTTATATGTACTTGGCCACTTGGGAGCCTTATTTTACATGACACTGGGTTATTATTCTCTATTAATAGTTGTGCATTCAGAAACATATTCAGACTTTTATTTAAACAATATAGAGAGTCAGCAAGTACCAGTTCATGATAAAGACATATACACACTTTCATAGCTTTTAGGCCCCATGCACACAGGGTGTTTTTACAGTTGCTTTTATCAGCATCAGATATTTTCTTACAGCTTTAAAAACACCTTTCTATGTTATTCTATGTGCTTTTAGGAGCTCTAAATGGCATTGGCATTTTCAAGCTGGCAAAGAAAAAACAAAATTGGCGTTTTCAAGCTGGAAAAGTAATTGTGGGGGTTTGCTATAGGCCACCCAACCAAAGGGAGGAGGTAGAGCTAGAATTTATATCACTGTTGGGTAAAGTGGCAAAACTGGGATCAGTCGTCATATTGGGGGACTTAAATCATCCTGACATTGACTGGGAAGAGGGGACTACACACTCACAGAAGGCCCGTCTCTTCATGGAAACCTTACAGGACAACTACATGTCTCAGTTGGTGGATTCTCCTACTGGAGAAAATGCAGTGCTGGATCTATTGATCACTAATGACCCAGACCTAATCTCGGAGGTAGGAGTCCAGGACAACCTGGGCTCTAGCGATCACAGGATGATCCCATTTAGCTTAAATAACAATATAACAAGGCAAGAGGGGAACATAAGAACCCTAAACTTCAGAAGGGCAAACTTTTCCAAATTGTGCTCAATGATGGAAAGGGTAAACTGAGACCAAACCTTAGGAACACTGACCAAAGAGGAAAAATGTGAATGCTATAGGAACATATTAAACAATTGCATCTCGCAGTGCATTCCTATGGGAATTAAATTTAGAAGAGACAAAGCCAAACCTGGCTGGCTAAACCGTAATGTTAAAAAACGTATTAGGGGTAAAAAAATGGCCTTCAAGGAAAATAAATCAGAGGGCATAGTAATAGCAATACAAGGAGGTAAATAAGAAATCAAAATGGCTAAAATCAACTTTGAGAGACAAATAGCGGAGGATACACCGCTAATTTTAAACACATCCTTGGAGAAATATACATTTATTTGGTCTATGTAGGAATATTTCTGGGCATTTTTAATGATTTTATACAGATTTTATTATAATAAAAGCATTTATTACGTTTTTATGTATAAAGAAAAGTTAGGAATTCTTCTATTTATATAATATAATATAGGCATATTTTACTATGTAATGTGCAGAATATGTTTTAATTTATATATTGTGCGGCTGCAACTCCACTTATCATTTTCGCCACAAAATTATATACTTAAGGGCTTCGTATAGAGGGTGACCCGACCACTTATTTTATCAATCACCGCTGTGGGGACACGTCCGTCTCCCTTTCTTCTGGCTGCATAAATTAAGGGCGGAGATAGGGGAGGTATTACTACTATAAAGATCCTTCTATCGCTATGCTTTCTAAAATCTGAGGACGTCACAGGAAGTGACGAAACGATTCAGCATTCGGCATTACATCAGTCAGTTGGAACGCAAGCCGGAAGCACCGCTCGCCACTCTGCAGAGAGGACATGCAGCCCGCACCAGCCGACCACTGACCATCACTGCTTGTTTTATTGATGCATTCCTTTACTATTTAACCCATTATTATTGGGTAATAAACTTATTTGCTGATACTGCACTATCAGGAACTTCTTTTTCCTTTTATAATGGATTGATGTCACAGAATTATATGGACACTCATGCTTGAGCACTTGCACCTTTGAAAACGTTGAGCCATACAGTCACTAAGGACTTTTTGATTATTCTGAGCACTAAAGTCACGTTATACCTATTGGACTTTCTATACAGTATATGACCAGTCACGTTTTATTATTTATTTACCATTTATTTGCCAATTTGATTGAATTATTTATTTAATTATGTGCTATTTATTATTCATACAGTCACTAATACAATCATTGGGGTATATATTTGATATCATTAACCTTTATTCAGCAAGCGCTGTAGTTAGCTTTTTGTCCCAAGAGCTAATCCCTTTCATTTTTGTTTACCACCTATAGCTGCTGCACTATTCACTTTACCCAAATATACATACATAATTTATTTATTTTATTTCTCTTATTTATATACAACTTATATCCTTGGCGCGGGGAATATACTCTGGTATATTTTTTTACAATGCAGGGGGTTCTTTACTGTTAGGGCTACAGGATTGTGGAAGTATGGTTGCTTTCAAAAGACTCTTGGAGGTACATCTCAAGGATCAGAACATTGAGTGGTATGAGAGATGATTACGGCCACACACACCTACACAGGTTGAACTGGATGGACTGTTGTCTTTATTCAACCTCAACTACTATGTAACTGAGTAAAAAAAAACAGGACCAGTGCATTCTAAAAACCAGTGTTACAGCTGTAAAAATGTCTCAAGCTGCTAAACGCGGCTAAATCATCATGATCCGACATGTGGCATGCGACTTGTACTCTGAGGATCTTGAAGGGGAACCTCACGCTAAAATAAAAAAAAAATGGTGTGGGATCCCCCCCAAGATCCATACCAGGCCATTTGAGTCTGGTATGGAGCTTGAAAGATAAACCAATGCCAAAATAAAATTAAAAATGAAGTAGGGTCCCTCCAAGACCATACCAGACCTTTACTTGAGCATGCCTCCCGGAAGGTCAGGAAGGAGGGGGGCAAGTGAGCACCCCCCTTCTGGACCATACCAGGCCACACACTATCAACATGGGGGTGGGTGCTTTGGGGGAACTCTGCACCCCCCACCCCAAAGCACCTTTTCCCCATGTTGATGGGGACAAGGGTCTCTTCCTAACAACCCTGGGCAGTGGTTGTGGTGGTTTGCAGTTAGGGGGCTTATCAGATTCTGGAAGCCCCCTTTTACAAGAGGGCCCCCAGATCCTGCCCACCTATGTGATTGAGCATGGGGTACATCGTACCCATTCACCCCCCCCCCCCCCCCCCGCCAAAAAGGCAGTGTAGTATAAATGAAAATTTTTAATAAAGGACAAAACCATCTCTTGTTTTTAACGTGTTTTCTTCCTCTGGTCTTTGCCCTCCGGTGTTCTCCCTCCAGTGTTCTTCCTCTGGTTTTCTTCTTCCGGTGTTCCTGCTCCAGTGTTCTTTCTCTGGTCTTCTCCCACTGGTCTTCTTCCTTTAGTGTTTTTCCTCTAGTCTTTCTCCTCCACTGCTGTCTTCTCAAGTGATGTCATAAGGGGCAGGTCTTATGGTGAGATCACCAGGTGGTCACACCCCTTGCTATATAAGATCCGGCAGCCCCCCCCCCCCGCCCAAAAGCACCCACCCCCTATGTTGAGGAAGGGTCAGGTATGATTTTTTTTTTTGGGGACGTGATCAAGATCCTCAGAGCACAAGTCACATGCCACAAGTCAGATCATTATGATCCGCCTTGGATACGACTTCCATTCAAATCAGTGGGCTGAAAGTCGGATCAGTTACGACAGCTCTATATTTGCTGCTCATTGAAATACACTGGCTAGTGCCAATCTTTAAATTCTTAAAGTACTCTAGTTTTTCCTCAGTGCTCTTTTTTTCTAAAATTCTAATTCCATTTAATGTCATGTACCATGGACCACAGTTTAGTAAAGTTGGCTCTCTTGAAATTGAATGCTCTTGTCCTACCCTTGTGTCTCCTTTTCCTATGATTTATGTTGAACGCAATTACTCTGTGATCACTGTTTTTCCAGTAATCCCTTACTTCCACATCTACAATCAGCTCTGTGTTTCTTGTAATTTGTGGATCAAGCAGAGCATACATTCTAGTTTTGACACATGAAATTGTCCTGCGGGACATTCAAGAAATTATCTCTAAATGAGTGAGTGGTTTTGTCCATCCAGTCAAAATTCAGATAATAGAAGTTCCCTACGATAATAACATTGCCCTGCCATTGCCGTCATTTCACCTTGTGATAGGAGATCGGTCTTCTCTCCGTCCTTCAGGTTAGGTGCCTGTAACATACACCCACCATCTTCCAGTGTGGCTCCTGTTCTCCAGCCATACCAAGCATGGTAGAAATACATTACAGTGTTTTTACCAGGGCTATTAAATAGGCTCAGAATCATTTGGGTGGGATTGGTGGTCCTGAGAAGTCAGCAGATAAGGCAGTTGCGATGGAGGAGTAGAGATCATTGAATGTTGTGGCTGAGTTTTTTTTTTTTCTTTCTTTTTTAGGCTTGACTCCCTCTGTTTTTGCCTGGTGATCTGGCCACTAACCTACCTCCTGTATTAGATTGCCCCCATTCTGGATGTAGGAGCACAGGAGGCACCTTCGGACAGTAGCACTGTAAGTCTGGTATCGTACAGTGGCCTGACATCAGCACTAGTGTCTCCTGACTGATGCATTTCATCCAATAGGAGGTTATCTAGAGAACCCCATCAAAAGATTGTGACCTCTGAGCTTGGTAACAAACTTTTGCATGGCCTTGTCAGGAACCAGGATTTGGTAATACAGGACTTGGAACAAATCAGGATACAAAAGAAACGGGAGGATAACAATCAATATTAGAGAATGGAGTGTGTGATCTATCGCTGCATAGACCCGCATGACAGGATGTTTGGAATTATGGTCTTAATGTTAAGCAATTTATAATCATCCTTCTGGTGAGTTTGCATTGCATGCAGGGTGACAGGAGTGGAACATTGGAGTCTTGTCGTTTGCCTTTCTCACCACGGGTGATCTCCCCTATTTGCTGTGCAAGACTATATCATTTTAATCTAAATACTACACCATGAGAGTTTCATTGTGTTTGCTTTTTCCTCATATATCATTTTATGAGAGAGTCTGAATGCAACACGGACATTTTCAAATTCTTTATTGGTGTATCCACCAGGTATTTTGTATCTGACTTTGGAGCGATGGGGTGAGTGACTTTTTCTTTTCAAAGGACACTATCACTCATGGACTTGAAGGTTTTTTAACCATTCCTTCTCCAGGATCCTATTTTGGTTCACATATGTTCTTTATGGGGGCTGCAATCTTATATTTGTATTTTGATTGAAAATTGTGTTATATCTTTTGATTGCGAGCAGCTGTATTTTATCCGCGCTGGTTTTATTATTTATTTTTATCTTCTTGATGTACTCTGGCTGTATTGCACAAACACTGTCAGAAAGAAAAGACAGATGTGTTCTTCCTCTCAAAAGTGTAACCTGACCATCACTTTGTCCTTCAAATGCAGAACCTATTCACACACTACAAGCTACATGTGCAGGACCTCTGCCTCTCCCTTTAGGCCTCCAAGACATTATGAATACAGGGGGTGAATACAGGTGATTACCTAACTTTTGTTTGTCAATATGTCCATAGAGGGAAAAGGAATTAGTTGCTTTGGTGCACAAAACAAAACCGCACACGTATGAGGTGATATACTACAGACGAAGTGCAGTCACAATGTTCCCATGCTCACCCTAGCAAAATTATATTAAACTAAAATATACCTTTTTAAAAATAAAACATGAAAAAGTAGGCCTGAAATACACACACACATATATGTATACAGAAACTGGGAACTGCATTATTAGCAATTGGTTGCATTACTTTGCCATGTTCCTGAACAGTGAACTAATTGGTTTTACTTTGAATTTATGTTCGACCCAAACCCAAAGCACTTCCCTACTAAAGCTGGCCATAGATGATTCAAATCTTGGCTGGTTCAACAGGGGCCAGAAGGGATTCAAACCATGTATGGGCAGGCAGAATGTACCCAAGTTATTTGATCAACGCAATGGCTCCACGGGAGGGATTCCCTATCAACACAGTCAGTAAAACACAGAATCCAGCAATTTTCTTTGTTGCAGGAAAGAAAATTAAGCTGGTCAATGGACGGCCTAAGGAAAATTAAGCCAGTCAATGGCCGGCTTTGGGTTTACATTGTCTCCTATTTCATTGTTGCCATCAAAAGACTTATTATAATATTATGCATGTAGTTGTTAAATAGTTAACAAGGAAAATTACACAAAGAGAAGTTGTAAGGGGTCAAACATTTCATAAAATATATTGATAAGTTATCATTTGTACTATAATATTAAATAAGGCAGTAGAAACAGACATTGAAAAACATGTCTGCTTCTGAGCTGTAGTAATTCACACAGTAGAATATTAAAACCAGTCTGTTTTGCAGAAAAGTCTCAAAATATTTTATGTACAGGCTAAACATTGCAGAAAATAATGAGATATTAGTATAGTTTAAAAATGGCTTAAAATTTCTTTAAATTTTGCAGACAATATAATTTATTGTCAAAATAATTTATTAGTATTCTCTAAAATAACTTGTCGCTATTCATTGCTCATGAAAGATCCATATTTATTGAAAACCAGATAGAAAATTCTTATTAATGGTTTTTGGAGTGAGTAATAATGTAAAAAGATAACGCTTTTGGATCTTCATTTCAGAGCATGTATATGCAGATTACAAATTCAGATCTATCAAAACAAAATTAGTTTCCTAATACATAGTATGTATGCTTCTGAAACTGGATGAGGCAATTTTATATCTTGGGAAACAGGGTCATTCAAACATTTGACATTGAACAAATAAAGGAGTATGATTCACTGACACAGCAGCTGATAGAAAGGTGTATAAAATCTTTAGTGCTAATGGAAATAGTGCCTGGAGGTCAATAAAATTAAGAATTCAGAAAAATGCAGCAGCTATAAAGCTGTCAGGACAATATAAAAGTTGGCAGTTGTACAGATGCTGGTAGATTTGAGGAGGGTGCTTCCTTTAGAGTTATCAGTTTAGAATCCAATCCTAGTAAATTGTATTAGGAAAACATTTTTTAAATGAAATGTTGTGCCTGTTTAGAAATGTAAATGATAAGATACATAAAACAAAAGGGTGATTTTTTTCAGCGTGGCTTTTAGAATCAGTCATGGCTAGGTGGCTAAGCAGATACGTAATAATAATAATAATAAAAATAATAATATTATAAAATATTTATCCATGATATTTTGTCTAAATTATAAATTACTCTATAATGTTTTATGCAACATCAAACAATTTCGCTGCAGGCATAGTATTTTGAAATGAAAATAAAAACTTTTATTTTTTAAATAAACTATGTAAGCTGTTATTAGAGGGATTCTGTAACAAAACAAACTGCCTGTTTGAAAAGCCTCTGATGAAAGCGGTTCTTTAATGACTTCAGGATTACTGTCTGTTTCTGAACAATGACAAAAATTGTAGCAAATCTAAACAGGAGCAAATTCATTTCTCAGCACTATATTTTGGCTTAACCCTTTTACTGCCAAACTCTTCCATTTTTATCTCAGGTGGCCAGACTATTTTTTGCTACTTTTGACTTTTTTTTATCACTTACAGTTTTGAAAATTGATAAAAGACCCCCCCAAACCACCCCAAACCATATATATTCTGAAAGCACAGTGCCTGTAGAAATAAGAGATTGTGTTGCTGTTTTTTTTACATCTCATAATAGTTGTGCAAGTGTTTATTATACTATATAAACTATATTTTTAATAAATAAAACACTAATAAAATATAATGCATACAATTTACCTTCCAAAGTTCTTACTAAATCTTTTTTTTTCAAAAACAGTTTATTGAGGTTTAAAACAGCAGCACAAAGAGATAAATTAAAACATAAGTACAATAAAGAACAGGAAATGGTTAACAGTTGTAATTATGACCTTACTAAATCCAAATATAAAACTGTATCAATGTTAATAAATTAAAATCATTTTAAATGTTTTGCCTTTTTGTAAAGTGTGTCCAAAGCTAATTTTGAATGGACCCTCTTACCAGAGCACATTATACCTCAATAACACACCTCAACAAGTAAATGGCAACTGTAAGTTTTTGCCTGCATTGGGATTTGTTGACAGCCCAATCAAAATAATGACCTTACACAACACAATATACATGTACAGTATATAGTGTGTACAGTAACACACATCAATACAGCCCAAAAATTGTGTGTGTTGTGTATTTTTATTATTTATTACATTTTCTACTTTCATACCACATTTTTAATTTGTGATTGTTTTTTCTTTTTAATAATGTTTTTTATTGATTTTTCAAAGCATAACAATAAATGCAGAGCTCGTAATAAGTGACATGAAAGTAGCGCTAACAGAGCATTAATATAACAACAACAACTTTTGCACCGTACTTACGAGTTGGCTTATAAGAAATCAGAAATCAGAAAGTAAGGAGACATGTAGGTATGTAAGGAAAGGGATGATACAAACATTACAGTCAAAAGTGGCGAGAAGGTTTACCAATTGGCAATCCAAAAGTCCCAGTAGGTACTAAATTTCTCCAAAAGTCCCAGTAGGTACTAAATTTCTTCAATGTGAGGGAGTTTATAGCTAATAATCTTTCAAATTGGTAGTTCATTTTCAGCAGGGATATGACCTCAGATAGAGTAGGAGGTGTAGTGGTTTATTTTCCACTAGTGGCTAGTGGCTAGCAGTACATGTGTGATCCAGGGTCTGTATTGTTGCGGTATGTTCCCTATACCTAGGTGTAGAATTGCCAGTACTGGGTGAGGGGTAAGAATACAACCAGTGTGTGATGTTATGTAACGGAACACTTGGTTCCAAAGACCAGTCAGGGAGGGGCAGGTCCACATTACATGGGTTAATGTGCCAGTTTGCGAGCAGTCTCTCCAGCATAGAGGGGAGTAGTTTGTTGAGAAACCCACCAGTCTATAAGGCATGTAGTACCATCTATTAGTAGTCTTCATCGTCATCTCCCAGTCGTTGACACAATGCGAATATTTATTCACTACAGAAAGCGCCTGCTTCCACTGAGGGATGGTTTCTTTGAGGTCTCACTTCCACTTAAACATGTTTGCAGTTTTAAGGAACATGGTGTCGTCAAGTAGAATATGATAGTATTGGGAGAGCTTTGCAGGTACTGGTGTTGGCGATGTGAACAGTTCCCACACTTTGTCATCCACTGTTATGTTCTGCAGTGGATGCTGCTGCAGGAAGTGTATAATTCGATGGAGATTATAGAAGAAGGACTGCGGTATACCGTGTATGTGCATGAAATCACTGGCGGTGATCTGGGAGCCCTCATTGTAGAATCGGTCCAGGCTATGGACATTCCACTTGTGAAGGAGAGATATAGGAATGTCTGGTATGTGTTTACTGAGTAGGGAAACTGGGAGGGATGTTGTAGAGAGTATGTCTCGGTCATTTAATGGCACTGTGGATCTACGCCACGCGCGAAGGGAGGCTTGCATGGTGGAGGGGAGACCTTTCAACTCCCATGCGATCCATTTATCGCTGGTGAGAAGGACTCGGAGGTCTGAGAAAGGGGCGATGTTGGTTTCCAAATCCACCCATAGGGGGGTATCCGAATTACCGATCCAATTGCGTGTTTGGGCTAAAATTGTAGCCCAATAATACGTTGGGATATCTGGCATGGCTGCACCACCGAATTGCTGTTTCCTGATGAGGACAGAGGGAGCGCATCTAGCTCTCATACCATTCACACGTAACTCCTCATACTTTTAGTTAGCTTGGCTAGGCTCGTTGTGGGGAATGGGATAGGGAGAGCCCTAAAGAGATATAAGAGCTGCAGAAGTATAAACATTTTGTATGCTGCAAGCCTCCCACTCCATGTGAGACGTAGTGGATGCATACGGTAGAGCTCCGCTTCGTCTTGGTTAGAATTCTGGTTAGATTAGTTAATAGAAGTTGGGAGGGATTTGCAGGTAGGTCAATACCTAGATAATGAATGCTGTCAGAGGACCAGGGGATAGGTATAGAAGATTGAAGTTGAGGTTGGATCTCCTAAGTTGAGAATCGTGGACTTGGAGGCATTTCGTTTATAGTAGGAAATGTTGCTAAATGTTTAAAGGACATTGTAGGCGGCTGGAAGAGATGTAGAAGGGTTAGTTAGCATTAAGATTATGTCATCGGCAAATAGATTTATCTTGTGATGCGAACGAGGGAATGAAAAGCCAATAATATTTGGGTGGGATCTAATGGCTTCTGCTAGTGGCTCTATGAGTAGGTTGAATATGGTCGGGGACAGTGGACACCCCTGCCTGGTGCCGTTCGTGATTGGGAATCGTTTGGATAAGAGGCCGGAGGTGTAAACTTGGGCTGTGGGGGATGAGTATAGGGCTTTGGTGGCGGAAAGTTTAGGGCCAGAGAACCCACATTTTCTCAAGGTGGATTGCATGTATCCCCAATGGACCCTATCAAAGGCCTTTTCCGTATCTAAGGTCAGGAGTACTGAAGGCGTTTTGGTGTGTTTGGGTATATGAATGATGTCAATTGTAGACGCTTGGAGAGTATTCTTGCAAATATTTTTTGCGTCCGAGTTTAATAAGGATATCGGTCGAAAGTTTGCTGGTGTAACCGGGTCTTTGCCTGGCTTAGGAAGCGTAACTATGTGGGCATTCAGGATCTCTGAGAGTAAGGAGGACTCAGCTACAGTAACTTGTACCACAACTCAGTATGTATGGTGCAATTAGTACGAGCATAGATAAAAGATGAAAATAAAGATAAAAAATGTGGAACAAGAGTAAAAAAGGGACTGTCACAGCAGTCCGTGAATGGATACGTCTATTAAGGAACATGAGAGGGGCCAGATAAAAGTATTACCTTCTATGGCCATGGACACTTAATGAGAACTCGTGATTCAGAAGTTGGGGCCCGCGTTAGCGGTGGTGGGTTTCGGAGGTCGTTTGCGAGATACCACTTGCCATTCGCCCTCCAGTGGTCTTAGGGGAGGAGATGTAGATGAGGCAGAATGTGTTGGAGGCAGAATGTTCCATCTTTGCAATGCGTTAATCCCTTCCTCCAGTGTTTTGATGAGGACTGTCGATCCCACATGAGTAATTGAAAGGGTTGCCGGATATTTCCATTTGTGGGGCACATTGTGGTTCCTCAGGGCTTTGGTGACCGTGGCTAGATTTCTGCCTGGAGAGATCAGGGACCAGCTGGAGATTTCTGTAATCTTCAGGGATATTGGAAGCATGCCTTAATACCAGCATGCGTTGTTCCTTGGCATGGTAGAAGTGCACCCTCAAAAGGACATCCCTGGGGAGGTCACCAGCCAGGAAAGATGGTTTATGCAGTCTGTGTATCCTGTCTATGAGTAGTTCTGAGCTGGATAATGAGGGGACCAGGGCCAAAAAGAGGGTATTGACATAGGCCCTAAGCTGTGACGGCAGGACTGATTCTGGGATGCCTCTGATTTTAATGTTGTTCCTTCTGGAACGGTCCTCCAGATCCGCTACTTTGGTTTTGAGCCATTTGATCTCATCTGTTTGAGTATTCAGGGTCTCAATCATGCCATTAATTGATGATACTTGTGTGTCCATGTTGCGTTCAATGGAATCAACCCTGGTGCCCAGTGGGGAAATATCAGATTTAAATTGCTGCATGCCCCCTCCTCTGTTTGTTCTTTGCCGGGCTCCTAGATGATGTAGAAGGAGGTGAGGGGGACCCTGACGAGTTGCCACTGTCTGGATTTCCGATGATCCAGCCTGCCAATGGGACAGATGGGAGTGGATGCGGGGTATGCAGGGATGTTTCTTACGCTCTGTCACGCTGCTGGGATCCCGGGCTGCCGCCATTTTGCCAGAGACCAGGGCCTTGCGAGATGAGAAAACCCACCAGCTTATTCAGCTTTTCGGGTTCCTTCTTGCAGCTGGTCATATGCGGCGCGGTTACGGGAGTTTGTGGGGTGTGTAGCGGGTCTCGACGAGTCGTGGGTACCCTAACCCTATGCTGCGGTTTTGTCCTGGATGGCTGAGCGGAGCAAGCTTAGAATGCGGCCATCTTCCGCCTACTTTGTGATTGTTAATGATCACCTTGCAAAACATTGTTTCCAGCTTAAAATTGAAATGAAATGCAAAACATTTATAGATATAAAAAAAACATTATAAATACCTTTTTTTTTATATAAGTGATGACATTCCCTCTGTTCCTTCTGTTCTCAGCTGCTTAGTGTAATACTAAAGTCTAGTTTTTGTTTTTTTCGTTAAAAATGACAAACATGTTATACTTACCAGCTCTGTGGAGTGATTTTACACAGAGCAGCCCTGATCCTCCTCTTCTCAGGTACCTCTTCAGTGCTCCTGGCCCCTCCCTCCTGTTAAGTGCCCCCCACCGCAAGCAGCTTGCTATGGGGGCATCTGAGCCAAGCTGCAGCTCAGTGTGTCCATTCAGACACAGAGCTACAGACTGGCCCCACCCCCTTTCTCTCCTCATTGGCTCACTGACTTTGATTGACAGAGGCAGGAGCCAATTGTGCTGCACTGCTGTCTTAGCTAATGAGGAGGGGAGTCCCTGACAGCGAAGTATCTCATAAAACATTGCTGGATGTAGATGGACCTCAGGTCTCCTCTTTGTGTTGGAGAAACAAATTGAGGACACCGTTTCCTTGGTCTCCTTCTCCAACAGCACCTGGCACTTTAATAAATCAGATGTGCTCAAGAATGAACACTTCCTATTCAGTCTTACTCTGTAGGAAGATCATTAATGAGTAGTGGCTTACAAGAGGCATGAGTGAATAAGTTATGAATGGATGTCATCACTATCATTGATAACATTTTCTGCACTCTCTTATGCAGCTTCTCACCTGTCACTGCTGTTTTTTTTACATTATGGCAAGCTGTAGCTTGTAAGAGCTGTGTAAATGTTGTGAATAAATGTGATCGAAGGCTTGTTAGCCACCAAACAAATTAATTATTTATTGATGGGAGTCCAATGTATCAGATAGCCCTACGATTTTGGTCACTAAATCAACCATCAACATTAAGTGCATCTATAGTCAAAATTGAAATTTTTTTTTTTATTTCCACATTAAAAGAGAAGTATGGACATTATATATTTTTTTAGATTCATACTTACCTAGGTGAATGCAGCATCAGTCCAATGCTTCATCTGTCCCCCGCCAGAGGGACGTTATTAGATTGCTTGAGAATCAAGCAATCTAATAACGCAGATCACTGGGTTCAATGTTGGTCGACTATCAGACTGATTGACTATCAGTCAGAAGCTCTCTGCTCTGCCCCCTTCTAGCTCACTGGAGAGCTAGGCTGTGGAGGGGGTGGAAGCAGCTGGCTCAGGCATGTGGGTACCGGTCCAGGCATATGGGCAGATTCAAACTCCATGGTCGCTATCTTGCCCTAGACTGGACTGGCTCTGTGACATCAGCAGGCAGTGGACTTCAGCCTGCTGTGTGCTAAAAACAGGTCACAGGTGTGCAAAACAAATTGGACTCCTGTGATCCATAAGAGAAGAACAACCAAATGAGTTTTGACTGTACTTCTATTTACGGTACTATCTAATTTAAATTATTTCTAGCCTACTCCTAATATTTTGAATAATCTTAAAGTTTGAGAACTTTTTAAAGAACCCCACACATTTATTTCCTTGAATTTTGTGACGAACTATACCTTGTGAATATCTTGTGCTTGTGTCACACATTACACAAGGGCTGCTTGCCAAACTAAAGGAGGCACAGTCAGTCAAGGAAGCACTCCACATCATCTCTGCGTACAGAGAGCAAGGTACCATGGAAAATGTAGTCCTTAAAAGTTGTCAGTAAATTAAAGGAATGAGCAGAGGAGGAGCTGAAAGCATGCAGGGAATCCAAGAAGTTGTAAAAAGAGATGACTGGCAAACATGCAGCACTCTCAATATGAATGAAGATTTGTCAAGTAAGTTTATACTGGATTGTCAAAAATAACTTTTGTTTGTATTGCTATTACAATGCTGGTGTTATACAATGAAAGTACACGCTGATATAGATCTCCTTGTAGGTCTTTGAAACTGTCATGGACATGAGCCTTATGGGGCTGACAAGTAGTAAGCAGTTCTGTTCCAGGAAGTTCTGGGTGAGAGGTCAGTTGGGAGGAAGTAGAGAGGAGATGTTGCTGGAGGTGGCAGCAGAGGAGGTCATCCCTTATGCACACCTGGGGTCTATTGAGGCTTACTGAATCCATGGTCCTGCCCGGATGTTCCGTGGACGATTGGAGGAGAATTGGGTGCATCGTTTGTTCCTAGTGATTGATATCGCACGCCTGTTTGACCTTCCGTAACAGGGGGTCCAACCTTCCGGTAAGGGTACATCCTTTATTGCCTTGTGTGATCATTGCCAGAAACTTCCTTTGCAAGATTGGTGTTGGATTTACGGCTATATTTTCCGCATCTGAACCATTTCTCCTATGTGGACTTTATGGACTCTGTTTTACCT